>NC_070604.1:70489022-71689022 GCF_027172205.1 Podarcis raffonei | reverse complement strand
AAGGTTTCTCACTGTCTATTTCCCAGTCTGGTGGCAACATCACCGGTTCAAAGATTTCTCTGTCTCATTGTGTGCAATTTTGTGGATGCTTTCTGGCCTGGAGTCACTTATGGCATATTTTTCCTGCTATCCAAGATATGTAACCGTTAATGTTAACACTGCCATCTGTACAATTGCAAATATAGTGGAAGTCATCATGGAAGCCATCGTTTTTTCCCCCAGCTTGTTCTTCTTCGCTTTGGCCATTTGGATCAGAAGTCGAAGACCACAGCAAAAGCCTCTAGCAAGACTTGACATCACCATTGTAGTCATAGCTATTCTGATTCTGATTCTCAGTGTCCCAACTAGATTACTTCATGCTGTTTCATATTGGGTGGAATCAATGAACTGGTATCTGTTGACGACCACTGCTCTGTTACTGGATTCTTGTACCTGTAGCAGCATTCCTTTTGTATTCCTCATTGTTGGAAACTGGAAGGGGCAGAAAGGCTTTGAACCCTTCTGTATGTTTCTTGATAGGGCTTTAAAGGATACTGAAGACACATCAGAGCCAACAGCAGCGGACCAGGAGCAGGCATGACAATATCCTTGGCCTCAGAAGTAATTTTTTTAAAAAAATAAAATAAAATGTATATGTTCTATGGAGAAAAAACAACATTCCTTCCAAGTTTCAGAATAAATTTATTTCAAATACTTTAAGGTTGTTCTTTACATTGATTCTAATACACCCACCTAGGTGTGGCACTAGGGCCACTTTCTCCTTTGGATGGCCAACTAGGCAGAGGCAGCAGGTGGGCTGAAAGTAGAGGACTCTAGTCAAAACTAGAGGGCAAAGGTGACTGAGCCACCAAAGACTGACAGTGATCACCATTTCTCAATGTGGTCATTTAGTAAAGGTCCTCAAGGGAGAGCAAAAGTGTGGACAAGACGATCAGACAGTTGAGAAGGGCAAGCAATCAATATGAAAAAGATGTTAGGAGTGGCAACAGAGGATGAAAGTGAGGAGTCTGGAAGCCCAGTGGAAAGAAAGAGACCTCTTGGTGTTATCACTGCTGCAGGGATAAGATCTTAAGTACAGGTGCTCACCGTAACACTTCCATTGCCATGCTATGATCAGTTCTGCTCCTGTATCTATACACACATTTGCATGTATAGTTTCGAAAGTAATCCGTTCTGGAAGACTGTTCGACTTCCAAAACATTCAAAACTCGAAAACTGAATACGGAATCCTCAGTACAACAGGGAAACTCAAAATGGAAGCCATGTGGCATGTTCGGCTTCTGAAAATCATTCAAAAGCCGAAGCAGTTACTTCCCAGTTTTCGGCGTTCAAAAGCCGAAACGTTCGACAACAGAGACGTTCGAAAACTGAAGTTCCACTGTAAATGTGTGTTGTCCATGCGTATTCACAAAAAGGCTCATTTTGGGGAATTAGCAATACTACTCTTCAGATATCTGAGACTGTTAAAAACGTAAGGACATAAATTGAGCCTTCTGAATCAGGCCCACACCCCATCTCAGCCCCTTCTCATGGAAGCCAGCCAGGTGCGTGGGAGAAGCCTTCAAGTTAAGGCATAAGCACAGCAGCATTCTCCCCTACTCGTTTCCAGCTAGTAGCCAGAGGCATATTGTCTCTTGACAGTGAAGGCAGAACACAGACATGTAGCTAGGAGCCATGAATAGCCTTATCCTCCATTAATAGCCTTATCCAGCTGCACTTTTACTCACAGATTAACTCACACCACCTCCTTGGTCACTTCCATTGCCCTTTTCTGAACTGTTCCTGAACGGTGTCCAATTCCACAATAACCTTTTTGAAGTGAACTGACTGAATTGTACACAGTATTGCAAATGCAGTCACACTATAGATTAGGATTGCCATGTTTCAAAAAGTGAAAATCCAGACACAAAAGTTGTTGAGCTTATTTTAATAAAATTCATCAAAATCTACACTACCAGCATGGCTATGTCTGGAAGATTCTGGAGGTGTGGCAATCCTGCTATAGATTTGTATAACTGCATTATGGTATCAGCATAATTCCTTTCCATTCCTTTCCCTAGAATGGAATTCGTGTTTTTTTTCCACAGCAGCAGCACAGCTTTACTGGTACAAAGAAATAATTGCACTGGCTTTAGTAAATCTGCTTCGTGGATTAATATTACTGTACTTTCTTCAGAGAGTTTGCTTTAAGCACACAACAGCTACAATTATATTTACTTATAAATATAGCTTCACAAACTAAGGCAGAGCTTCACAAACTAAGATTCACTGGAAATATAAGTCATCGCTCTGTTTGATTTTGCATTTTAAATTTATTTGGTTTTGCATTTTAAATGTTTTTAAAAAATAAAAAATGAATTAAGTTTTTAAAGTAGTATCATGCTGATATAAATTGATTTAGAAGCAACACAAGCAGCTCTTTGGCTTGAAATGCCACTTGTGTAACAAACTGAATGTTGGAATCTCATGACCTCACAGCAATTGTTAGCCAAGGTGAGCATAAGCTCATCTGTGATATCATTCTGTATCCATTCCAACATTCAGTTTGTTACACTTCACAATAGTGAAGCAAGTCACAACTTTGTAGGAATGTTTTCTGTACAGAGCAGAAGTATGATCAAAGAAGGTTGAAATGAACATTGGTGTGCATCTACTGGTATTGTCTTTTCTGTCTTGCAGCTGCTTTTGTGAGCTTGATTCGTAACCATTACATTTTTGTTACTGCCATCACTACCTAACTAATTAACTTGCCAGACTTAATTCTGATTCTATGTGGCCTATTTATCCTGAGTATCCTGTCAGTGACCAGATAGTTAAGCACAGGCATAGGCAAACTCGGCCCTCCAGATGTTTTGAGACTACAATTCCCATCATCCCTGACCACTGGTCCTGTTAAGCTAGGGATGGTGGGAGTTATAGTCCCAAAACTTCAGGAGGGCAGAGTTTGCCTATGCCTGGTTAAGCAGATCACTGCACAAATAATATGCCTCCAACTTTGCCCTTTTTTGTTGGTGGAAGTGGCAGAGGGGCAAAGAGAGGAAGATTTAAAAAGGCAGAAAAACTGATATCTGTTAGTCATTTGCCTATCAGCACTTCTCTCCAATATTACAATGGGAAAGTCATAAGTCTCTTGAAGCAAAAACGCATCATAGCTATGTGCTTTGCTAAGATTGTTTAGTGGGGTGGAGTTCCCTCAGTCCACTTTGATTCCAATCCACGATGTAAGTCAGTTCTGAGAGAAGGTAAAGCCAGGATCACTCAGATGTCCTTTAGAGAAGCCTTCCTTCGTGACTTCCCAATGTTGTTTCACCATAACTCCCACCTTCACTAACCTTTGGCCATGTTTCCTGGGCCAATCTGAAGTTGGAGACCAACATCTGGGGACACCAGGTTGAGGAAGTTTCATGTAAAAGTATCTGTGCTAGCCATCATCCCATGTGACCACATCTTCCATGGCCTCAATGCCAGTTGTTCCTGCCGATCCCAACAGCTTAACAACAGAAAAGGAATAGTAGTCACATGGACACATAACAGGCCTGTACTGCAGATGCAATAATGACTATGCATCCAACTGCTACATGAAGGCAACTACTCCAGAAATTGGAAAATGTCCTGGTCCAGTGGGGTTACTAGACCTTAGTACCATCTCTGATGGATTCTACAAGTGGTGTCCTCACTTTGAGATTCCATACAATTGTGCCACCTTGTGCCCGAACAAGATTTGTCTGAGCAATATTTTGTGATTATCTTGGGATATGGGATCAGTTGACCAGCAGAGGCCAAATTTGTAACTAGATTCTTGAAAAATATCTGCTATCCAATGGGTGTGCAGAATGTCAGAAGCTGCTGGAATCTATGGATGGATTAACGTCCAGAGAACTGAAGCAGTAAGTCCAATGTTTCTTGAACCATTACAAGAATAACAAAATCATGGTATTCTTTCTCTCTCAATTTGATTACAATAGTGCAGAAACCATATCTCTGTTAGTTGCTACCTATGATTGCACACACCAGTCCCCTCCCCAACAGAATATCCAGAGCAAAACAGGTTATAAAAAAACATCCATGGTACACTATCCAGCATTTATCATTTGAAACACAAACACAATTTGAAACTCTGAAGAATTCTAAAAAAGTCAGTATCAAAACTACTGTTATAATATGTTAGATTATAGAGTCCTACAGCAGTCAGGATACAAACAGCAATCTAGATTGCTATGAAATAACACAACTTTTGAATTTCTTTCCAGTTCTATATACTCAGCTACCTTGGAATTAACCATTCTGGAGATACTATTTACAAAGAAAGAAGTAAAAAAGAATTAAGAATCTCAGGAAAAACAAAGCACCTAGTCCAAATTCCCCTCTAAATTTCTAAAGTCTTTGTTGAACAACTGGCTATCCTCTTCAAAACTATGTTGAATGAGTCACTTGAAATTTCGTAAAGACCAGATCTGAGGCAGTAATCACAGTAATACCAAACACAGGTAAATATCAAACAAATCCAAGCTTTTTCTGTCTAATTTCTCCTTCTTAATCAAGACTACTCATGAAATAGAGCTGCACTGCATTAATGAGCTGAGCTTCTGAGTACTTTGTGTTAATCTTTTTACATTACCTTTGGGGATGGGGGATAATACACAACAGCGATTACTATGTGCCATGAGAATGCATTCTTTATACCAGGCAGCAGGGGGGTCTCTGACGCATGGGCCTTATTATCCCTGTCACAGTTCCCAATTTGGCCCACAAGGTCATTTCCCCTCAACCATGCCCACCGTCTCCATACCTGAAGTCATATGTGACATCAAGTGTGGGCAAGTGGAAATGAGCCCTTAATGTGCTCTCAACAATTCTTTGGCAAGGAGTGGCTCACTATCAGCACCTGTTAGCTGGCCTACCAGTGCTTTCAACAGACAAACCTGAAGGACATGGTCTTCCCAGACAGGGATGGGGAATGTTTAAGCCTTCGCATTTTGTTTGACCACAGCTTCCATCAGCCCCAGCAAACATGGCCAATGATTAGGGGTGATTTGAGTTGAAATTCAGCAAGATCTGGAAGGCCATGTGCTCTCCCTCCCTGTTCTAGGGAATATCCATGGGGGTGATATGTGCTAGACCTTTCTGTAGAAAGAGTGGGTGGAAGTCCACAACAGATTTTGTTGTGGCCAGACGTTCTCATTACAGTGGTACCTCTGTTTACGAACTTAATCCATTCCAGAAGTCCGTTCTTAAATGGAAACTGTTCTTAAACCGAGGTACACTTTTCCTAATGAGGCCTCCTGCCGCTGGTGCCCTTCCACCGTTCAGCTTCTGTTCGTAAACCAAGGTAACGTTCGCAAACTGGGACACTACTTCCAGTTTTGCGGAGTCCGTAAACTGAATAGTTCGTAAACAGGGCTGTTCTTAAACCAAGGTACCACTGTACCTCCAAATGGAGGCTTATATCCCTCTTTTACAATCCAGTACAAAGCAGCCAGACAAGCGAGATCACAAATTCGAACTGGGCTGTTTTCAGCTGAAACATAGGCAACTAGAATATCCTACCTCTGTTACATAAATATCAGCACCTTAATAATTACAAGTTGTATTTGATTTCCACAGGTTGAGAAGGAAAATGGAAAACATCAATAATGTCATGATGGCAACGGCAAGCACCTTGTCTTCCCACACTACTGATGCACGCAGGAATACTGTCAAATACATGCAAACTTCATACTTCTACAGATTAAACGTGCTGGCTGTATCTATTCCCATCTGCATCGTTGGATTAATAGCTAATGCAATTGTCTTGTGCCTTTACTGCTTCAAGATCAACAAGCCAAAGTTAGGCCCATATTTTTTGAGTGTGACCTTTGCAAACCTTATTGTAATCTTGTCCAACCTTGAAGTGGCTGCTTTTCTACTCGCAGGAGTGGAAACCTCTTCAGTGATTCAACGTCTAGTGGAGATACTTCATATATTTGCATATGACACAAATATATACGTCGTAACATTTCTCACTGCTGACAGATTCCTCATTGTCTATTTCCCAGTCTGGTGGCAACATCGCCGGACCAAGCATTTCACGGTAATGATGTGTGTGATTTTGTGGCTCGTTTCTGGCCTAGAGTCACTGGTGGAATATTTTTCCTGCTATGCAACACTCAGTACTTGGGCTTATAACACCTGTAGAACTGCAAGCGTGCTGGCACTCATCATGGAGGTCATTATTTTTTCCTCCTGCATTTTCTGTTTCTCTTTTGCCATTTGGATCAGAATGCAAAGATCACAGCCAAAGCATCGAGCAAGACTTGACATAACCATTGTGGCCATAGCAATTCTTATTCTTTTGCTTACTGTCCCAGTTAGACTTGTTAATATTATTTCACTTTGGGTAAGAGCAATAGATTATTATATGTTCACTAGCATTAGTCTGTTACTGGATTCTTGTACCTGCAGCGCCATTCCTTTTGTATTCCTCATTGTTGGAAACTGGAAGAGGCAGAAAGGCTTTGAACCCTTCTATATGTTTCTTGAGAAGGCTTTAAACGATACTGAAGACACATCAGAGCCAACAGCAGAGGACCAGGAGCAGGCATGACAATATCCTTGGCCTCAGAAGTAATTTCTTTTAAAAAAAAATGTGTATGTTTTATGGAGAGAAAAACAACGTTCCTTCCAAGTTTCAGAATAAATTTATTTCAAATACTTTAAGGTTGTTCTTTACATTCATTCTAACACACCCACCTAGGCATGGCACTAGGGCCACTCTCTCCTTTGGGTGGCTACCTAGGCAGAGGCAGCAGGTGGGCTGAAAGTAGAGGACTATAGTCAAAACTAGACAGCAGAGGTGACAGATGTCAGAGCAGGTGCCAGGAGCAGGGCAGCAATAACTCACATGGTTAACTCTCCTCCAAGAATCAAAAAAGCTCAGGAGGCCAAGCCTCGTGACCATAGCAACTCTTCCCAGTGAGTCTAACTACCGTATTTTTCGCTCTATAACACGCACCCGACCATAACACGCACATAGTTTTTAGAGGAGGAAAACAAGAAAAAAATATTCTAAACAAAATAGTGGATGTATGATTTTTGTGGTTCATGCTGTGGCCACAGACATGTGATCTGACAGTGAGTTTGGAGTAGCCCAATGCAAAAATCCTGAGGATCCATGTGGATCCATGCTTTGTAACCACGTTTTTGCACCACTGTGGCCCGAGGCAACAGTGGGTGCGTGCTTTTTTTGGTGCAAGCTGTAGCCATGGACATGCTATGTGATCTGACTGTGAATTTGGGGTGACCCAGTGCAAAAATTCCTGAGGACCCATGTGGATCCGTGCTTTGTAACCACGTTTTAAGTGGGGAGGGAAGGAAAAGCACTCAAGGGACAAGGAGCACGCGTGGGGTGTGTGGAGAAGGATGCTGCTAATAATGCAGAAGAGGGGTATAAGGGGAGAAGGCTCCTCTCCTCTCCCACTTTGCTCCTTTAAAGCAAGCAGGCTTAGTGAGCTGAAAAACTTTGCTGCTATTTAGCGAGCTGAGTGGGGAGGAGAGAGGGACAGAGAGCCTGCTTGCTTTAAAGGAACCAACCGGACAGGAGCTGCTTACACTCGTGTAAGCGGCTCCTCTCCCACTTTGCTCCTTTAAAGAAGCAGGCTCTCTGTCCCTCTCTCCTCCCCACTCAGCGGCTCTTCTCCCGCTTTGCTGTTTCAAAGCAAGCCACGGAGGAGGGAAGGAAGGGGAACCATGGATCCTCTGCTCACAACTGCAGCAGAGCCCCCCTGCCACCCGTAGGCATTCACTCCATAACACGCACAGACATTTCCCCTTACTTTCTAGGAGGAAAAAAGTGAGTGTTATGGTGCAAAAAATACGGTAAATGTCTCCAGCTTCCCCAGGTCCTTCCCAAGCAATCTGAGACTCCAATGCCTTGTCTTTGTTCCACCCTCTTCATACGTCTTCTGGTTCTTAGTGACCCAGGGGGAGGCAAGCTGGTCACAGAAGGAGGGGGAGACCCCCTGGCTTCTTCAGCAATCAGCCTCATCTCTGCCTCTCGCCCTCCCTTCCTCTCCGGCCTTTGCTTCTGCCTCTGATTCTGGATTGCTCTCTGACATAAGACCTTTCCTGCTCACTACACCATGTTATCTCTTCAGTTTCTGACAACTCCTCCACTCAGTCTTCTCCCTCTGACCACTCTCCCTCGTCCCACAACGAATCCCCTGGATCAGAGTCTTCTTCCCTTTGGGTTCCCCAGTTGGTGCCTCCCACTGTTCCTCTGCATCTAGCCTGCCCATCACCACAGATTAGTGGGGGCAGAAGTGGCTGAGCCACCAAAAACTGAGCGTGACCTTTCTCAACATAGTCATTCAGTAAGTCCACTTACCTCGTAATAGGTGCAGCAGTGTTGTGGGCCATCTGCCTCCTTCTTTAGATCTGACAAGGGGTTGATTCAGACTTGCTGTAGTGGAGGGCTCCTGGCAGGTGGGAGGCCAAAAGGGCCTACTCACCAGGAAGAAGTTTGAATCCAAGCCTACCGACAAATTGGCCAATGGTGAGCCGGTTTGGGGACAGGTGCTCATGCAGTGGTGGACGGGACCCCACTGAACAGCAAGCTTCACTTGGGTCTGCTCCTCACATGAGGCCCGCCTCTTCCTTTGCACATAGTTCCTTGTCAGATCTTGCTGCAAATGGAGCTGTGTGGGCCACTATAAGAGGCCAAAGACAACAGTGCCAGAAGTGGCTGAAGATCAGCGAGAAACATCCGAGGAGTGGGGAGAGCAAGTGGCAGCAACCAGCAGCTCCAAGCTAAATTGCCACAAAGTCAAATTCACACCCAGATTTCAGAGTGCCTCCCGGTTGCCAGTTGAGGTTTGCATGGGGATTTATGTCGGCTCGTGAAGGAATCTGAGTGGGACCATTTTGTGTTGGTCCACGTGTGCCATCCATCACCATGTGGTTTGGTGAGGAGCTCTACTGCAAGCACTATTGTGCTTCAGGTGAACTGATTGGTCATGTGATACATTTTCCTGGAACGAGCTTGGTTAATTTTTTTCAGCATTGCTCAACTAGCCATCTAGGAGCCTGGGTTTATAGCTCCCCCTTTTTTCCTGAGCTTATTATTTTTTTCTGTGTTGAGCAAGTAGCCATCTGGCAGCCTTGGTTTATAACCCTACCACCACCTTTTCTGTTTCGGCAGAGACTGAATAGCAGGGTGATTGGTTTGTTCGCAGCATAACGTGGGCTACCATCACTGGCTGCCCCGAAGCAAAACTAAGAAAAAGAATGTTAATGGTTGGCAATGAAAGGGTTTTCACCTCATAGGCTTGCCATGGCTGTTCTGATATCAGGACTGTTTCAGTTTGCATTGGTGAATACAGATCTTGGGAATTTATGGCGCTTGTTAGATTCTTGCTCAATTGCTGTAGGGGTGTTTAATCATCCTAAGCAAATTTAGTCTGTTGCCATTGAATTTTGAGCAGCGCAGTGTTTAAGCAACATGTTTGCAAATGACAAAAATTCTTTTTTTTATATTTTATTTCTTTTTATTGAATTTCAGTTAAATAACCAAAAGAAAAAACAAATCAACAATTTCATAAAGGATATCTAAACATATCACAAAGTTAACACCGTTTTTCATTGCAGTTCTTTGTCTTCTCATTTAAATCTTTATGTCCAAATACCCCAGCGATTAAAGATTGGCAAACAAAATTATTTGAATTTGTTGAATTAGCGAAGTTGACACAAAAAATAAGAAACCAAAAAAATACAAAGTTTATTAGTGACTGGAATAAATTTATGGCATACATTGAAGGGAATTATAGAAACTTAAAAACTATAGCAGGTTTGGTACAGATCTTACAATGTGTAAAACATTAACAATTAATAGCTGCAGGAAAAAGAAAGTATTTTTATTAAGAAGCCCGAAATCGGGAGGGAAGGTCAATAGGTGTGTAGAGGAAAGATTTAAGCAAATGACAAAAATTCTTAAGAGTTATAATTGATTCATCGGGCTACTGTAATTTCCTCTATCTTGAGCAGGGATTGGGATTGGGTGGAGTACAAGAATTGCAGATGTTGATTGGTGTTTGATGCAAAGCATTCTTGTGGTCATCCTGTTTCCCCCAATGAATTGTAGTTTGTTTGGCGCAGCACTTGGTTGTCTCCCTTGAATGAAATGGAAATTTTGATTGCTAGTTGTTTCCCCCTCCCCCGCTTGCTCAGTTGCTTGTATCCAAATTAATTCAACAGTTGATCCTTTGTGCTGCTGGATCTATCAGTTCCCTCATTCATCCTAAAATTAATTTTTTAAATTTAACTCACAACTAGTTTCTCTCATACTCCTGTATTCATGCTGTTTGGTGGGTGCGCCTCTTTATAAAATGGTGATCAGACACATTGAGGCAGAGTCCGCAGACCCATGGTTCCCAACATGGGGCAATTCAAGAATGAGTTATGAACAGTGAATAGCCTTTTAGGCTTCCTCCATGTGAATAGGAGTTCACTTTTTGAATAATAAGAATTATATGTCATTGGGGGGGGGGATCAGGATATTAGAGGTCCTTAGGTGGGGCATGGCCCAAAAAAGGTTGGGAGCCACTGCCCTAGACCTTGAACTATTTACGTAATAAGCAGCACACTATGGCAGTCCTCAGTCCTGGACATGGTGTCTGAGATGGAAGATGGGGGAAGTGATCACTATCACAACATGGGTCCTGCAACACCAAGTAATAGCTATGGAACAGAAGTACCTCTATCAGCCTTGGCTGATACACTGACTGTACCTACTACTGGGATAAAGAAACCTATCCATCCATATTTGCAATATAATCCTGGTCATGTTTATATGGAAGCAAGTCTTATTCTGCTCAACTGGGTTTGCTCCCCAGTAAATATGTTTAGGGCTGCAGCCCTCATGACTTTCAGATTGTAAAGCATGTAACACATTCTACATGAGGCTGCCCCCCCCAAGATGGTTCAAAAACTTCAGCTACTGCGGAATGCTGATATTTATTAATAAGTATGGAATGTTGTATCACATCTATTTTGAGACATCTGTGCTGTTATTGCCTACTAGTCTTCTACCAGTCATCTACCTGGACAATCAAGTCAGGTTCTCTGTCAAACCCAAAGCAGATGCGAGGTTGAAATGGATCCAGAATGATGCCATGGCGGACATCACCAGACTATGGTTAACAGTTGCTATGAGGTCATGGGATTCTCATATTCTCTTTGTTACATACAGCACGCATCATCATAGTGAGGTGGGTCGCGCTTTCACAACTCCTATAGTGAGTGGAAATGTAACCAAAGAAAGTTGAAAAGAACCTTGGAATCTTGCTAGTATTCATTTTTATTTCTTGCAGTTATTCACATCAGTTTGATTTTTTAGATTTTCATTAGTTTCATTAGCTCTTCATTTAGCATGAATTCTGAAAACTTGCCTGTTTGAAAATTCTGGCTATATCTGAACTGATCTGTTCTTCCTGTGAACAAGCAGCCAGCACAAATAATATGCCTCAATTATCTGTCTTATCATCATTATCATCATCATTATAATATTTATTTATGTCCCACTTTTTTCTCAGTCCAGGGCTCAAGGCGGCATACACAGGTAAAACAGAACAAGCTACAAACAGAAAAGGCAATCATTAAAATGGAATTATAAATACCAATAGTATTAAAATAATATAAAAAGATGCATTAAAATACTATGGCTCAGGCTTCCACAACATGGTGGCCTCCCAATATTTTGGACTATAGCTTCCATCAGCATCAGCCAACAAAGGCAATAGTCAGAGATGATAGTTGTAGTCCAAAACATCTGGAGGGCACCAGGTTGGGAAGGTGCCCTGGTCTCTCTGTTCAAAGGGTATACATATGATAGCTTCCAAGTGTCTTTTCATTCTTGGTAGGGCACAATCTGTCGTCTAGTTTGCTAGGGAGCCGAGGGCGATGAAATGGTTGGTTTGCCATTGCCAAGGGGGAGGGGGAAGTCTCAATGTGAACTTGACTAAACACAGGCAGAGCTTATCATCAAGTGTACTCTGCACACTCTCAAAATGTTTAGCAGTGGTCTGTATAACAAAACTTGTGCTTCACAGAGGTATTGAGCAGTGCTGTCAAGTCCTGTTGTGTGCCACTGTACAGTTCCAGCTGTACAAGGTGTCTGAATGGATCCAGCCTACCACAGGGCTGCTCAGTTCCTGCCTCTCTTCTCTTCTTACATCTACCAGGGGACTGTGGCTCCAACAATCTTAAAATAAATGGTTCTGAGACCACTACTAAAGAAATTCTTCCCGGACTCTGAGACTGGCCGCAACCACCACCAGCACCAAGTCGCAATGCCTTGTCACTGCGCAGTTCCAGCCTCTGTAGGAAAACACCTATTACATGGATCCATTTTAACTGGCTTTCTTGCCTGAGTTTGACTCAGAAACTGTTTTGTTTGCCCTGATGAATTAGCTACACCAGTATATCTTGCTAAGATCCACAAATGGAAGTTTGAGTTCCAAGGATATAATGAGACATATCATGCAGTTGTCTAGTGGAAAGACCCTGCATAACATCCACAGCTTGACAAAGGAAGTCAAGCATATAACTATTGTGATAGGCAGATTTTTCCAAGGCCTATCGGAGATTATGTATATCAACTAGGAAATGTGCACAATTCCTTCTTCATGGGCAAATCATGTGTACATTCTCCATGATGCCTGACTGTTATGTGCATTAACTACTCAGCTTACATTCTCCTTAACAAATGCATCAGAGCAGTTAAAATAATTTGTGAGGTATTTTAAAATGCTGCATGAATCTGAAACCCCTCTTGCTGAAATAATACAATGTTAGTTACAATGTTAAGTTTCAGTTTGTCAACCTGGGGTGGATCTACACAGAGGGGGGGAAATGCTATAAATAAGTCAGAAATTAGACCCTTATAACAACAACAACAACAACAACAACAACAACAACAACAACGGAAAAACACACATATAAATTTCCTGCTCTCTCGCACCATCTCGTGTTGCATGTTTATAGCACATTCAAATTGTTGTTTCTTTATTAATGTAGCTGAGTCCCTGGTTTTGTTCCTGAACTGGCTCCAAACACTGGTTTACCACATCCACTGCCTCTCTTGAATTGGATGACAGGAACAAGAGTTATGAGATATCAGACGTGTCTAAAGAGCCAAGGCTTATTGTAGCAATAGAAGGCAATGAAAGGCTACATCACATTTTGTAGACTTCAACGATATCCCATGTCCCCTAAATTGAAGGTTTATAGGCTCCTGAACAATTGAGTATTAAGCATCCAGTGAAGAAGGGAAGGGAGATCATTCCCTGCAAATACTAGTGAACATTATAACACAAATGTCTTTGTCAGACAGGAGATCCTCTTGAAACTTTGCCTCCTCTTTTACAATATTTCAGCACCTAATAATCACACAAAATGTGTTTCACGTTGGCAGGTTGAGGAGAGTTACTGAACATACTGATCATCTCATGCTGGAACAGAAAAACCATCTATCTGCCCATGCTGCTGATGCAGAGAAGGAGACCGTCAGCAATGAAGGCAACACGAAGGAAACAATGATAATCATATGCATTCCAATCTGCATTTTGGGATTAGTTGGAAATGGAATGGTCATTTTGTTTCTTCGCTATATGATCAAGAAGAATAAGTTCAATGTGTATGTCATGAATATGGCTATGGCTGATTTTGTTGTCATTCTCTATCTATTGAGTTATTTTGCATTATTTGTAGAACCAGCTCCTATCAATGCACACACTTCACGTTTTCTAGAGATAACATATATTCTTGGACGCAACTCTAGTTTCTATATATTAACAGCTCTCTGTGCTGAAAGGTATCTGTCACTTTTTTCCCCTGTCTGGTGTCAACATCACAGACCAGAGAACCTCTCAGCTATTGTGTCTGCCATTCTGTGGGCCTTCTCATGCGTAATATCTTTTGTAGAAGAATTTACATGCTATCCAAGATTCTATGCACTTATGAATGAAGACACTTTCCCTTGTGATATTGCAAAAACAATTGAAGCTATCACCGACTTCCTGATTTTTGTGCCCATCATGGTCTTTTGTACTATGGCCATTTTTATCAAAAAGCAGGAGAAAACACAAACAATGCTCGACAAGACGATTGCAGCGACAGTAATTCTGTTTCTAATTTTTGATGCGTCAGCTAGACTTTTGGAACATATAGACTACTGGCATGATGATATAGTAGAAATACCAGTGTTTACATTCTCTGTGTTATTTGATTCCATAACCAGCAGCATCAACCCTTTTTTATATTTTGCTATTGGATGGTGGAGCAGGCAAAACACCTGGGAAGCCTTAGAGATTTTTGTAGAGAGAGCTTTGAATTATGAAACAAACACAGAACAAACAACACAAGCAGACGAAGAGGAGACTTGAAAATAGCCTCACCTCAGAAACCAAACAACATTCCTCATATAAAGAGGAGTGCTGACTTGCATTCCAATCTCCAGGATAAATGAATTACAGATAATTTATCTTGCTGTTCATCACTTCTATCTAACCCACCCAAGATCTACAGCAGAGTCAACTGCATCTTTTATTTGAGCCAGAGGCTACTTGTCCATTTCTGCTATGTCAGGGGGTCAAGAACAAGGACGTTGAAGGAGAGGTAGACCTGTGGAAGGTTAAAAAAACGTTAACCTTACCAAAAAAAAACTTTGCAGTGGGTTGCAGTGATTGGATGACTACAGAATGAGACTGAAATCTCAAATCACGACATAAACTTCGGCAAAAGCCACAGTTAGAAAAGAAGGATCAGAGAGTAGCCAATATATACAAAAACCAGAAAGGATCATAGTGGAAGAGAGGAAAGGAGGAAAAGTATGGAATCAAAGGCACCTGGAAGGGAGAAAATTTATGGGCAGGTATCTACTGTTTGAAAGACCACAATTATTCAGATTGAGATGCAGCTGGGAACAGAGAATGATGGACTGTCTTCTAGCAAAATCTTAATACAGAAATATACCCCTCCCTATCCGCTACTTGACAATGGCCTGCTCTTCCATCGCACTTCCCACATTAGGAACCACACATAGGTTTGGGACTACTAGAGAAATGCAATGTATTTTAATATATTGTAAGTATCGCTTACAGTGATGATGAGGAAGAAAAGGACACACAGCAGATAAAAATGCTTCCAGTAGATGATTGCTTATGAAGCATAATTGGCAGGTCCTCCAAGGAAGAATGCCAGCAGAGACCAAGAGGTCACAACGCCACAAATTCTGAAAAAAGAGAAGAATATCCAGGAGAACATCAGCCACAACAATCAACGTTTTGAGCCCTCCCCAACTCTGTTTTTATATTCACTTTCACAAGCATGACTTCCAATGTCTATTTTTATACCAAAATTTATATACTGTTTGATTGTAATAAAACCTTTAAGCACTTCACAAGAAATATCAAAACCATCAATAAAAACAGTTCTTTTTTAAAAAAAAAAAGTCCAGAAAATGTACCTTTTCCAGACACCCCTAATCATCACCTCAGTTTTTGTGTCCCACCTCCTAAAGTACTGAAAATAAAACTGAGTACAGATATAGAGTGCTACATGTATTATACTATACCCAGATCCATGCTCTGAACTGTCAAGAATAGGAAGGGATTTCTTTCAGTCTCTCTTCCCTCACTTTTGGGTGGGTGGGGGGAGATATAACTTTTAAAAGCTAAGTTTCATCAAGGCCTCTATTAATAATAATAAAAAATGAGATTATGTATAAAGTTAACTTTACTTACTGAAGGAAGAAATTCACTTGTGGAGAATGCCTCCAGTGGTGGTATGGGGAAATCTGCATGTTGGGGTGATTTTTATATTCTCTCAAAACCATTCTGACACTGTAAGAATAATTAAGAAAAGTACAACTTTGACCTACAAAGAAGAAGAATGATCTGATAGCCAAAAATTAGCTTCTGGACCCAAACTGGTGCTGTTTGAAGCTGTAAATCTGTTGACCCAACTGCTGTTTTCACCGGACAATTCCCTCCCACCTGCCATTTATTTATGGACAATACATCCTAAACACACAGTCACTCATCCCTATTCTTGCAACTCTCAAGGCCACATGTTGACTGTCTGCCATGAGGGAGGGCAGGCTCCATCTACCTACACACCCTCTTTCTCCCCCTATTTACAGCCGGACTTGACATCTTTCTGTAGGGACTGCAAGACAGAGCTGTTCCACCAGGCCTTTGGCCGAGGCACTGTCTGACCCCCCTCCTTTGGTAATCCTCACAGAACTCTAGCCCAATGGTTGCCATTAATTTGATTCTGAATTTATTTTAGAATGAATTGATTTTAAAATGTATTTTCTATTAATTGATTGTGATTTTATGTAAACTGTGTTACTTTTACTGTTGCTAGCCGCTCTGACCCCGGCTTCGGTTGGGGAGGGCGGGATATAAATAATTTATTATTATTATCATTATTAAGAAAAAAAAAACAAAAAGGGCCCTTCTCTTCCCACTTTCGAGCCCACAACCAAAGAGGAGGTGTGTGATGGTTTTGTTTATACGCTTCTACAACTTTGGGGGAAAACGAAATAAAAAATAAAGAGAATACCTCCTGGCCGCTCCCAAGATCAACCCCTGTACAAACCCAGGTTAGGGCAATTTGCAATGTCCGCCTTTCCTGTGCCATCCTGCCCCCCCCCACTTGAGAGCAAGGAAGCCCTGAGAATATCCTCCTTCAGGCGCTGCTTGAATTTGAAGCAACCATATACTCCTCTGTCTGCTGCCATTTAATAATACAGCAAGGGCGGGCAACCTATGGCCCTACAAAAACCCATGAGTGCAAATACAAAAATACTTTTTAAAGTCTAACACATATATGTTTTGATCTTGTAAAAAAAAAAAAAGAATCTGCAGAAAAGTTTCTATTTTCTCTGCTTTACTAGCAATCTCTCCAAGATGTCCTAGAAATTGCATTAAGCAATTTCTGAGAGCACTACTAGGGAATACTGACAAAGTAATTTCTAGAATGTTTAAAATGTTGTTAGAATGGGAAACAAAAGATGAGCAGGTGAAATCTGTGATGATTCAATGGGCAAGAGACACTGGTCACAATATTGAAATGGCTGCATGGGAATGTTGATTGAAAATTCACAGCATGTTATGTACACTTGAAAGAAAGTTATATGAAAATGATGTATAGATGGTATTTATCTCCTGGTATTTGTGTTGGAAATGTAAAGAAAAGGAAGGTAATTTTTACCATACGTGGTAGTCCTGTGAGCGAACAAAAGCCTTCTGGGAAATGATCTACGTATAATGAATTGAAGACAATGTTCAAAATAACTTTTAGTAAAACAAACCAAAACCAAACCAAACCAGCAACTTTTCTTTTAGGGATAGTGAATACAGAAATTCCCAAGGACCACAGAAACTTATTTACGTATGCTACAACTGCAGCCAGAATGGTCTTTGCCCAGAGGTAGAAAGAGGACGTTGTTCTAACCAAAGAAGAGTGGCTGATTAACTTGATGGATTATGCCAAAATGGCAAAATTAACGGGTGTATTAAGAAACCAAGAGGGGGGGAAATGATTAAGGAGTGTGGAATATTTGAAAAATCATGGTATGCAACTAAGTGCGTTGGTAGGGTTAGCTTAAAAGTATTACTAATTGTAGAATAATTAAGAAATGGAGTAAAGTGGAAAATGCAGTGTTAAAAATTCCAATAAGAGAAGAAACCACAAAAGGAGGGAGGGAAGTTTGATTTGTATTTGTATTGGAAGTATGACATTGTAAGATTTGTATTTGTAAATTCTTGAAAACATATTATATATATATATATATATATATATATATATATATATATATATATATGAAATTACATTAAATTTGAAAATATGTGGACACTGGATTTCCCCCACTTCCGAAGGGTATCATTGTGTTTCTTGCACCCTTGGATTTGCAAGCATTTCAAATACCCAGCAGCATACATGGGTGTAGCTACTGAGCAGAGTATAAGCATGTACTTCCCCTGCTGCATGAGGATCACTAAAGTAAAACTGAATCCAGATATTTTGGAATGAGACTCTGTCTGATTCAACATATATCAGAGAAAACTGGAAGAATAACAACTGCTAAGGTAGGGAGAAGGTGGCTTTTGATCACATACTTTTTAAAATTATTGGAGAGTAAGAGAAACTGGTTCCTCTTTAGCCGCCGCACATCAAATCTGCAGAAGATTTTAAACTCCCGATAGATCTGCTCTTCATCAACCCCAGGCCATCCTCGCACATTAATGATAAGGAGCGGTGGAAGCTTTATAGGGTCATCCATACCGGAAAAATTCTAAGGAAAGAATTAAGTTAACCCTTCAAGCTACTGAAAGCACCAAGAGGAAGATTCACAAAAGGGTCTAAGTATTATGAAACATTTCAATAAACTATGCCAAACACAACACACACAAACACCATGGTAGGTAAGAATTGGTGGTTTAACATTAATGCTTAACATCAGGTTTTGGTGGTTATTTTTTTAAAAAAATCCATCACATTGAACACCCCCAAAATAGTTCTTGTTATTTGTTTGTGGTTTGGCACCCTGGGGTTACGGCTCTGGGAGGGTGGAAGGGGCAAGTCCACTCACCCTCATTGGTTCTCGCAGCCAGGCCCTGGACGTCACAAGGGATCACACTATGAAGAACTATTAGCTAGGTTGAGGAAGGGAAGAGCCAAGGATGTTGTATTCCAAAAAAAGTCAGTCTACAAGTCCTTTTATTGTTTGCTGGTGTCCTCAGCGGCTATGAGTGCCTTTTACCAACAGCTTTTCCTGTTCCTGGATTGGGATAGCTTGACCATGGTTGCCCATGCATTGACAACCTCATGGTTGGATCCTGCAATTTGTTCTATGTGGGGCTACCCTTCAGAGGCTGCATCTGGCTAAACTTGTGGGGCCAAACTTGTGGGGGCAAACTACTGCCAACCTATAATGCCTTGCTTTCAGGGTTTGCTCTAGTTGCCTATTATTATTATTAACAACAACAACAAACAACAATACATGGCCCACCACTGTTTAAAAAGCCACAGATTGCTTAATTAGCCAAAGGCCTGAGAAAGGAGGAAGGTTTTTGCCCTGGCGCCTAAAAATATGTAATGAAGGCACCAGGCAAAAACATTCCTGTTGTTTTTTTTTAGCCTTTAGCTTCCTTTTTGTGTGTTGCCTTGAGACACTGGTTTAGAAGGTGGTTAATAAATTAACTGCAATAATAACTATATTGTTATAATCCTATATAAAAATGTGTATACAAACATATTCAGTATGCTAAAACTGCATCCACCAGGTATATTTGAACCAAAGTCTGCATCACCATGCACGACAATGCAGTCACACAATTTTCGCCCCAGCTCCAAGATCAAGAATTATGAGCAGGATAAACAGTGCATTGTTGTGAAAATCATGAATATTTATATTGTCTGTCAGATGACATGGGCATGTGTTTTCTTTCCTCATCATGAAGAAATACTGTTCTGTCCAGCTTCTGGAAAGTTTGGGGCACTTTAATAAAATGAGCTTGCTTTGTGTCCTTGCATGTGCCCACATGTAACATACATGTAAAATCCTTTCTTTCCTAATTGCTTTTCTCAGTGAATCAAATTCAGTACAACAGGGGTAGCTACCATGGTACGCTCCAGATGTTGACTACGACTCCCATTGTTGGAGGTTCTAGCAGGGGAGCGCAGCTATCGTATACGCCTGACCGAAGAACGGTACACTCCTATCTGGGATGGTCGTCCTCTTCCACTGAGCACACAGCTTCAGGAGGGACGCACATGGAGCAGTGAGGGAGGAAGGGGACACCCGCCTAGCCAGCCAGATCAGCCGAATCAACCCTGGCGATCAATGGGGTGACAGATGTCGCAGCCAGATCGCCTTCACATCCAGATTCCAACAACTCAGGGAAACTATCCAGCTTAGCCGGATAAGATATAATCAGGCATGTTGGGATACGCTACTCTCAGCCAGCCTAATGAAAGATCGTAAGAAATTTTGGAAGGCTGTAGCAGACTCCCCACAGACACAGGATGATTCACTGACATTGATTCCATCTTTGTTATGGGTAGAGCATTTCAAGGCGGTTTTCTTTGATGACTGTATTCCACCTGACAGTCAGGACCATGCCATTTTTACTTTTGCGGATGAGTGGCCCCCTGTCTCCATTACCAAAGTTACAAGTTTTAGTGATCAGATGAAAGCAGGCAAGGCTGCTGGCCCTGATGCTATTCCATCTGAATTGATCAAAGCCAAGTCAAAATGGTGGGCTCCGATACTAGCGGATCTATTCACTGTGAATGATAGATCTGGTATCATGCCTAACTCATGGCAGCAATCTATAATTATGTTAATCTTTTAAAAGGGAGACAAAAAGCTGCCATCCAACTATCGGCCAATAAGTCTATTGTCAAACATCGGGAAATTGTACACTAAACATCTGCTAAATAAATTAACTACTTGGCTTGATGAAAATAACATCATAGGTCCAGAGCAGGCAGAGTTTAGGCCAGGGAAATCCACTTTACACAACTGAATGGTTCCATTATATTATGAAATATAAAAATTATGTGAAGACCACTTGCTGGAAACACTTACTCATGTGGTTCTTAAATGTAAACTATATGCTGATCTCCGCCAGCAGTTTCTAGATCAACTCTGCATCCCCAAATGGAAACTAGAGTTGAAGGTCATACATTTTCTATTACTAGGGAATGATCAGGAGCTCACCAAGTTAGTGGCTAAATATCTTTATTTGTTTTTTTGTCGCAGAAACACATTGCAGACATCTGATCTTCCTGGAGACCTAGAGATGTAACGTTAGACTGTTTTGCCTCTTTTCATTTGCCAAATGTTCTGTGACACTGGGGAGGTGGTAACTCTGTACTGATTTACTATGGATGTTTGTATGTGATGCCAATAAAAGGTTTGATGATGATGATGACTCCCATTATTCCTCACCACTGGTCAGGTACATCTGGAGGCAACACATCTGGAGGGTCTACCTTTCAGCATCACTCTTTGCCTTATCTTCCATTCTCTAACATTCCAGGCTTCAGCCATGCAAACTACAAAACTATCTCCAAAACGACAGAGCTCACAAGAGCTCCTGTTCCCTGCTCCTATTCCATCTGAGCTTGTGGGGATGTTACACAAGTGGTTTCTCCTGGCAGCTGGCTAACTGGAATCTTTTCACATTTCATACTCACTATTTTCTGAACACCAGCTCGGATAACGTTCACTTGATTCACACATGCAGCCAATACATCAAGGTACTGAGAAAACGAGGGAGCAGTCCTTGTTGGATCACTAAATTAAGGAGAAGCAGTGGATCATAAAAAAAATAAAATGTTCTGTGGGGAATGATATACTAGAAGAACTTAGGAATGCCAAGATTGCATATAACTATTTTTTTTTAGAAAAGCGTAAGGTCTCTTTTACTAACTGCCTCAGAGCAATTCCCTCCATCCAATAATGGATGGAGTTGAATTGAAACTAGAGTACCATCACACAACACATTCCAGTGTTATAAAATACAATAAATTCTTTAAATTTTATATTTCATGGAACTCCATGCCAAAGTAAAACAGTTACTCAATTTGACCCCTTTCCACTGCTACCTGGTCCCTTAGAACAGGCTTCCTCAACCTCAGTCCTCCAGATGTTTTGAGACTACAATTCCCACCATCCCTGACCACTGGGTCCCACTAGCAAAAAGATCTGGAGGGCTAAAATTGAGGAAGCCTGCCTTAGAATGTCTTTAAAGGAGCTTGGTATGATAACTGGGATACTTTTTTTATTGAAGGGATATTTTATACATTAAGAGAATACTGATATTTACTTTGGGGTTCTTAAGGGTGCTTGATGACAGTTTCTAAGGTCTGTGGATGACAGGCCCTGTCTATAAATATTAAAATCACCTTTCAGAACCTGTCACCAAGCAGCTACTACTAAATACAGTCTTAAGAAAAAGGAAGGGCACCCTCATTGAATTCTGTGGTTTTACATTTCAGGACATAATAGCAATCATTAGGTAAATACAACCCCAAATTTGGTAAATACAACTCCAGATGGACAACAACATGACATATTACACTGTGTCATTTAACAAAAATAAAGCCAAAATGGAGAAAAACTAAGAATACCCCTACTGCTTCCATAGGAATTAATAGGCTAAGTAGCGGACAGGGGCTGCTAATCAAATGTCCTTGCTTAATTGATCATCAGCAAGTGTGCCCAGCTCTATAAAAGCCAAAGTTTCCGTAATTTGCTGGTCTGGAGCGGTCAGGTGTGTTTTAACACAATGCCAAGGAGGAAAGACCACACAATGCTCTTAGGGAAGCAAGTGCTGCTGCCCATGAAACTGGGAAGGGTTCTAGGCCACCTCCAACCAATTTTAAGTCCGTCATTCTACAGTGAGGAAGATTATTCAGAAGTGGGAAACATTCAAGCTATTTACTTACCAAGAAATTCTGTCAAGAAGCAAATGGGCTATTTTCAGAAGAACTGGAAAAATAAACAATTCCATTGTTACATCTAACAACTTATAAATGGTAAGACTGAAAAATTGGGGTGGAGAGGGGAGGCTCCTAGAAAAGCTTTTTGATGCTCAAAAATAGGAACTAGATTGTTCTGAGAGTTGATTAAATAAGACATCAATCTTTTAGGCCTTCAACACTTTACTAAAAAAGACTTAGGAGGGGATTCAGAGTCCCACTCTTCCCGTTGGTCTGTTTCCACAAGCGCTCCATAATGCCTCCTCCTTGCGCTGTTCTGAGGGTTCTCCCAAACCAATTTTGAGGGATGCAGGGGCACACATGGGGGGGAGTCCCATTGCACAAGTGGAAATCCTTGCACGGTACCTCTTTAGTTTCGTGAAAGGAAAAGCAGCAATAACTCCTGGCTGGTTATGTAAACAGCATCCCTGCAGCTTCTACTTGCCTCTATAAAGGACAGAGGTGACCACCTCCTGGAAGAAGAACTGCTAGCTACCTAAGCCTGCTTAAAACCAATAAAGCAGAAACAAAGAAGACTGCCTTGTAGAGCTTCAAAGAGAAAAACACATTGGCTTGATTTGGCCTCATCCGGGGGGCCAAATCACTGTATCTTATACTTCTCCATTTCTTTTGTGTCATATCCATTTGATTGTAAGCTTGTAGGCAGTGGCTGCTTATTTAATTAATTAATTTATTTTTTAAAAAACTCTGCACAGTGCCTAAATCGTTAGAAACTTTAAAATACAAATAATTAGGTCACTCAGGAAGAACATGAAGTTTCGCTCTGAAACCCTCTGTCACAAATGTTCATATCCAAAAGAGGTTTGTAGTAATAATAATAATTTATTATTTCTACCCCACCCATCCGGCTGTACAGTTTCTTTATTAACAAAGTAGACAGACTGCCCCATATGTTGAACTAGCACAATGCCAATGGAAGGGGGTATTTTAGACACGAAAAATTACACCCATACCTGATCCGCAGAGAAATGCATCATAGGCCGCCTCATGAGGAGACTCTTTTGTAGCTGAAAGGTTTCCAACAAAACAGAAAATGTAACATCTCCCCAGACAGTCTATAATGATTTGACCCAAAACAACTTCCACAGACAACCTATCGTGTTTCTCTTGGTTTTATGTTGCCATTTTCCTCCCACCTCTAAGAATCTACAGCATGGCAGTCTCTACAAGGATTCTGAAGCAATATCATCAGATCCCATCATTAAGTTGCGATCACATCCCACTTGAGTTTGGTCTGGCAGTAGAAGTGGTATCATGCAAAGCCTGTCAGAGGTTCACTGCTGATTTTGGCCTTGCAGAATGCCTTAAGCATCTATTTTCCCAGTGTTGTGGAGTGCAGTAGTAGGTAGGGAACAAGGGCAGAATGAACAGTTTGGTGCATGTGTGCTTCAAGGGATAGAAATGCAAAGCTATGTGCATCGCAATCCTGTTCAAAGCTCCTCGTAACTTTGCTCTGTGATGAAAGCAACTGAAAACGTATCAATCGTAGTACTTATTCAGGTTAATGACTACACGCCAAGAATTTGTTTCCATAGCCAGACATACCGTATCTGAGGCAGTCGCTTGCATGAAAGATCTCTGGACAAGGCTGGTTTGTGGGATTCACGTCACTGCTGAAAGGTATCAATTGTCAAGCTTTCAGTTCTTAAGAAGAGCCCTGCTGGATAAGACCCAAGTCCAGCATCCTGTTCTATCAGTGGCCAATCAGATGCCCATGGGAAGCCCGCAACTACAACCTGAATGGAATAGCAACTGGTATTCAAAGGTATATTACTTCCAACAGTGGAAGTAGAATATAGCCATTGTGCCTATTTATATAATAGTTATCGTATGTCCTCCTTGTCTTGCCTTTCCAGTGAAATAGAAACACTGGGCTGTCCTTTTCTTTTAGAAGAGGCAAGGGATGTTTGAATTATTTAAAAAACCAATTGTGGTCAGATAGGTGTTAATTGAGGGACGCGGGTGGCGCTGTGTGTTAAACCACAGAGCCTAGGACTAGCCGATCAGAAGGTCGCGGTTCAAATCCCTGAGATGGTGTGAGCTCCTGTTGCTCAGTCCCTGCTCCTGCCAACCTAGCAGTTCGAAAGCACCTCAAAGTGCAAGTAGATAAATAGGTACCGCTCCGGCGGGAAGGTAAACGGCGTTTCCATGTGCTGCTCTAGTTCGCCAGAAACTGCTTAGTCATGCTGGCCACATGACCTGGAAGCTGTATGCCGGTTCCCTCGGCCAATAAAGTGAGATGAGCGCCGCAACCCCAGAGTCGGTCACGACTGGACCTAATGGTCAGGGGTCCCTTTACCTTAGGTGTTAATCACTGTGCATTGCAAAACATTTTCAAAACTGGGAGAAGGCAACAATTTTACTTTTCTCCTATCAGGTGTTAAGCCCCTTCCCCAATCTGTAATTATGCTCCCCATGGTCTTAAATTCTACAGTTGTCCATTCACTGCCTCTTAATGTTACCCTGAGATCTGCAGCCTAAGAGGGCCACTTCACTCAGAAGATACAGGACTACTGGGCAAACAATGTATAATTTCTTCAGAGACATTTGACAGAAGAACAAAGTACCATCTACCCTAATCTAAACTGATCACAGGGTCAACATCTGCAGGACATTACCTCCACACCCCCCAAAAAAATCCTGATTGAATTCTGGAACAACTTGTTATATTTCTTTTTCAGACAGGCTAACTTAGTGATAAAACCAATGGCGACACACGCACACACAAATAAAATGGCTCACCCGTTCAGAACTTTATAAAGCTCCAAAAGATTTTTAGCTCGAGGAAACTGGAACTCCTGTTTAAAAGGAAGAATTTTTAAAAGCTTTTTGGTGGCATGGAAAGAGCTGGAGGTTCACAAAGTAACAATGGATTGCAGTGCATAGGACATCAACTACTCCAGTGCAACATGTCTGTTCTTGAAGCTTCCTATACCATTGTTTGTCTTCTAAGGCCCTGACCCCTCCAACATCATTATCCTCATAAAGATACAGGATTACTGCACATTTACTGAACAACTGGAACTAGAGGTTCACTGTGGGTCAGTCAATTGGAGGTACTTGCGTCTCATCATTAATCAGCTACTTTGAAATGTTCTGTATGCCATTTCATGTAACTGGGATGCGCACAGGAAGAAATCTTAGCAGCAGCCATACCAGGACTGTAACATATAATATGCCCTTAGGAATAGAACATCAAAGCCGTAACCCGAGACTAGAAACTGTTCTCATTCACACACTGACTCAAAAGACAAGGTTTCCACTTGCTTGGCCATACAGTTTCAGCACCTCCTCCCGCCCCCAATCATTGAGCCTATCATGTTGTTCCCAAGGCATCCAAGTATACAAGCTTGGGAATGCCAACCACACCAAAGAAAACCTGTCAAGTCCCATAATGCACCCTTCCCCTAAAGCCCTGCTGAATGTGACAATTACAACCACAGTCAGGAATTTAACTATAATAATAATAATAATAATAATAATAATAATAATAATAATATCCTGCCTATCTGGCTGGGTTTCCCCAGCCACTCTGGGTGGCTCCCAACAGAATATTAAAAACACAATAAAACATCAAACATTTAAAACTTCCCTAAACAGGGCTGCCTGCAGATGTCTTATAAAAGCCAAATAGTTGTTTATTTCCTTAACATCTGATGGGAGGGCATTCCACAGGGCGGGCACCACCACCGAAAAGGCCCTCTGCCTCGTTCCCTGCAGCCTCACTTCTCACAGTGAGGAAACCGCCAGAAGGCCCTCGGTGCTGGACCTCAGTGTCCAGGCTGAACAGTGGGGGTGGAGGCACTCCTTCAGGTATACAGAACCGAGTCCATTTAGGGTTTTAAAGGTCAGCACCAACACTTTGAATTGTCCTGTCTGCAGTACACATTTTGCCTTCATGTGGGAAAAACACTGGCATTACAAGAGACAAGAGTCACTATCCCAACAACAGGATGGCACTAAGAACCCTCAAGTACCACTAACACGGATTGCTGCTCCACTTCTGGGAAGAAATAGTGAACAACAAACAGAAGTTGTCACTGCTCTTTGCGAAGGAGACAAAATCTGAGTTTCCTTGCTCATTTTCTGAACATATGGAACTGCCAGGCTTTAAATTATGCTAGGCCAGTCTTGTTTACTCTGGCCGGCAGAGGGCCACCAATGTTTTAAGCAAAAGGCATTTCTTAGCTGTAGCCAAGATCCTTTGCTGAGGACTGAACCTAGGACATTCTGCATACAAACTATGTGCTTATGTGCTGAGCCATGGACCCTCGCATTGACACAGTGAGGGCGGCAAAAGGAGAGGCAATCCTGAGCAATCCTGAGCATCAGCAGCCAATGAGAGTTACCTTCCAGGTGGTCTTTGCTATGTTCTTTGTGTCCATGACAACAGGAAACAGGGCATGTATGTTCTTTTTAAATTCATCGTAGTTTTCTTTTAAAAAAAATAATGAGAGAAGATGGTGACGTTTGCTTGTTAATGAACTAAGTTGCTGACAATAGCTTGACCAATAACCAGAAATAGATCAGTTCCTAAAGCAGAGGTAAGGATTGGGAGCAAGGATCCTACTGGGGGAAGGATACAAAAGTCTCTTTGTGATTGAAGCTGGAAGTGACATTACCAGGGAGGGGCTTGTAAAAATTCTCATGCAGATGCAGAAGATCCATCAGCATATTGTGTCCCACCAGTGGCTGCAGAGAGAAAAGGTAAGATTGTCAAAAACACAGCACTGCTGAACAGTGGTTAATGGGAGTATGTTTTATACTAGGCCCTTTAAGAAAGCAAATGCAATTTACTAAATAAAGGCCTAGTGAGGATCAGTTTATTGAGCTTATCACAGATCACCAGCTGAATTTCAATGGCTCTGGTCATTTCATATATAAAAATTCAACTATTACTAGGACAGTACACTTTTAATTGATATCACCTGTATAACTTTATATAGATATACATGTTCTGTTAAGCTTTTCAAAAGTTATTTTGAATTTTCTACTACTGTGACTTTACATCTGAATTATTTTATTTTTTAAAAAACCTAAAGAAAGTGGGATCTACCTTCTTTGCTTTAACTAGTGTCTGGAAAAGGTTGGTGAAACCCCTTGCAGAGAACAGAATTTGCTCTCTCCGACAAGAATCGTAAGAAGTATTTTCCAGCTGCCAGCGATGCTGTGGACTCATCTTCTTCACCATCACCTGAAGCAAGACAGGACAGAAACTGTATGCTGGCAAGTGTGTGCTTTGTGCACTACCTATGGATCAGCCCACATGCATAAACTGCTGAGATTTCATCACAGCTTTGTACTTTGGTCCAGGAATGGCCATAGCAGGCAAACCAGCCACAGTTGGTCAACTGAGGCTTCCTGTGCCTCCAGTGACAAAGCTAGATCAAGAAGCACCCCAAAACCACAAACTTGCTGCTTCAAACGAAGTGCAAACCCATCCACAGCAGGCAACTAACCAATTTCTGAGACACAGGTATGACTCACTCAGAGTGCCTCCGTCTTGCCAGGATTCAAGCTCAACTTGTTATTCCTCATCTAGTTCACCACTGCATCCAGGCAATGGCCCAGGGATCGCACAACCCCTCTTGATTCAGGTGTTATGGAGAAACTGAACTGAGTGTCATCAGTAAACTGATAGTACCTTGTTAGAAACCTCCTCTTGTCTACTCCCAATGCCTTCATATAGTTATTAAATAGCACTGGATTTAAAATACTCCCTATGGCACCCCATAGCATAGTTGTCAGGGGGTTGAAAGGCACTCTTCCCAAGGCTACTCTCTGGACTTGGTCCTGAAGGTAGGATTGGAACCACTGAAATACACTGTCCCCAATTCTCATTCCTCAGAGCAGATCAAGCTATCAAGTTCTCACTCCCCCTCTCCCGCTCTCTGCAAAGGTAATCCATTAGGGCGATCAAGGCCAACTCAGTTCTGTTGCTAGGGCTGAACCCAGATTAGAATGAGTCCAAATAATGAACAGATGTACCATAAATGGCTAACAGGGAGGCAGCCTAGTACAGTATAACAGAGCCAATTTTGTGTTCTGCCTCCAGTGACCTAAAGACTTTTATTTAGAAAGATATAACCTCAGGAAAAATACTAGCCAAATTGTTTTTATACACTCCTGCCAAAAGTTTAGAAGAATTCTCAAAGATCTATATATGGAAACCTGCACAATGGTAGAGACAAGATGTCCGTATTCCTAGGACTTGGATGCCATGAATGCACCAGTTACATTTTAAACACAATATGAAACTCACTTTTTGACCTCCTAAAGGAATCGTCCAAATATCTTGAATAGCTCGTCTTAGAATCAGCTGTATTTCAAACACCTGGAAGCCTATAAGAAGAAGCAAAAACATGAACAGCATGATATAGCTTCATTGTACTTCACTAACACTCAGATGACTGAATTAGAAAAATGGTACAGCATTTTAAGACTGCACTGTTAAGATTTCACTACTGTCCAAGTCTATATCTAATTAAGGTGTTACAAGCAGCAAGACACACTCACACACAGGATCAGGAATTCAGACTGCTTTCATCTCTCAATTCACCACTGTACTAGTTCAAAATGCAGTTTGCAGGGAGAGAATGAATTGTGAGATTCCATTCTCAACACATGTTTTAAACCCTCCCTACCTGTTGAAAGATAGCATTCCAGAGAGCAGCGTTCTAATCCTGCTTAAACTTCCATCTCAAGGCTAGTTTTCTGTGGCAAGCAAGGAAGGTTTTGGGTGTTCTCTAATGTATGCAGTCACATCACCTGCATCTTGCAGTGGTTCTCCTAGAATCCCATGTTTTTCTGGAACATGTTGAGAGTAGAATACTGTATATCATTTTCAGGAGAGTTGGGGGCATGGAGGAAAAGGATACCGCCCCTGCAAGGGATACTATCAAGTCCAATTTATTTTCATATCCATTTTCTGTTAAGCGTAGTATACTTTCTTTCTTTCTTTCAGCTGCATCCCCAAAAAATTCTCATCAGTGAAGGTGCCAGGTCTTGCAGTAGTGCTTCCCCACCACCCCAGAATAAAAAAATGGTACACAGCCTTATGTTCAGACTCACAAATAACAGTGATAACAAAGGTTCTATTTCTCCAATGGGTGAGAGGGAAAGATACAAAAATTCAAGGTGTGGGGCAAGGAGCAAGTAACAAATTTAGTCAAGGGCTGTTGGACACGAAATCAAAAGTGCCTAAGCTTAGGCCCCCTACCATATATATCGCGCAGAACCATAGAATCTTTCACTTCTGCTGATGACACCCAGCAAGTTACTTCATCAATCACTTTTTTCAGCTTGTCCTTTTCAAAGGCACTGGAGATAGAAGAGCAAGGCAGCTGTTTGAAACTTGTGAACCAGTTTGAACCTGGACTTAGCAGAACGCTCCGCAGACTCTCACAGAAAGATCAGTTTTACCTGTGGACCATCAAGCTCCCGGGCAAAAGTTGTTGCTGAAGTTTCTTCTCTTGTGCTTCATTCATGTATGGGATTCCATCTTTAAGAAACTAGGGGGTGGGAGAGGAGGATAAAAGTTACACCTCAGAAAGTTTCTGTGTTAAAGGAATATGGATGCCAGAACTATCCTTTCTGTTCATTTGACTACACCAATCCTGTAAGTGGCTGTACTCCAGTATTAATTTAAAAATTCAAGTGCTTTAAAATTCACAAGTGCAACAAAGCTCCAGCTTCCAGATGGAACGACCCCTCCCTCCTACCACACATGCTGTTCTGGGGGGTCTTCCAACCTGCCTGACCCAATTTCAGGAGGCATGGGAAGTGCATATGGGGAGAAGGAGGAAACCCTGCTGTGCAAGTAGAAGACGTAACAGTACTTAAATGGCAAAACAAGTCCAAAAATCCACATTTTGTTTGCCTAGTCTATTTGTAACAGAAAACATACCTTGTTGTAGTCAAAACCATAGCGAGACAAGAACTGAATGCTAGATGTTTGGAAACAGACCTCAGAATCCATTTGGCCAAATGTCATGGGAAGGAGAAAAAAGTTATAGGAATGAGCCACGTACCTGCAAAGAAAGCAGAATGACTAACAAGATTTCTGCGGGGGAAGAGCTGAAAGGCAGCATTTTTATCCCATGATCACCAGCTAAATATAACCATTGACAAGAAAACACTATACGTACTTGTTGGCTTTTTCATTGGAAAATATTGACAAACCTGAAAGAAAAATATAAAATGTTATCACACAAAACAGGCACCTGCACACAGTGACATTTCAATCACAAATGTGTGTTCTTCTCTATTCCTTGGCTACGGCTATGCTAGAACCATTTGCCTATTAGTAAGGACACCACCCATCTAGTCATTTACTGAAAATGACAATAGCAACCTTTCAGGTGGAAAGCTAAATTCGCCTTAATTTTAGCACCAAATACTGGCAGACATTGCAAGGAACCTTAGGTGTTTGTAGAGAGGCTATTTATGAGGAAATGATTTACAGATATATTGTTCATAGATGTATTACACTCTCCCATACTACCCCAAGAGTCATGTTTGCACAGCAGATATCCAATAATTCCATCTTGACTACTTCCTAGAAGAGCCACAACCCCCCAAAATACCTAGAAAAAGAGACACCTCTGTTCTGGTAACTCTGAACAAACAATGCAGGAAACAGAGTATTCCTGTAAAACAGAGTTGGGGGACCTTTTCTGGCCAAGAGGCTACATCATTATCTCTTCACCCCTTGGTGGGCCAAACCTGGCAGACCTGTCTGCCTGTCAGTCGAATGACTTCATGGTAACATTAATTGATGCTGTGCTTTGCAGCCCCAATTATCATGACTTCAAAGTGCAGTGCTGGTCTGTTTAAAAGCCCTTTGGAAACAGATTCATGCCTTGCTCAAGGAGGGAGAAGAGGTAATTTGGACTTAAGTCCCTTTCAGTCTCCCACTAGAACCCAAAACAAGGCAACCACAAGCATTCCCACCCAGATCCTTAATGTCCCTCAGTCTCTCACTCATGCTGCATGTTCAGGATTTACATTTGTGTTTTAGCTACTAAAAAAGAACTCACCAAGCTGACTCACTGTAAATTGCTGGACACTCTGTCTGGCTTTTTGATAGCACTCAGCAGGTGAATCAAAGAGGCTGGGAGGGGAGGGAAAAATCATAAAATACTTATATGTTGTGTATGCACCTTTACAGTACTCCTGTACACATCTTCTGAAAATATGTATGGTTAGACAAACTTACCTGTGCTGATTACTGGGTGGAAAGGTAGAATGCAAACCTGTGAACTCCATGTCAAGGCCTGCAAAATACAAAGAACAAATTGAACACAGCAAAGGGCACCAAACTAAACTATTTGCCTTCCCCACTGCGAGCATTTTTTGTAATTTTATATTCTGCCAGTTCCATCAGTGCTCTGAAATCCTTTGCATGAGACACCAGTCCACTATATTTGGTTGATTTTAAGAAGTTTCATCAGAACTGTAGCTATTATAGCAATAAAACCTTTGGAATTTAGATTTACCTTGATTGTTAGTCATGGCACAATACTAATGACCAGCTGCAAATATTCACTTTTCCTGACCCAGTTTTGTCACTGGAGGTCCAGGTAGCCAGGAGCACCTTTTTTTCAGCTTTGACTGGTACACAACCTCTTGCCAGTCCTGGAATCAGATACCTGAACTATTGTGGACAAGCTACTGGTCTTTTCAAGACTGGTTTACTGCAATGCCCTTTCTGTGGGGCTTCCCTTGTGCTTGCTTCAGAAACTACAGTGAATGCAAAATTCTACATTGTGACTGCCAACAAGAATGAGATTTTTGTCAGTATATTATAGCTCTCCTCAAAGCTCTACACTGGCTGCTGATTTGTTACATGGTCCAAGGTGTTATTAATATATAAAACCCTCATCAGCTTGAGAACTGTTGAAGGATCACCTTACTCCAACCTCTTCAACCTGCAGAACGGGGACTTTTAACAAACGCCACATAATACCTCTTTAAAATAGGGATCACTCTTTTAAAGTAGTCAAACCTACACTCTGCATTCCCTGCCCTTTTATTTATGTAGGTGCCATTTTTGTACTGTTTGTGATGCCTACTAAAAACGTTTTGTTTATGAAATCCTATCCAGACATGCAATTTTTTATGTGCATTTGTGTGGTTTTATTATGTATATTTGTTTTTTAACTGTTGATTTACTCATATTTTGATAAATTTCAGTACATCTACTCGTTTTTTAAGTTTGATTTTATTAGGTATTCTGTTTTGCTTCATATAAACCGTTTTGAGACCTTTTTGACGAAGCCGTACATAAATATTGGTATGTGTGTGTTTTGTTATTTAGACCAGAGCAGGGAGGGAGTGCTGCTTTGGTTCGCCAGAAGTGGCTTAGTCATGCTGGCCACATGACCCGGAAGCTGTACGCCGGCTCCATCGGCCAATACAGCGAGATGAGCGCCGCAACCCCAGAGTCATCCGCGACTGGACCAGGGTAGCTTTACCTTTAAGGAGGGAGACGGCACCTCCTCAGCTCCTCAATACAGTACTAAGAAAAATAAAAGATTTTACACTCTGAACAAGATGACCCCATGCAGCTGAAAGAAAAGTGACTGACAAGGTGCCAGGGCGCCTCCAAATCTGCCAGGTTCATAATGATCAGAGCGATTCACCTCCCTTGGGATCTAGGCTTGTTTTTAAAGCCACCTATCCTCTCAACTCTCCATCAGGAACAGTTGAGAGCTCACCCCAGCCACTCCTGCTACTCTGAAGCAGCCGGCAGCTTTGAAGACATCTGAAAACACTGACCTTGGTTTCCCCTTCCCCAATGAATTCTGGGGACTTAACATGGCACAAGCCCTGAGCATTCTGCTGAGAGATCCACTGGCTCTCCCTCCAGAACTAAAATTCCCAGTATGCTTGCAACGACTGCCGTTATATTAGTTTTAAAATACTAATCCTGGAGAGGGTGAGCGGGTTCCCATTGAGTTCAGTGGGATTTGCTTCCATGCAAGCACGTCGAGGCTTGGACTGAGGCAGATCTACCCAGGGGACCCTTCCCTTCTCCTCCTCGCCGTTACCGCAGCTCGATCAACTAAGCCCAAGGCCAGCCGAGGGCCATTGGGAGATGCCCCCCCCCCGCCTTCGCAGGGATAGCTTCCCCCCACCCCCAGCATCTCCCTCACCGACAAAGTCGCAGCCGAGGATGAGCTCCTGCAGCTTCGGCAACTTCTCCTCAAACTCCCCGGCTCCCACATCCATCCCGCTTCCAGGCACACGTGCGAATCGAGACTATTCCCGCCCCACAAGAAGAGCCGGGAGAAGCCACGCCCACCGCCTTGAAGCAAAATGGAGCGACGCGAATTGCCGAGGCTAATTGGATGCGAGTCTTGGCTTCTGCCTCCCTTGAGCTTTTAAAGGCGGTCGACTCATGGGCTGCCCCTTCCCCAGATCCACAGAAACTATGCCCCTAGCAGATCCCCACCCCCACGAAGGCTTGCTCCTTGCATTGGGGGTGTTTTTAACCCATGATTTCCCCCAAAAGGCTCAACTATTATTATTATTATTATTATTATTATTATTATTATTATTATTATTCCCAGCATATAAAAGCATAGTAAAACGTCAAACATTAAAAACTTCCCTAAACGACTGCCTTCAGCTATCTTCCAAAAGTTGAGTACTGTAGTTCTTTATCTCGTCAACACCTGATATCTTAGGCTAAGATAATTATGCCTATTTCATTGTTTTCCAACATTTGGTATCAAATATTTCCATGCAGTAGGGCTATATAGGCAAAATGTGCTGGTGTTGTGACTATTTTCTGTTTTTTATAGTTGTCCATGCAACAATTTACTTCACATTAGCAGATGCCATCTGCAGTGAGAAAATTAGCTATGCTATATTTTAAACGGGCACCCGCAGGAAAGAATAATCAATAACAGCCTCCCTCAACCTGATGCCTGTCTGCTATTTTTTATAATAATAATAATTATTAATAATAATAATTTATTTATACACTGCCCATTTATTTATGTCACACGGTGGCTAAATGTACAGGAGTCATCCTTGGCGGAAATGGACAGCAGTGATACTATATTAAAAAGTGACGGGTTTGGGGGGCCCTTTTAAAGTACAAAAGGCTGCATATAAACATGTTTATAAATAAAATGTGAAAGTATTAAAGCTCTGATCCTAAATGTAATCAGGACTGTTTAAAAGTTGGGCCTTACCCCTATGTACAGTAAACAGAATTGCCAATAAAACAGGAAAATCCTGTGTATGTGGTACTCAGAAATAAACCATACCACATGTAAACTTTCAAATGCTCACTTTAAAAGATTAAATTGCAATGTAACCATTAAACTCCAGACTCAAAACACTTTGGTTTGGGCAATACATCTCACCAATATACCGTGAGAAAGGTTGCCTGGTGTATCGGTTAACTGACACAGTTGTTCAGAATCTGGGATAATAGATAAACAGTGAGAACTTTAATTAAATACAACATTTCTGACTATGGGCTTGGTGACAGAATTAGATGTTAAATCAACCGTTCTAGTTTGATTTTCTCACCTTAACAAACTGAGGAGCAGCATAAATTAGGCTAATAGGTAATTCAAAGATCAAGGCTCATTAGTGCAAATGGCATGTTTAAATGCAAATGAGATTGACCATAAACCTATTGTTAGCCTAACTTCTCCCAACTGCCATTCAGCTGTAAGGGTGACCATGGGGCCTACTTGATTGTGGTATAGAAGCTATTGTCACAGTAGGGCAGGCATGTCCAAAGTCCGTTTTGAGGGCCTAATCCAGCTGCTGTGGCAGTATATGTCCTGGGTAAAATCCTAAAAAAAATCCTAAAAGCTCAACAACTTTGGTTGGCCCTCATGCATGTTCACTTCATCAAATCTGGCTCTATTTGAAAAAGTTTGGGCACCCCTGCTGGACGGTGACTGAAACCAGTGCAAATGAATAGGGCAAATATGAACCGCTGCTGTCATAGGCCCTCATTGTAGATTTAAATAGTAGTCCCAGAGACAAATTGCACCCATTAGATTTTCTTGTCAAAGCGGGTATGAAACTTATCACAGCAAACACAACATAACTAGTTTAGGTAAAGGACCCCTGGACGGTTAAGTCCAGTCAAACTAGACTATGAGGTGCAGTGCTTATCTTGCTTCAGGCCGAGAAAGCCGGCATTTGTCTGCACACAACTTTTCACATCATGTGGCCAGCATGATTGACCACTTCTGGCACAAGACGAAACTGTGAGGAGCGCCAGAGCGCACGGAAACACTGTTTACCTTCCCACTGCAGCGGTACCTATTTATCTACTTGCACTACTTGAACACAACTATTCCTGTGCTCAAACAGTCCAGACTGGCCAAGCTGTTCATCTTGCTGAATAGTTTTGTGGCAAGAATAGCTGCAGAATACTAAACTGTACATGCAGTAGTAGCAAACAATAACTTTTTTCACTGTTACCACAGGCTAATTAATTTCTGTTTTTTTAATCTCTCTCTGATCCTTTTTATATGGGGGTACTTTTTATAGAAAAGCAGCAAGAGTGCCCTAATCAAGCTTCAGTTTCATAGATCAGGACCAATGACCAAGAAGCTGTAAAAGGCAGCAGGAATATACTGCTCTGAAATTATTTCTAAGATGTTTCAGCTGCAGACCAATTTGTATAAAACTATTTTTTTTAAAAAAATCACCAATTGCCACCAACATCATTTTATTAGATCTTTATTTAACATAAAATGTTTCAATAGCATTCTAACATAGGAAGAAAATGTGTTTGTTTCCCCTAAAAATACAGAATTGCAGGTTTTTCTAAAGTATTTCTCAGCATCTTCTTATGAATTTTCAACTTATTCATAAATTCTTTGCAGTTCTTTCAGTACAACACCGCCCTCTGCCATAGCATTTTGGAATCTCTGGACCTTTTTTTAAAAAAAAGAGAAAACAATTAAATCACAACCTTTAGTATATAATTTGTGTTATTATATTCAACATACAGAATGTTGCAATTCTTAGATCCCACTGGATAGATCAAATTGACCAACCAGGTGCCTCTGAGGGTATCATGGCTAATACCTGTTGAAAGCATTGACTTCCCCATTCTGCTCTGAAAGCCACCCAAGCAAGCGGCTATTACTACATCCTGTGGTGGCAAATGCCATAGGTTCATCCTGAATCTTCCAACATTTATTGGATGGCCCCAAGTTCTAATACAATGAGAGATGGAAAAGACCCTCTCTAACTGCTTTCTCCACCCCATGCATAATCATGTATCCCCTTACTTTTCTTTAACCTCCCCCCTCCGCACAAACCCCCCCCCACAAAGCTGTAACCTTTCATCATAGGGGAGCTGTCCTTTTCCTATCCTTTGCCAGCTCTATAATATCCTTTTTGAGGTGGCACAACAAGAACTTTACACGGTATTGTAACTGCCATTGCACCACAGAATTGAAGAACAGAATTATGACTTTGCTGTTTTGTTTTCTTTCCTAAGGATCCCTAGCACGAAATTTTCATGCCTTTTTCACATCTGCCACACATTTTCATTGAGCTATCACCTCTGATGCCAAGATCTGCTTCATTGTCAACCACCCCCATTTCAGATCCTATTAGCTTATATGTGAAAATAAGATCTTTCTGGCACACATTCTTCCTTCCCATTGATTATCCCAATCCTTCAAGAGATTCTCTCATGAACAATGCTAATTTCTCATTTTAGTGTTAGTGACATTTAGCAACACTATACAGACATGTTTCACATTGTGAAACAGTACACCAAGGGAGATTACTTGTCATCAGTTGAACCACTCAGCACTCCATTGCTAGAAATTGATTGCTCTGTGAACAAGGCTGTTATAAGAGCTTAAAACATAAGAGGAGTTTCTAAATTAACAGAAGCCTAAAACTCCAAAGTAATCTACTTACCGCCTCACCACTTCTTTCCCATGGAGTTGTAGCTCTAATGTCCACAAAGTTGATTCCTGCTTCAAGACAGCGTTGTGCTAGCACACGCCCCACATTCTCACAGGCTGTGACATCTGAAGTACTATAAAGGTGCTTCTTTATGGCCCACTCTCTAGTGGAGGCAGAGACCACAATGCGACCACTGCAGTGCACAACATAGGCCTCCACATGATGCTGTGTTCGCTCAAGTCGCAACCTGAATTGCAAGGCACGAAAAATAGCATTTCATTATTTTACTTCAACAATTATTCTGATATAGTATCAATGACAAGTCTCCAAAGAATTCTATTTATAGTAGAGAACCTTATGCTTTATATCTGGAACTCCCCCCTGCCAACTTCTACACAATACCACCTTCTTCCTCTCTCCAAGTCTCAAATCAAAAGGCAAACACTGCAACAAAGCATACATGAAGCAAGGCTTAGATCCTCTGCTCACAGGGATGACTGTGAAGAGGGCTGAGATTCAGAACATTGAGCATGAGCCTGAAAACACGATAACACAATTGCTCTCGGCAAGTTAGAAGAAACGTATCAGGAGACAAAAGACAAGCTTTGAACAAGAAAATATTGTTTCTTAGCAAAATATTCTTCAAATGTTTGTAGAATTCTCCTATGCTTTACATTATTATAACCTACCTATTCCAATACTCTTGTTTTGGCCATGTGGTTTTCCAGCCTCGCTCTTTCCGTGCTAGAGATAACTGTTCCAAGTTACGTGGATTACGGTTAACGAAGTCAGGGGCAACAATCTCATTTTCTCTTGTATTCTCTTCATCTTTGGCAGAAGGTCTGGAACTGGGAATAGAAGAACTACATCTGATACCTGCAGATGAATAAAGAAAAACTAAAGTTTAACACAACCCAGTGCACAGAAATATTTCAACAAAACTTTTGCATTATGTGACCTCAGCAAAGGTATTTGGAAAACCAGGCAGAAGCTTACTGCACAGTAGCTCCTCCTTTGAAAGAAAAGGGGGAGAGGGAAAGCCATGCAGCTTTGTTAAGGAACAAGTACTACAACAAGTACATATTAAGTTTCTACTAACGGGAAGTTGGGCATCGATCCTCAGAGTAAGACGTGCTTGAGTTTTCCCCGAAACACCCCAGGTGTTCTAAAAGTTAGTAGATTCTCTGTGAGATTTACTCCTGAGAATATATGCTTAGGATCGGATCATCGAACACAAACCTAGTTAAGTACTGTATACGATTGAAAGAAATTTCAACCGAAGTCAGTAGAGTTAGCTTCACAGAAAATATATGTATGACCAGACTAGAAAAGGCTCCCGTTCACTTAAATGGGCTCCTTCCCCAGGATCCATCTGAATTCTATATGAACACTCAAATCCAAATCTCAGCACCTTGAGCAGCTGCCGGGAAGGCCCTAGCCACGATCCTCAGCTGCAGAGGCCGCCACCTCCTCAGTGCCATCACGCCGGGAGAAGCACACGCTACATGACACAGGGCAGCACCATTTTTACGAAGGGAAGCTCGGAGCTTCAGCTCTACCCCTTATCTCTATATGCAAACCATAGGAGAGAAAATCCGTTTCCGCCCCGGGGGCGGGGGCAAGGCACTGCCACAAGTTTGTAACCCTACTTTTGATTGGTCACTTCAAGGAAATCCACCCTCTTTTCTCCATAGAAAGGTCCTATAAACGAACAGCGCTTTGAGTTAATGGCTTGATGTTGGGTCCACAGACCCATAGCTTTCCGAGAGTGTAGATGGGATCGTAGTTTTCGAAATGAGAGACTTGATATATTCAGATACTTCCCTCTCCCGGATTGGAACTGAGATCCGCCAGCAAAAATAAAATATTCCCTATATCTATTGTTGGACATGCAACTGCGCAGCGCTTTCAGCATGTAAAAGGAATGCAAGGCATCTGCAATCAACTGACGCAGAATTTGGGTTGGAAGAGGAGTTTGCAGGAGGGCAGTTTATGCAGTTTTACCACTGCTACACACCCAGCGGCGTTTTGCACGGAGGATTTGGAAGGGAATCTAAATCTCATCTCTAACCTGCGATATTTCAATCTTAGTTCCCTCAAGCTACAAGAATGGACTATATTGGCATTGGACTTCCCATGCCTTAAATGCTTAGAAACGGAGCCAGGAATACACGAAATAAGATCTGTAAAAGAGTAGGAACGTCTTTTGGGGACTTGGGTTCCGTATAGGAGCCACAGAAAACCTCCCCACCTCCCTTTCACAGCTAAAACCGGCTTTTCCACCGAAAACCCAGAATTCGCCTCTTCAATGGGATTTCCCTCTACATTTTCTTTTATCTTTTCCGTAGAGTCGATCGAGGCTCACAGAGAACAGTGCGCTCATATCCGGCGCAGCCTTTATTACGTAGGAGGAGCGGTCCGGCGCTTTTTCTTACGTCTTCGATTTTGACACCAACCCCCTATAGCTTGATTTTGTCAATCCAAAGTGCGCTTGCGCACTACGGCTCTGATTTTTCTGTCGTTTGTGAAAGGATGCCGCGGGGGGGGGGCGCTTGCCGGAATGAATTCATCAGATTAATTTCTGAACTGTACAATAATAAATATATATAATAATTCATTGGAATATCACTAGCTTCCCCCAACATGACAAGCTGCGGGGAGTCTCAGGCAAAAGTAGCTTCAAAATGGTTGGGAAAGGAGCTGATGAGACGTTTCCAAAAGCGCTTATTCAACCTCGGGAATTCTCCTAACGCGAGCCTCCCCGGATCCCGGCCACTTTCTAGAATCTTCTAGAACACATATAACCGCCTCACTTGTTGCTACGCAACAGGAAGGAAACGCTCGTTTCCGGCGCAAGGTCCAATTACCATCCAAAACTCAAAAGACAGGACCCAAGCAAACTTGTGCCCCGCGTTTTGATTGGTTCATCTCTTAAGCCCTTCCGGCGAAGTCGAAGCTAGGAACCTCCCAACGGCCCCCGCCTTGAGGGGCGGGCTTACCCAGGAAGCCTTGCGCTGCGAGGTCTGCAGTGCTGCACGCGCGTTGCCGCCTCGCTCTCTTTGTTCGTCAAGATGGCGTTCGACGGGCCTTTGGCGGTTTTCGGAGAGCGGGGCACCGGCGAGCATGTCCGCACGCAGAACGGTAAAAAAAACCGAAAGAAGGAATGGTCATTACTTTCCTCGGGGCCTTCCGAAACCCTCTCAGGAGGCTAACCGTGGCTTCGGCTCCGCTAGCGCCAGGGGCTGATGGGGCGCGCGCGCGTGTGAGGCGGAACCGGCTTCCCTGCGCTTAACGGGCGCGCAGAGAACGGGCGGCCTTTGGCCAAGGCGGCGAACGTTGAGCTGCCCCACAGGCATCCCTTTCCTGAGCCTCTAGAGAGGGGGAGATCTATCGGGAGGATCAAACTGAGAGCCAGCCACTCAGTGTCCTTTTTCCTCTCGCCACGCCTCGGGTCTCGCGTTCGTGAAATAATTCGCTTTTTCCATGTGCGATGGAGCCGCTCCTTTTCCGTCAGCCTCCGCGAGAATTGGCGGCTCAGTGACTGGGCGGGGGGCGCAGTTCGCTTCCTTATATGGAAGGGCTCTCTTCCGAAGCTTGTCTCTTTGCTTAGCCACATTGCGAAGCCCTACTTGGATGCATTGAGGATTTATGAGAAACCATGCCATGATATCGGCAGCCCACTCCTATTCCAGTAGGAAATGTAACCGATTGAAAAAATATGTTTCAGGAATTTCAAAGCAGAACCACAAAAAGAATTATTGAGGCTAATTTGTAATTGAAACGTTAAATTGGGATGTAATTTACATGGCTCCATGGGTTAAATGTTCTGTCAGAGTGTAATGCACACAAGGGAATCTTAACTTGTGATCAGTTGACCTAATTCCATTAGTTCAAAATAATGTCATTTAAAATCTGTACTATTGTTATCTTGCACGATAACGTTGAAACCACATTTTCTTTTAAGAAGTGCTATAATCATAAACTGCTGAATGGGTTGTTATTTAAAAAAACCACTGGTGACTCTAGATTTAGGCTAGTGAATATAGATTTGTTTTAAGCTAAAAGTTGCCTGTTTTTTTCCTCATTTTACATGAAATCCCAAGTAGTGGTAGATGATGTAACAAGTAGAGGGGAACTTAAAAATCCTGATCACCATTGTCTTTTCCCTTCCCCATTGAGATCTTGCATAGATATGTTTATGCTGGCATTTGGTTTATCTGTGGTAAGAGGTTGCATTTTAATCTTTCATACAACAAGTTCTATTGGTTTAAAAAACATGTTTGAGCCTTATTGTGCATATTTGTAACATTATAAACTGCATTTAATCTATTGAATTAAAATATATAGCTATTCTTCCAAGCTCAGGTACAAGTTTATTTAGAATCTGTGCTCAGATAGGAGTTGGACCCTTCCCATTCTACTGCCACTTATTTGCATTACCAAATAAGAGGTTATGCTTATGGGATAAAGAAAAGCCTGTCATAGTCTGAAGGAGAAGAATGAACACTGTCTTCCTCCTATATTAAATGGCAGAACATAGTACAGTATTACAAAGGCAGCGAATGTACTTCATTGCTTTTGGACTGGTTCAGGTGCGCAAATGAGGCTGAGAACATTTAGACACACTGTGCATGGAACTGTTATAATGGATCTGTGCTTACACTAGAAAATGCCTATTACAAACTCTGCTTGTGTGGTCCATTCCTTGTGAAAAACTGGATGGATTGTGTGAATGGAGCCTACTTGAGGAGGCTCTGATTCATCTTAGAGGTTCTCTGCAAAACACTTGTTCCCCCATTCAAACCATGGACAAATAACATTGAGGTACAGTATTACTATAGTTAAATACTAAACAAAGTGTGAAGTTTGGCTTTCTTAACCAGAATTAACTACTTTTCCAAAAAGATTTGATTTAAATAAGTGTATATATGGCATCATCTATACCACATAACCTATTGTTTTAAGAAAAACACTTGGCGCTATTTGAGAGGAAAATGTATCTGTTTTTCTGAACAGTTATGGCTGCTGCTTCCATTGCCAATATTGTGAAGAGTTCTCTTGGCCCAGTTGGTTTGGATAAAATGTTGGTGGATGACATTGGTGTAAGTAAACACTATTTTCTATGAGTACATTTTAAGAGAAAAGTGCACTGTGTAACCAAGATATGTCTTTCAGTAAGTCTGTAAAATTATCCTGAATTAAACATGTTTTTTAATGTGTTTCAGTGTTCAAAATTTGCCAGGCGCATTTTGTACCTGGCTATTGGCTACTTAAGACCAAGTAAAGATGGCTGAGCACCAGGATAATATTAATAATAAATAATATTATTATTATCTGGAGGTGTATGTCTGGGGATCATTGCATCTGGACCGTTTTCACACACTTACTACCCCATTCTGTAGAATTCTATCAGTTATATTTTATCTGCACAATTGGAATTAATTTCAGGAACCAAAGTGCTTTTTCTGTGCAGCTTGAGCAGGAGCAATGAACAACATCATTGTTAATTGTTGTAGCTTGTCTTCACTTCCCGCACCCCACTGCCCTGCTCTCAGTTGTGAAGAATATTCTTAGGTTATGAATGGTCATTACTGTACTCAAATAATTTCCATAGCTTGTTGGTCACAAGTGTTTGGCTTAAAACAGAATTGGGTAAATATACACGGTAATTCAGTTATCCATTCTCAGCAGCCTTGCAAAATATGGGCAAAATGTCCCTTTAATGGGCACTTAATTAAGACTTGTGGGACTTTGGCTCATCGTAGTGAGAGTAAAAAGCAACCAGTCTCCATCCTCACTTTGAAGCTGAAAGGGGTGGGTGGTGATTTTCCCAACAGCTGCACAGTTATCCCTGTCCTCTTCTCAGCTCCAACACTGAAAGGAAAGCTGGAGGTTATTTGGTAGCTGTATGACCAGAGTGTGCAGGACCAAACCAGTAAGCTCACCAACTGTTCCTTCTCTGAAGCAGAAAAATGAGGTGGGGTCTTGCTTGGTTGCTGCTTGGTAAAACCTGCAGCAAAAAACAGACTGCTTAGTGCTGATACTGTATGTTGAGGGTAAGCCCTCCCAGCTCCCAGCCTGTCCTTACCTCAGGAAAATCGGGGGGGGGGGCTTCATTGGCTGATGTTGGGCAGAGGAACTTGGCAGCCACATTTTCTGACAGCTAGAAATGTTAGTCCAAAACTAGGGACCCCTGAGCAAGTCCCTAGCAACCCTTAAGCAGTTCTTTATGATTATTTGCATAATGTTTCCTATTATATTTCATAATTGTGATTAATATTAAGTAACAATCATTTATTTATTTATTTATTTATCTGGAATATTAGGATGTGACTATTACTAATGATGGTGCAACTATTCTGAAATTGCTGGAGGTAGAACATCCTGCGGCAAAAGTTCTGTGTGAACTGGCAGAGCTACAAGACAAAGAAGTTGGAGATGGGACCACGTCTGTGGTATGTGTATGTTTGTAGATTCATGTGCACTGAAAAAACGCTGGGAGCACAATACTGTTCTGTGCTGTCCCACTCAGGTCTGCTTTGAAATCTAAGCATAGATATGATTTATTTTAGATACATACAAAATTAACCTGCTGTATTGATATTTTAAAAATACTGCAACTACTTAATTTTAGGCTTGCTATGTCTATTTATTCCTTAGCCTATTTTATAAAAGCCTGTTTCACATAAAGGATTATTCATTTATTGTTGAAACGAAGTATGCTCAATCAACCTGTCAAGCCAAAATACCATAATTAACAGACTTGATAAACAGTTTTAAAATTACATACTCCAGCTTAATGTGTTTGAATTAGAACTATAATAATTTATCATTTATACCCTGCCCATCTGGCTGGGTTTCCCCAGCCACTCTAGGTGGCTCCCAACAGAAAATTAAAAACACGCTAAAACAGGGGTAGGCAACCTAAGGCCCGGGGGCGGCCCAATCACCTTCTCAATCCAGTCCACAGATAGTCTGGGAATCAGCGTGTTTTTACATGAGTAGAATGTGTGCTTTTATTTAAAATGCATCTCTGGGGTATTTGTGGGGCATAGGTACTCGTTCATATTTTTTTCCAAAATATAGTCCAGCCCACTACATGGTTTGAGGGACGGTAGACAGGCCCATGGCTGAAAAAGGTTGCTGACCCTGTGCTAAAACATCAAAACATTAAAAACGTCCCTCAACAGGGTTGCCTGCAGGTGTCTTCTAAAAGTCAGATAGTTGTTTATTGCCTTGATATCTGATGGGAGGGCATTCCACAGGGCAGGTGCCACTACTGAGAAGGCCCTCGGAGCTGGACCTCTGTGTCCAGGCTGAACGATGGGGGTGGAGACGCTCCTCGAAAAGATCTTGAGCTGTATCTAATGTTGCACTAGCAAGGTGCCACTGGTGCAGTAGCACTTAGGTTTCCTTTCTTCCTCCCCTCTTGCACCTCTGGAATCTACTCTGGAAGGTCCTCCAGTCCTCTAGAGTTGATTTTGAGGGTACACGGCAGGCTAGAGGGATACAAGAGGAAGAGGAAGACCAGTTGCACACACAGACATCCCTAGTGCCAGAGGAGCTGCAGCATTAGATACGGCCCTTTCTCCCATGAATTATTTTTAAACAGGTTACGCTCCTGAACCCACTTACAAGGCTACTTGTGTTTACTGTTACAACTGGAGGGAAAGTCTTCCCATTTGACTACCACTTATTTGCATTGCAAAATAAGTGGCTATGCTTATGGGATAAATAAATGACTGCCAAAGGTCTGAAGGAGAATATTGACAATGTATTCATCCTATATGAAATGGCAGTACATACTCTTAATTATTTTGGGCAGGCTTATAGTTTGGATTCAAAGAAAACACACCTGTTACACTTTACTGTCAGCCGTATTATTCCTTCTTGCAAGTTCATGTAAGGGGGTGGTGCAATTAAAAGATGGAGTAGCTTGAGGCAGAAAAATAAAGTTTTTGGGACTGCATTGGCTATTCTGAATAACAGACCAGCATCAGCACAGCATAGGGACGAGTATACTCTCTTCTGTACTCTGAAAGATGCTTATTTGTTTTTCCTTCATCCTTGTGCACACAGTGATTATACAAAGAACTCAGTAACTTCTCACATTAACATGAGAACAAACCTTAGTTTTTATCTGTCTGCTTTGGCAGTAGCCAGAAGTAACCACCTACGAGAAAAAAAAATGGGGCCATCATTTCCCCATCTCCCAGCAAGCAAAAGCAGTAACTTCCTTTTTGGAAGATTTGCCTGGGAAAGCACTGCAGTTGTTAAAGTCTGCCCCAGCAACAGAACCAACAAATATAATTCTTAGACCATATTTGGATTCCATTTCTGTAGCCAGGTCAGTCTCTTTAAATGCCTTTGGGACAACCCATGTTCTACTTCTGACTTCATTGGTTATTCCTGATAGGGTATTAGAATTGTGTTAAAATTGGAGGGGAAGCAAATGAATAATGATGCTGTTGTGCATTAAGAGCCTTCTGTTTCTTCACCCAGTTTCTGGCCCTTCTTGCCACAAGACAACAGGCATATACTGAGCTATGTTTATCCTTGCATGATAATCTACAGGCTTTTTTTTTTTTTTTTTAAGCTTCTCTACCGTGTCACTTCCACCTAGCCAGGGCTGGTTGGGGCTCAGGTTTTTGGACACATACATGTGGTTCTTAAGGAGCAGACATCTGATAGGATATGTCTCCCTTACACAGACACTAGGTATTCTCAAGTGCTTATCTTTTGAAGAGGAAGAGGAAGACATTGCAGCCATGGACTTGGGGTGAGAACTCAGCTTCCAGGCTATGAGAGGACATGGGCCCCATACAGCAAAAGCTGCTGCTGTTTGCAATGGTGGACAGGATAAGCTAGGGCAACTGTGCCAGGCCAGCGCCAACTCCTCTTAAGCCATGGAATCTTGGAAAGAGTAGAAAGGATATTTAATGGTCCCTCCAGAGCCAGCAAGAAGTGTGACCTGCAAATGATACTTTCGATCTGCTAAAGAGAATGAACTTATCACATTAAGACTATTCTTTTTTCATTAAGCTTATGCCTTGACTATGCTGTAATTTTTTCACAGAATAGCTTGCATATTGTTAAATCATGTCTCTGTTATTTCTAACAGGTGATCATTGCTGCAGAACTTTTGAAAAATGCAGATGAGTTGGTTAAACAGAAAATTCATCCCACTTCTGTCATTAGCGGATATCGTCTCGCTTGCAAGTAAGAAAACTGTTCAGTGGTGAAATCTACTGCTGAGCAATTTCAACCTTCCCTGTTAAAGTTTTATTGAATCTTAAGATTTTTATTTTAGGGCAGCGTGTTATTTTGCCTCAGTGACAGCACATTTAACGGCCCCAGCCATCACAAGAAAGGTGGATGGCAAGTAGGGAAAGAGCACTGGTGTTATGCTGCATGTGGAATGTCCTTCGTAGGGAGGCTCAGCTGGCTCTCACTTTGCTATCCTTTTGACACCAGGCAAAGACTTATTTATGTAGGGTTTTTAACATACTTACAGGCCAATCATATATGCAATTTATGCTGAAGGTAAGGAGAAATACATTGGCAGAACAGCTGCCATAGGCTTTATGTGTCAGCATTTGCTAACCTCATGCTTTCCAGGTGTATTGGACTAAGTCCCATCTCTGTGTGTGTGCTGTCTAGGTGTACCCAGGACTGATTCAAATATCCTCTTCATTTCACAAGCCTGCAGGACCACATTTTTGTCTTTAACCGCTATCGGAGCAGCAAATATGGTAGAGGTTGTTGCACCTGCAGAAGGAGATTTGAGATGATCAGCCTCCTTCTGCAGGTGTAGGAGATCCATTCTGTCTATGACCCTCACACACCCTCTAAGCCACCATAGGATGGCAGTCTTAAGTTGCTGTGATTAAACTCATTGATCCAGGTTGTATTTTATTCTTTGCTGGGTTCAGCTTGGTTGTTTTATAGGTTGTGTAGTATTTTAAAACTCTTTCATAAGCTATCCTTGGAAGGAAATAACTCATTTTCAGCCTTTATTCCATTTTCAGAGATGAAATTACTGTTAATGTTATAATTTCTGTAAGTAGTCAAAGCATTGAGAGCATTAAAATTAAATCATAACTACCTTGTAAAAATTGTGCTTTTATTCAACAGGGAGGCAGTTCGATACATCAATGAGAACCTTGTTATTAACTCAGATGAGCTGGGCAGGGACTGCCTTATTAATGCAGCTAAAACATCAATGTCCTCCAAAATCATTGGAATGTATCCTTTCAGTTTGTGGAAGCAAAGTATTGAGTGCTACCTTGAAGAGAAAAATAGCAATTTTTCTTATATATGTAGTGGGGGAGGTATAAAGGCATGGTCTAATCCTGATATCATTGGCATTCCTTTAAGAATGTCTTTCCAGAGAACTTGCATCTGTATAATGACATTAGTCTTAGCTACTATGAAACCCTCTTGGATATTTATAATGTCTTTTTAATGTGAGATGTGCAGTAAATTTAATAGATGCTCAACTGCTCCTATTCTCCTTAACAGTTCTCTTATAGTGACAGTGACTTCTTTGCCAACATGGTAGTGGATGCTGCACTTGCAGTAAAATACACAGATTCAAAAGGGCAAGCACACTATCCCATCAACTCCATTAACGTTTTGAAGGCACATGGTCGCAGTCAGAAAGAGAGCATTCTTGTAAATGGCTATGCGTTGAACTGTGTTGTGGGCTCCCAAGGTAAGGTCACATTCTTATCAACAAAGCAATAGAGTTTTGTGTTAGTAGCAAAGACACACATGCACTTTCTTTTTCTGAGGAATCCTAAAGTATTAGTAGATGGCCTAAAATATACGTAGTTAATACTTCCGTTTAACATGAAAGTGTGATCCTAAATAAACTGTAGGAGACACTTGGTCCTCTTCTGTCTTGGGCTGCAATTCTGCACCCTCATACCTGGTAGTATTTAGTGGGGCTCACTTTTTAGTAGATGTCTGAAGATTTGTGGTGTAAAAGTGTATCAACCAATAATGCATGATTTGAATGGATGGACACTGATTTAGCCTAGAGGGTTTATGAACAGAGTGGATTTCAGGAAAATGAGTCTTTGGTGAATAACTTTACTACAAGAATTACTAATAGCACATTTTAAAGAATATTCCTAACTTGATTTTTAAAAATAATTTTGAAATACTGTATTTTAATAAACAACCTAGGGTGTGTGGTATGTTTTTTCTCCTTTTTAAAGGTATGCCCAAGAGAATAGTAAATGCAAAGATTGCATGTCTTGACTTCAGCTTACAGAAGACTAAAATGAAGCTTGGTGTTCAGGTCATAGTCACAGATCCTGAAAAACTGGACCAGATTAGGCAGAGGTATGCTGTGGGGGGACACTTTGAACTAAAATGATAGTGTGTATATATAGGTTTCAGGCTTGTCTTAGATAGTGAAACATGTTTAAAAAGAACCGGGGGCAAATACGGAATCTTAAGAATTTTGAAGCAGTGTGTTCCAAACTGTATCACTATTCCTGCAAAGAACAGCTCAATTCAAGTTGATTATAAAGAGCAGCAGCAGATTTCTTTTAATTAAGTGTTGGTGTGTGAATCTAAGCTCATGGCTAATTTGAAATCAATTAAATCAGTTTACCTTCCCACAAGTTTGCCTCCTCATCTACCTGAATAAGGAGCTCCATAATCTTTGTAATTGTGTGCCATAACTGAAAGCAGTAGGGCTGCCTTCTCAAACCTAGTGCCTTCCAGATGTTTTGACTATTATTATTATTATCATTATATTTATTATCATTATCATTTATTTATTATCTGACCAGTGCTCATGCATGGAAGTTTTAGTGTCAGTAATACCTTGGCGGGCACCTTATAAAGAAAGGCTGCAGTAGGGCTACATCTGATGTAGCTCCATCTTTTTGTGGGGTCTAGCAACCTTTGCATCATAGAATGGTAGAGTTGGAAAGGACCACAACGGTCATCTAGTCTAACCCCCTGCAATGTAGGAATATTTTTGTCCCATATGGGGCTTAAACCCATAATCCTGAGAGCATAGGACTCTTAGCTTTACTAACTCAGCTATCCCACAGGCTTATGCTTCTGTCTATTGCTAGACAACTGGGTTTGGATGAAGTTGTATACTTTATTAATTTACCAGTCTCTGATAGCGGTGATGCATGTTCTGGTAACCTTCAAATGAGACAATTGTATAGTATGGAGAGCTGTCTTTGAAGATGGTTTGGAAACTGCAGTTAATATGAGATACATCTGCAAAGATTTTATATGGGACTGGGCATTATGATCACATGTCAATTGCACAGGTGTCCAACTCATTTCAAAATGCTACTTTTGATCTTTAAAGATCTTTAGCAGAGGCCCTGTATGCATGTCTGGAAAGCATTTGATATGAAATGGGTATTAATATAATTGGGAAGATAGATCGCACATTAAATCACAGCTAGTTTTATGGAGTATTTTATCTTTTCAACCATTAATTTCATATTTGAGTTTGTTTCTGTTTAACTAATGCATGCCTACTCTCTCATGCAGAGAGGCTGACATCACTAAAGAGAAAATTCATAAGATCTTGGCCACAGGCGCAAATGTCGTTTTGACTACTGGTGGAATTGATGATATGTGTCTGAAATACTTTGCGGATGCTGGTGCCATGGGAGTACGCAGAGTTCTAAAAAGAGATCTTAAACGCATTGCTAAGGCTTCTGGAGGTAACTACAGACATCTCAGCGTTAAATCTTAACACCACAGATTGCTAGTCTTGTTAGTAGTGAAGTTAAATATATAGAAACACGTTGCTTACTGCCACTTGTTGGACCTTAAAAACCCAAATATGAGTGAGGTTGTTTGGCATAATGAAAGTGGCTTTTGTGAAGCATACTAAAGGCCTTGCTTGTGTGTTGTTGTTTTTTAAGCCACTCTGTGTTCAACCCTGGCAAATCTGGAAGGTGAAGAAACTTTTGAGGCATCAATGTTGGGACAAGCAGAAGAAGTGGTTCAAGAAAGAATTTGTGATGATGAATTAATCTTAATCAAAAAGTAAGAATTATTCTCTTGCATAAAGTAATGGCACCAGCATATTTTGCTACATCTTTTGAAATTTCCTGTTTGATAGTTGCCATGATGCCTTTTAAATTGTGTGAGCAGTTATATGTGTGGGATAGATTATTTTCAGTCCTCTGTAATTAGTTTGAGACCATGAATTTTCTTGATAAACCTGGACACAATTCAGTTGTTGTTAACTACGTAATGAAAAATGAGTAACTCAAAAATATAGCTAAATAGGGTTGGTTAGATTAGCTATTAAATTTTTTGATAACTCAGGAATAAGAACCTTTCACTTTGTCTTTCTGAAACAGTACTAAGGCACGGACTACAGCTGCCATTATATTACGAGGGGCAAATGACTTCATGTGTGATGAAATGGAGCGATCCTTGCATGATGCTCTTTGTGTTGTCAAAAGAGTATTAGAGTCAAAGTCTGTGGTTCCAGGAGGTGGTGCAGTTGAAGCAGCGCTTTCTATTTACCTAGAAAATTATGCAACCAGCATGGTAAGTTTCTAGTTAATAAATGTTTGGAAACACTTCTGCCTGTGAACTTTGTTTTATTGTAGCTTTGGAGTTTTTTTCAGTTGAGAGCAGCCATAATTCACTTAATGTTGAAAGATGCATTGGGAATTTTTAAATGTAAGATTGATTTTAAAAATGGATAGGTTTATTCTAATTACCTATATGGGATCACTTCAACTAACTGTCAGCACAACAGACTATTTATTGCTAATAAGGCATTGTTCTTTTGCATTACAGTTCTGAAATGCTAATAATATAATTCTTTTTTAATTAGGGATCACGTGAACAGCTTGCTATTGCGGAATTTGCAAGATCGCTTCTGGTTATTCCAAACACTTTAGCAGTCAATGCTGCTCAAGATGCTATAGATCTTGTTGCAAAACTCAGGGCATTTCATAATGAAGCTCAAGTGAATCCAGAACGGAAAAACTTGAAATGGTAAGTGTCAGTGCAGAAAGAAGTGGAATTGTTTGTCACAAGCCCAATGACATATAGCTATCAAACATTCAGTTCTAGTCTTAATATGCCAGCACTCAATACAAATCATCTTTAAAAAATGACTTAAGCCCTGTGTCTGTAATGGCAGCTTTGCCAAGGTAGGTTTTTCTGGTGGTGTACTTCATTCAGGTACAAGGTTGACAAAAATGGATAAAAGTTTGAGGAAGAGCACAGGAGCTAAATGTTGACTTGCTCTCGCTGTATCAAAAATGTTACAAAATTGGGATTAAAAGTCAGCTCTTCATTTGGGAATATTAAACCAATCTAAAGTTTATGTACCTATCTAAAACAATTAACTTTGTTTTTAAAGGATTGGTCTTGATTTAATCAATGGAAAGCCACGTGACAACAAGCAGGCTGGTGTATTTGAGCCTACTGTGGTTAAAACAAAGAGTCTGAAGTTTGCAACAGAAGCTGCAATTACTATTCTTCGAATCGATGATGTTATTAAGCTGCACCCTGAAAGTAAAGGTGATAAAGGCGGATGCTATGAAGATGCAGTTCATTCTGGAGCAATTGAAGACTAAATGCATTTTTATTCCAACTGTTCCTGTAAAAGTCTTTGTAGTCTTGTATGTACAAGTGCGTTAATGAAGCTGTTGCACTTCTGCTTAATTACTTAAAATTCAAAAATGGCTGTGTCCTCATATTTGTTCTGATATTTAAGCACCTAATAAAATGCAAGGTGGCTAAGAGCTTTTGGGGGCTTAAACTGAAGTCACTATATAATGCTTTTGGTTCTCTACACCAAGGAATGCTGTGCAGTCATGCCTAGCGCTAAAGTTGCAGTACCCAAGTTTTTTGCTCTGTGCTGGGGTGGGGCAAGCAACAGCTTAACTTTTCCTGAAGTCAAGAGACTGATTCTGCCCACTAAGGTGCTCTCTGCAGCAGCCAGCAGAGGGATTGGCTATTTTAAGCCATATTTATCCCATGACTATATGGATCTCAGTATGTATGACTTGTTTATATACAACACAGTACTAGCAATTTAAAGTTGGTACAGCATTTGCAATGATGGAGCTGAAATAGTGACGTGGTCACAGTAATTGAAGGAAGAGGCGGCAGTTAAGACAGTTTCAGTTTTAATTAGAAGCCATGCAACAAATACAGAATTACCGAAACACTTCCATTATCTTTCTACACACATGGCTATGCCCATCCCTCCTCCTATACACAAAGCAGCAACCCCCCGTTTTCCACCTGTTCGTTCCAGTGCATGCACAAGCGTAACAAGGATCCGACAACCAGATGCTCCAAGAGGATGGCCGAGGGCAACAGCCCCACCTTCAATGTTCACCTGCCACAAAAATTAAGTGTCCCTGTTAAATTCAAGTATACCATAGAACAAGGCAGACAAAGGGGCAAGAAGGGAGATGCCTCAATGACATTCTAACCAGCCTTCACTGGAGAGATTATCTGTAATGGTTTTTTTAAAAAATAGAGTAAAGTCAGAAAAAGGACCAGAGGACCAGTGCGGGTGAAGAAAGTCACTAATGTGATAGTTCGGCAGCAATACTGTGTGAATTCTCTTTAAAAGCTGTGTTGAAAAGCAACATTTATTCCAGAAAAAATGGCTGTAACCCTGGGAGTTGAGGGAGGTAAACTGTATTTGCAAGGGGAGTGACCCCCAGTTTCTTCAAAGCAACACAGCGATGGCTGGTAGCCAACAGATTTGGTGGAGCTACCAGGAGGGGGCACGGAGGTGTGACCAAGTTCTGATGCAATTGAGATGCATCATTGTAGTAAAGGACGCATTCCTGGCAGGCAAAATCACTCTTCAGAGAGTGAGTGGTATGGCCTGGCAAGGTCAGTCTCAAGGACCAGATAAAGGCCTGGAGAGGGGCATCTGGCCCCTGGGCCTGCGTTTCCCCATTCCTGCACTGGATGAAGGAAACTGCTTTTGTAAATTCCTCCTTCCCTCTCCCGTCCCTCAAGTTTAACATCCACCAAACCTGTGTACACTTTTCTTCCAGTAGGAGGCTCTCCACCCTCCAAATCATCCCCTTCTGCAAATGAAATGAGCCGCCCTATATTCACCAACCCCCAATATATGCAAATTTATTCTGAATGCCTTCCACCTTATCTGAGGGAGGCTGCACCTAATTATCTCTCCCTTTGTCAGATAAGGTTAGATGATTCCAGTATTGAGCTTTCAGGACGTACCTTTTCCGGGTTCAGTTTTAGCTCTTTTGTTACTGCACAACCTAGAGCAGCAAAGGCTTCATTGATTTCATACAAGTCCACTTGATCCACTGTCCAACCTGCTTTTTCCAGCTGCAGAAGGGCAAACAAGTAATTAACATTGAGGCTTCAAGCAATTAGCAGCAAAGCTGGTCTGTGTGCCTTCAGGTTTTAGAAGCAGAATATAACCAACTAGATTCCAGACATTAGGAAAATAGGGTAATGCTATGGGCAGTTGGTTATTGACTCTAAAAATACTGTTTGAAGCCTTCCCATTAACATGGAAGATGTAAAATTTTACGCATAGGCTCATTAAATAGCACGAGTCTCACAGAAACTGTGTGCCAATGTCTCAGATTTATTCATAGAAACTAAAGGAGTGCATTGCTTGGAAAACAGTAATTTAGCATCAACTGAAGATTTCCCAAAATCAAGGCTTTTTTCCAGCCAGAAGGCTGTTCCGGCACCTCTCAGGTGGGCACTATTGCCATTATAGGAGAACAAGGGAGGCGTTCATGGTGAGTTCCAGCACCTCTTTCTAGAAAAATGGCACTGCCCAAAACATTTTAAAAATTACCATATTTTTCTGTATATAAGACTAGGTTTTCCCCCTAAAAAATAATGTCAAAAATTAAAGGGCGTTCTATGCAAAGATACATCTCCCCTCCCCCATTTTCTTAAATCCGAGTCCCCAAAAACAGCAGGCATCTTATATATGGGGCGTCTTATAGACGGAAAAATACAGTATATCGTTCAGGAGGCAGCAGAGTGTATGTTTAATACAAGATTTGTTACTCAGGACTAACCAGCTACAGTGGTACCTCAGGTTACATACGCTTCAGGTTACAGACTCAGCTAACCCAGAAATAGTACCTCGGATTAATAATAATAATAATATAATACAATTCTATTTATATCCCGGCCTCACCAGCCGAAGCCGGGCACAGAGCGGCTAACAACAGTATAATGATAAATCATTCTAAAAATCATTTCATTAAGAACTTTGCTTCAGGATGAGACAGAAATTGTGCTCCGGCGGTGCGGCAGCAGCGGGAGGCCCCATTAGCTAAAGTGGTGCTTCAGGTTAAGAACGGACCTCCGGAACAAATTAAGTACTTAACCCGAGGTACCACTGTATTCTGAAAAGGTTCGCCCTGTTCCCAATATATTACTTACAGCTTTCTTTATGGCTGGGGCAGGCGCAATCCCCATGACAGAAGGATCTACACCAGCTTGGGCCCAGGATACAATCCGTGCCAAAGGGGCAAGACCTCGTTTAAGGGCTTCAGTTTTCTTCATGAGAATTACAGCTGCAGCACCATCATTTAGACCTGGGGTGGAGTGGGGGGGGGGGGAGAGAGAGAGGGGACACGGCTTGAGACTCAAAACATGCCATTGAAAGCGTTCTCCAGGTAGAGTAAAACCTGAAAGTAGATAGAACTACACAGTAGAAATCTTTTGCCCTCTGCCCTTCAGCTGCCTATTAGCACAGGAGTGAATTAACTTTTTCTAGCCAGTGGGCCAAATCCTTATCCCCATGACCCTAGTGTGCCAAATTTAACAGGTAGATTTCCCCGCAAACATTACTAGAGCTCCCCCCCCCCCAAAATGTCACAACTCTAAAGCAATGGCAAATGAGACTTTTATACAAATATAACTTCAACTATAACTTCAAAGTGGTTGATAGGAACACTTATCTTCTTCAAAATTGTAGTCATCAGTAAGTTATCAGTATTAGTTAAAGGTAAAGGACCCCTGACAGTTAAGTCCAGTCGCGAACGACTCTGGGGTTATGGCTCTCATCTCGCTTTACAGGCCGAGGGAGCCGACATTTGTCCGCAGACAGTTTTTCCGGGTCATGTGGCCAGCATGACTAAGCCGCTTCTGGCGAAACCAGAGCAGCGCACGGAAACGCCGTTTACCTTCCCGCCGGAGCGGTACCTATTTATCTTGCACTTTGCACTTTGATGTGCTTTCAAACTGCTAGGTTGGCATGAGCTGGGATTGAACAACGGGAGCTCACTCCATCGCAGGGATTCAAACCGCTGACCTTCCGATTGGCAAGCCCTAGGCGAACCAAATTGTTTAAGGATGGTAGATTGAAAAGTGTAACCTGCCACAAAATGTTGCGGTATGGCTCAGTTCCCCTGTTCGGGATTCAAAACATTCCAGCTTATCCCTCCATCCCAGTTTTCCATTCTCACCTCACCCCAGCCCCAGTCCATCAGCATCCTCTGGCCACTGAACACGCTTATTCCTCACTGGGAAGTTTTGAGGGTTCTCCCCTTGCAGATTTCCCCTAAAGATTTATACATTTCTTTGTACTTCCGCAAAGGTGGGGGTTCCCAGCTTGGTGCTGCTGCATTGGCTACATACACAACAGCACTTTGAGATCGGGTTAAATATATACAAGTAGGACCTGCAAGAAAATGTCACAGAATTCCAGACACTCCCATCTCATTCCTAAGGGCTTCCATTTCTCCTGTCATCTGTCATCAGCATTCCATGCCCACTGAGCGTGCTCAGTCCATACTGAGTTTTCCCCTTTGAGGGTTCATGAGGGACAGAAACACACCTTTCAACTTTGAATGACAACACAACACTTTAAAAGAGGCTTTTGGGATTCTGCATGGCAAACTGTATTTTACAAACAGTACTTTGTACTGGTCTTTAAGGCTGGATCTAGACACATCAAAGAAGCGTTTCAGTTTACAGTGGTGCCCCGCAAGACGAAATTAATCCGTTCTGCGAGTGTCTTCGTCTTGCAGGGTTTTTCCTCTTGCGGAGCACCGCTATTAAAGGCTTAGCGGATAAGCGGTAATTGACAGATAAGCGGCTTAGCGGCTTTCAGAAAAGGCAAAAAAATCGCAAGAACCCGAAAAAATTTTCGTCTTGCGAGACAACCCCATAGAAAAATTCGTCTTGTGAAGCGGCAAAAAAATCGGAAAGCCCTTTCGTCTTGCGCGTTTTTCGTTTAGCAAGGCATTCGTCTAGCGGGGTACCACTGTATAGCATTGTAAATTTAAACAGGGAAAACAGGTAGAGAAAAACGGGATTCCATGTCGCCATCTGGTGGCACAATGTTCTCACACATACAATGCATATAAATTGTTTTTTCTTTACCAGTCTCTACTGAGGAAAGTCCTAACAACCACCTCCACCTCCCCCACCCCACTGCAATGCCCCAAGCTGTGGCTGGAGAAAATACATGCCCTTCCCCTACCCCAAGTATTCCCGATTGTATCTGTCTGAAGTTAAATAAAACTTGCTTGAAGCAGATGCATTTTAAGCATTATATTTAAGTGGTATCCATTATGATCCTTAATTACCCACCCTTCACCCTTGGGTCCTGGGATGGGTTACAAAATTAAAACGCACTATTAAAAATGGTTTATAATATCTTAAACAAACCTGAGGCATTTGCTGCGGTCACAGTTCCTGTTCCATCAGTTATAAAAAAAGGCTTGAGCTTTGCCATCGTTTCCAACTGGGTACCATGGCGAGGATGCTCATCTGCTTTCACTTCAACCGGACCTGCAAGGCAGCAAGTATTTCAGAAAGAACTGTCTACGTAGAATTTAAAATGGAACCTAAGATCTCTGTACCCTATCCAAATGGAAATTCATCTCCCTGCCCCCAACCCATCCCCCATCCTGTCCTCTCCCATTCACTTCTATGGAAGCAGTCGCTCTGTGCTTGCAGAGCCAGCCCTCCACTGCAGTACAATGGGGAGACACACTCACACAACCACTCATAGCAACTCTGTGTTCCCACAGAAGAATGCCTGGGGCTCCGGTCTACTTACAATACGTACAAAGGTACACAACAACAGTACTGCTTAGAGTTAACCCATGGAACCTTCGGCTTCTGAGGTTGCATCTCTCTTTTTAATAATAATAATAAATTTTTATTTATACCCTGCCCTCCACAGCCAGAGCTGGGCTCAGGGCAGCTAACACCAGTAAAATTACAGTAAAACATAATAGGGGGGGAAAACCCCAATTTAAAATACAGGTTAAAATGCAATTTAAAATGCAGCCTCATTTTAAAAGTAGCCCATAAATCAAAACCATAAGGGGAGGGAAACATAAGGGTCAGACTGAGTCCAAACCAAAGGCCAGGCGGAACAGCTCTGTCTTTCAGGCCCTGCGGAAAGATGTCAAGTCTCTCACTCTTTTCTTACTGTTAAATGAATTAGACTTTAAGACGAAGGTTCAGAAGGTCAGGAAACGTTGGCTCAGAACCGTTTCAAACAGGAGACCTCTGAAAAATTGCTTTGCAGCCTGACAGCAGTGAAATGGTTACCATCCATCATTTCCGCTTTACTTCTCACAGTGACAATGTAAATTAGTAATCTTGTGGGCCAGACTCTGCCCACCTCTGAGTTAGATCATTATCCCTGATAACAGAGGAAGAACTGAAGCACAGAAACAGATCCAGATCATGATAACCAGTCATGCGCCCTGTACCCAGAACAGGTGTTGCTATGAATGCATACTCACCTTTCCTAGAAGGCACAGAAACAGGAACAATCTCTTTATCAAAATAGCCAGCCTTCTGGGCATTTTCAGCCTTGTTCTGTGACTGCACAGCCAGTTGATCTTGCTCCTCTCGACTAACCTGCCACTGCTTGGCAACATTTTCAGCTGAAACCAGGAATTGGGGAGTATATACTCATTATCAAGATGCAGCAAGAGTCACATTGCCATATGCACAGCACAGCTTTAATTGCATCAAAAGTTCAGTAATGAACTATGGGAACCTGCTGCCTCCAACGTTCAAGGCTTACTCACTCATGACACGATCAAATCTATTTTGTTGGAAAGGTATGCCTGTTGCTTAAATAAATGTTTAAAGCTATTGCTGAAGGAAATGCGAAAGCTGAAATGGTCCATCTAATAGTTAATAAATAAAAATAATATCCAATATTGAACTAGACTCTTCCCCCACCCACTTGACAATGCCATTTGGAAGATTCATGCGGCTTACCAGTTATACCCATATGGTAGTGGTAGAAGGCATCTGTCAAACCATCCAAGATCAGAGTGTCCTGCAAGGAGGCTTCCCCCATCTTCAACCCATTGCGCATATGAATGACATGAGGCGCCTGCAAGCAAATCATTTTGACACATTTAGAATTCTAAGAATGACGTTGTTTGGAGGTGGGTGGAAATTAAGTCTCTTCTGGCCAGTCCCTCGTCATGTCACAGCTATTCCGATTTCTGTAAACAAATGAGGTCTAGGGAAGGGGCCGCAGTACAAGGTTTGCTTATGGAAGATGCAACCCGAGTTGAAAGAATTGTGTATACCTCTTCCAGAGCCCTTGGAGGGCTGATGGGCAAATGGTCAATCCAGAGACATCCAAGGTATGCTCAGTTGGGAAAGTAGTTGATTAGAAAAGGATCCTACCTGTTCTGGATGGGGTTGCACCACTGGTGATGTAAGGACTTTAGGGCAAAGAGAGAGGAATGAGCAGGAAGGCTCCTAACACAGCAGGACTGTGATTTGAAGTGAAACAATTGCCATCTAAAGAGGGGAGCTCCCATTAAGTCAATTCAGTCCAGAGTCTAACTTTACTTAACTGAACCATTGAATTACATACACAGACTCTGCCACCCCATGTCTACAGCTTGGGGATGTTGTTAGACCCAGCCTTGTTTCAGTCACAATGATTCCACCATGCAAATAATGGCTATTCTGAACTAGTCCAAATCTTTCTGCCCTGAGAATTGTTCCAAACCACTAATCTGCAAAAACCAACTAAGTCTGAGGGCCTGAGGGCCCTTTTATGAACAGTGAAAGCCTCACCTTGCTCATGCTTTCCATGCCTCCAGCCACTACAATACTGGAATCTCCTACCATGATGGACTGAGCGCCTAAGCACACGGCTTTCAGGCCTGAACCGCATATCATCTGGCAGCTCCAAGCAGGTATCTCATATGGAATCCCAGCAGCGACACTGGCTTGTCGGGCAGGATTCTGACCAGCACCTGCAGAAATAGAAAGAATTCATCAGCATGCAGAGACAACCAGGCTCAACTGCTCTCGTTCCTTCCCCCTGCCCAACTTTCGGCCCTCCCCATTCCTTTCCATATGAAAAGGCAAAAAGGACACAGAAACACCATTTGGCTACAATATTCTCAAGCATCCTGTTTTGTTCTTAAGTGGATAGCTGGCTCTTGCTTGCAGAACCAGACACTGCTTTCCAAAACCTACACTTAACTCTGCATTTCAACACCTGCCTTTGGGTTGATCAAGTCACCTCTGCTCTGGATTTTCTGGTGTCAAGAGTGTTTTCTGCTCTTCCCTGACACCTGATTTAGGGCTTCTGTGCCTTCAGGATAAATTACAACATTCCTATGAGCTGGGCTTCATTTAGTTTTGAACTCCCACGTTCCACTGACACAACTTCTGCACCTTCCCTCCGTCTTCCATGTTCCTTTTCTGGGCACCTTCCTGGAGTCAAAATAAAACCTCCTTGCTTCCTGACCACTTTTCAACCCTGCACAACAGTTCTGCCAATTAGAATTGTTATAAGGGCACCCTATGTCACCTCAGCCCTCCCTGAACTGTCTACTAGAGGACGCTTAACCATGGAAGACCATCTCAGGTTAGCTTGGATTGGGGAAGACTGTGAGGGGCTCAGCAAGCGAGGGATTAGGAAGAAAGTATGAACCGGGGTTATGGACTAACAAGGTATCAGGGGGAGCATAGGTAGTGAATAGGATTATTGTGGATTGGAAACTCAGGAGTGGGCAAGGAACATTTTTATAAGATTAATTCGCAGAATGAGGGAGGGCAGGGAACTTTAGGCCAAAGGGCAAAATACAACCTTTCAGAGCTCTTTATCTGGCTCATGGGGTGGAGGATAGAGAGGGATGTGCAAGTGTGGAGAAAGTAGCCTACTGTACAAATTCACCTCAACTGCTCCATCGACTTTTCCCTCTGCTCTTTCCCCCTCTCCACTGACATGCGTCCCCTGGAAGGTTGCCCAGAAGGGACTGCTGCCCTCAGTCTGAAGAAAGCTCCCCACCCCTTGGTTAGCATGTAGGGATGTGCTGTGACAGGCTTTTAAACTCTAGATGCTGACCTTTCAAGGTAAGGGAAACTATTCCCACTAAGCAACTATTCCTTACAAGACAACTGCTCCCTTATAAACCAACTTCCCATGAGTTATGATGCAACCTGAGGTAAGGTTATTTTGGCATTACCTTCTGAGATTTAAATTAAATGAATTAGAGTAAATGAGGATGTTCACTACCATTTGCTCACAAATAAAATCCAAGTGTTTGCTCTCAGGAGATTTGATATACCAGAATTGAGATGAATAAAACTGGTAAGTAGGGTTGCAATCCAGCAAACTGTTGTAGCTTGAATACCCTCGGTGCTGCCGGAGGTGAGAGAGCTGTAGCTTACCAATGAGGCCTCTTCTCTGGCCGTGTGGCCCACACCACATGTTTTGACTGATGTGGCACATGGGGAGTCCTATATGTTGTGACAGAGAGGGCAGATGCCAGGACCAGAGAAGGAGCAGTCACAGATACTTCATCTCTGGCTGCCAGGGGCAATGAAAGGTTACAAGACAATTTGCTGTAAGCTGGCAACCCTACTTACACAGGGGAAGAGAAGGTGAGCTGTACAATAGAGGAATATTAAAAATATGACTCATAGTATAAATGCACATCTTGCCTAAGTATTACAAAAGCCCTAGTGAAGAGGGCAAAACAGATTCCAGACCAGCACCTGAGAAAACTGGTTCACTTAAGACATACCTGCAGCCAAGACTTGTCCAAATATAACCTCAGATACTTCTTTAGGTTCAATTTTTGCCCTCTTCAAGGTTTCCTTGATGGCTATGGAAGCCAGCTCATGGGCGTGCAAAGTAGACAAGGCACCATTGAAGGATCCTAGATAAAAAGCAAGTTAACTTGTTATACTACAGACAGGCCTTTTTCAACCACAAAATAAGTACTTTAGGAAAAGGTTTGTGAATCCAGATCCAGTAAGGAATATGTAAATGAAGTAATATGGGGTGGGGTGTTGCATAACTGGAATTGTACATATGACTCAAATTATGTTTCCTAGTAAATCTTTGTGCATAAGTGAAACATAATCTTGTCCATGCTGACTTTAAAATTGGTCTCACAATTTAAATGAGACTTACTCCCAATAAGGAAGGATTTATGTTGGTGGGAGCAGACTTATTGTTGGGGGCAGGCTTTACGTTGTGTGTGAGGGGGGGCAGAACTTCAGTTAAGTATTTTTATTGTTTTAGTTGATCATGGGGGGGGCAGCCGCTGACCTCCCACCCACCCCTTGGTTATGCCCATGATTGAGCATTATGCAAATAAAGGCTTCCTTTGGTTTGTTTTCTATTTTGCTGTCTTTCAGTTTCAGTCATTCATGCTCAAAATCATCTAAATTTGGGGTGGGAAAGCACTCTCTCCTCAATGCAACATACCCCATAACACACACTGCCTGTGCCGTTCTTCACACTTGCTTTGTGCAAAATGGGTTAAAAAAAGGTATTCATTGTCAAACTGGAAACTCTGGCGTCAACCCAAATAAAAAAAGAGAGGCATATGTATTAAAGCTAAGTTGTGCAATAACCAGTGTGAATATTAAGAGTTAGTATGGAGTATAAAAAATTGATTATCAAGAGTGGGGAAAGATGATTTTTAAATAGAAGACAACAGAGTAAACTTGTCGAAGCAGATAAGAGGCTGCATTAAAGTAGAGGCAATAATCTATTTTGTCCTGCGGTTACGCACAGAGGAAACACGCCCCTCATAAAGACATGCCATATGTAATCAATGTTGAAAACAACTCTGCACATGTTCAGAGGTACTCAACCTGCATTTTTGAGATCAGGAGTTGGCATTGCAGCTTTCTCGCAAAGCGAGTTGCCGACCCTGGATCTCCCCTCCAAGGACATCGTCACATGACCCAAGAGCCACATCCTTTTACCCAGGGCTGGATTTAGGTTTGATGACACCCTAAGCTACTGAAGGTAATGGGGCCCTTTATATGTCCAGCTATGCTTTGTCAACAACAAGTTGTCGTGGTTTTTTGTGTTGAATATATGCTATATAGTAATTTATGGATCTAATAGGTATCTAAAGCTATTTGCACATAACTAAATATGTATTTTATCAAAGTAACTTACATCATAGGCACCCTATGTATAGAAATGAGCAAACCAGTGATATTTTAGGGAGCAGGCTAGTAGGTGGGGCCCATTACTTACATTATAGGAGCCTACACAACACAAAACACTGTTGCTGTATGTAGGTTTTATTTTGTTTTTTATCTTATATTTTGGAAATTTACATCCAGGTGTTTTTTTTCCTTTAAATTGTTTAGGGGCCCCCAAGAGAGTGGGGCCCTAAGCTAGAGCTTGTTTAATTTATCCGTAAATCCGGCACTGCCTCTATCTTGCAGCCATCTCTTTGCAGAGGACTGGCTAAAGAGCAGCATTAGGTTCTGTTAATCTAATGAGAGAACAGAAGCGAGCCGAGCTTTCATGGTTCTACCCGCCGCAGGCCAATCGGAGGAAGAGCGCGATTCGTCAGCGCCTCTCACGAAGCAATCACAGGGCTGCTCCACCCGGTGGCTCTACGGTTCCTACCCAATCACTTGAGAGAGGCAGAGCCTGGAGTGACCACGTTAATATTTACCACCGGCTCTACGCCACAAGTACTCCACGAAAATTAAGAAACTCCGAAATGAAGATTAGGTTGCTTGTTCTATTGAACTCAACGCGGCCGGCTGGCTTCCGAGTTGACATGTTTGCACGGTTAGGTTTGGGCGATCTGGGGGAAATGGCTCTAAAAGCTTGCAGTCCTCATGAAAACAGAGAAGCATTTTGTCAAAATTTACAAGACGCCCACCTTTCATGTAGTTGAAATCGCAAAAATGTTATTTAATTCTGGATTAGGGCCAACAAGCAGGTTGATTTGGGATGACGTCTAATGGATCAAAACGACAGCTCATCTTCGGATTCTCGCGCTCTTCGTCCTCTCTTAAAACCACGAAGCGCTGGCCAATCTAAACTGCTCCCACCCTTCGAGTCTGCAGTTCCCCTTCCACGAGAAATCGGCTACACCTCAACTGGAGGGGCGCTAAAATGATACTGGAGAGGCACTGCAATAGCGATTGCTTCGCTTTCCAGCCGCGATCAGAAAGATCAGATCAGAAGAATCCTTATTTGCATCAGCTACTAGCCATAAGCAATAGAATAAAATAAAATGGGCTGAAGATAGAGGTAAAAACCTAACTAGGCAAAATACATTTTGGAGGTTTCCATCAATGATCAAGATCAGAAAGGAAGCGCAGCGTCTCCAATGGGTGAAATATCCCCCCCCCAAAGCCGCCGCAGCCGGCCTTGCGCGCCCCCCCACTCACCGACCGGGGTCCTGACAGCAGCCACGAGCACAACACCTTCCCCGCTTGTATCCATGCCTCCTCCAGGTCCCGCTTCGGCCGCTGGTGCTGCAGCACCTTATGCGGGGCCTTTAAGCCGCCTTGCGCCGCCCGAAAATCCCACGCGCGTTCTCATTGGCTGCGCCGGACTACTCCCACCCCCTCAAGCGCCTCCGTCACGGAGGGCTCGGCTCAGCGTGCCGTCACGTGACAGGCGGGAGGAGGGAGGTTGCGTTTTCGCTTCCAGAGAGGCTTTGAAGGTGACGCCGTCTCCGTGCCAAAAAGATGGAGGACGCAAGTGTGCGGGAAACTTCACTGAGGACTTGCAAAATTGCCCAGTATCACCTTAGAGACCAACTAAGTTTGTTCTGGGTGTAAACTTTCGTGTGCATGCACACTTCTTCAGATGCACACGAAAGCTTATACCCAGAACAAACTTAGTTGGTCTTTAAGGTGCTACTAGACATTTTTTTTAAAAAAATTGTATATTTTGACTGCGTCAGACCAACCCGGCTACCTACCTGAATCTAAGGACTTGCAGTTGTCACTCCCTCAGCCTTCCTCCGAGGAGCCCAGGGGAGGTTAACACGGGGTTTCCCCGCTGAAGCGATTCGAAATGATCGATTTATCATCGTTTCTATTCCCTGCCTCCCCCCTTTAAGGAGATCAGAGATTAGACGAACAACATTTTGTCCTCACAATAGGATCCCCAGCTTCTGCGTGCTGTTAATCTGGAGAATATTTGTTGTAATTCTTTATTGTTACTTGTTTACAACATAACAACTATAACAATGTTATCAGCACAAGTCAAACAGCCAGCTGTTCTTTTTCCAGGGAGCACCCTTAAGCTCTAGACACTTTAACATTAAATCAGACATGAACTCTAGAAAGTAAAGTCACAACCAAGGCCTGGAAGAGCGATGCCCACTCTTAACTTTTCCTTTCATATAGCTTGTTAATACCTAAATCATCAGTCAATCTGCTTTAAAATGCAGACTCATTCTTAACCTTATTATTAAATTTATTACCCAGCCTTTACCCTAAGGTCCTATGACAGGTTACAACAATTAAAAATACAGTTTACAACACTTAAAGAGTTTACACTTAAAAAAGAGCAAAAAAATAGTGTTGGTCCTGAAAATATATATTTCACGGGTCCTAAAGACCTGCATCTTCAGGATTCACCAAAAACATTGGACACTGAAGATTTGTTTTTCCGCTTTGCTGAAAGTCATTGTGCAAGATAATGATCTCCCCATTAATTTCTTCCTTGTTGATCTGATTTGCCAATAGACGTTCCCATAAGAGCATGCAAACTAGTGTGCCTTAAACTCAGCACATAAACAGAGTTTTGCTCCGGAACCTGTTTTCAGTGCCAGGATTCAACCCTGGAACATATGATGCAATACTAAAGAGTATCCAACCAGATAAATATCATGAATTACGACATAGTATGTAATAAAACTATATTAAATTCTGTCTTATAAAAGATCTGATCAATCACATCCACGATAAATCATGTTGAGCTCCATTGTGAACTGCTAGCCCATTTGCGGTAGTAAACCTCTAAGCTACAGTGAAGAACTCTGCTTTCTCTCTTTCTCTTCTGTTAGCAGATGGGTAAATACTGCAAATTTCCTCTTATCTCCCAGAATTTTCTATTTCATGACATGGAACCTTTTCTGGTTTTTCCATTTCTGCAAAGCTGGGCCTTTAAGACTATGCCTCATAATTCCTATTTGATAACTCTCCGCTTATTCACCCCAATCTCTGCAATGGTAATTAAGTATATTGTCCAGGCACTGTATATTGTCCAGGCCTTGCTTGTGTACAGCATTATTCTATAGTGGTGTTTCAAGCTTCAAAACTGTATTATTACTTGCGAATCATTTTATATTGGCATGAAGCCAGCTCTAAACATTTAGTCGTTTTAAAATAAATATTACAATTATAACAAGCAGCAAGCATACTAATATTGGTCTGTGTTAAATTCCCAAATGATGTAAGGTTATCAAAGCCAATACAAGTGCATATGTGGACATACCATAATAATCTCCAGTAAAGAATCCACGAATACTTTTTTATTCTGCTAAATTAGCCCTTCAGTGAACATGTGTGCAGGAGATGTTTGTGTAAATATGTGTGCTAATGCACTAGCAGATCTGGTGGTACTACCATTTGGCCTGTTGCTGTAAGTAGATGGGGGGATCTATAAGCAGGAAAGGCCTGCTACCCAAGGCCTCTGACAGGAGAGCATCCTTGTCCCAAATGGGCTATAGTTCATTGATGATATGTTCTAGCTAGCAGATGTAGGTGACAAATGGTGCTCTGTCACTTTCTCTTCTGTTTTTCAAAGGAGACTTCTTATTCTTGAGTATTCATGTTACAGTTGCTGATAAACAGCAGTAAAGCAGTGCAGGCTTATAGTAGCCATACCACCTTCCCTTTCCTTTGTAAAATTCAGTTTGTTGAGTAAGTAGGCGAAAGGCAAACTTCTGTTTCTCAACCTGAGTCCCCTATGTGCAATATGGAAATAATAATAATTGATCCTACAGAAATAGTGTAAAATTACAGATATTCTATGTGAAGTACTCTGAATATTCTAAAGTACTGTATACAACAAAAAGATATAATATGGGTTGTTTGCAATGAAGTTGTTCTCTTCCCCTCCCTCTCACCTCCTTGTGCACTCCCTCAAATCTGCTCTGCAGGGTTAGGGAAACCCCTAAAACAGATTGGGGGCTGGATGGTAGGAGGAAAGGGAGGTACAAGGGCACAAGTGGAAGTCCTCACAGAAATGGAACAAGTTTGCTGGATACCATCCTATGTCATCACTGCAAATGATGGTCAAATGTCACATTAAGGTGAACTGCTAGTGTAATCAAATAATAGTTTAGAAAAGTTGGTAAATCAGCAACTATGAAAGTCAAGAGGTCCTTCTGAAGGTGAATGTCAGCAAAAATTTGAAGCCAAGAATCTACCACTCTTGGCGCACTAAATAAACATTAACAAATAGTTGCAGGGGTCTATGTAGGAATGAAAAACACGGCAGACGAGAGGTAGGTGTCACATGAGGCGTCTTGAGGCGTCTCACTTTTATTGAATATTAACAAGCATTGCCACAGGTGTGCTTGTGGCTGATGGGTTGATACAAACACAAAGAAACTTGTTGCTGATTGGTTAACATAAGTACAAGGCGGGAATTACATGTGAGAGGTGGGAATTACATGTGAACATTAATCATCGATAGATTAAAGGCTGGGAAACGAGGTTGGGACTAGACAACCATGAAACCTCCTAATTAATTACAACTAAAGATTGATATAGCATAAAACAATTACTAATGATTGATCATAACATGAAAGAATATAATAATCAAGTTCTGTAGATGTGGTCAGCTATGCATTGAGAACAGGTCATCATGAACTTAACATGAACTGAGCAAGGAAAGAATGTCTTGGTATTTGGGACAGGTTGGTACAGTGTGTGCAGAAACAGAGAGAAGATTATAAGCGAGACTTCCCAGAATGCCAGAGAAAAGAAGCAAGACTTCCCATAATGCCACATAATGTGTGGATATCAGTAGTTCATTTCGTACAGTAATGCCTTTTTGTCAAAACGATACTGTGTTATTTCAATAAAAACTGCTGACATCTGAGGGGATACTCAAAAGTGTATTCAGGATAGTAGTCACGATGAGTTTTTATTTTGCTCCTCCAACTTTTTAAAAACACCCCACTACCACCAATATATACATTACTAGCACCTTGAACCCAGTGTTGCTGGGGAATACTAATGCACTAAAAATCAGTGCAGTTTTGGAAGGTTCAGTCCATCATATTGATTCAAAATGGCATGCATACATAGACACAAACCTGCTTATTGATCTCATGCAAAATTTGGTTACGATATCTTACGAGGTTTCCAAATGCAGAACAAACAATATAGTTACATAATGTGTGGCTGCATTTTCCACATCACATGCCTTTTTAAGAACTTGAAGATTTATTGTTCAGAAGTATTAATGGTTCTTATTAGAACAGTTCTGACTACAAATTCTGCACCAACTTAAAACAATTAGTGAATAAAATATGGTTCTGGATTGGGGTATTTCCCCATTTGATTTCACTATTAAACAGTGTGTACTTACTATATTTGGTGGGACTACTACTACTGCAGCTTTCTAGTGTAGTAGTTGTGGTCCCACCACCAATGATAAAGCTGAATTTCACAGACCACCTGAATGGAGCTCATAGACTACCAGTGGCTCACAGAACACCATCTGAGAACCTCTGACACAAACATTATCCAAGATGATTGGATTGAATTATAATCGCCTTCACAGCAGTTACTCCTGTAACTATGTATTTACACTGGGGCATTGTTTCTTGTGAGTTCCCAGCCACTATGTCAAGACTACTCCAGTCTCCAATGCTTTAAGAGCTATGAATTCCAGCTGTGGCATCTGCTTCACCTTTCTTGTGTCCTGATCTTATGAGTTATGACCACATATTATCTCATATCATTTGATACATATCCCCCAGGATTAATATTCCTTGTTTTGAGGCTGCCTTCATGAACAGTCGCCCACTGCCTGGACCTCCTATGAGTCTCTCCCTTTGCAATTGTTGACCACTTTTGACCTCTTTAGGCAACTCTGCTTGTCAGTAAAATTCTGAACAAGCTCATCTTATTGGCCCTGGTTCTGTTAAAGGTTGTTCATACAATAACCCATCTTGATACTGTTTTCAGTCTTCACTTTTCTTCAACTGCCACATATAGCCTTCCTTTTGAATTTTTTTAAAAAAATACAATAGCGAAGTAATAGTTTCTGTGAGTACGCCTACAGCTTAAAGTGTAAATTTAACTATTCTCTCCTCCTTCATCCCTGTAATAAAACCTGGGAGTTGTAATGCCATAGTGCCAGGACCTCTGAGACACAATTCCCTCATATTTCTGTAGAGCTAGAATCTCCAGAGGACCTTAGCATCATCCATAACAGTTTAAGGAGGCAATGCTAAGTACCTTACCTGGGAGTAAATCTCATTGAACGTATTGATTTAGGGTCACTTCTGAGTAAATAAGGATGATATGTTTACACTTTGTCGTTTAACTAAATAATAGCACCACAGACACATGTGAAGATGCTCTTCCTGTTGCATCACCACCCTTAGCAGATACAAGTACAGAAACCCCATGATGAATTTTTAAAAACTGTAGGAATGATGCATAGGTGTATTCCAGATACTTTGAAATACTATTAGTGTTAGATGGAGGCTTCCATGTCAATGTACTAATATTTACACATGGAAAACAAGACATTTCCACAGAATTACAACATGGATTGCTATTGTTAAGTAAACCCTGGTAATTCTACCAGCCCTATAGGAACAGGCACACTTTTCCCCTTAAAAAAATGTGTGGAGTTAGTTACGGGTAATTCCAGAGTTCTTTTTCTGTTCATAATATAGCAGATCTGCCCTCTAGTGATGAGTGTACTTTATTTATTTTACTCCTGCCAACATGCTGGAGGCAACACTGCTAAGAAAACACAGAAAGGGTTGTTGTTTTACAAAGGTTGAAACTACAATAAAACACTTAAAAAATTCCTTCTCACATTTCTTTGCATAATGCCCATTGCCATTGTTCACAAGTTACATTTGCCCCACTTTAAATGTCACACAGAATAATACACTGTATTTCTCAAAATTTTGCTAAGGTTCTTAAAAAAAGAGATAGATAAGAGAGAACTGAAAGGTTGGGAGGGAACTGAATTATATGCAATACTTACTTTTCCTTCCAACCCTAACTCAGGGCTAGACCAAAACATTTTGTTACCTGAAACAAAAGTACACGATGACATCCCTTACAGCAGCTGCTATAATCATAGATTTATAAGGGACCCTGAGGATTATCTAGTCTAACCCCCTGTAATATAAGAATGTGCAGCTGTCTGTTACGGGAATCAAACCTGCAATCTTGGAATTATGCCTCTTCTTCAATTCTAAATCCCAATTTGATTCCCACTGAATGTTTTTACAGAGATATCTTTGATCACAAGGCAGACAATACCCATGACCCCAGGACTGGCTCTGCTTAACCTGTACAGGACACACCATGAATTAGAAACAAAGAACTTAGAACCAATTTGTTAAGGACAACCATTGCCAGGACTGGTGGTATAGGGTGATCTGGCAGGCAGCAGTATTGGGGAAATTGACATGAAAATTGAAGATAGCAAGAGGCCAGGGGAAATATAGTAATTTATATGCAGTCTGGGTTGACTTTACAGATTATACAAAGAACGAGGCATATAGCAGAACAGTGCCTATGGCCTACAGCACAGTTTGACCTGAATGAAGCACATACTTTAATTATTATTTTTTCTCCTCCCCTCCTGCTTTTGTATAAACCCTGCAGACCACTGATGCTGATACAATAACTTTTTAGCTGTGGACAACCATTCAAGTGATGGTGGCTAATATATATTAATTTGTGTTTGTTATACACTTTGACAAAGTGCTGTAGGGTATTCATAGATGATTCTCTGTATGTAGTTGGCTTATCTTTGTTTAAAATGTTTTTTAAAAAATTTTTAAAAGAAAAAGTGACAACTTTCACCTGTTGTTTTTGTTCCAACACCCAGTTTTGCCTCTGACCACAAAGACTGTTTCATAGCTATCAACCTTCCCTTTTTTTGCGGGAAATTGCCTTATTTCAGCACCGTTTCCCACTGCTATCCCGGATTGTTAGATACCCCATAGACTGTCCCCGGGACAGGTGAGGCTGCTGCTCCCTTATTTTCGAGGCTGCTTGATCCCTTATTTTCAAATCTGAAAGTTGACAGCTATGGACTGTTTAGCTATGGTGGCTAACTTGAGAAGAATCCCTTTAAAAGATATTCTACATCCTGTGCCCGTGAATTCCATAAATTAATCGCAAATCCTATGAATAAATTTGTCAGTCCTAAAGTTAACGCCAATCAACTTTACCGGTTCCCTTCTAATTAACCTCATGGGTACAGAATGTATCACAGTTGCGAGTCCTGTACCCAACAGCTAAAAAGATACAACTTGTCAAGTTCCTGGATGCAAACATAATTCTGCAATTCCACTTATTTCAGTGGGAGTTACGGGCACTTCGTAACTCTAACCCAATATTACAGCCCGGTCGCGTGCACGGGTAAGCGACCCTTCAATGCGACCGATTTCCAAATTCTGCATAGGAACGGACTCGACTCCTCCATTTTCACTCCTTCGGAAAATAAGCCTGTGGACTCAAAAGAAATTCCTGCGTAGGAATTTCACCGCCTCCGCCGCAACTATCTTTCTCCAGCAACATCAAGTCTCCTTCCGCCTCGCTCGGCCTCACTCCTGCAGGTGGTTAGACAGTACGATTCCGAATCCTTCCGCCGACGCTACTACCACCCTGCTTCCTCCCATCATGCTTTGCAACTGCGTAGAGACGCGGGACTGGAGCGGGGCATTCAGTCGTCCCCCCCCCCCACTAACTTTGGCCGAATACCTACGTCTGACTCCACCCCCCTTCTCCGCGCAAACAGCGGCTTTTTCCCGCAGAGAGAACAGAAAAGCAGACCGAACCAAGGAAGGAGGGGCGGGGGAGGCAGTAGCGCCGTGCGAGGGAAGTAGTCCCGGCGCCAGGCAAAGCGCTGCTGCAGGGGCAGTTGCTCGCTCGCTCTCGCTCTCTCGCTGGGCCGGTAAGTGTGAATAAGGCGGCGCGAGGGAGCGCGCGGCCGAGGGAGGGGGAGGAGCCGTGGGTGAGTGGCAGCGGTTGGCTCGGCGCTGCGGGCGGCTCTGCCTTCTCGCTAGGACGAGGCGGGAGGCAAGGAAGGGGCGAGGCGGCGGCTCCTCTCATTTCCCTGTCCGGCGCCATTTTGTAGCGCAGCGAAGCAGCAAATAAAGAGCGGGGCGGGAAGCGAGCGTGGTGGTGCTGGCGCGGCGGCGACGGCGGTGTTGGCGGCGGCCTTCTCCAAGCAGAGGTGCTGCTGGGCCCGCTTGATTGATGCGACACGAGCCCCGGCGTGGAGGCACCCGCTGCAACCGGGAGACGACGACGACGCCTCGGGGCCGCCACGGGCGGGAGGTGAGTGGCGGCCTCTCTCCGCTTCCTCGCGCGCGGGCCGCATCCGCCCGCCGCAGTCCCCGCTACTACGGCTCCTGGAGAGACCCGAGGCTCGCCGGCCCTAAGCGGGAAGGGGCATCCATCCTACGGGCGGGGCGGGGAGCGCCTTCCCGGACTAACGTAACTCGAAGCGGGGGGGGCACCCGTTACGGGCATTTCCTCATGGCTGTCGTCACCCCCCTCAAAAAAGCCTCCACACCCCCCCCGCAGCGTTTTTCAGATAGCTTGTTTGGGACGGGCATCCTCTGCTCGCCTGTCTTGTTTACTATGGACCGGCCTTCGTAGACAGGAGCGTGGATACCCTGGGATTCTAAAATACTCGTTAGATGATTTCTTAATTACGAGGAGGCCTTTTATCCGTAAGACCTAAAAGGACTTGGCGACACGTTTTTTATTTCTACGCCATTTGGATAGAGGGGGAATCGGAAGCCAGCCGTAGATGTAGATAGACGGGTAGATGCACACAGAGAGACATTCCCCACGCAGAATATGAAAGGTTATAAAGCTTTAGACTGCACTCCTCCTCTGCATTGGAGTCCGCGCCACTGTAATAAATGGGGCTTCGAAGTAAATAAGGATGGGATTGGACTGCAAGTCACATGGATGGGTTATTTAGGCTCGATTTGGCTCGCTAGAAAGTAATGGGTTCCTCAGATTGCAGGCATCACTACTTGGTGCAAGAGAGAAAGCAGGTTTGAACTGCCGCTGCTTAAAACAGCGATTTTATAAAGAATTTAAAGTGGATAAACTCCTGTTTCTTAGCTTTTCCAAGCAAATGTAGGTTACACTTGCTTTCTAATCAAAAGTCTGTTTGAAAATATGAGTTTGGCAGTATACTTTGCCAAATTGTAAGGCTAAGGTGCAAACTTGCTCAGTGGTATAAATTTATTGAGAGTTTGGTTGCTCTCAAACAAGTACAGTATATGTTGTAACATCTCAAATGTTACAGATGCATTTCCAACGTAGAATTTGTAGACTGACTACTGGAAATATTTCTGTTCTGTTTGAGAATAAGAAACTTTTACACAATGTGTCAGATTCTAAGGAGTCTACTGGGTGCCCCCTTCCCAAGGTAATTTTCAGGTGCAGCTTACAATGTCTAGATTGATTGTCACAACTCACCAAGAGTGAGGTTTTCATCTGAGGGCCAATAAATATGGTAAAGAGTTTCCTTATGCAACTGTTCTTTGAAGTTCACTCATGTAAAAACCACCATGCAAAGTGATCTATTCATATTTAGAGGCACCATACTAATGACAGGCTATAGTTGCTCAAGCTACAATTCACTGGTATACTAAGTTAAAACGTGAATGAGTTGACTCTGGAAGTAAATGCATTCATTTATACATAATAAGATGTGCATGGAACACTTACAGAGACAAGCACTTTCCTCATAACTGCCACCATATTTGTTTCATCCTGGATTGCTCTGTTGCTTGGAGATGGATGCTTAGCTTAGATCAGAAGTGGGTCAGGGATGAGAGAGTTTCTGATATGATACACTGAAAATAAAATCTAGTTACATGACAGCACAGTTGTCTATTTTCTTAAATACTATGAAAACTGACAAGATTTTACATGTGTGGTTTGACAGAATCATAAAAGTTAAGATGACATACTTAAGTGTTTCAATTAAATACCCTTATATTTAACTTACATTTTGATGTTGAAACAGTTTAATTTGGTTACTTAACCAAATATATTTTAATAAAATGTATGCAAAGCAGCAGAAATAATAATACTCACATGTCCTTGCATTCATGAGGTTGTTTGGGTATGAATATGGGGTTTGTTACTTTTGGAAGGGTATCTAGTATGGATCTGATTATGTTCTGAAGGTGGAGTATGTGCACTGAACACTGCAGGTACAATGACTTAAGAGGGATTGATGCTTACTTGCAATAGAAAAAACTGGAACTTATCGAGGATCACAGGGTGGTGTACAACTTCATATTAGCCAACCATTGGCTAATATGAGTTATAGGTATGACTTCTTTCTATAGCCATCTTGAACACATGTGATAATACAAAGTCTGAGTTCACAAATCCTGAAAGAACAATTTGTTCTTAAATGGATCAGTTTTACACAATAATATGAAGCCATGAATAAAGACTGGTTTTGTGAGTTACCTATATAGAAGGGATAGAGACCCTTGTGTGTGTGTGTGTGTGTGTGTGTGTGTGTGGAGATGACTGTGGCTCTCTAGGCATCTATTTGGCCATCAGAGCTCTCCCTAGGCCACATCCTGCTTTGCACTCTCCTCAAGTGTTTTTTGCCTGTCATGAATGTATTCTTGAAGTCTGATAATGCCTGTTGCTTACCTGAATAAAGAAGAAGAGGTATGTGAGTGTGTGCAGATGCTAGCCCACTGTACAAAGGCAAAATGTACATTTATTCCTTCTCTCACTTTTGCTTCAGGCCCTGACCACCTCTGGCACGTAGCCCTCAGAAGGTTGCCCAGAGATATGGCCCCTTAAGACTTTAAAATAAATACTGTGATAAGTCTTGCTGAGGGAGATTTGCGGATTTTAAAACATATTGATTGCTTCCGAATGCCTCGGAAGACGAAAAACTCACAAGACAAAAGAGTTTTTCATTTTTTGAGTTGCTTCGCAAGACGAATTTCCCTATGGGCTTGCTTCGCAAGACGAAAACGTCTTGCGAGTTTGTTTCCTTTTTCTTAAAACCGCTTGAAGAGGTGCAGTTGCGACTGACCGTGCTTCGCAAGACGAAAAACCTCGCAAGACGAAAAGACTCGCGGAACGAATTAATTTCGTCTTGCGAGGTACCACTGTACCTGCTCTTTGCTAATAATTTAAGGAGAATATTTTACCCTATATGGATTATCAACATTTTAATCTGGGTGTTGCAAGACTCATTCATGATTGAATAATTTCCAAATAAAGTTGCAAAAGATTGATTGATTATATTTGTATGCTGCTTTTCATTCAAATGAATCCCAAAGCAGCATACAAACAATACATAAAAATAATGTAATCGAACATTACAAATACAGAATAAATATTATAGAATACTTTAAAAAATCAATGGAACAGTTACAAATCATCAGTAAAACAATTACCATATATGAATCACTATTAACAAAACAACTAAAAAAATAAGCTAAGCATCAAGTAAGTTAAGTTCAGATTTTAAATTCAGTACAACATAGTGGTTCCCTGACTGTCTTCGAGGTAGGCGTAGTGCCAGTTAATCGCAGGAATAAATTCAAAAGTGGTGAACCAATATTTAGCTAAAGCTTTTGTACCTACATATATCTGAATTCCCATACCTTTGCATGCCTTTTCCTGGAAAGGTCTTGCCGGAAAAACTTTGGAACAAGGACATGGTATAGCTGGAAACAGGGTGTCAGTGAAGATAGAGACAATAACTAATGACTAGATAATTGTTACCAATATTATTTGCAAAGATTTTGGGCAATGGAGACATAATAACATGCATTAGATATGGAAAGCTTATAAATGTCAGAAAAAGTATTTGAATACAAAATAATAGTTGTGTGAATTGGACAAAACTCAGAAACCCAGCAGGGTCATAAGGTAGAGTACACATTTTTAAAAACTAAAAAGTCATGAATTTCAGTAGTATTTAATTCAGATCATTTTCTCAGACTTTGCAGCAGATATGTATAAGCAGATACCTAGTACTGCTGTAAAAATGTTTAAACCCTTTCTGTGCTGTGAAATGAGCTTTCTGCTAGCTGTAGTTACAGTTACACTCAACACAGTAGGTTGGATCCATATTTTTGCTTTCATGGACAGAAAGAACCCAAGATCTAGCAGAGGCTCTTGCTGGAAAAAGGAGGAGGAGACAGTTTCAGCAGAGGAATTCCTGTAGCTGCCATCACCATCTCCCAAGGACCCTCTGACCCAGTTTTTCAGGAGGGATTGGAGAAGTTGGCTCCCCACCTCCTCCAATGGGAGAATCTCTTGGGTGGTGGTCTGGCCAGGGATAGTCTGGATCTAATACTTAGAGCCCAATTCTTCATAATTCTGGAAAGTACATAATGCTGTGTTCAGTGGACTCACTTCAGTTGGAGTGCATCCTTATTTTCAGGTGGCATAAAAATGCTGGCTATGGTAGTAAGAGGACCAAATAATGATAGTGTTTGTTTCTTTTATGCAGAATTCACAATGACTAATGAAGAACCACTTCCGAAGAAGGTAAGCTTGAAAGCTGTAGCATTTGTATTTTTTTTCAATATCGCATGAGGAAATAGTTGAACTTGATTATTTTTGTTCTGTAGGTTCGCCTCAGTGATACAGACTTCAAGGTTCTACCTAGAGAGGAGTTGATCTTAAGGTAAAGTGATAGGCTACCTTCTACTTAAAAACCATGCATCTCTTAACTGTTTCATTTTGAATAACTTCCATTTTTATGGTAACAGGGAACTAAAAAGCAATTTTAAGTTTAATGAGGTAGAAAGATTACAACTAAACCTTTTCCTACTGGCTGTGGAGAAAAAGTACCGTATTTTTCGCTCTATAACACGCACCCGACCATAACACGCATGTAGTTTTTAGAGGAGGAAAATCCGTAGGCATGCCACCCGTAGGCATTCCCTCTATAACACGCACAGACATTTCACCTTACTTTTTAGGAGGAAAAAAGTGAGTGTTATGGTGCAAAAAATACGGTACATTGTTTATCCAAAGGCAAGTAGCTGGAAATTCTGCACTTACAATGCAGAAAGGAAAAAAGTCATTTGATATACTTTCAGACTGTATAGAGAATTCCAGAGGAAAGAATGTAAGAGTATGACCAAGAGTCTGCACCTTGGCAGTTTTGGGTTTGTAACAGAAATAAACTCTCCATGTCTTTCATATATGAGGCTAGAAACTTGTTTTAATATTGCAGAAATGAAGGATGGAAAGGTGCTTAGGGTGGTGCTAGATGTGAGATTGTCTATAGCTCATTGTTTTTGGTTGGAAAGAGCTTAAGATATTTAATGAATACCCTATTGTGTGTTTAAGTGTGATCTTGTCTGTACTCCCACTTTGCACCAAGCATGCCATAATTTAATAATTTAAAATTCAAAAACCATTTTCCTTCCTCATTAGGTGGAAGCAGTATGAAGCATATGTGCAAGCTCTGGAGGGCAAATATACAGACCTTAACTGTAAGTGGAAACTCAATTGCAAAATAGAAGTGATAATAAATAAAATAGTTTTTTTAAGAGGAAGAGGTTGGGTTTTCTGTACAGCTCAGAAAAGTATCTGAACAGCCCTTTAAGTAAGCTTGGTCAGGCTGATCCACAAACCGTTTAGAACTGTAGTTCCCTTCAAAGGTTCACTTTTATCTATCTACTTAGAGTTCAGACATATTAATGGCATTACCAGTTCAGTCACTCAGGCTTAAGTAACCTATCTCTGATGTACATTGTTAAAATTGGTGTGTCACAGGCCACATTTTAAGTCATTGGTATACAGTGTTTACTAAGCTTAAATGTGGTTTATGTTTTTTAAAAAACCCAACAAAGAAACAAAACCCAGACGTAAATAAAATATACACATAACTAGCAGCAGCTGGTGTAAGCTTCCTAATCTATCCTCCTATCCTGCCATCCCTTTTGTACAAAAGTATTCCAGGTAACCCATAGGAGCAGATGAGAAAGTGGCTGGCTCAAATTATTGTTAAAGGTTTTTGGTGGTCTTTTCAGAAGTTTTTGGTGTGTTAGAAGTGCCTGTAATAAAGTTAAATGAATTCAGCAGATCTATGAGTGGGACTGGTGTTGGGTTTCCCATTGGGTATCTTCGCACTTATTGTCTGCAGAAGTTTGGTTAACTGCCGTAAATGGAAACCCTTGCTCAAACTGATACTGTTGTAAGTGCTATTTAATCTGATAATTAAATACTTACTTTTGTTTCAGGAGGCTTAAGCAGGATTTCTGAAATGCTATCATAAAATCACAGTGCTGTGACCTTGCCTGTAGCCATCATGTATGTTTTGTGGTCTCCTCTGCAGTCACAGCTAAAGACCAGTTTGAGAACTATGGTTTTAGACCAGCCTTCCCCAGCTGGTGCTGTCCATATATTTTTGGCTTCCAATCCTATCATTCCTGGTTATTGACTGCTGGTTGCGGTGGAGTAGTTTAAAACATATGGAGGTCACCAGGTTGGGGTATGCTGTTCTTGAAAAACATTAATATAGAATGAATGATAAAGTGTATCATATTTTGTGTATATGCACCTTCTGATCATTGTGGAATTCTTTAAGCCAATACGATGGGTTCTTGCTGTAAAGTCAGGTATGGGAAACCTGTGGCACTCCAGATATGGTCGTATGCTTCCCATCATAGGGTTGTTGGTTCTGCTGCCTGAGGCTGAGGAGAACTGGGGTCCAACAAAATCTTGGCGAGCCACAGTTTCTCTGTCAGTACCTGCTTATACAGGTACAGATAAAATTATACAGATACAGATAAAATTACTTAAGAGGGGTTTTTTTAATCTTTGCAATCAGATTTGTTTGATTTGTTAACATAAACCTATTCAGTCAGAAAACATCAGTGTATTAAAGTAAGTGTTGTTGAACTCTTCTGTATCCTTGGGATTTGAGTTCAGGTTATTTTAAGCTATTTGAATCTCAAAATTGTCCCTCTGGAAAGAGAAGCTTGCCTTTACATATCCACCTTGGGATTAATACTGGGAACAACAATAAGGCACCAAAGGATAGTTGTACAGGTTACCATGCGATACCTCTAGAGTGACAAGCAAGCTTTTTTCTAAACACACCCAAGAGAGCGCTATCTCAAGTATGAGTTTAATTAACGTGAACCTGTTGACTGATCTCAAACAAAATGCAGTTTGTAGAAAAGTTCAGTTTTTTTCTCCCAGTTGGGGTCTTGGGAAACTGCAAGCCGTTATTATTGGTGTGTTTGTACTGGCAGCAGAAAGTTTTTACCAGTTTTAGGACAAAGCTAAATACCAGAGTATAGTTCTGTTACCGTCAATGAGCTGTCTCTGCCATCTGTAGATGTTAATAGATCCACAGCATGAATTTTGTTTGTGGGACACTGCAATCACAGTAATGGTCTAATCCCCTTTAAGTGCCTCTAAGTCCTTTAAACATGGCAACTGCTTTTCAGCTTTCTAGTTGTTATGGAGGTTATGTAATCTTATATGAACTTAATATCCTTGGTTAATAGTTAAAACATGCTATGTTGGTGTCTCATGAATTTAACTCTACAAAAGCTTTTGCCTATATATATATATATATATATATATATATATATATATAGTGTTATTTTTTAAGATGGCACAATATTTTGTTGCAGGAGTAGGCTAACTTGGGCACCTAAAAAAAATAAATCATTACTTCTCACAAGTAGTCCCTAGAAATAGAAATGAAGGGAGGCATTCCGTGAAGTAGTTTCATTAATGAAGGGACTTCTGGCTGTGCTTTGGAACTTACCCTCCCTTTTCTCTCCTCATACACTCACAGAATCTGTTCAGGGGGTTCCAGCAACCCTCTGAAGCAAATTTGAGGAGCAAGTAGGGGAAGAGGAGAGGGAGGGGGAGTTCCCTTATTATAGACTACTGGTCCTACCTGTTGTTGACAGCTGACAGGAAAAAGGAAGGTAGAAAAAGGGTAGGAATCTCCTAATTGATCTTTGCTGTGTTTGTGCAGCTTTGCTTGCTGTAGAGGAGCTATTCCTTTCCCCGTTAAATTCTTGTATGTGGGTTTAGTTGATTCAATAGGGGAGCAGAGGCAAACAAATTTGATGGTCAAGTTGTTTTGCTTAGACAAAAATTTGGTTTCAGGTCTTTATAGGCTCCCACTAAAACTTTGTGTTTGCTTTGCCATTCAACAATAGCTAATGATGTAACTGGATTGAGAGAGTCAGAAGAAAAGCTGAAGCAGCAACAGCAAGAATCTGCTCGAAGAGAAAATATCCTAGTGATGCGGCTGGCAACTAAGGAACAAGAGATGCAAGAGTGTACTGTAAGTGAAGCTTTTCAACTTGTTGCAGATGAAGGTGTCTGTGTTGATATATTTATTTTTAGCTTAACATCCTGTATGTGGAATACTATTAACATCCTGTGGTGTTTGCTTCAACTATCCTGTTGCATGAGTGTTTTTTTCAGAGTCTTTTTGGTCAAAAGGCCACATTCCTGGCAGAATGAAAACTTTAATGAATCATGATGCCTTCATCTTTTTAAGTGACTGAGAACTACCCTAGATCAGTAGCAGACCTAAGCAAAACATAGCTACTTTTAAAATAACAACAATAAGATGCTGTGCACATTTAATTCTGCTGTGATGCATAGGTAGCTGAAACAACTTCTGTGTAGCCAAATTGTGGTGGTGTATGACGAAGATGACCCAGCTGTTCTGATCTATATATGTCATCTCTACTTCCAAAATGAGTTAATGGAGTCCCAAAAATATTTCAGGAAGCAGGCCCAGTATTCACTATTGTCTTCTGTACCTACAGTAAGAGGAACAGCACTTTTCCTTGTGAATGACTTCCTTCAAGTCATTTGTCGTTTTACTTAATTCACTTAATTTAGGTGTACCTGTATAAATGTAGAAGCAGAGCTTGGCTTCCCAGTTTGTGAATAGTTCTAGCAGACAAGACTAGGATATTAGTTGGCTTAGGGAAATATCACTGTGGTTAGGGAGGTATTTCTAGCTATATGCCTATTTATGCTGCAGAATCTCAAATTTATCAGTCCATAGCTTGGGAGTTGATACATTTATGTTCATTACTTTTTGTGCAGTTTACTGCATAAATATTGTCAGATTAGAGATTGGCTAGCAGTTGCTTTGGCCACCTTTTCTGCAAGCTGTATTTCATACTTTTTGCCAAGCTATGTGGTTCTTAGCACTGATGTAGCTCCTTTAAAACACTTTGAGATGCGATTATAGAAGAAGACAAAAGTTACTCTGCTTTAGAACTTCCCAACTGATATCACAGTACCAGTGTTCATTGAGTAATAAATATTGGCAGAAGAAAATGTGTTAAGTAGAATTTTCTCTAATATAGTATTCACTCAAATAACAATGAATTTCAAAGAGATCTGTCCTGCCAGTTCATATTTCCTCTAAGATAGGTAAAAAAAAAAAATGGTTTTAAAAATTCTACCCCCAAAAAAAGGATTAAAGCCACATATTTATTGGCCAGTCAAATGTCTCTTTGATGTTACCTGCCTTTTTACAGAAGTGCATGCAAAGATGAAAACTGCTGCCAATGTTAAAAAGAGAACTTGATGTAAGCCTACTAGTTACTACTAGTACAACTTAAAATTGAGTTGAGAACAACTTATAGCTCTGGCTTTTGAGGAGCTTAAAGTGTAAAATTACAAATAAAAGGCATATGTAGATTCATTTATTTTATAAAATTTGTATACTGCTTGATTGCGGTGGATGATCTGAAGGTGCTATGGGTTAAATTTTGGGAGTAGTTCCTGGAGGTTGATACAGTGATGATAAAAAAAAATCCCAGGTACCCAGTATGCCGGTGGAACAAACACAAAATTGCCCTGTTCTTTGGATCCATTCCAAGCATCCAAATTCCATCCATTCCTGTCAGTTTCGGTGTTCAGTTGTATTCAAGAAAATGTTAAATTATGAGATCCTTATTGTATGGGGGTATCAGACTGAAATGGGTTAAGTTGGCTCATGAAAGCTTGTAAATGCCAATGTAATCATTTTGCCCCCTTTTATGCAGAATCAGATCCAGTACCTCAAGCAAGTCCAGCAGCCAAGTGTTGCTCAACTGAGATCAACAATGGTGGACCCAGCCATCAACTTGTTTTTCCTAAAAATGAAAGCTGAACTGGAACAGACTAAAGACAAACTGGAACAAGCCCAAAATGAACTGAGTGCCTGGAAATTTACACCTGATAGGTAAACAAAACATACTCCCCAGTCAAGACTTCCCTGACAGAGAATGCTTTGGTGGGACAACCACGTACTCGTTTCCACACCAAGACTCAGACGTTTTGAGCCAAAAGCCACATTCTTATACTGTCCAGCTTGTAATGCTTAATGTAAAACTTATCAGATGAACCTTGTGTTTCAGCTTTCCCCCCCCTTTGCTTCAGAGGCCTGACAGCGTCGGACTATTCTGAAGAAGTGGCCACCTCAGAAAAAGTGCCCTTTCTAGAACATGTAGACACTTGCGAAGTGGTTCTGTTTGAAGAAAATAGAGGGAGAAGCAGAAGTCTAAAGTCTGTGGCACACTATGTCTACAGACAGTTTGGAGGAGAACCTAGAGATTTTAAATCATGAATTGATCATGTCAAATTCGAGTAAAACATTAAAATGGAATATGCTTTGCTCTTAACCCTAAACCTAGTGACTTAGAGACTGATTAAGTCAGTTTTGCCAATAAGACTGTGGACTTCCTCCTTGTTCACTGAACTGCTGGGTCAAAACTCAATGAGGTGAATTTTGTTTAAATCACATTTGGTAATCGGCTTTGAATAGCTGTGAGAACACGCACACAGTCAGTGTTGATTTTTCCTAGCATTTGGGTTCCATAGGACTTCAGTGAACCTTTTCATGGCTTTGAATAACAAATTGTTCTGTGGATGGCTGGCAATATGTGAACTCCTAAATCTAGTACTGTACGTATAGTTGCAATTTAATTACATCTTCCTAACCTTGTTGAAGCAGTTGTGTACGTCCTGGATCTCAACTAGTATATCTAACACCAAACTAGTTGTGAAATCTTTTACTGCCCTTATCCATGCAGAAGTGCCATTCAGTATTTTTATCCTGAGACACTATGTGCAGGCTATACAAGGTGCTGCAGTAGTAGTTACTTTCAGAGTTTGTTTGGGGCATTTGCATTCCACTGTATAACTAGTTTTTGTACTGCAGCCTTCTATAAAATGTGCCTTGAAATAGTTGTACTGCATAGTTCAGGGGACACTGCTGTTCGTACTACTGTATGGGAAGCTTTCATGTAGTATGAATATAAATATGTAGAACAGGCTGCTACTTGATTTTGTCCTGTTCTCTGGTAGAGAGATGATGTTGAAGCAAATTGCATGCATCCCACTGGTTGGCATCAGTTCAGAAGAGTTGATACTTTTTGATGCCTCGTCATGTCCCAAGTGATTTCCAGGAATGGTAGTCTGGGACAGTTTAGTGTGCATTCTTGAGGTCACAGTGGAAAGACTGCCGAATATAATTGAACCATAATGTCAATATATAATAACAGAAAGAAAATTAAGGACTGTTTCATAGTAGGTAAAATATAAGAACAAATATTTTAATGTTCCACTTCCAGCATTCCCAATGCAGTATTGGTTGAGTTAAATAAAAGATACTTCTAAGAAGTACTTTTTAGCTCTGCTTTAGATAATTATTACAGCATATGAAATGTGGTAGTATATGAACCTTTGTCCATTATTGAGTCTACATCGAAAGAAAACCTTGAAGCAAAAACAAATTGCATCTTTCAAACATCTTGGGGTGATGCTATGGAAAATCTTTTAAAGGTCTAGCATCAAAACAGAGGTAAGACCAACAGAGAAAACAGCAAAAACTGCCTTAATATGTTGCAACTGACTTTGTAAAACCTGTTAAATGTATAATCAAAAATCATTTCTCATAGGTATGTTTTAATTGTGGGATGTCATACAGATTATTTGTGAACTTCAGCTTAATCAATTCATGTGTGGATAGAGGATGGTGACTTCAAATGTTTTTGGGTTCTCAAGGTGACATGAACCTAAGTATGAACTTACTTCATTTTCACTTCAAATAGACATCTGGAAAAACTAATTTTTGCTTGATTTTTAGAAAAATGAGTATCTTAGTCTTGAACAGGTCTTTGATATATACATATTTCCACTTACTGTGAAATCACATCCCTTTAAACATTTAAGTTTTATTTGATATGCCTTACAATTGACTTTGCTACACATTTTAAAGGTCTAAGGGGTGGGATCTTAATTTATCCCTTTCAAGAAATATTTTCATCATTTGTCTTCCATATGTTTTGCCAAAAATTCTTTTTGACTTGATACTTGAAAGTACTAGTTCACTCTTCTACATATTAATGTGGTTCTGAAGGGTCAAAGGAACAGTTCTTGTATTTGCACATCACTTTTTGTGGATCATTGTCTGTGCTCAAGAGCTGACTGTTTCAACAGTGTTTTAAGTATTGTATTGCATTGTCCTTGTTCATAGGATTCCAGATACAGTAGGGGAAATCACTGAATGCTATATTTTAACGGTCACTGATACCACACATAGTATCCAATAGTGATGCTAATTATGGGGGTGGCATCATTGAGGCTTCCTAGTTAACAGGAAAATGCTTAAAAATTATAACTTTACCAGAATATTTGATTTGTTAAATAGGTGGTAGTTTTCACTGCAGCAGCATCCTTCAATTCTGTTAGCTTGTTACTGTTGTTGCCATTCTCACCCATTTATAATCTCTTTCTTGACAGAAATAGTTTCTTGATTTTTTATATGAGACAGTAGTTTGGTGTACATGAAAACATAAGCAACAACTTAAATTCCTATGTAGGTTCTTAAAGAGATTATGTTGTGCTGGAGGTGGACATGAAGAATGCATCATGGATATTCTGAAATGGCTGAAATTCTTGAAGGCACAGGCCAAGATCCAAAGAACCATCCTTCAAAGAGTTTGAGGGTTTTGACTTTTTTTTCTTGAACCAAAGCCTCATATAATGCAAGGGATGATTTTGAAACTGAGAAGAGTTTCAGAAATTAATGAGGGCTGTTATTAAAGAAATTTTTTAAAAATCAGGACCTGTTCAATCTCCTCTTATATACTTAAAGCAGCTCTTTGGATCCTGGCCATCAGCTTTGTGTGATAACCAAGGGTCACTTCATGCAAATTGTTTTCTGTATTGATCATTGTTTCCATGTAGAAAAAATAGGTATATGCCATAACATGTGATGCATACTGATATGTACTTCAGCACATGCACACTTAGCAGTGCGTTCCATGTGATTAGCAGTGGGTTCCATGTATTCAGAACACATGTACATGTCACATTATGGTGTAAGATTAGTTTTCCTATGTGGAACAGGTTTATGTAGGAAAATGCCTTGTGTGAAGTACCCTTCTATGTCTTTTGAATTATAGCAGAGAACACTTGCAAACGTTGAACTTTTATTTAGCCATGATTGCAGTATGAACAGGCAAAAGAACTGATAATTGTGTGGTGAAACAGTTACATATCTGCTTAAAGTTTTTGGGTAGGTTCATACAGGATTTGCAAGGAATACCTATTAAGGAAAATGAAATGTTAATGTAAATTTGCTGGGATTATAGTAGATCCATATAGGTAAGCTTCAAGAATATGTGTCCCAGCCAGAGAAAAATAGGTAATGTAAGTGACAGGAACCTTTATAGAGAACAACATATTTTAAAAGGATAATAACTTGTGCAGACACAGTCAGGTTCTAAATTTTGTTCTAATACTGTTCTTGCATCATATGTCACGTTTTCATAGCTTACCTTGTTCATGAAACTATTAACTGCAATTTTTAAGCCCCCATGATTTTATTTCATACAAATTTTGAAGCTGTATTTGTTTCCTTTAGTTTTGGAATCTTCCTTGCATTACTAAGGTCTATAATATCTTAGGTAGAAGTTTCCCCCCCAGCCCTTCTATCAGAATGGGCTCTTCTGCCTGCAAAGCATCTTCATATCACTGAGCAGTGTATCGTTTTGCTATATGCTATCACATGATGTCTGAAACTGCAGTGTTTCATGTAAAATAGAGCTGCATGTTTTAGTTAGACAAAACATAGAAATGCCTTTTAGTATATGTTGAGTGGTTTTCCTGAACTGAAACAAGATTGCATAAATCCTGGACATGTAAACAAAAGTGTATATATAGCATATTATTTGTGCATTTTTGTGTGAAGTCACACAGAAAGAAAGCAACTAGCTGTCACAGTTCTATAAATTAGATCATACGCATTAATCAGTTATATGCTAAAATATGTAAGACAGTGGCATGATCTAGCTGCTTCTGTTTGTGGAAAGTATATTGTAACTTACTTTGCTAAACACCCTGCAGTGTGCTGCTTAACTCCTGCAGATCACTTACACATAGTGGCCACAGCTCTGTGGACTCGTGGCTATGGTGCTGCTCTGGCAGAGTAGCCTACACACTACAATGACTTACCAGAAATGGTAAGACTGCATTGCAATGTGTTGCATTGCTCATCACAGGAGCAGCATACCTAGCACAACACTGAAAGAGGATTAAAATAAATTTCTTGATGAGCCCCTTCTGAATCATATCTCAGTCCTTTGGATTGGATCCAAGCCCATTTAAATGGGACAAGTTGGGTATTATTAAGTCCCGTTGATTTTACTCGATCTCTAAGCATGACTAAAACCTCCCCCCCCCCTTTATTGGTACTCTGCGGTTGTGTCATTTTTTCCTAAGGTTTTGGATTCTTTTCTGCTCATTTGCATTCTTGGTATGGCAAGTTTGCCTTTTGTAAAGCATTATTATGCAACATAATGTTAGAGTCATGCAATTTTGCATATAGTCATGACTAGAGCCTCCAGTATATTGGTAAAATGAGATTGTTCATTGCTTGCAAGCCAGATCATTGACTATACTGGGTTCTAGCCAGTTCTAGTCATGCTCAAAGTAGACCCATTGAAATTAATGGCCATGATTAACTTAAACCCTTTAATTTCAGTGAGTCCACTCTGATTAGGACTTAGTTGGATGCAACCCATTATGTCCAACACTGCTTTACTTCTCCCACCTCCCCTTCCTTAGAGGCACAACTAAGTTCATTTTCTTTTGAAAATTGCTTCATGCTGTAGTTGGAGTATAAGAACAACAAAAGTCATTTGATCATTTAAAATGTTCAACTGTAGAACTTGCCTTTCAGTTTCTCGGAACAGGGCCAGAAGATCAGCAGACGATGATGGATCAGCCTCTGGTATCTATAGGGAGACTTTGTACAATGACAACTGGCAGTAAGATACTGTAGCGTGACACATACAGGAATACCACTTCAGTAACTACTTTTAAAAAGGGAGATGAGAGAATATTGTCTTCATTTTGTGATAGATGGCTCTTTCCTTTACAGCCAAACAGGCAAAAAGTTAATGGCGAAGTGTCGAATGCTTATCCAGGAGAATCAAGAGCTTGGAAGGCAGCTGTCCCAAGGACGTATTGCCCAACTTGAGGCAGAGTTGGCTTTACAGAAGAAATATAGTGAGGAGCTTAAAAGCAGTCAGGATGGTAAGGGTTTTTTTTATAAAGAAAATAGAAAAAATGCCTTTTATCTGTAGGCTTCACCAGTTAATGTTATGATGTGGGTATTATGTTTCCACTGTGGAGCATGTTTAAACATGAATAAAGGGATAATTTCAAGATCATTTAATCAAATTCCATGGAAGTACCAAAAATTAAACATCAAGCTAGTTTTTCATGAAGGTAAATGTAGTGTGACATGTGAAATAACAGATTGACTAGAATATGAAGGAATTCCACTAGGAAATAGTCATGTGTGACTACTTGTATATGTGTGTGTTTGATACTTTGCCCTCCAAGGGTGCTGTGGACTTTATTCTAAAACAGAAGCCTTCTTTGCTGCAGAGCAGAAGACTAATTTGAAATTGAGGAAAGTACAACAGAATTATGTGATAAAACATGGTGGTCTGCTTTTCATAATAAAGCAATCCAAGCCGCTTTGGGTGGCAGAAGGCACATGGGTACCTAAAGTAGTTATCAGGATCACAGAGTTTGCTTTGTAAATTTTGCTTTGACCCAGTTCTGACCAGCACACTTCCAGAAGAAGTTAGTACAAAGTTAAAATTAGTATCTTATTTATTGTTATGAATTTTACCTTCAGTTGTAGATAGATGTCTTGAGTTAGAGACATGGGGGTGCTTTGGTATAATGCTAGCACTTTGTATCACAGCTAGTGGAAACTTTAGATGTAGGGAATACACGGAATTAACCCTTCACTGGAAATAGTTTTGGGGGCAAGTTGTAGGATTGTAGGCACTAGAGAAATTAAATTGTACTTGACTGGGTATTGAAATTTTCTAATAGTAGAAAACACCGAAAAAAATCACGATTGTATGTTTGTGGAATGAAGTTGTTGCTGCTAATGTTTGCCTGTGTTGGCATACTTGTTAGTATCATTCTATCAGGCTGGTGATGAACTGCAAACTTCCAAAGAGAATGTTGATATTACGTTTATTCATATTGCCAAATAAGTATGAACCATAGCTGTCAACTTTTCCCTTTTCTTGCGAGGAATCCTATTCGGAATAAGGGAATTTCTTTTTAAAAAAGGGGAAAGTTGACAGCTATGGTATGAACACTGAGTGAAGTTTTTAAAATGTACAGTTAGTGATTATATACTACATAGGTTTTTATATGAGGGATCATGGTACAGAAACATTACTAGTGCAAAAACAGAACATTCTTTGCCATGGAACCCCAGTTTTCCCCACTTCCAAAGATGGCATAGAAGATCATGCAAATTAATATGTATAAATGCGGTGATGTATGCTATGAGTAAATGTTTTAAGGCAAAATGCCCAGAAGTTATAAGGAAGACACATGTAACCATGCAGGTTGGGACTGCCATCCCTTAAACTTGGAGCTTTTGCAGATATCTTAACAAATCAATAGCTGTAACAGTTTTTTCCCTTGAAGAATCTTTGCCTGATGATGCATTTGGGCCCTGGTGCAAAATTCTATGCATTTGGATTTGCAGGAACTTGCTGCTTCGTTTATAATCATTTTGGTAGGCATATTGAGATTAAAACAAACATTCTATGAAATGTCTTCTGCTCTGTATTTTTCTCTAGTTCTTTTTCTTTGTATATGCCCATGAGTGTGTGCTACCCATTGGGTTGTGCTGTCCTAGCATGGGATGTGGAAGTTATTTTTTTTGGAGCTCTGTATTGGCTATGTAGATTAGGAAAAATATGTACACAAAGCAATCAACATATGAATATGTTATTAACTAAGTTGAGGTGGCTTGAGACAGTTTTAGGATACATAAATGAGCTATTTTAAGTGTATGCTCCAAATGTGTTTTTCTTCATGTAGAACTGAATGATTTCATCATCCAACTTGATGAGGAAGTAGAAGGTATGCAGAGTACCATTCTAGTCCTACAGCAACAATTGAAGGAGACTCGCCAGCAGTTGGTTCAGTATCAGCAGCAGCAGCAGTCACAAACCTCAGCCCCAGGTAGCAGCCGGACTCCAACTTCAGAAACTGCAGACCAGGGAGAAGCCATGAGCAAAGACTGCAGTCGTATGGCAAATGGACCAAGCAATGGCAGCTCGTCTCATCAGAGGACAGCTGGGCCTGGTTTTTATAGAGAGGGCAGTGGAACAGAGGATGACTTTCCACCCTCACCAAGCAATGGTAATAAGCTTTCCAACCACTCTGAAGATAGAACTGGCAGAGGATCTGGTAGCTATATAAATCAACTCAGTACTGGGTACGAAAGTGTAGACTCTCCCACTGGTAGTGAGAATTCTCTAACTCACCATTCAAATGACACAGACTCCAATCACGATTCTCAAGAGGAGAAAACAGTCAGTGTGAAAGGTAACAGAACTGCGGGGTCTCGTCATGTTCAGAATGGTTTGGACTCAAATGTCAATGTACAGGGTTCAGTTTTGTAACCTTTTTTCTGCAACATTTTTATATAGTGTCGTTTAAATTGGGAGAAGAAACTGTCCAGAACTGTTCAGATTAGTGCATATATGTCACAATTCTGCCTTTGTGGGTTTTTTGCTTCGATACCTCTGCCACTTCTGAAATTTTAACAATTACATTGAATGTTGCTAAAAGGATGTTTGTGTAGGCTCAAGATATTTTTGAGTTAATGTGAAGTTGAAACGAATTTTATTTCCAGGTATAACACAATGATGTCTGTACAAATCTGTGTATATCTAGAACTTGTGCTGCGTAAGGGCATTCTTTACTCATACTGTTATAACACTCAAATTGTCATAATAGTTGTGAGGTAATGACTGCCAAGTTTGCCCAGTACAGTAGTTTTATAACTAAAATGAACTTGGTGAAGGAGTCCTGTAGTAGTCTGTGTTCCAGTTTTGCCACCATGCATCTGTGCGTTCTCTTTAGGTGACCGAATGTTTAAGAATTTTGTGTGCATAGTTACTCGGTTTAAGAACTGTTGTATCCTGTTAATGCATATTGCTCTGTGACTCCAATATTATCTTAACTGTACTGACCAAACCTAAATAAAGATTTTTAATAATGTAATTTATTTAGTCCTTCTGTGTTTGTCTTGTGCAGACTTGGGCTTTTCTTTACTTCAGTTTATATAGAACCCTTCATTATAATATGCAGTCTTCATTGTAATAGATAAAAGCATGTACTTGAAAGTCATTTAAGCTTTATGGTGCTCTTATCAGTATACAGTATGTGGCCCCTTTCTCATAGTGAATGTACAGCTCTTGCCACTGAAGCTTTTTTTTTAAAAATGCAAGTGGTACATTTTGCTGTGGTCATGAAGTATATAGTTGCCTCAGGAATGTGCTTAAATGAAGTGACTGAAAATTTTCCATAGTGGAAATCCATAGATGTGCTTATCATGGGATAAAGAGGACATCTAAGCACACATTTTCTGTGGGGGAATTGAAATTCTGAATTGCTGGTTTAAACATCAACCATCCTCTTTAAGTGCATTTAACTAGAATGGATATGTCAAACACTGTCATAGTACAATTTTTGCTATGCTTTGTGAAAAGGATTGGGAGAGGTAGGATTTTGTTTCCAAGGTGCCTTACATCTACATGTCAAACTCCTTTATGCTTCAATGTGACACAGTACCAAAGCAAAAACTCTGAAACCCTAGTGCAAACTTCCATACATTGGCATGCAATTACATATGGCTTTTCCAGACCTCGTTCATGATTTGTGTGTTGCAGAAGCATTTAACTTAAACCCTTCCAAAATCCACCTTCAGTGGATGACACTGGGTTCTGATATTATGAAAAAGAAAACAGCCTATCCACTTAGTGCACACCATTTATTATCTCTATACATGTTAATTCCACCCACCCCATGGCCTTTTTGCTAAGCTAAAAAGCTCCAAATGAAACTTTCCTTCCTATGTTGCTTCAATCCTCTTATTTCACTTGCCAATTAATGCATATTTTACAACCCTACAGTAAGCTTTTTGAAATGGAGTGATGAAAAGTACGCAGTATTCAAAGTGTGGTTGCACAGTAGATTTGTATACAGTCACTGATACTTGGCAATGGTTATTTCAGTCAATTTGGTAACTACCAACAGTAACCCCTAGAGTGCCTGGCATTCAGAACCTTTGAGGAAGCAGTATCTTGAATTTCGTCTCAAGTTTAAATCTTTTGTATTATTTTAGTAGTAGGCTAACTCCTATAAACTAAAAAAATTGTTCAGTAGCACCTTAGAGACCAACTAAGTTTGTTCTTGGTACAGTCATATCTTGGGTTGAAGTTGCTTCAGGTTGAACATTTTTCGGTTGCGCTCGAGGTGACCTGGAAGTAACGGAACGCATTACTTCCGGGTTTTGTCGCTCGCGCATGCGCAGACGGTCAAAATGACATCGTGCACAGAACCGGCAAATTGCGACGCATGCAGACGCGAGTTGCGTTTGCTTCAGGATGCGAACGGGGCTCCGGAACGGATCCCGTTTGTATCCAGAGGTACCACTGTATAAGCTTTCGTGTGCATGCACACTTCTTCAGATCTGCACACGTCTTTCGTCTGCATGCAGACGAAAGCTCATACCAAGAACAAACTTAGTTGGTCTTAAGGTGCTACTGGACATTTTTTATATATATTTCCTCTAAACTAGTTCTTTTGTAATAGAAGTCCAGAATCATTAAGGTGGAACCAGCCTCTTCAGTATGAATCTGACTGACTACTTAGGATCACTTGCGTGATCAGAAATGGATATTCTTTCTCCAGTTGCTCACCATATATTCTAAGGAAGGGGGTTGGCTTTTCTGGCTATAAATATGTGAAACATCCCCTCAGTTCATTTGTCTCCGTGGAGCCATCCAGCCAGATGCAATGTAAAGCTTTGCCCTTTCTCAAAGTCTCTTCCCTGCAAGGCACTCTGCATGTGCTCTTGAAATCAAAGCCTCCTCAAGCAAGTACAACCTAACTAGCTAATGTAGTTTTGACTGTTTGAAATAATTTTGAAGTGTGATTTGTTGCCCAATCTTTTACTTACCCCACCCCGTTCTAAATACATTGACAACTTCATTGGTATAAAAAGGTATCTAGACAGCCTAGTTTCTCCCCCCCCCCCAAGGTAGGATTGGCCTATCCAGATTCCTTTCTGAGAAACTATTAAAGGGGGTCTGCCAGTAGGGAAACCGCGCGCCCCCCCCCCCAGTCCTGATAAGTCACAGTCCCATTGCCTGCCTAGCTTCTGGTATATTTTAAAAAATGCTTATTGTTGGACTTAAGTCTTTAAAGGGAGGTGCTGCTCATATCTCTCTTCTGCATCCCCCATTGTCTGCTTCCATTTCTTTATCAAAGCTCTGTGTTCTCAGTTGGGCAACACTTTTATTTTCTGAAGAAAGCCGCCTTCTAAAAGCTTCTTGACTTGGTTAACCATGCTGACATCCTCTTGGCCTTGGTGGTGCCTTTCCTGATCTGTGCTATACCAGCTAGGCTTAGTGTGCTTTTGAACAGCTCCCAAGCTGCCTGGAGAGATTTGACCTTCTTGTGACTTTCAACTTCCTTTTTACCAATCTTTGTGGAAAGTTTCCTCTTGAAATCAAATGGGATTGCATTGGACTTTCTTGGCAGTTGTCCATTTTCATACGTAGAAATTGAGAGCACTGGTCAGTTTCCAAATGATTTAAGAACATACCTTGCACCAGGTCTTGGGTGACACTTTAAGTCCAGAGTCACTTCACCTGTTTGGTTCCATGACCAACTGTTCTAGGTCACAGTCCTTAGGGTATCTAGAATCTACCTCGTTGTTGTGACCAGAACAACATACTAGATTTATGTGAGAGTTGTTGCCCATTAGCACACTGCCAACGTTGGGTGCCTGCTTGATTTTACACTCTCTCCACCATAATCACCCAAGACAATTTGGTCAGGATGGCAATAATACTTAATATTCTCACCTAAAGTGATTTTGTGAGGGGAGTCTGCCTTGTCTGAGATTTATAATTTGTACTGTTCTTGGGGGACAGGAGGCGGGCAGGTGTGGAGGATTCCCTGGTCCTGAATGGGGTAACTGTGCCCCTGAAGGACCAGGTGCACAGCCTGGGAGTCATTTTGGACTTGCAGCTGTCCATGGAGGCACAGGTTAAATCTGTGTCCAGGGCAGCTGTTTACCAGCTCCATCTGGTACGCAGACTGAGACCCTATCTGCCTGCGGACTGTCTTGCCAGTGGTGCATGCTCTGGTTATCTCCCGCTTGGACTACTGCAATGCGCTCTACATGGGGCTACCTTTGAAGGTGACCCGGAAACTACAACTAATCCAGAACGCGGCAGCTGAACTGGCGACTGGGAGCGGCCGTCGAGACCACAACACCGGTCTTAAAAGACCTACATTGGCTCCCAGTACGTTTCCGAGCACAATTCAAAGTGTTGGTGCTGACCTTTAAAGCCCTAAATGGCCTCGGCCCAGTATACCTAAAGGAGCGTCTCCACCCCCATCGTTCTCCCCGGACACTGAGATCCAGCGCCGAGGGCCTTCTGGCGGTTCCCTCACTGCGAGAAGCCAAGTTACAGGGAACCAGGCAGAGGGCCTTCTCGGTAGTGGCACCCTCCCTGTGGAACGCCCTCCCACCAGATGTCAAAGAGAACAACAACCATCAGACTTTTAGAAGACATCTGAAGGCAGCCCTATTTAGGGAAGCTTTTAATGTTTGATGTATTAGAGGATTTTAATATTTTTTTGGAAGCCGCCCAGAGTGGCTGGGGAAGCCCAGCCAGATGGGCGGGGTACAAATAATAAATAATTATTATTATTATTATTATTATTATTATTATTATTATTATTATTATGACCCTATGGCCACCTTGACATAGTGACACCATTCAATATGCTCTTCTTTGCTAAATTTGTATTCAGATAACCGTATCCCACTGGTTCGTCTCCTATCCTTCCTGTTTCTGTTATGCACATTGCACACTATGTTCTAATTTACCATTCTATACTCTCAACTCCACCATCTTGGCTTCTCATATTGGCATACCTGTAGAAGGCATCTGTCTGGCACATGCATTTTCCCCTGTGGCTCTTCAGCTATTATGTTCTACAATCTGCCTTGTTTTGCCCTGTCAGTGCATGGGCTATCAAGTAGATTTTAACACTCATTAATTCCAAAGTGTGTGGTCTCTTGCTATCATTCTCCCCAGAGGTCAGTGTAAAAGCTCTACAGTATCAGGGTGGAATAAATTGGGTTCCTCCAAATTATTTTTCTGGAGGTTATTCTCTTTTCCTTGGATAGTATTTCTCAAAGAACTCTAGAGTGACTCACTAGGATTCCCCCCCCCTAAAATCTTGAGGTGGTAAGTTCTATATGGATGCATGGGTGTAGCCATGATTTTTGTTAGGGGGGCAGAGCCTCAGCTATATATTTTATTGATTTTTATTGATGAGGCAGCTGCCCCTCCCTGCTGCCCTTGGCTAGGTCCATGTATGGATGTTCCCACCAGTCCTTTTTCTGGAGGATAAGGGACCCTCTCTCAGTCCATATCTTGTAGTTGGGACACCTGCCTACTATTTAAAATAGATCAGTAATCCTGTTTGTCATTCTGCATTAGTACATTTAGTTCAAATTCTGGATTTAAAAAACCAGCCATTAATAAGTTAAAAAAGGTAAACAATTGCACTTTCTGTCAGCCAGCGATGAAGAATTGACTGCAACAAGTGTTAGAGGTGTTTTTCATGGAGTGTACTTATGTAGTTTGTATTCTTCTAAGCCATATTATTAGCCGCTGGGTGCTGTGCATGGAGTAGGAGCCCCTAAAGGGGGGGGGGGAGGTGTCCTTAGGGAGAAGCAGCCCTGGAGGCCACTATGGGGCAAGCAAGAGTTCCAGTACAGAGACGAAATGGGGATGGAAATACCACCTCATTGGTTTCTGACATTAACCGAGTCAGCTCTTGTCAGCTATTTGACAAGAGACTGTGGAAACATGTCAATCGTGAGCAGACCACCTCTCTACGGCCCAAGTACTGGTTTTAAATGTGCAGTAAGAGAATTCAAATTTTGCATGGAGATGCATTCTGCTTTGGTTTCGCAACATCCAAAGGCGCTTTTATGGAAATTCCCGCGCTACTCCTAATGGAAGAGGCCCGCCGCAGCGCCGTCGCTCGCAAGCCTGTCCGAAGAAGGCAGGCTCTCCCGGCGGCCCCCTTAGGAGCCAATGCCATAGCTGCGCAGCAGACGCAGCCTTGTCGCGAAGGCCGCTTTATTTCATAGCGCGCCGAGGCCAAGTTGCCCTTGCCTCGCCCGCGTCAACGCCTGGGCCCGCCGCTTCTTCATTATTGGCGGGCGGAGAGGCGTCTCCCCGCCCCAGGCAGCGGCAGCCGGGAGAGGAGGGGCCGCGCAGGCGTTTCGCGGAACAAGGCCGCCAGACGGCGAGGCGAGCGGGGCTACTGGGGCGCAGAGCGCGGCCGTGTCCTTTGGCGCTTCTCCTGCTGCTCCTGCTCCAAGCGGCGTCTCCATGATGCTGCTCTGCCGGCTGGTTTCCCCGGGCGGCTGCAGGTGAGAGTCCGGCGGCGGGGTCGCTCGGAAGCTCTTGAGCTGCCTCTGGCCAAGGGCACGGCGTGGTGGGCCCTCTCGGAGAGGCGGAGCAGCGGGCGGGACAGACGAGGGAGGTGAACAAGGGAAGGGCGAGACTTGGCGCCCGGGAGTCAGGGGAACGAGGGGGAAGCGGACTCCATTTCGAGCCAGGAATCTGCGGCTCATGCAGGAGTTCGCCCGCCAAAGGGATAAAAGTGGGAGCCCCATAATATGCGCTTAATGTGGTGCTTGGTTGGCATATTATTGCACGAGGACTCGGGCAAAGCTCCCTTTTCAGCCGTGGAGCTCACTGGGCTGCTTGCTTTGGGCAAGTTGCACACTCTCGGCCTACCTCACGGGGTTGTTGTGAAGCTAACATTGAGTGGGGAACTGTAGAAGGATCATAAACTTCTTGGGGAAGTGAAGTCTTTTATAGCTGGAATTAGGAAAAAGAGTTTCCCGGTAAGTTTGAACTCTTTACACCTTTCGCATTAAGGGCTAAGCGTTTAAGCCCGTTCTGTTTGTCAGCGGCAGCTTGTAATTTAGATTTGTTAAAGAATATTAAAACGTTTTCCCCATCTGTTGGGGATGTGAAATGAGGGCCCGTAGCTGCTGTAGGAGTGACGGTGTGACCAAGAAGCTGATTCCCTGTTATTCAGGGTTTTGTACAACTTGCAGGGTGAGTTTACATACTCTTAAAAATATATATGTTTTATTAGTTTTTATTATATCAAACATCTTACAACAGCAGTCATTAAGAAAAAAGCATAATTAAAATCAACTATCATTTTACATACTGTTTATAGAATCAATACAATAGTGAAATGTGGGATATCTACAATCCCTTGACTTCCCTCTCCCCTCTCCACGGTTTCATTATTTCATTGTTAATTCATGCATGTCCTAGTCATATTTTCTTCCATTCATATCTTTCTTTATTATTATAATATTGCGGATGTTTTTTAGAATCCTGCTGATGTATCAACTTGTATACAGTGCTTTGACATATATGCAATTAAAATTTCCCATTCATTTTTAAATTTGTTACTGTCCTCATTTCTGAGTCTGCCTGTTAATTTGGCCATCTCTGCATATTCCATTAACTTAATTTGCCAATCTTTTTTTTTGTGGGGAGTTTACATACTCTTGTTCTTCTGTAATTAGTTTATGTATAAATGCAGCCTTATCTGGTGAAAGGGCAATACAGTTTTCTCCAGTTACAGATACTGTACTGAAGAGGTTAAAAAGAGTTGCTCCACAAGACAAACAAGTGAAGCGAGTTTTAAATATGATCCCAGTGATACTTTATGTTGAAGGGGTAAGCTGTTAAGTAGAAATTCTTGTGTTCTCTCTAGAAGAGCTATGTGACCTAGTTAGCCAGATTCTCTTGTCAACACAGCGGTGTTACTGATGAAATGTTTCTGCAAGTGTTGCTCCTACTTGGCTATCCACTGCCCACCTGGTGTGTGTGTGTGTGTGTGTGTGTGTGTCACCCCCCCCTTAAAGATTTGAGTTCAGGCATGAACAGTAAGTGTGAATTTACATGCATTTAACTTGTGCACATTCAGCCTTTATGCACTTGGCAAAAACAGTAAAAATAAAAAGGGGGTGGGTGCCGGGGAGGGTTTGGCAATCCATTACACCATTGCTTGCTCCTTTTCTCTCTGTTTCAGTCTCCACCCCACCAAATGTACTGGTATTTCAGCAATTTGCCATTGGTGCTTCTATTTGGTGTTCCTCAATGTTAGAATAACAGAAGTTGTAACTGAGAGCCAGTGCGTTCAAAGATATTGTGATTGTGATGTCTGCATGTGGGATACTTAAGTTCAAGGCCCTTTCAGCCTCGGTTCCGTTAAGTGGGGCTAGCGGTGATGATGATAGCTGTGAGGATAAGTTAATTATAAAGAATTTGGCTGGTCAAATAATATAGCAAGATAAGAATCCTACAATATTTTTTTTTGTTTCCTTCTCTTCCAGAAATAGCAGTAAACTGATTGCACCTCTTGGGTGTCTGGCATCTAGACAAAAGCATACTCTTCCTGACCTACCTTATGATTATGGGGCCCTGCAACCCCACATAAGTGCAGAAATTATGCAACTTCACCACAGTAAACATCATGCTGCGTATGTAAATAATCTGAATGTTGCTGAAGAAAAATACAAAGAGGCCTTGGCAAAAGGTATGGGTAACTGTATATCTGTGTTACATGTCTGTCAGTGTGCGCCCACATGTTGTCTCTTGTGCTAAAGTTAGTACGGTGGTACCTCGGGTTACAGACGCTTCAGGTTACAGACTCCGCTAACCCAGAAATAGTACCTCGGTTTAAGAACTTTATCTCAGGATGAGAACAGAAATCGTGCTCCGGCGGCGCGGCAGCAGCGGGAGGCCCCATTAGCTAAAGTGGTACCTCAGGTTAAGAACAGTTTCAAGTTAAGAACGGACCTCCAGAATGAATTAAGTTCTTAACCCGAGGTACCACTGTACTTATTTGAGACAGAGGCCATGTTTTCATAAAGTGGCCAGCTGCAGTGCAGGGGGGCTATAGTTTACACCTTAATCTCCAGAAAGCATTTCAGATGGCTGGCGTAGGATCTCAGAATTAATAGTTATGAGATTTGAAGCCTTGTAACTAGAAAGATGTCTGTACTAAAACTTATTAGTCATCTTTATTGGTACATTAGGAGTACCATTATATCACAGCTGTCACCTTGTCCAACTAGTAGTTGCCACAAGAAAGGCAGATGAGGCTCAGAATTTGTACCTCCCATCTATTTTCTGTTGAATTTTAGAGTTAAGGCTGAATTGCATTGTTCTTTGTGGCTGAAACTATGGTGTATCTAAAGCAACATTTATACCTTGTAGTTACATTTAAAATATAATTTCTTATCAAAGGTTGAGATTTTAATGAAATCTCCAGAGTTTTGCATTAATACTAATGTGATTAAATGGGAAGTCCATGGAACCTTGTGATACTAATTTTAAACTCAAGAGCTATTGGCTGTTTTATAATGTGGTGCATTTCTGCTGAGTCCAGTTAGTATTTCAGAGCCTTATAAGGAGGCATAAGGCTGGGAAATGATAAAGAAATATATAAGGTTAGAAATAATGGTTTTTCTTCCAAACTGCTGTAGTGTCACATTCTCACACTTAAACACCTATGATACAAGGGGAAGATGCTGAGAGGCAAACACTGAAGAATTGCAACACATGTTGACTTGCTGTATATGTGGCTGTCTGAATGAGTTCAGCAATGTAATAGGTTGCTTTGAAAGGCAGTAGAATGGAGCTGTAGGATTGCCCATCTTGGGCTGGACATTTGAGATTATTTGTTGTGTTCAGATTTGAGTACAGTGGTACCTCTGGTTGCTCACGGGATCCGTTCTGGAGCTCCGATCGGATTCTAAGGAATTCGCAACTGGGGGTGCCTGTTCTGCACATGCGTGTGGCGCAGTAGAGTGCTTCTGCGCATGCGCATGTGTTGAAACCCGGAAAAATACTTCCCGGTTTGCCGCGTGCGTAACCCGAAGGATATGCAACCAGAGGTGTACGTATCCAGAGTTACCACTGTATCTTATTGTCCCTCTGCAATGCCCATGTGGTTTCAATACAGCTGTAAACTGTTGGATGTCAAGTTATATTGGTTGCAATCCTGTACCTATTTACTTGGGAGTAAAGCTGATTGAAATCACTGGGATTTACTTCTGTGGAATTATATATAGGATTGCACTGTTCAATGCATTTTCAAAACAACATTGTGGAGTATTCAAAAAGGCAATTCAAGTTTTTATTTTTTTCTACAGTGTATATATACAACTTCAGGGCTCTACACAGTTTTTTCCTGTAATTTTCCTCACAAGTTTTACAGAGAAAGAAAGGAGGAAAATAACTGTTGCTATGCGAGTTAATGATTGAGCAGAGATAGGAATGCCTTTTGGCTGGTGGCTTCAAGATAAGCAAATGGGCCATTTACTCCCTTTCTTTTTAGGCTGTATCCAAGAGCACTTTCTGAGTGCTGTCAATAGATACCTAGTCCAACATACAAGAGTATTCTACTCAAACTACAAGAAGCAGAAAATCTACACTCAATGGGTGCAAAGCAGATGTTGTTTAAAGTGACACTGAATCTCAGTTTGTGTTGAGTTGCGCAACAGCTCTCCCATCAGAGGAGCATTCTGTTGCAATGTAATGCAGGAAGGCTCTTTTGAAAAATCAAATGAAACAGTTGTCAGTTTCCAGAATCTTGAACTCTGAATTTTAAAAAAGAGGAAACCTAAACTTCATAAAGTACATACACATTTTTGTTGTGTAAACATTAGTTCAAAAATATGTCTAATATACTTCAGTGGAAAAAGCAGTATTAAAACCATCTCTGAAGTGCCCCCATCTTCCGATAGAAGACAGGTGGCAACAAGGAATAGGACCCTTACTCAGGGTGCCTTGCCTTTGGGGTGTGTATTTTTTAAAGAAGCTGAAAACTTTCTTTTTTCTGGATCCTGTTAACATGATTTGATTGGGATTTCTTGCTAATTTTAAATTGTTTTAAAGTTTATTACTTTAGATTTTAAATTAGCTGCTAGGATGGAGTATAAGTATTTTAAACAAGTATTTGTAACTTTAACAGTTCAGATTTACTTGTGGATTATATATTAATTAGACACATGCCTGTATGTTAGCTGCCCTAGCTCTAGTGAGCCTAAATGTGGCCTGGCTAATTGTAGTGAGCCTGTCTGTAGGCTTTTTATCTATGCTTTTCAGTGCAGTAAAGCCAACACAACTTCTGTCCCTGAAGATCCAGTCTTCTTCAGTGAGCTTTTTGCCCTCCGTCACTATTCTCTGCATGCACACTTTACTTAATCTAACATACAAGTAAAGGACTGGGAATGTCGAACACTAGTTTAGCTGCATCCTTTCTTGTTTCCCTGGCTTGGGAAATTTCTGAGGCTTATTCCCCCCCCCCCCTTGTTCAACACTCCTGCATGCTGCTGCTGACTTCTCTATCCTGGCTGCATGGCACAGAAGGGACTCTACCAGCAGCAGTTCCCAGGAATTATGGAATTGTAGAGTTCTTTGTTAGGACTGTGCTTGATGGGTAGGCAGATGAAAGAGGGTGTCCCTTGTGTCTGCTTTCATACTGCCTAGAAGTACTCTCATTCTCATTTTTAAAATCTTCTGCCCCTTTCTCACAGCTGGGACAGGGAGCTAGTTTGATGTCCCGGGCTCAGCAGCACTGGAGGAATCCAAGCAAGACTTGGGAACAGGAGTTGTAGCTTTTGCAGAAGCTCCAGAGCACAGAAAGTACAAATTTCTCATCTCATTTGGAAGGGAGCATAATGAAGCAGCATAGTTGGACTTGAGGATCACCTACAGCCTATTTATTCTGTTGGGAAGCACATGTCACAGTTTTCGTGAATTAAGGAGTATTTCTGAAGTGTTGTTCCCCAGCCTATGGGAGTAGGCGTAGAAATTTGGGCTTAGCAGTTTTATGTAAGGAATTCAAGGGTCAGTGCTGCCATTCCTCACATCTTCATTGTAATATGAACTCATTTAAGGGGACATGCTAAAGAAGGAAATAAATTGGGCTGGAGGAAGAAGCATTTTTAGTATTGCCATATCCTTCTTTACAAAGGGAGAAACTGATAGTTTCTTGCCTGAGAATACCCAGGCAAATGACTGGAGATGGACCTGCTCTCTTGATTTGTCTGTCAGGAGTCAGCAAACTTTTTCAGCAGGGGGCCAGTCCACTGTTTGTCTGCCCTTGGGGGGGGGGATGAATGAATTCCTATGCCCCACAAATAACCCAGAGATGCATTTTAAATAAAAGAACACATTCTACTCATGTAAAAACACACTGATTCCTGGACCATCCATGGGCCGGATTTAGAAGGCGATTCGGCTGGGTCCGGGGTCCGGGCCTTAGTTTGCCTACCCATGGTCTGTGTGTTCCAAGAGACTTTGAGGAATGGTTGGTGGCAACTAAATAGTGGCAGACTATGCAGCCAAGCCAAAATTTTGGGACCCTTGCTTAAGGTGTGTGTGTGTGTGTGTGTGTGTGTGTACACACGCTCACACTCACAAAATATGTATAAAGGTTGTGGGTTTATATAGACTAGTGCATATGTTAAGGCACAACTCTTAAAACATCCAGAGTTACAGTAGACAGAATTCTGTTCATGTCAGAAGAAGTAGAGGAGGAAGTTTGGTCAATTCCTCTTTCTCCCTGTGACCTCCTGAACAACTGCTCAGGAGAAGTGGAAATTTTCTGGAACAGCATGGAAGATAATTGGGAGGGGGAGACAGTAGAAGAATCAGTGAAAATTTCCTTCATACACTTCTTTCCTCCATTTGGGAGCTTATGCTGGAACAGCCAGTCTTGATCCTAATCCATTTTTTGTATTTTTACTTTTTTTTCTAAGCTGCAATTCATTGATTCAAATTAACACTCTTAACTAAGTGGACTCCTCCTGGGGTAAGGAATAATTTGTTCTCTGCTAAGATGTTGCACTTAATTCTCTGTTCTTTGCAGGTGATGTGACTGCTCAGGTGTCTCTTCAGCCGGCTCTGAAGTTCAATGGTGGAGGTCACATTAATCACACTATCTTCTGGACAAACCTTTCTCCTAATGGTGGAGGAGAACCAAAAGGTTTGTAATCAAAGCATTTTAATGTTACACAGGACATTTGAAAAGCCCCACTCGATCAGACCAAATGCTAATGTATCATTTATTATAGCATCTTTAGTCTGTGTTCTAGTGTAGATGATAGACAGCATAAGACAGCAAATAAAGTGTGCAATGCTTATCATGAAGCCAATAATGAAAACATCTTAAATAGCATTCAAGGTCAACAACAGCAGTAGGGAACATCAGATCGCATTCTCTTCCACTAAAGACCTGGGCAGAAAGCTTGCATCTTGATAACCCTCCCCCCTTTGAAAAGGATACAGAGATGGGGTCAGACACACCTCAGATGAAAAGGTATTTCAGAAATTGGGAGTCGCCACAGAAAAGGCCTCCCACACTGCTGCCTCACAATTATTTTTTTAATTGTCCAGCATTCTGTCCTAGCAGTGGCTAGCCTAATAACTATGGGAAGCCTCCAAGCAGCATATAATGCCAATGAGGCACTTTATCAAAAGCTTTTTTAAAAGTTTGAAGCACACAGTGCTCAGTTTGCATGTAATGTTAAGGCAAACCATGGCTTAGTGAGAACATGCAGCTTCCCAGAGAACAGTTTGTGGCCGCTGCTGTGAGCTACATTATGGTTTGTTTTAGTGTGTCATCCAAACTAGGCTTGCAGTTTGTCTCCTCCAGATGAACCACAATCTGTAAAACGATGAATGTAATGCATGAATGGCTGTGTGTTACTGACGGCACTAAATGTGACATTTGGAAGCAGAACACTTCGAAAAGTGTGATGGTAGGCATGTCCTCTCTTAAGCCTCTTCCAAATGGCATGGATGTTTGCACTTTAGCTTGTGGACAGGCTGTTGCCCACGTGAGCTTCACACTGTTATCTGCTGTTCCCTTAGTTCTCTGGACAACTATCTAGATGTAATACTGGGTCGTGGTGTTAGGTAGTGGTTGTGATCATTATGGATGATAAGATGCTTTTCAAAGGGAAAATCAGAATACATTATGGGGCACAGCTGATTAGTCATTGCAGCAGTCAGTGTACAAACTGAAATGTACCAAATGCTGTGGAATTCGGAGACGAGGCAAAGATCTACATCCGGGGCTGGTGCTGGTGATTTCTTAACCACAGTTACACGGTTATCAGCAGGCTGTAGGATCACACACTCCCACCAGTCAGCACTTGCTTTCCTCCCACCCTTCCTGTAGCCACAGGAAGTATTCTAGCATCATCCATGTTAACTGGTTATCATTAACTGGAGTTCCCTGTTAAACAGTTTCAGACTGTTTATCAGAGATTGGTTAAGAGGGAAACAAGTTAGGGTTAACTGTTAATGCTGGTGCTGAGGTACCGCTTACCTATGGTTGAGACTGGCAAATGAAAGACTGGTGATCCTGCAACCGACTTCGATTCTATTGATTGTAAGATTTACATCTGTACCTATCCTTACTTCTGAATTAATACGAATGATTTTTTGGAACGTCAAATGGAAAGCTAATGAAGTGTGCTCTGTGTGTGAATTGTTATTATTATTTTCATTTATTAAGGGGAGCTAATGGAAGCTATTAAGCGTGATTTTGGCTCCTTTGCGAACTTCAAGGAGAAGTTGACAACTCTTTCAGTTGGAGTCCAAGGCTCAGGATGGGGATGGCTCGGTTTTAATAAAGAACAGGGTCGACTGCAGGTGACTGCCTGTTCCAATCAGGATCCTCTTCAAGGGACTACAGGTGAGTTTCTCTAGCTGCAACTAGTCTACAATTGAAAGTACAATTTTTGCTATGCGGTAGATAAAAGCAGACACCAGCAGTTCTGCTCACAAGGGCAAAGGAAGAAGGACTCCCTGCTTTCCCTTGCATAGCTGATTGGATAATAAATCTACTTGTTTCCTCTTATCAAAACCTACTTGTGAGCAGGAAATAAAAATAAATATTTCTCTTCTTTTCTAGGTCTTGTTCCCCTTCTAGGAATTGATGTATGGGAGCATGCATATTATCTCCAGTATAAAAATGTTAGACCCGACTATCTCAAAGCTATTTGGAACGTGATAAACTGGGAAAACGTATCTTTGAGATATGCAGCTTGCAAAAAGTAGAGCAAAATCTTGTACAAGATCATTAAAGAAAGAACACTGTTATTCTTTGATCATTTTTGTAGTAACTTCTAGCAGTTTGTTTGCTAATTGCTCCACCACTTAAAATATTCAAGCTCATCAAAAGAAAGTTCTTAGCTCAATGTTTGCTTAATTTGGTGAAACTGCTCACTTGTTCTTCAAAAACAGGAATCCTTTATCCAGTGTTCTGAAAGAATACAATCCTTTATAAAACATCAGTATGGGATTACAACCGGTTCCTTTTGATAAGATGTGATTTGCTGCTTACTCTTTCGAGTGAGTTTCAAGGTGTACGTAATTCAAAGGGAAAGTCCAAAATAACAGCATTCTCAGAGCATTTTATAGACTATGAGCAGAATTCCTCTTCCTCTTCTTCCACTGGCAGCCCTTGCAAATCTCATCCAGGGTGTTGCCACTCTACAGTATTTCAGGTTGGTGTGCAAAAGGGGGAGTCCTATTGTGGAGTGCAAATCTGTTTGTCTTGAGGATGGGCACCATTGAATATTGCCCTGTGTTTGAATTAAATGCTCTTGCGTATATTGTAGCCTACCGAAACCTTGAGTAAAAGGCAATTTGTTTTAGTCTTCCTAACAGCCGATTTTGCAAACGTCTGTTCGTTACAACGTGAGGATTCCTAATGCATGTCAGCTGCTAAGAACAGTGGGTTAGCTTTCATGATTTTTGTCCTGCTGAAAGTGGAAAAAGGGAAAACAAAATACCCTGGAAAGATGCATTGCACCAAATGTATAGGATATCAGGTTTGTGGTTAAGTGTGTTTAATATATGTGTGTTTGTCTTCAAATGGGAAATATCCAATTGTTTGCTACTTCTGTAGGATGTATTAATAACGGATAATGAAATTATTTTCTAATATTGATGTAACTGGCTTTCCTTTTTTGTACTGCAGTATTTGATTGGAAATCTGAACTTTGCTCTCGAAATAAAATCTATGAAGTTACTCTGCTACATGATTTAATATGTTTAAAGGCCCCACAAGAGCCTTAAATATGTGTCTGAGGTGTTCATTATACCACAGTATCCACAGAAACATCTTAATTCCTTCCCAGCAGCACCCCCACGCTACACCCCTGCTTTATGCCCCTGATAATATGTGGGGTTAGAGAAGGAAGAATTAGATGGTTGAAGATATATCAGAAGCTAAATGTTTATAATTTAATGGAATTAGTAGTGTTAAAATTTTACCAGATTTGTTTTCACCAGTTCTACTCTTCAATGTTGATCTTGTAAAATAGCACACCTATTAATCTAAGCTTCTACATCTAAGCCTCAATTTTTTCCTCACTCGTTCCTGTAAAGGAGACTGCTGCATGGGTCTTTATGCATTCTTCCACACACATTGAGCTCTATGAATGGGTTACCTAGAAGCTGTATTATTCTACCCTCACATAAAGAAAACACTAGAGTTTAATTTAAGCAAATTATGGCAAGTGCATATATGAGCTGTCAAACAGAATTCAAGCCAACGGCTAAATCTTCATCTTACAATGGAAGTGATACAGAGGAACAAATCTCCAAGTGAAAACACGTGAGACCCTTGTGCCTCTTGCATCTTATTGCAACTAAAGACAGTCTAGCTGTGATATGCTTTGGGAGCAGCACCTACAAAGTCATATTGGGCCACAAGAACACTAACAATTCCCATTTCTGTGGACTCAGACCTTTCCTTACCTCCCCAACTGTAGCAAGGAAGCCAATTCTTCAGTATACCTGCAGCCTATGCTGGTCCTGCAATCATCCCTGAAAGCCACAGCCACTGGTTCCCCTCTGCGTGCATCTTCATACTAGTCTCTGACTTTTCTTTCCCCATAATAAATGTGATATAACTGGAAGAACTCCATTTGCAACATCTAACTCGGATTGACTGAATTTTTGAATCCCAATGGATTCTCCATGAAACCATTTCACTTGCAAAAGCTTGAGTGTGAAAAGAAAATCACCTTATTTCTAATGTTATTGTGCAGTCTGGTCCTATGCATATTTACTCACAGGTAACTTAATGGGATTGCAGCTTTACGAGGGCTTTGCAGTGGAGGGAGCTGACAGGTGCTGTGATTGTACCCGGCATATAAATTCAGGCCTCATTTTATGTCATTGCATGCGATTCCAAGAGAAGTATGGCTTTAATAGGGAAGGGGGTTCTGTTGACCGGAGATCAAATGTGAGGTTTACATGTTGTGCAGTTATGCCTATAAAGCTGCAATTCTGGGTGAATACAGAAAAGTAGCCCTTTACCCAAGTAGTTAATCAGGGTGTTCATGTAACTGAGTGGCAATCTGGTTGTCTTCTTGTTGTTTAGTCGTTTAGTCGTGTCCAACTCTTTGTGACCCCATGGACCCAGAGCACGCCAGGCACTCCTGTCCTCCACTGCCTCCTGCAGTTTGGTCAAACTCATGTTAGGAGCTTCGAGAACACTGTCCAACCATCTCGTCCTCTGTTGTCCCCTTCTCCTTGTGCCCTCCATCTTTCCCAATATCAGGGTCTTTTCCAGGGAGTCTTCTCTTCTCATGAGGTGGCCAAAGTACTGGAGCCTCAGCTTCAGGATCTGTCCTTCCAGTGAGCACTCAGGGCTGATTTCCTTAAGAATGGATAGGTTTGATCTTCTTGCAGTCCATGGGACTCTCAAGGGTCTCCTCCAGCACCATAATTCAAAAGCATCAATTCTTCAGCGATCAGACTTCTTTATGGTCCAGCTCTCACTTCCATACATCACTACTGCGAAAACCATAGCTTTAACTATACAGAGCTTTGTCGGCAAGGTGATGTCTCTGCTGCCACCATCTGCTAGGAGGCAGAGGTGGCAAATGGAACATCCCACCCTATGCTGAATATTCCCTGGAAGAGAGTCCCCACCTCCAGAACATAGCTTTCTATTATTAAATGTCAAACTGTAACTCTCTAACTTTACCAGCAGGTGCTGCTGCAGTACCATACTTAGAAAATGGGTTTGGCTTACAGAATCTCTTTAATAAGATTGTAGCCAACACTGTTTTCTTTTAGCTTTCTTTTTGGACCGTTTGACACACCATCACCTGCTTTATTAGCGGAAGTTTAGTAAATAGGTTCTGCAGGCTGTTTGCTGTATGCATGAGGGCACATGATGCAGCTGATGCCAAGGAAGTCTGGGTCTGGACACTGGATGGGAGACTGTCTTGTGAAGGCCATGTCTTGAGTCCACAACGGAAGAAAGGTGTGGAATAAATGCACGGAATAAAGGAATTTGACAATATAACAAGGAACAGTGGAAACTTGCATCTTTCTGAATATTCTGAGGTTATAACAACAGAATCCCCTTTCCTTCCCTCTTGCAACCAATTTAATTGCTTCTTTTCTCCGAATAAAATTATTGTTTGAAATAGGGGTTTATTATGGCCACCCCTTTTACCAATAAGGCTTTATTCAGTGAAACAGTGAAAGATACTTCAGATTTGTCCAGATTGTAAACAAATTATTTTGAGGGACTCCAGTTTGTAAAAGGAAGCCGACAAATACATAATCTTTGAATCAAGTTTTTCTTTTTTAATCTCCTCTCCACCCCACACTTGTGCTTAACAACTTAACATTTGAGACAATGTGTTTTTTATTATCTTGGCAGTCACAGATACTGATTTGAAAACTGCTTTGCCTCAGGAAATAATGTGCCTAGCAAAATTTGTGTGCACAGATGACATGACCAAATGCATGGACTCTTGCCAGTAGAGGGAGATCGTTATCCACTTCATCTTCTAGTGCAGTTCAAATTATTAGGAATTTTGCTGCACTGTGAAGCCCACGTAACTCACTGAATAAATAAGACCATTTTGCTTCATGCTCACACTTTGTGGAATGCTGTAAAGGACATCATGGTAGACTTTCTCCAAATGCTTTTACAATCTGTGGTGGATAGATAGGGGAAATGGATAGAAGATAAAAAAACACACTATAATGGTGCAGTGAGTATTGAGAAGGGGCTATAGCTCAATAGCAGAGCATATATTTTGTATCCAAAAAGTCCAGGCAAAGTGTGATGTTGGAAGCTGGAAGGAATTTATCAGATTGTGCATATGGAATCATAGAACTGTAGAGTTGGAAAGGACCACAATGGTCATCTAGTCCAAATCCTCTTCCATGCAGGAATATTTTGCCCATCATGGAGCTCAAACCCACAACCCTGAGATTAAGAGTCTCATGCTCTAATGACTAAACAAGGAAAACAATCAAGACACCTTTTTTCAGGGAAACTTCTATACCACAGTGGTCACTTTTAAAATAAATCAAAATTGGAGTGCATTCCACCTTATGAGAACAGTATGCACGACCTTTAAAATACTATAAGAATAAAAGCAAAACATCCAGCACAAATTATCATGTTAGACATAAGGGCTCTAGTGTTGCCTTTTCCCTGATCTGCTAGTTTTCTGTGTGCATCAGAAAGAGCACCATTCCCTTCACACACAATTGTGATAGAGCTATATGGTCCACATGTTGTTGTTTTGTAATGAACATGTAAATGGATCCAAATATTTTTGAACATGTACTTGGGTTCAGAATATATACTAACTTCTTCCAACTGGTGCTTCTGTCTTACTTGTTTATTTTAATCGATGCTAAATGCCCACACTGTCATGCGCTGCTTCTATACCCTGCCAAATTTGCAAAGTTACGCAAAATCTGAACAAAAAAGGAGAAACAAGGAACTGCAAAAGCATCTCTGGGTTAAAGCGTTTGAAAAATGGACAGGCACATGCAAAACCCAAAGAAAACAGATATTGTGCACATCTGCACAAGCAGCTATCAGATAAAAAAAATGGGCACAAAGATAGCTGTATTTTAGCAGGCTAGACTATTTGCTGAGCCCAGCATTGTCTATTTCTCTGAATGACAGTGGCACTTGCGTCTGTGGCAGAGACCTTTCATACCTGCTACCAAATCATTTTAACCAGAGATACCAGGGAGCTGAACCTGGAGTCTTCCTGTATCTTTATGTGCTCTACCACTGAGCTACGGCCTGTGCTTAAATATTAAATATTAAAAGTAGTGAAAGAAAGAAGCACGACATGGTAGGATTGGTGGGGCTTAGTGCAAAAACATTTGACTATTGAAATATACATTTGGCCTCTGCTTAAACATTAGGGGACACACAGACAAAAGCAGCAAAGAAGAGGCTGCAAAGGGCAGGACCGGTGAAACGATAAAATGTAAGAACCTAGTAAGAGCCCCACTGGATCAGGCCAAAGGTCCATCTAGTCTAGCATCCTGTAATCACAACGGCAATGGGGGAGAACATCTCAAAACATTTCTGGTGAGAATTATTGTGTGTGTGTGTGTGTGTGGAAACATAATAAAAACCATAGCTCAGTTGGCAGAGCATGCAACTCTCAATCTCAAGGTCTTGAGTTCAAGCCCCACATGGTCCCTGCCAACTATTCTATGATTCACTAATAGATTTTATTCCTTTGCTTTTTTTTAAATATCCAGACTATCAAGAGAATGCATAAATACAGATTTTTAAATGACTAATTGACGACTGGGAACTGGGGGTGCGGGGAGGACCAATGAAATGAGGCTACAATCTGTCTGTCTTGCTGAGAATAGCTTACATCCTTAATTAATGAATGAAATAGGAATTGGGGTTGCTTCGGGTTATGGTTATGGTTTAACTTCAACAAAAGTGCAATGAAGCCGCAGCAAGGTACAAGTGTCCATCTGCCTCTAAACTCGCTGAGGATTTAATTGCATCCTCTTCAGCTGCCTTACATAGCAAGAGGTTATGTTTGTAGATGCATACAGGGTAGAAAGGCTTGTGTTATACAGGACAGAATGGAGTGTGTATCTTGGAAGGAGAAAAACCCTTCATTTCTTGCAAAACAAAACACATCTGCTCTGCTCAATCCAGCTTTACATCTGGCAAAATAACTTTAATGAGTGCTGCACTCTTCACCTGGAGCTGTCATGTTGCCCATTTTCAAGCAACTGGACCTCTTTAGCCTGTCTAGGAGGCCTGCTCAAAATTCACCCTTATTTCCTGTTCCAAACTCAAGGAAGAGGAGGAGTTGCCCACACCAACTTGTTATGTCCTACTTTCAGGCTTCCCAACCAAAGATTTGGGCTGGCCACTGTGAAAACAGGATGCAATGCTTAAGAGCAGTTGTACCTCTTACCATCAGGGGAGACTACTTGGACCCCAGATCATGGGTGCCCAGCAGCACCAATGTCATGACATCACGGCCTCTGGAAGGAACCAGAAGTGGCATTGGAGGCTCTGTGAGGCCTAGGACACCATTTCCAAGGGTTTCCAAGGCCTCAGATGGGACCCGGAAGTCATGTCCAAGGCCCCGCAGAGTGGGTACTGAGCACCCACAACAATTTTTTTGTGGGTGCCTGGACCCCCCAGGGCCCTCTGGAGTTGGTGCCAGTGGACCAGATGAGGCCAAGTTATTCCTTCCTAGCCTTTCATGGCCTAGGACCCTCGTACCTACGAGACCACCCCTCCCGGTATGCCCCACGGAGAGCCTCAAGGTCCATAAATAGCAACACCCTAGTGGCCCTAAGGAAGTTAGATTGGCTTCAACCAGAGCCAGGGCCTTTTCAACTCTGGCTCCGGCCTGGTGGAATGCTCTGCCTCATGAGACCAAGGCCCTGCAGGATCTGATTTCTTTCCGCAGGGCCTGTAAGACAGAGTTGTTCCGCCTGGCCTTTGGCTTGGAGCCAATTTGATTCCCTCCCCCTCTTTCTTTTTCCCTTTCCTTCTCCTGCGTTGTGGCTACATTTTAATATTTTAATGTATTTTAATTTTGTTTTTAAGTTGTAATCATTCAACTTGTTTTTATTATTGCTTGTTAGCCGCTCTGAGCCCGGCCTTGGCTGGGGAGGGCGGGGTATAAATTATTATTATTACTATTACTATTATTATTATTATTATTATTATTATTATTATTATTATTATTATTCTTTTTTGGACTAACAGAGTTTAAAGGGTTTTCTTTTTTCCTATGTTCTCCTAAGCTTTTATAAGGATTAGTTGAACGGAGCTGCTAAATTTTGGTCTGCAAATGGAAGGTTTTTTAAAAAAAAAATTAAATAAAATCCCTGGCTGTGTTCAGTTTTATCTCATGCAGTATGTTTGGAGAGATGACATTGTGAGAAACCAGAGATAATCTCACTTCCAGGAATGGCAACGACCCCAGGCAATTTGTGTAATCCACAAAGCAACTCATGTCAAACTAACTTCTTTTTTTCTTTCTCTGGGATAAAAACACACACAGAGACACAAACGTAAAAGGATGAAATGCAGTGGTGATCAGGTTTAGGTTATAAATCTATTAAAGCCATTAAGGTAAGACAAGGAAAGGTGACACTGAACACAGAAGTCTTCTAGGATGGACCAACAGTTTATTGTTATTATTTTTAGAAGAGAAATAATGTAAATAAGGGCCTGCTAAGCAGTATTTGATACAAAATGTGCATTCCCCCCTATATATGTCTTGTAAATATTTCAAACTTCTGCCTGCCCCCAGTGGGACACTGTTGTGAGTGCCACATGTCTAAAGAGGGCCCTCCATTTATAGATTGAGGTGGCTTTCCAACAACAATATCATGGTGTATTTGAAATATTTATTCAAGACCAAAGCATATGTTACTGTTTTGGAGTTCCAGTGCAAATCTGAGGGATTTAGGGATATATATGGAAGTTTCTGCAAATTAGTTCTGGCCTAGATTTGGTTGACTGGGCAACTTTTTAGGGAATTTATGGAAGTGGGCACTTTTCAAAAAAAACTTGGGGTCTCTAGAGGGGAAAAAACATGTGTTTACTACACAGGGCTATCCCCCTGTCCCTGCCTCTTGTCCCGACCAGTGGCTTATTTTGTCTTTGTAAGGTAAAGGCATAGTAACAGTCTGAAAATACTCCAACTTTCTAGCAACCTCCACGAGCCAACTTGGAGTGGAGCTCTTACTAGCGTGGCAGACTGGAAAGACAGCAAGCAATGCCAAATACATTCAACACACATACACACACACTGCTTCTAGCTGCAGTCTACCTATAAACGCTCAAGCCTGTTATAATTCCTGGAGTTGGCCAAAATGTGTCATTTTGGACCAGGCAACTGATCACATCCTTGACAAAGTAGGCAATGGAATAACTGCAAATTATTCTTTGCCTGTTAAACCCAGAGAAGCTAGCCTTATAAAAAACGAAGCAGCATATAAATGGTTATGTCTCAATTTTGAACCGCTGATGCCTTTAGGAACATTCTAGGATGCCCTTCTCCAGCTTGGTACCTTTCAAGAGAAGTGCATCCAGCTTCACTTTGAAAGATGTAGGCGGGACCCCTGGGCCTGAACCTGCTTTTCTTGAGAAGGCAGTCTGAGGAAGTGAGGCAAAAAGTGGTGAGAATAAATGAAGTTCTGGGCCTTATTGACTGGGTCTGGGTGGCCATCCACCTGAGCATTTTTAAATAACATATACAGTGGTTCCTCGAGTTACAAACACCTCAGGTTACAAACACTTCAGGTTACAAACTCCGCTAGCCTGGAAGAGTTACCTCGCTGAGAACTTTGCCCCAGGATGAGAATGGAAATCGTGTGCTGGTGGCGCAGCGGCAGCAAGAGGCCCCATTAGCGAAAGCACACCTCTAGTTAAGAACAGTTTCAGGTTAAGAACAGACCTCCAGAACGAATTAAGTTCATAACTATTAAGTTCATAACTAGAGGTACCACTGTATATGCAATTGCTTATCTTCTAATAAAAGTATGTAACTTGACCATAAGATCAGTGTACCTACCCAACGGCTGGGAAGTGGCCAATAATAACCATTTCAAAAATGGGATCCAGAGGGTATTTGGAGAATCATAGGCCACTTAGCTTAACATCTGGGAAAACTGATGGAAAACATTATTAAGAATAAAGTTATCATATCGAAGATCAAGCCTTGCGGATGCAGAACTTTTGACAGAGTACCGCATCCAAGAGCCTTGACTAAGCTGAGTCGTCAAGGAATAAGAATTATGAATCAGCAACAGGTTAAGGAACAGGAAGCAGAGAGAAGGAATAAGTAAGTGGGGACCTGACAGAGGACAATAAGATGGTGTGCAGAAAGTGGATAGGAATAATTTCCCCTCTCTCATAATACTGGAACTTTGAGACACCCAATGATGCTGAATGTTGGAAGATTTGGGACAGACAAAATGAAGCGCTTCTTCACGTAGCACAAAGTTAAACGATAGAATTAGCTCCCACAAGATGTAAGGATGGCCACCAGCTTGGATGGCTTTCAAAGAGGATTAGACAAAAAATCATGGAGGAGTTATTGATAACTGCTGACCATGATGACTATGTCCTACCTCCACTGCCAGAGGCACTGTGCATCTGAATACCACTCGCTGGGGAGAACTGTTGAACTCAGGTGCTGCTTGCCACCTTCCCACAGGCATCTGGTTGGCCACTGTGAGATCAGGATGCTGGGCTAGATAGACCATTGGCAGGCTCTTCTTAAGTTCTCCTTGGCCTGTTTTTTGCCTCTTTAGATTTTTCTTCTTCTGTAAACATACAGATGCCTCACTCCAGTTTGCGGGTGACCCTGTTTAGCTCCTAAACTCACAACTTGAGTTCAGTATTAGAAAGAATTACAGTTAATCCTGTTCACTCGGTCACCACAGAATTCTGCTATTCTATCTGTTTGGCATAGTGGCTAAATTCTGTGCATCTTAGTCCACGTTAATTTCTTAGCAGCTACCTCTTTTGATTCTAACACTGTGACTTGGCATAATATTGCTTTTGAAAATTATCTCTAAAGACCTTTAACCTCCCCATTCTTCTGTTTAATGAGTAAGTATTTAAGCTTACCCTTTAACGTGTCAAGAGGGCTAGGAACATTAGCAAACTTTTTTAAAGAAAAACTATAGAAGGTGTGGTACAAAGCATGGGGAGGACATCTAGATTCATGGAGTGAACACTACAGGGATTGTCCTCCATTTGGAGATTAATGTGGGCCAAGATGAGCTCTTCCTGGCTTTTCTAATCCATTCTCTTTTAAGGGGAAACATCTGCTATAAGTATTTCTTTTTCCTTGAGAGGTTCTAGTTCTCTGTAATAAATATGCTTTCCATACGATTTTGATTTAAACGCAGAGAATGGGAGCCTCGTGGCCAAAAGACTTTCTCATGTGTGTTTATGTATGTTTTTTAAAACTGTCATGCGAGGTCAAACAAAAAACAATGCAGCCCTTGAATTGTGTGAGAGGCTGAATTGTAATCATGGAAAACAAGACGGACCGATGGAAACAACTGAAAACACATTTTGTCACTGCTGGTCTAGGTGCATATCCATGTGCCTTGCAAGTTTTGTTTATGCTTTATGAAAAAAACAATCCTTAAGGCATTAAAGAAAAGCTCAAGTCTTTTATAGTCAGAATTTGTGGCACAACAGAGCCCTTACTTTGTCAAGGTCTAGCGTAGGGCAATTGCAGAAATTAAGGTTGCTTTAGCAAACCACTATCTTTCAGCTTCCCCTCACCCTGTTAGCACCATGGAGGTAAATATACATATCTATTTGGGACCTGAACCAAGGATTTGAAGAAGAACTGATGCAACCTGAATCTGGGCCCTGAACTGATTCAGGGGGCTTCCACAGTGTTTAGGGTTTAGTATCCTAATTAAACATGTGGCCATGTGCAGAGTGCCTTTTCAGTTGAACTCACATCCATCTTCTCTGACATTTCCCTTTGCTTGTTCCCTCCCCCCCCACTTCAGCCCAACCACAAGCCTAACAACAAGCTATATATCCTGCCAAGAAAGGTACAGCTAGTACTATGTGTTGAGAGAGAATCTCCCACTGCCCTGACCACAAGCCACACATGGAAATATGCTACATATCCGCCTGTTTAATTAGGGTACTAAACCCTAAACACTGAGAAGAAGCCAGGGTGGAAGGAGCCTGCGAGGTGCTGGCCGGCTCAAGGTGAGTTTTATGTCCGAGTGGGGATTTGAACCCTGTTCTCCCAGGGTTGTTGTGGGGATTAAATGAAGAGCAGGTGGGAAACCATGTATGCTCAAGCTCCTTAGAGAACAAGGTGGGCTAGAAATGCAATAAACCAACCAATCAACAAATAAATTTGCTTTCACCTACACTGCACTCCCATCAGCCTCTGCCAGCGGAACCACACTGGCTGAGGTTGATGGGAACTACAGTTCAACAACATCTGGATAGCATTACATTGGTTACTCCTGTGGTGTTGTGTAGCCAGAGAAAAGTCTGCAGTGAGGAGGTGCATACTGAGGGGCCGTAGAACCAGACTCCGTGGGTCTGGCCACAGGTGGCACTACGTGCCCCTTAGGAACAAATGCCCTACATCCAACAAGGGAATTCAGGAAAGGAAATAAGCTGAGAATATAGAGGAAGGCGAAGCGTCCCTGTCCAACAGACCGAGCGGGGTCAGCTCTTCTGCTGTATAAACCACGTTGCTGTAACCATAAATTTGAAATAAAATATAGCCTGAAACTGTGCCTGGCCTCTGCTTCTAAATCAAGTGCCAATGAGTACAGATAAAAGCAACTGCCCTGCCGCAGTGCCTTGTGATCAACACTTGTACACTGGAGCGGGGAGTGGGGGTGGAGTTAGCAGTTTTCAGAACATTTTCCACAAGTAGATATATAGCTAGAAACAGATGCTTTGTGTTGTGGAACGGTCAGAGTCAATTTTTTTTTAAAAAAAAGATATTGGGAGAAGCCCTTCAGAGCATTCTTTTTCATTTTCTTTGTCTACATCCATTTGTTCAGTAGCTTTTTTTTTTGCCTCACATCAGCTCCTCTGTTCAAAAAAAGAGAGTGATTCACTGGCCAATGAGGACATGGAAACATCCACTGAAGGAGAAATCTCTTTGTTTATTTGACACTGAAGGTTAAACCTCTTTCCCACATTGTTTAGTCTCAGGCTGCCACTTAATGGCATCATGAAACAATGGAAGGTATTTTGAAATATCCTTGTCACTTTCCCCTTTAGCATCTCCTTCATTGCCTGGAGCAGCTTGACTGATTCTCCAGTCTGAAGGGTATTCCGTTTCTCTCTCTTCTCAAACTTTCCAGAGGAAATGCAAGACAAAAGCTGTTTTCATATTCCTTTACCCTGGAGGTGCCTGTCCTGTCCTCTAGCTTCCATCATCCCCAGCCAGCATGGCCAGCAGTCAGGGGAAGATGGGAACTGTAGTCAGGGGAGACTGGACTATGAGGGTGAACACCCACCAACCTCAGTCAGCTCCCATCTGCCTGCCTTCTTACTTACACATGCTGGTCATGTCACTTGTGTATTGACTTACACAATCATAGAACAGTAGAGTTTGAAGGAACTGCAAGGATCATCCAGCCCAGCCCCCTGCAATGCAGGAATCTCAGCTAAAGCATCCAAGACAGATGGCCATCCAACCTCTGCTTAAAAACCTCCAAGGAATGTCCAGGAAGTGGCACTGGCTGTCAGCTTAGTCTCAGTGTTGCCCTTGTAGAACCAGTCCTAATGCTCACCAGCCATCGCTGCCGGCAGTCCTCCAACCCCAGGAGGGTCACAGGTTCCCTACCCCTAATTTATGCCATACTTTCAGTCCACAGAGTACTCTCAAACACCCTCACAGCCACTTGGGAGTGTCCCTGGCATTGCTGTGGTGTTCCAGTGAGCCCCCTCATGCTTTCAGTGAGCATGCCATGGGGTTGTGGGCACATGCCTGCTGGTCATGTCACTTGCGTGTTGACTTTGTGGTCACCATGCACACGGCCAGAAGGCTAAATGGCAAGGGAGGGGTGCTGGCAGCAAATACGTTCTTTCTACCCTTTCCAGTGCTTGCTGAGCAAATGGCTCTCCACACACTTCCTGCATGGAAAGCAGTGTGCACATGATGTTAGCCACAGTTTGTATCTACTCCGTCGTTTCCAATTAAAAACTGTGTTTTGATGTGTTTCCCCCCAACAAACTTGGTCCAAATTGAGAAAAAGAATGACCTGAGCTAATAATAATAATATTTGTACCCCACCCATCTGGCTGGTTGCCCCAGCCAGTCAGATAGGTATAGCTTCCCTATACAGGGCTGCCTTCAGAAGTCTCCTAAAAGATATATAATTACTCATCTCCTTCACATCTGATGGGAGGGCATTCCACAGGGTGGGCACCACTACCAAGGCGGCCCTCCGCCTGGTTCCCTGTAGCTTCACTTCTCGCAGTAAGGAAACTGCCAGAAGGCCCTCAGTGCTGCATCTCACTGTCCGGGCAGAACGATGAGGGTGGAGGCGCTCCTTCAGGTATACAGGGCTGGAGCCATGTTGTGTAGGGACTAGATTGAACACCCCTAAAGACATTATTGATGTAGCACTAAGGAGAGGGAGGAGGCAAGATCAAGAACAAAACCTTAGTGCTGGGATTGTTCAGTTGGCTAGAGCGTGGTGCTGATAACACCAAGGTTGCAGGTTCAAGTCCTACATGGGCCAGCTGCATATTCCTGCATTGCAGGGAGTTGGACTAGATGATCCTCAGGGTCCCATTTCTTTCTGTTTCTTTTTCAGGTAAATACATAGATCAACCAGCATCAATCTGACAAACAGGAAGCTACAAAAGCAATACAATACATAAAATGGATAAGTATTAATCTTATATAACCTTTTTGTAATCATACTTGAATCGTGAAGTTCAAATTTATTTCTTAGGTGCAGGTAAGGAGCCTTGACTATTAGTAACTGAGACATAAGATATAAAGTCCCATCATATGACATAAAAGTGTTCCAGAGATTCTTTACCTCTCTTCACACAAAGCTTGTAAGTTGTTGTTGATTTTTGTTTCCCCCCCCCAGTCACTGGTATGCAATTCTATAACAGTGTTCAGTGTGCTGAGCTGGGTTTCAGCTTGTTACGCTGTGCGTAACTTTCTCTCTTTTCCCTGAAATTTTAATTCCAGCACTTTTCTGTAGCTATGGCTGGTGATAAACTTTTTACATGGTCTCCAGCTTTAGCCAAGAGGAAAGATTTCAAGCTGTGGAAATAAACTGAACACACTAACCAGACAGTGAACACAGTGGGTGTCACTTTCCATTCATTCTCATGAGGAAATCTGTCTTCATTCTAATATAATATTCTTACTGAATTTTGTGGGCTTTGCCTGGGAGTTTGATGATATAACGAAATAACTGACAGGATGCCATATACGCTGTACTGTGCTATGCAGCATAATCCAATGTATGTTTATTCAAAAGTATGTCTGAGTGTAGCAGTACTTAATCCCTTGTGGATTTGTTTAGAGTTGTAGCCTCAGGCAAGAAGAAGAAAAAAGCACATTGATACAAGGATTCAATTTGTTCCACTTTTTAAAGGAAACCGGTGTCCTACCATGTGGGTTGGAGCTCAGTATTCACTTTTTATATTTCTCTGAACTTTAAAATTCAGCTCTTGGCTCACAAAGATACCAAAATACACTAACAAATGCACATTTTAGATTAAAATATTGTACATATAGAAATGCAAATTTCAGGATAAAATGCATATAAACAATTTTCATCCCCCAGACCTGTGGTGCAATGGGTTCAATGCATATAGCTGTTAACCAGAAGGTTAGTGGTTTGAGTCCACTAGGGATGGCTATGTGCAGGATTCCTGCATTGTAGAGGGTTGGACTAGATGACCCTCAGGTTCACTCCCAACTTTACAATTCTATGATTCTATGTTCTAGGGTAAAATATATACAGAAATTGCAATTTTTGAAAAATATATAAAATTTCCTTTACAACTTTACAATTCTATGATTCTATGTTCTAGGGTAAAATATATACAAAAACTGCAATTTTTGAAAAATATATAAAATTTCCTGGAGTTTTTTTTTTTAAAAACCCAGACTGATTCAGAAATGGAGCAGAATATATTTAAGACTGAGCACATTTGAAACTGATGTGGTCTGGCAAGAGAGTGATCCATCCATCCTTACTGATGCACCTTTGAAGTATTATTTAACAGCCTGTAACTAAATAACTGCATAATAACTTTCCTTTTTTCACAGAGTAATGCAGTTGCTTAAAAGCCAAACTGGACATGACTTAATTCATGCAGCTAGCAATTGTATGGAATGGTGTAGCAAACAGGTAAAATGTGTGTTGTGTCAGTCTAGATTGGGACCAAGGCAGGAGCAAAAGATTAAATTCAATTTCCCACCCTCATGAGCCTTACCCAGATCTGCAGTGGGCTGGAGCCCTCCTGCTATTTATTTATTTTTTAATATTCCCACAATTGTTAATGGCATGGACTATATCACATCTTGCTTAATCCTTAGGACGAGAACTTTCTAGCCCTAAATTCCATTGTTTCCATTTTGTCTGCTCACAGTTCTTCCCAATGCAGTTACATTTCAGTAAGCTTCCTCATCCAGACTAAGTCTGTTCCAAATTGTCTCACATTAAGTGAGCACGCGGGGCACTACCTTTAAATAAGTGCCTTTAAATCATCTCTATCTGTTCATAAGAAAAGAACTAGACATGCCATATCTTGAAACAGTATGCATTGTCACTTTGATCTTTGTGTTTGAAAGCCGCTAGGTTGGATCTTCCAGTGCTAACTAAATCTGACTTGATGCCCTGCCAGATTTGGAGAAGTAGGAGCTCAGAAAGAGTGTTTTCACGTGTGAAGCTTAAGAGCGTCTCTTGCTTCAATCAGTTCAATAATGCAAATATAATGCCCCTTCTGCATTGCAAATACATCTCCTCTGTGTTCTCTGCCACATGGTTAATATAAATAGCATGAGAGAAGCTTGGAAATTTAAACTTCAGATGTGAAGGCACCCGACATGTGTTGCTCATGCATTAAAGGGGAGTGAGTAGCAAAGGTGTGGCTATTGCTTAAAATGTGATGTCCCTTATTTGGTTAATTAAAATATTCCTAGGCAAACTTTTTGAGTACTGCGTTTCCAGAAAACATCAGCGATGCAAAATATAAATTCAAAGTCATTTCTACAATTACTCCAGAACTAAAAGCCAGTTATAATAACAACCTTCCAGCGTAGAATATAAAACTTAGTTTCCCAATTCATCCATTTCATAGTGCAGTACACACACACCATACATAATTTGCCTGAAACAAGTCTTCAAAGCCTTTCCAAAGGACTGGTGTGTGGCGATCTTCTTGAGGTTGACAGACAACAAATTCCAGAATCAAGATGCCACCGCTAAAAAGGTCTTCTTCTTTGTGCCTACGAAGTTCACTAGCCTAGAGGCAAAATGAGCATAGTCTCCATTAAAGATCTTATGTGTGGGCAGGTTGATATGGGTGCAAAACAACTTGGGCCCAAGCCCTTTAGGTTAAAGGTTTAAGGTTAGGTGGAAAGGCTGAAACCAGTACTTTAAATTTTGCTCAGAAATGTGCAAGTAAACAGTGCAACTGGTATAATGAAGGTGTTATGCGGTCACCCTGGTGGTCAGAGTTTAAACCAGCTGAAGTTCCTGAGGTATCTTTCAAAAGAGCCCCACATAGAGCACATTACAGCAAAGTGTAGACATGGCCAGTGCATATAAGTGTGGCTAGGTCTCACTATTACTAACCTCATAATGCAGATTGCAAGGGTGGGGACTGAGTTAATAGTCGTTTGCCTAAGACCATCTATTGGGTTTGTGGCTGAAGTGAAATTCAAACCAGGGACTCTCCAGCTTACACACTGAGTGACTATGTAGCACTAGCTCTATATACATTACAAAAGTACCTGTTAGTCAACACCTCTTTACAATCTCCCTATCTCACATATACTCTTGTATCTGTCCCCAACCTATTGTAATTTCTATAGGACTTACCATATTAATTTCGGTCATTTTCATTGTACGCAGGTTGTACATTGACAACAAAGGTGTTGTTGTTGTTGTTGTTGTTGTTGTTGTTGTTGTTGTTGTTGTTATTGACAGTGCTGGGATTCATGTTTTCTTTTAAATATTATTTATGCCTCTTTTTAAAAAAGTGCATGCAAACTCACGAACTGAGCCATGTACAAAACCACTTCCCTATGTTAATCCAGCATTTTCCTTTTAATGCGAACTCAGCTCTCCCTTACCACAAACAAGCCTTCTGGGCATATGAAGTATATTTCTTTGGCAGCAGCCTGGTTCTTTCCAGCCCTGCCTAACTCCAATTGCCCTTTGGGTGTGTGGCTCTGAGCTTCTCCCTCACATTTTAAGCCCGTGGTGTTTACAGCTTGTAAAAGGGATGTAGAGCTGGTCTGCTATTAAGTCGTCCAGGTTCCACCGCAGGTAATTGGTGGGGGTTTCTGAAAGCCGGAGTCAATAAAATGACTCCCCACCATAAAAGTGAATGTCTCGTGAAATGTTTGATTTGCCCAGCACTGTCACTTTTCTGTCTATGAGGGTTTTTTGCCAAAATTGCAAAAAAAATGCTGTTTTTGAGTTATTTTTATGGAAAATCGGCCAAAGCAGCACTGCTAACATGGGCTGCCATACGTTCAGTTTTCCCCGGACATTTCACAAATTTCTACTTGGACACTGCTGCCAACTGCAGTATTCCAGCTATGGCAACCCTACCAAACATGTTCGTTCATGTCCTCTGTGTACTATGAGATGATGGTGATTAAATATCCAAAATCATGGCTTTAAAACACTAATCTGGAAGATGATTTGAAAGTGTCACTGCAGCCATATATTCTGGGCAGAAACAGTATTGGGGAAGCTTCTGCTGACTCCACCAACTTCCAGGTCATGCCTGAAAAAAAGCACTATATATATATATATATATATATATATATATATATATGTGTGTGTGTGTGTGTGTGTGTGTTCATTGAAGAGTACTACTCTAAGATCAGGCCAATGCCTTGGATTTTAGAACAGGCTCAGGCTATTTATGGTTCTTTATCTTGAAACCAGACTTGGATTAGAAAGCCCTTCAAAGATAGAATTTGCCTTTGACAGTCTATCAAATGAAAAATCTCTCTGCTCCATTATTACAGATAGGGTGTGGGGAATCTGAATCAGTTTGCATTTAAAAATGAACCTGGCTAATTTTTACTTTCCAAAACAACACAATGCTAGCCTTCAAAATTTGCAGTTTTCCAGATTTTGCAATGAAATTCTCCAGCCAATGAATGCATGCAAAACTGCATATACTGCAGTAATATATAAATGAAAACGCATGTATTAAAAATGCATTGCATTCAGGAAAATTGCTTTGTGAAAATGGGTCTTTTAGGAGAATTTGCATACAAACATGTGCATATTAAGAGGAATTTGCTGGTGTATTTTCATGAGGCATTAAAAATAAACAAATCACAAACTGTTGTGGAAATGTGGAAAACTGAATTTAAGATTGGAAAAATGAGACACTGAGAAACTGAAATGGGATAGATTTGACCAGGCCATCCCTAATGCAGGCTTGGTGCTTTGCAGAGTTCTAACCGCCACAGCCAACCATGAGCAAAGGGGGATTTTAATACAGAAACGTCTTTCAGCATAAAAGTAAAGCTGCTAAAGCTTCTGCTCACGTTATCTGCAGACCAACAAACACGCTGCTTATTCTGGAGTAACACTAGACAGAAATGGAAAGGATACAGAATGAAAAATCCAAGAGTGGCGTCTTGCTCCAGCCTGTAATACTAAGAGATTCTAAATCAAAACCCCCTTAATAGAAAGATTACTTGCTGTCTTTATTCCCAAAGATCCCACTAATACTTCTTCAGCTTCACGGATCAGTGCTGACTGAAGCTGTTGTGGCACATAAACTAGGTTTCATCCCTTTAAAAACCAAACAAGAGTTCATAAAAATATGGCTGTTTCGTTCAAATGGTCGAAACAGCATCCTGTATTCTGGAGCAGTATCAGGAACATTCATAACCAGATAAGGGTCTTTGGCTGGGGCCTGGAAAACAGCAAAAAACATAGCGTAGGCAGATAGGAGAGAGAGAAGCTCATAGAGCTGTGGTGGGCAGAAGATAAGGCCCACAGAGAGAGAAATTGACTGGAGACTGATGCCATGACAGTCCTCATTGCCACCAGCAGTCTAAAATTGAACTTGGTTTCCATTTTAATTCCCACTGTAGTGCAAAGAAAGCAAGGCAAGAGATTTCTGGTTGGAGAAGATTTGGGGACTCTACTCTGCCCTCTGCTGCAAACATTCAACTTCCACAATCAGGGAAAAAGTGACATCGACAAAAATGACCACATAATGTTGAGAATGCCAGGAGAGATGAAATTGGCACCACATTTCCAATGTGTGTGTCACCAGCTCAGTGTCAAAATATACAAGCTAGGACCACAAGCTAGAGTGCTTAATCTTATTAGTTTCAGTGAGCTTCACCATGTTTAACTTTGTGTCAGACTGTGGATAACATTGCACTGATGTGTCAGAGTCTCAACTACTTACTAGGGAGAGGTAGTTGAAAAATGGTGGCATCTTTCCTCGCCCTTATCTTCTGAATATCTGCTGGCTCCCCTAAATCACTGGGCATTTCTTTATTTATCTCCTGATCAGCATAATCCTAAGGAAATCCCACATGCACCCATCCCAATAGCTGCTTTTTATCTGAGCATTGCTGTTCTGCACAATTTTTAAGGGGTTCTCTTGGGATTCCAAATTCATGTGCCAAAAAATAAGCACATGAAGCTGAGAGACCGGCAGGAATGTAGAAAGATGAAAGGTAATCACCTAGTCTGGAAGTCTGGAATTCTGACTTAAGGAGAGAAGACCCTCTATTCCTCCAGCTTTCAGAAATGACATCTTTTCAGCCTTTTCACGAAAACTTCCAAGGAAGAAGACCTACAGCCTACCAGGGCACCTTTCCTCAACAATTACTTTTGTGCAATTTTAACTTGTAAACCACCTGTTTTGGAAACCCCTGTGCCTAGGGGAAATTGACTATCATACCTTCCCCCAAAGAGCCACAAGAATGGTAATTTGATGAGCATCTGATCTGCTGAAGATCTTTGCTCCAGTCTCCCCTGGGAATAGGAATGTCTTTATAGGGAGAAAGTTCTGGCACAGGCCAAGCCGCTGGAAGAGAAGGGGTCTGCAGAAGATAGGGTGGGGATATTCTTGGAAGGCAAAACAGTAACATTGTTCAGTGAACATGGGGGGGGGGGAGAAATCTCAATACAGATGTTTTCTTTAAAAAATTGGGGAACATCTGGCAATGGTAAACAAAGATCTTGACAATATGTGCTCTCAAAAGAAAACAGCAGCCAAATGACCTAGGACCTTTACAGATGATTTAACAAACCAGATTTCTCTTTCTCCGCTCTCTTCTTGCTAGACCAAATCCAGTGCTAGTAGCTCAAAATCTCATATCTGTATATTAGAAGGAGGTGAGTAGCCTTATGGTGGGATACAGTTGTGCTCATGTTCACCATGTACTGTGTTTAAAAAGAGGGGTGACATGTGGTCAAGTGCCAGAGAGGGGAAGCACACAGTTATGAAAGATCCGCAGCTATAATTTCAAAAGATCCAGAAAATGTTGGGAAATAGCTGCAAGCAGAATAGAAGGGAAAGCTTGCTCGTGTTCACTCCTTAAAATAATAGGACAAGAACTTCTGTGTGTGTTACAGGAGAGCAGCACTCATCCCCTATTTTTTTTTAAGGCACTCAAAAGCAGTCACTTTGCTTCTGCAATCCTTAGACATTTTTAAGCAAAATAAACTTTCTTTCTTCTTTGGCAATCACACTTTAACCCCCCCCCAAAAGCCCTCATCACTCTGTGCATGTTCCCTTACCTAGGTGTTTCACAGAGCTGCTTCCCTCCCTGCAACCATATACAAGACACCCATTTCTATCTAAGGAGACTTCCAAACTGTTGCTATTTTCGAGTGAGATTCTATTATGCACCAGCAAAGTCAAGTTGTTTGATAGGGAGGTCTTGTGAAATAAATCTGCTACCTTAAACAACAGGACTTTTTGCCATTAGGAAAGTGACTGGAAAATACAATGGAAAACATAGGATAACACTCGCTCTGATGCAACATCATCTAACCTCCCTGTAAACAAATAGGAATGAATGCTCATTAAGTAGCCAACATCATCTAATTTCCCTGCAAACAGATCAGGTTGAAGTGTCCCAGTCACTGATAGCAATATCAGTGCACAATGAGACCAGCAGTTAAGTGCATAAGCCATGGGTAGGCAAACTAAGGCCTGGGGGCCAGATCTGGCCCAATCGCCTTCTCAATCCGGCCCGTGGATGGTACAGGAATCAGCATGTTTTTACGTGAGTAGAATGTGTCCATTTATTTAAAATGCATCTCTGGGTTATTTGTGGGGCATAGGAATTCGTTCATCCCCCCCAATACAGTCCGGCCCCCCAAAAGGTCTGAAGGACAGTGGACTGGCCCCCTGCTGCAAAGGTTTGCTGGCCCCTGGCATAAGCCCTTAGAGCTGACTCTGCAGCACACATCTGGCTGGCTGTGAGCTGCAGAGGGTCAAGAGATCTGGCCCTTGTGAGATTTTCTCTGTTTGTTAAGTCCAGAGGAGATCAGCCAAATTCAAATTGCAAATCTTAACATGCTCATAACAAAATTAGCTGTATTTCCTGAAAGGGTTGAGCAGGTTAGTCATGCCTCTAATACTAAGGGACATTTGGAAGTAAAATTTCAGTATGCAATTCTTTTACACAGGATCAGCTAAACTGGTGCTCCTTTTGGTTAGCCATTGCAGGCTGCATGAAGAAAGGACAGTGTTGCTCATTTTGGAAAGCCGATGAATGCATGGACAAGCGGCAGGGGAGGCTGGGGTCACACCTGCTGCCACCACTCCTGTCCTCTGCATGTCCCAGTCCTGCTGGGCATGTGACTCTTCTGAACCAGAAGTGCTCAGCTGCAGGCAGAAAGCCTGCCATGTGCAAGACCTTTGCAAAAATAAAACTAAATGGCAATCTGTACAAGGACATGGCCGCTTCAGATAATGACATGCATCCCTGAAGCGGCCGTGTCCTTTTGAAGAGGCTGTCCTTGTGGTTACTACCTACATGTGGAGCACAAGTCAGAACTGGGTTGCCAGGTCTGATCCTGCCCTGTGGTTTGGGTAGTTATGATTGAAATCTGGGTGGATTTCTAAGGAGTTTTTCTTTATACAATTCTTTCCCCTGACTCTCCCCATCTCCAGTATGTTTTACTAGTTTTCTTTTCCACCCTGCTTCCCAGTACATTAATTAATCTTTTCAGTAAATAGAAACTGTCAACACATCTGGCAGAACGTACTTGCCCAGAAAAAGTGAAACCTTTGCTTCCTCTTAACAGCTGCTTTGCAAAAAGTTAAGATTGTACAGCACAATCCTATGCAGGTTTCCTCAGAAGTAAGCCCTGTGTTCCATGCAACTTACTTCGTAGTAAGTGTGTTTAGGACTGCAGGATTAATTTCTCATTTAAGCACGAAATACAGTGCTGGATTATTCTTTGAAGCATGTTTTCTTCCTGACAATGGGGTGGGGGGTGGTGGGAGAAAGGGATAGAGAAGATATACGCAAGAACTTGTTTCTTTTCAAAAATCCTATTTCTGAAAGATAATAAATTAAGCCATCTTTGTCTTAAGGTTCATCCACACTTCCACTTGTTCCATGCTTAGAAAGAATGAGTCAGAGCAGTTTCCCTCTTGCCCTCTCCTTTCTCAAGGAAAACCTGCTCTTTAGCGATAAATTGGAACAAATGGCAATCCGCAGACAACCCAAATTGCTGTTTGCTCCAACTGAGCGCTAAAGAGCAGTTTTCCCCAGGGGAAAGCAACCAGACAAGAGGAAGTGTGGATAAGCCCTCAGACTCCACCAAACTGAAGACAGTTGGAAATAACATTCCCTGACACAGGGCTGGCCCTATTATTAAGTAGAGTGAGGCACCCTGCCAAACTCCACCACAATCGCATTCTCCCAACCACCTTCCATAAACTCCAACTCACCACAGCAATGGTCAGTGCAAGGGCTCTTGGGATTGCAATTGCAAAGGCTCATGGGATTGCTAGGCACTGTTTTTGTGCCTTTTCTGACCTTTTTGTGCTCTTTTAGGGCCATTTTTAAATTCAGTTCTGGGTTCAACATGATGCATGTAAGCCCAGTTGTGCACATATTGCATGTGCGTAAATGGTGGTGGTATTGCCTATATTCAACGTTGCTTCAGGCAGACCCCTTCTTTCCTTAAAGCAATATAAGTGAAAAAAGCCAAGATCCAAACAATTAGCAATAAAACACTCCATCCTATGCTCATGAGATCTATGACCATACTTGCATTGCTAAGCTTTAAAACAAGTTCAAAGTATGAGAAATATGAGGTCATTGTAGCACTAAAATCAAGCCACTGACGAAGAGATCAGTAGGCTATTCAAAGGGAAAGTACAAAGGGCTATCTTTCTGTCATCTCCCACCAAGAAAGCTTGATGGTGGCTTACAGGAACTGTGTGAACATGACTCAATGATAACACTTGAAACGGGATTCAGAACTTTGAACTAAAAAGGGTCTCTTTCCCACCTCCACCACTTTTTTTTTTGTATCTCTGGCAGACTTGCTCTCAATTATGGTTAGCTGAAATAGCAAGCAGGGCTTGGCTCTGAAAAGTCTCTTATCTTGTTCCAAAAAACACTGAAATGCCCAGCACAATCTCACTATCTCTCTTTCCTGTTTTGCGGCATGCTGGGCTGATACATGCATGAGGGGCAGTGGTGTGGGAAGCAGCTTCCACATGGCTTCTTCTCATGCTCCAACCTATGGTAAACTGTGGATCCCACATGGGCGGGACCAGTGATGTACTGCCACTCAACCATGAAACAGAAAGCCAGGAGTTTCCAGCCAAGGGACATGTTATGTTAACCTTGTATTTGGTCATGGATTATGGTGATGAATAGAAGCCATACAAGGGAGAATCAAGTATGGGATCATGTTCTGGACAAAAATCCTTCTCCAAGCTGTGATTTGTGTGGTACTGCTGTTGTCACCAATACATCTCTCCCCGCTCCCCAAATAGTAACATCGATGTGTGTATTTGTGACTTTCATCAGGAGGAAGCATGGGAATAAAAGTTGAAGGGAGGAATTCAACATTGTGCTCTTCTGATCATTCTATCAGTGCAAACATTTCAGCTTGCCAGATGGAACGATTCCTCCTTTCCTCACCCTGCACACTGTTCTAAGGGTTGTCCTTGTGAGAGATTGCAGTCAAACATAACTATGCATGACTGTTAGTTGGTGCATGAAGGGGTTAAGGACCACAGAGCTGTGTTGCTAGATAGACTCAGTTAGGTCATGCCCACTCTCCTCCAGAGAGGAAGTGATGCCTTTCTACCCCCTTCTCTCTTGTAAGCCACGAGAAGGATGTGTCTGTGCTTGTGCCCAAGCACAGACCACATGCTTGAAGCTATTTTGCTGTATTTTCTACCCAGTACTATTTTGCCTGTATTATCCTTGCTGCTGCATGGAACAATGTATGACTGACACCTTGAAACTGTAAGTAAAGCATTTTAAACTTACTTAACAGTGTGTGGCCTGCTCATGACAAGAGAGGTAGAATGAGGTCAGCTGCTGTGTGCCGCTGAATGAGATAAAAATGGTTTAACAACCTATATTCCTATGCTGCTCAACTTTTGTGAGTTTAAAACTCTGCTACTCAGGCTCTCTTTGTGCAAGCTGTGCATTTTGAATCCAAGCATCCTACCATTTCTTTTTGTTGTTTACCCACACACGAGTCCAAAGGGATTCAGATCTGGAAGAGGAGCAGGGAGCACAGGGAAAGGAAAACGGGGAAGACATGTAGTAGCATAAGCACTTGCACTAGCATCTGCTAGTGCACTGAGTTAGTTAAATCCAGGTCTAGCAACCCACTAGCATAATGATCCCTATACTTATTGCCTGTGCTGGTCCCGGGGGGGGGGGTTTTACCATGAGGCGTGGTCAGAGTCCAGTCCTGGGCTGAGGGTCTGGAGATTGTCCACCAAGGGCGAAGCGGGGTCCAAAGCAGGAAGCCGGGCGTGGTCGGGAACTCCGGGAAAAACAGGTCTGGGTGCTGGCAGAAACAGGTTTCCAACGTCGTTGCTCCCGCAACCTGGGACCGGGCTGACTGGCCTTTATCTTCTCTGAGGCCAGTGGTGGTCACGGCCCACAGGTGACCTGCCTCTCCTGGCCTTAAGGCGAGCACTCCTCCTCAGAGAACCCAGTTCCCTCCGCCTCTCTGCCCTGAGCCTCTGCAGCTCAGGAGAGGCTGGAGGGTTACTGGACCCAGGGGGAGGCTCACCTTCCCCTGAAAGGGCTGGGAGAGGTGCACCTGTAGGTAATGGGTCCTCAATCACCTCCGGAGCCAGAGTGGATTCATCTGGTGTCTGCTCCTGAGGATCCGGCACAGGTGCAGGCCCTTCAGATTCAAGCCCCTGCCTCGGCTCAGCCAGCCCTGGAGGCGGGGACTCCTGTGCAGGCTGGGACTCCTCAGGTTCAGATTCTGAATCAGATTCCCAGGCCATCACATTGCCCCTGACAGAAGGCAAATTCATATATACATGTTCACCACTCACTTGAGGCAGTGTTAAGTGGGAACTGGCATGTCTGAAACAGCCAGCACAGACCAAACCATATTCAGTGCATTCATATAATCTGAAAGGCAATGGTTTTCAGTGGTGACAGTAAATATGTCCTGCTGCTGTCCTGTAAGCACTTAAGCTGGAGGCTTGGTCCAGCAGGGGTTTTCTTATGCTCTTATCAAGCTGAATGACACATAGAATACTTTTAGATAGACTGTTCATTCACAGAAAATTTGGGTCCCAAAAAGTCCCAAAAGAAATGTGATCAAAAATTGTGATGGAAAGTTCGGGAGAGCTGGCAATGTTATATATAACCTCTGTGGAAACATATGAGGATGAATACTTCTTAAACAGGTGACATCAGCACAAGTTTCATTCGAACATAGTGTGAATAAACAGTCATTCTGGAAGCTCCTATAGTCTGTGTGATCATGACTCACATTTTCCTAAAACTCTGGATCACAGACCTTGAAATTTGGTTTAGGTGAAGGCTTGATGTGTCAGGAGAAAGCAAAATACCTCCAACAACACTGGACAAATCAGACAGTAATCAATCCTGAGAGGCAGGAGAGGAATCTGTGGAAGAAACTGGCTCATCGGTTAGTGTGTGATTTTATAATCATTGCTTAGTGTTGCCAGAGCCATATAGGTAGTTAAAAGTTTTAACATTAGCCAGGCCAGTTCATGTTCTAGCCAAAGATATCTATTTCTGTGAGTTTTTCATCCATTAGCTGCTCTGTGGTTTCTCTTCGGTCTCCAAATTAAAATAAAATGCTTTTTGGTCAAATATCTTTAAGGGACATCTCTTCTGCATTTTCCCCTACGGGGTCTGGAAAAGAAACAGAATTGCTGTTGTTTTTACATTTTTTCTTCAGCTCTTCTATGTAGTTGAACTGCCTATATGGCTCTGGCAATGATAAGAAATGATGATAAAATCACATGCTCTAATCAAATGAGCCAGTTTCTTCCACAGGATCCTGTCCTGCTCTCTGATGACTGTATGATTTGTTCAATGTGTCTCTGTAGCAGTGCTCCAAATGCTAATGCACACTTAGTTCACGTACCATAAACTCATCATCTGCTCCTTTCTCTTCCTAACAATACAAGTAATTTGCTTGTGTTGAAAAAGCTACCAGAGACAGAGTTGATGTGTGATGAAGACAGGAAGCAGCCAGGCTATTGTGAATCATTTCTGCTACTCGGTGCAAAGTTTGGCCTTATAAGTGAAAAGAAATGTAATAGTACCGAAGCAATTTTATACACAATAATCATTTTAATTAGCATTTTTAGAGCTCCACCTATACTATCTCAGTAACATTTACATCTCCCTGAAATAGGTTAGCATTCTTATGTTCACTTTTAGCAGTGCTAAAATCAGCTCACTGACATTTGCAGCAGTGGAGACAGGAAGAGTTTAATGACGGTTATTACTGACATCCTTAGAAGGTTTGAGCCTGGAGGTTTAAAGGCGTGTGAATAGGAATCACTGTTTGAATTTGAATAAAGGCCCAGTATGTTTCATGTTCTTGGTGTACCCTGCAACTAGATAGATAGATAGATAGATAGATAGATAGATAGATAGATGAGATGATAGTTAGTTAGTTAGTTAGTTAGTTAGTTAGTTAGTTGATAGATAGATTAGATAAACATTTTCAACTCTGTGACCATCTGCAGCTCGACAAGGCAAATAGATCTCTCCACCTCTTGCATATCACCAGGCCTGCCAGTCATAGTTCACAATTATGTCTACTTTCTCTCAATTGAATTGCAGTAGCCTCATCCATGCAGAGTCCTTGTATCATTGGCACCAGCTCCTGGGAGCCGAGCTCTTTTCAGCCCCTTCAATATTTTGGGGGTAGAGGTTGGCCCCCCAACGTCCTAAAACATGGAGCCCAGTGAGGCATGGCTCCAGTGGCCTGCTCCTTCTCCTCCTCCTCCTGCCATGGAGGAAAAGGAGGGTTGAAGTAGCCTCCCACTGGTGGTGGCGCCAGGAGGCAGAGGAGGAGCCACTGGTCATTGAAGCTGCATGGCTACTGTTTTCAGCTCTGCCCCTGATTCCTCCTGATGTCCTGATATCACCCGCCAGTTGTCCTTGCATGTGATGTCACACATGTGACATTGGCCTCCCCCCAATCACCCTTGCAAGCTGGCGCCTCTGCCTTGTTTGAATCATGGGCTTTGGCAGAAGCCCAATCATGCCGACAGCTGATGATAGCTCTGCCTAGTATTACTGGGGGGAAAGCCATTGGTCAGTGGAAGAGCGTCTGCTTTGCATACATATGATTCCAGGTTCAATCCCCAGCACTTCTAGGTAGAGCTGATAGTGGCTTCAGTCTGAAATCCTGGACAGGCCCTGTCAGTCAGCCAGCATACACCAAAACAGAGCTGGGACTAATGTCCCAATATAAAGCAGCTTCCTCTGTTCATACACCTCTAACATGGTAACACCGGTAATCATTTCCAGCCCCTTTCTTGTCTCTTCCTTTGTCTTTTCTGTTTGCACCATTGATCATCACTGTGGATTGCCAATTATAATCTGTATAACCATTTTCTGGATCTTACTATATTTAACTTCATCTCTCTGGTGAGACGCATCCATTGGAACATGATTTCATCAGCGACACTTAATTGAGAAGAGCTCACTGAAGAGTTCTCTGCAAACACTTTAATGTCTATAATATCCACCCAATAAATGTTCTTTTAAAAGAATGAGGCATGTAGAAGTTTCTGCCCAAAATAAAAAGTTAATGTAGCATCTGTTCCACAGGACTCAAGATCAGAGAAAATGCAATAAATTTTGAGTAATAAGCATAATAGCAGGGCAAACAATCAGCATTCGACAGATGTGGTGAGCGTGTGATCCATTCGGTGTGTTTTCCCCCAGCTGAAAACATTGGTAAAGCCAATCAAGGAATTAGAGGCTTCTGATGTCACTACCCTAGAATATTGTTATGAGTAATGTCAACATTATCCTTCTTGTTACACTACTCTCTTGATTAGTAACATCACACTTCAGAACACCAAAAACACCAGAGCCATTAGCACCAAGAGGATTTAATATACAATTAATTTGCTTCTGCTGTATCCATATCATGTCATCCCCTCACTATACTTGGATGGGGACTGAATACAAAACAACTGATCTGACTGTAATTTGAAAAGCTAATATTGCTCTTCTGTCTTTCTATGAGGACTCCTAAGCTTTAAAGGTTAAGGTGAGGGGCCCCTGACCATTAGGTCCACTTGTGACCAACTCTGGGGTTGCGGCGCTCATCTCGCTTTATTGGCCGAGGGAGCCGGCGTACAGCTTCCGGGTCATGTGGCCAGCATGACTAAGCCGCTTCTGGCGAACCAGAGCAGCGCACGGAAACACCGTTTACCTTCCCACTGGAGTGGTACCTATTTATCTACTTGCACTTTGACATGCTTTTGAACTGCTAGGTTGGCAGGAGCAGGGACCGAGCAACGGGAGCTCACCCCATCGCGGGGATTCGAACCGCGAACCTTCTGATCGGCAAGCCCAAGAGGCTCAGTGGTTTAGACCACAGCGCCACCCACGTCCCTGAATTTTTATTAGTTGAACATGGCTCACAGAAGTCATTTCCCCCCTCCCAACCACCAACCAGCCCTTCCCCCCCACATAGAGCTTCTCATGGAAGCAAAGGCAAAAGTAGGGTTGCTAGTCTTCACAGAGCTATCCTGGCTATCCCTTTAAACACCAGGCACTCTGTGAGAAGCTGCAATCACTGCACCCCTACCCCGTCCCTCTGCCAATACCTTTTTCTGTCAGCAGAACAGAGCAAGTGGGTGTAGCGAGTGGATAAGAAGATTTTTCTTCAGCAGAGGAACGACCATTGGTTCATCTAGCTCAGTATTGTTGGCATTCTCTTTCATTGGAAATTTTTAAGCAGAGGTTGGATGGCCATCTGTCATGGATGCTATAGTTGCAATTCCTGCATTGCAGGGGGTTGAACTAAGCCTCATTGAACACAGAATTATTTCTGACTAAACACATGTAAGATTGCACCATAAATATAGTTGTGGGGGTCTATTGTACATTTTGTTCCTTTTGAAGGCCCCAGGCATTCATAAGAGTACTAAGGTATAAGGAAAGGATGACTTTTGTCCCATTCCCATATGTCTTAAAAGTAATGATTTTACTGTCTGTTGCTTAGAGCACATGAGTGAAGGTGAGAAGAATGTGTTCTCAAAGAAGTGATAGTGCGTGTCAGGTTTTCCTAACTTTTAAAGGAGGAAATGTTATACTCATTTTGAAATGGGTGAGTTGGCCGCTGAGTATATATCTATATATATCAGGCAAGGTTAATGGAAAAATGGCTTAAAAAGAGCAATGTAATTTTTCTGAAAAAGAAATTAAGATAGCTGCCACTGAATTTCTATATATAAACTTTAACTTTAAGCAAAGACTGTGTTCTCTCTCTCTCTCTCTCTCTCTCTCTCTCTCTCTCTCTCTCTCTCTTTCTCTCACCCACCAGAGAACTATCTGAGCTGTGTGCAGCTACGAAGCACATTCTAAATGTATTCTTTCCCTCAAAGAATTACAGGCACTGTAGTTCACTCTTCACATAGTTATAGTTCCCAGCAATCCTGAACAAACTATATTGTCCAGAATTCTTTGAAGCAAATAATGTGTTTTGAATGTGATTTAAAATTACAAAGTGTACACAGCCAAGAGAGAGAAGAGGAAGAGGAAGAGGAAGAGGAAGAGGAAGAGGAAGAAGAAGAAGAAGAAGAAGAAGAAGAGAACAAATCTGAATATAACTTTCTAAGAAAAGAAGATGAATTAATTTTTTAGACTGCCTTTCATTCCATAGGATCCCAGGGCAGTGTATGAGCGATGACACAGCATTAAATTAGTTCTAGTACAAATACAGCAAATGTGTATTTGTTGAGCTGGATGTAATTGTAATTAAGCAGTATATAAATGGTTGAAATAAATGAAAAATAAAGTTAACTGCAAAATATAAAAATAATAAAAATGATTCAGCAGCAGATAGTCACATAACCACACCTAAAACTTAACAGTAGCATGGGATGGTACTAAATTTCTTTCAAAATTGAACGGATAAACGAAAGAGAATTCAGTCCCGAAAGTTCTGCTATCACAGTGCCACCCACCCCTGTGATGTGCAAGCTTAGTGGGCAGAAGGAAAACTGGCTGGAAAGGCTACAAGATCTTACTGCAGTGATGCACTGTTGGTTGAGCCACAGATTCCCCCTTTTTTGAAGGGGTCTCCCTGATACTATTATGAAAACAATATCAAGAAAACAAGGAAAGCTATGTTCCTATTTTAGATTTGTTTTGATTATATTCCAAATGTATGCTAAAGTTTAAAACAGTTCCATATTTCAAAGCTTTTTTTAATATAATATTTTATTAGGTTTAACAATAGAAAAATAGCACAATAAAAACACAGAGAAAATATAAAACACAACAATACAAACTTTCACAATACATAAAATACAAACATTTAGCAAGGGGGAAAAAAGAACAATCGACACACAAAAAATAAAATAAGAAAAACACAAATCACTCTTTTTTAATTATTCATCTTCATTTAACTTATTTTCCTGACTTCCTCATGCCTCCCTTTTTTATATCCCTTTTTAACAATTAGTTCAGCAAATCCTACAACTTTATCCTTATATATTTTACCTCCCAAATTTATAATTTATAATTTTTATCTCTTATTACTAGAACCCCTTCATTTTATTTCAATGTCATCAGCATTCATACATTTTACAATACTTCTGTAAATAAATTTTAAATTTCCTCCAATCTTCTTCCACCAACTCTTCTCCCTGGTCTCGGATTCTGCCAGTCATCTCAGCCATTTCCATATAGTCAATTACTTGCATCTGCCATTCTTCCAAGGTGGGTAATTCTTGTGTCTTCCAATACTTTGCGATGAGTATTCTTGCTGCTGCTGTAGCATACATAAAGAAAGTTCTATCCTTCTTTGGCACCAATTGGCCAACTATGCCCAGGAGAAAGGCCTCTGGTTTCTTCACAAAAGTGTATTTAAGTACCTTTTTTATTTCATTATAAATCGTCTCCCAGAAAGCCTTAATCCTCGGGCACGTCCACCAAAGGTGAAAGAATGTACCTTCAATTTCTTTACATTTCCAACATTTATTATCGGGCAAATGGTATATTTTTGCAAGCTTGACTGGTGTCATGTACCACCTATACATCATTTTCATAATATTCTCTCTTAGGGCATTGCATGCCGTAAATTTAATCCCAGTGGTCCACAACTGCTCCCAGTCAGCAAACATAATATTATGACCCATATCTTGTGCCCATTTAATCATAGCAGATTTTACCGTTTCTTCCTCAGTACTCCATTTCAACAGCAAATTATACATTCTTGATAATATCTTAGCATTGGGTTCTAACAATTCTGTTTCCAACTTTGATTTTTCCACCTGAAAACCAATTTTTTTTATCTTGATTATAAACCTCTCTTATTTGAAAATAATGTAACCAGTCTCGCACCTTCCCTTTGAGCTTCTCATAACTCTGCAATTTCAGCTTGTCACCTTCCTGTTCCAAAATTTCACAATACTTTGGCCATTTTGCCTCCATATTAAGTTTTTTCATAGCTTTCGCTTCCATAGGTGATAACCACCTTGGGGTTTTATTCTCCAAAAAATCTTTATATCTTGTCCAGACATTAAATAGTGCTTTCCTGACAATATGGTTTTTGAATGCTTTATGTGCTTTAACCTTGCCATACCACAAATATGCATGCCACCCAAATACATTATCATAACCTTCAAGATCTAGGATGTCAGTGTTCTCAAGAAGTAGCTATTCCTTCAACCAGCAAAAAGCTGCTGATTCATAATAAAGTTTAAAGTCCAGCAGGGCAAACCCCCCTCTGTCTTTAGCATCAGTAAGTATCTTAAATTTTATTCTGGGCATTTTGCCCTGCCAGACAAATCTAGAGATATCTCTTTGCCACCTCTTGAAACAATCCATCTTGTCAATGATTTGTAATGATTGAAACAAAAACAACATTCTCGGCAGTACATTCATCTTAATGACAGCAATCCGACCCAGCAAGGAAAGCTTCAAATTCGACCAAATCTCTAAATCCTTCTTCACTTCTGACCAACATTTCTCATAGTTATCTTTAAATAAATTTGCATTCTTAGCAGTCATATTCACCCCTGAATATTTTACCTTCTTTACTAATGTCAGATCTGTCTCTTTCTGAAACCTCTCTCTCTCCATCGGCGTCAAGTTTTTCTCCAAAACCTTAGTTTTTAACTTGTTTAACTTAAAGCCTGCCACATGACCAAACTCCTGGATTAATTCTAAAGCCCTCTTGGTACTAGGTACTGGCTCTTGTAATGTCAATACAAGATCATCTGCAAAGGCTTTAAGTTTATATTGTTTTGCTCCGACCTGAATACCATGAATCAGCTGGTCCCTTCTTATCATATTTAGCAAGACCTCCAGGACCGAAATAAAGAGCAGTGGGGAAATTGGGCAGCAGTCTCTCACTTTGTTCTTTCTTCCCCCTTTGCCAATTCTGAAGGGACTCACTATCTTGAAATCTTTATCTGACTCAAGGTCCCAAAGTTCCTCAAACTCCTGTGTGAGAAAATCACGCAAGTTGCCACCTTCCACGTCCGGTACTGCCCTAATTCTTAAATTGTTCTGTTTGTCTCTAAGTTCAATTAGAGATAGTTAGGCCTTGTGGTCTTCCAATTGCTTATTAATCGGAGATATCTTTCCCTCTATCTCCGTCACCTTCTCTTTCGCTTCTTCAGCAATTTTCCTTGTCTCTTTAGATTCCTGGAGCAGCCGGTCAATAGCCTGTGTATTGGAGCTAATGGTTGTAGTGTTTAAATCAATTTTAGCTGACAATTTTTCCAAGGCTCCAAATATTTTGTCAAGTGATGCATTTAATGTCTCATCAGGGCCTACTCCCTTTGTTCCTGTCTGCCCAGTATCCTCTTTTTCTGGGAGAGATGGAGCTACTATCGACTGTCTTTGTTGCTGCTGCCTAGTTTTTATCCTTGTAGATTTTTCCTGGGGTTTATCTTGATCCATAACTCTATCTTAAGGTCCCAAGGTCGTTCTCACAACTTAACTTGTTTTGTTATGAGAAAGTCTCCAAGCCAGCTGCAGTGGAAATTCCCCACTTATATCCCAATCCTCCTCTAGGGGAGCACAATGGCAACAATATTCTTTTCAAAGCAACTTTTGTCTAAAGGCAGCAGTATCTCTTACTTTCCAATTCTCCCATAGAATGGCAACAGTTGCAAAGGGGGCCATATTTCAAAGCTTATCCCCACACTCTAAGGTTGAATACAATTTATTGTCACTCTCAGATTTCAAATTTGAATGCAAACACTTCTCCCTTATGTTGCTTGTAAAGAAGCTAGGTTCTTGCCAAGAGATCTGAGAAATTAAGCAACTCATGTTTAGCAAAGCTTGGTTCTAATTAGAAGAGATGAGGATTTGCAAATACAGTACTACCTAGCAATGAAACAATAATATTTTGCTTGCATTGTATGCTCAGTAACAAATGGGGGTGAAAGGGCTTTTTACTGGCATTACCACAGATGCAAGTAGACAAATCACCTTCATTCTAACAGCTCAGGATTTTCAATGCTTATTTATTTGGTTTGGAAAAGGAGCAATATGGTTGAATAATTTGCTTTGAGCTAGCAAGTCTGCTCTTACAAGGATTACCATGATTTGTTTAGAACAGCCTTTCCCAATATGGCCTCTTCTAGATACTTTGGACTACAACTCCTATGAGCTCCAGTCATCTTGGCCAATATTCAAGTGTGAAGGTATTTGTAGACAGCAGCATCTCCAGCCTCGGGAAGAATGGTTTGGAGAAACTCAATGAAAAATAAACATAGTAGCACATTGCATGGGACACGGGTGGCGCTGTGGGTAAAAGCCTCAGCGCCTAGGGCTTGCCGATCGAAAGGTCGGCGGTTCGAATCCCCGCGGCGGGATGCGCTCCCGCTGCTCGGTCCCAGCGCCTGCCAACCTAGCAGTTCGAAAGCACCTTCGGGTGCAAGTAGATAAATAGGGACCGCTTACCAGCGGGAAGGTAAACGGCGTTCCGTGTGCTGCGCTGGCTCGCCAGATGCAGCTTTGTCACACTGGCCACGTGACCTGGAAGTGTCTCCGGACAGCGCTGGCCCCCGGCCTCTAGAGTGAGATGGGCGCACAACCCCAGAGTCTGTCAAGACTGGCCCGTACGGGCAGGGGTACCTTTACCTTTACCTTTAGCACATTGCATGAAGCAGACCACAACGAGAGACAAATATGGCTGCCAAGTGGCCAGATTTAAAAGTATACAGAAGAATATGAGCCTTAAAATAGATAAGTCAACTACATATTCCAGACAGCAGAGTTAGCAGGTTTGTTTTCGCCTCTATTATAGACATATCTAGACTTAAACTGGGTTAAGGGACTGTGAGGACAAGAGTCCTATAGTCAGCTACTTGGGAGTAAGCCACATTGAACTCAGCGGTTCTTACTTCTGAAGGATTTCTGACAGAAAGCTGGCATCTTTCCAAACTACAATTTCCACTGTTTTGAAGAAGATTCACCAGCTATTCATTTTATTTTCTTTATAATTATTTGTTTATTGTTGATCATAAAATGTATCACAGTGGTTTGCATCAGTATCATCAAGTGTTAAAATGCTGTCAAAGTGGCACAAAAAGGCTAATATAACATTTTCCCCGTGTGTCTTCTTGAAAAACCCCATGACAATTGTAATATTCAAGGGAGATTAAGTCATTTATTTTAGTATATTTGCAGAAAATCTGAATCTATGTTTCTTGAGATATTTCCAACCTGTTCCGGTCTCCATGGGCCAAAAGGCAGGATATAAATAAAAGAAATAATAAAAGAAATATCAGAGACTTACCACAGCTTCTTCTTTGTCTGACATTATGAGACTGAGCTGGGTCCCTTATTAAAGGTCTCTTGAGAACAATATATCCTCTGTTCAGCAGGAAGTGGCGTTTCCTAAAGAAGACTCTTGTGATGAAATCATCAAGCAAAATATTTAGCCGTTTTCCTTGCTGAGACCCCCAAGAGGCATTTCCTTTCAGGACAGCCAAAAGAATCCAGCCAAAAGATGAATGTACATATTATTAAAACACAATCATCTAATAATATTCATCATTTCCATTCCTTTAGGGCAACATTTATGTATGCTATACATGTAGGTCTATTTTCGTCCTCAGCTATGTAGGGTCTCTCATGGTTTGTGCAGATACAGTAGTACCTCGGGTTACAGACACTTCAGGTTACAGACACTTCAGGTTACAGACTCCGCTAATCCAGAAATAATAATCCAGTACCTCGGGTTAAGAACTTTGCTTCAGGATGAAAACAGAAATCGCACGGTGGCGGCGCAGCAGCAGCGGGAGGCCCCATTAGCTAAAGTGGTACCTCAGGTTAAGAACAGTTTCAGGTTAAGAACAGACCTCCAGAATGAATTAAGTTCTTAATCTGAGGTATCACTGTATCTTGAGAAGCACCTGAGCCCAGGAGTCTCCTCAGTGCTGCTTCTGAGAGTACGTCTGCCCCACCTATTACTCCTGTGATATGTCCCTGAACAGAAGCTTGTACTAAATGATCCTTGAGATCCCTTCCAACAATTCTACGATATGCTAATTTGAATGCTTAGATGCAAATTATGGTCAACTTTCAGAGGGAAAATATTTGCTTCTTGCTGTTACGCTTATTCTAAGCTACCGGGCACAAATAGCTTTGCTCCACAAATTCAAGCGCTAGGTGACTGGGGTTTTGCTAGCACCTTTGCAGTGCGCTCGACTGCCCTGTGAGCAAAGTACGTTTAAAAAATAATTTACAGAAAAGCAGAGAGAAGGACAGAGATCTGAGGCCCAATGCAAAGGACCTAAGGCCCTGCCTAGCAAATAAAACTGGTGTATGTCCCTATGTCAGGGATTGAACCTGGAATCTTCTGCCTGCAAAGCAGATGCAGAAGGACCACAGCTCACTGGTAGAGCAAGGGAAAAAATCTGTGACAGTCTGACTACTTTCTGGAGCTCTTCCAGTGAAAACAGTGGAGGAACCTGGCTGGCTGGCTGGGAAGGACCCAGGGGCTCCCATCCAGTGTTCCCAGGGTTGCTGCCAAGCCCTGGATCATGAAATGCGTTGGGTGAATAAAGCCGGAGAGAATTGTGTCTGATAGTCTTCCCCTCAAAGCAGAGCTTGTGAAGGACATTATAGAGGAAGAATGTCCATTTGAGTGGGCGACTTAACTGTATTCTATACGTGGCCTCTGTCTCTCCATCCTATCCCACCTCCAGCAGATGAGACCATCTGCTCTGCATACGTCTGGCCATAAAGAGCATTTCCTTCCAGACGCACTGACATTCCATACTTCATGGGAAGAACAGATGACATAAAGAAAAGCCGTTTATCAGGAGGAATGCTAGGCTGCTCTTCTCAGGTGAACAAGTTGAGGAAAGGGGCATTCCTGACTTAATGAGCATCCTGGGGAACTGCCTCACTCTCATCAAGACAAGAAGCCGTTGCATCAGCAAAAGTCACATGGATTCTGCACTTTAAAAAGCTCACAACATTCATTTCAAAGACATTGTTACCGGCACTGTATTTATTTATGTACAGTGGTACCTGTACATACACTTCAGGTTACATACGCTTCAGGTTACAGACTCTGCTAACCCAGAAATAGTGCTTCAGGTTAAGAACTTTGCTTCAGGATAAGAACAGAAATTGGGCTCCGGCAGCGCAGCGGCAGCAGCATTAGCTAAAGTGGTGCTTCAGGTTAAGAACAGTTTCAGGTTAAGAACAGACCTCCGGAACGAATTAAATACTTAACCTGAGGTACCACAGTACTTTCTAACCTCCTCTGTTCCTTGGATACCTCAGGTCAGGTAACAGGAATTGTACAAATTGTACAATTCTCTCTTACATTTCATATCTTACAGTTCTCTCTCCTACATTTCACAATCTAAATTAGATGTAGAATGAAGAAAGGGAGAAATGGGATTCATAGCTATAGCCACAGGTCCTTGAAGGAAAGTTATGAAATAAAATATGCAGGGGCCCTTCTAAGAGATTTCTGTGAAATTAGCTTGACGGGCTGCTCCCACCCATCTGTGTCTTAAGCCAATGAGTGAAGTCAGAGTTGTATTTGTTTTTTTTTTATAGAATATTTATTGAGATTTTACAAAAACATATGTTTAGAAAATACAAAGAGAAACATAGTAAAAGAAAAAGATAAAAAAAATCAAAAACATCATAAAAAAGAAAAAATAAGAATAAAAATACAAAAAAGACAGATAAATAAAAAAGAATTAAAAACAAATCCATTTTTTATAACTTTAAATTCGTTAGCTTGTTTCCTTGACCTCCTCACACCTCCCCTTTTTGTATTCCCAATTAAAGTAATCAAGTCAGCAAATCCTTACCCTCTTTCATTTATCTTAACTCTATATCTTAACATATTGTACCTCTATATTTTCATCCTTTATCAATTCATTTTTGCATATTTGTTGCTAATGCCACTTATTTCCAATCCAACATCATTTTTAACATTCATTAATTTTACAGTGTTTCTGAAGATAGTCTTTAAATTTCTTCCAGTCTTCTTCCACCAACTCTTCTCCCAGGTCTCGGATTCTGCCAGTCATTTCCACTAATTCCATATAGTCCATCACCTTCATCTGCCACTCTTCCAGGGTGGGTAAATCTTGTGTCTTCCAATACTTTGCAATAAGTATTCTTGCTGCTGTTGTTGCATACATAAAGAAAGTTCTATCCTTCTTTGGCACCAATTGGCCGACTATGCCCGGGAGAAAGGCCTCTGGTTTCTTCAGGAAGGTATATTTAAATACCTTTTTCATTTCATTATAGATCATCTCCCAGAAAGCCTTAATCTTTGGGCACGTCCACCAAAGGTGAAAGAATGTACCTTCATTTTCTTTACATTTCCAGCATTTGTTATCGGGCAGATGATATATTTTTGCAAGCTTGACTGGTGTCATGTACCACCTGTATATCATTTTCATAATATTCTCTCTTAAGGCATTACATGCCGTAAATTTCATACCGGTGGTCCACAACTGTTCCCAGTCCGCAAACATAATGTTATGACCAATATCTTGTGCCCATTTAATCATAGCAGATTTAACCGTTTCATCCTGCGTATTCCATTTCAACAGCAAGTTATACATTCTTGAAAGTATCTTAGTTTTGGGATCTAACAGTTCTGTTTCCAATTTTGATTTTTCCACCTGGAAGCCAATTTTTTTGTCCAAATTATAAGCCTCTCTTATTTGATAATAATGAAGCCAGTCTCGCACTTTATCTTTTAATTTCTCAAAATTCTGCAATTTCAGTTTATCTCCTTCTTGTTCCAAAATTTCCCAATATTTCGGCCATTTGGCCTCCATATTGAGCTTTTTCTGAGCCTTCGCTTGCATTGGTGACAACCACCTTGGGGTTTTATTTTCCAGTAAGTCTTTGTATCTTATCCAGACATTGAACAGTGCTTTCCTGACAATATGGTTTTTAAATGCTTTATGTGCTTTAACCTTGTCGTACCACAAATATGCATGCCACCCAAAAACGTTGTCAAAACCTTCTAAGTCCAAAATGTCCGTGTTCTCAAGAAGCAGCCAGTCCTTCAACCAGCAGAATGCTGCTGATTCATAGTAAAGTTTAAGGTCTGGCAGGGCAAATCCGCCTCTTTCCTTTGCATAAGTTAGTATTTTAAATTTTATTCTGGGCTTCTTGCCCTGCCAGACAAATCTAGAAATATCTCTCTGCCACTTCTTGAAACAGTCCATCCTGTCCAGAATTTGCAATGATTGAAATAAAAATAACATTTTTGGCAATACATTCATCTTTATAGCTGCAATTCGACCCAACAAGGAAAGCTTCAAATTTGACCATATTTCTAAGTCTTTTTTCACTTCTGTCCAACATTTCTCATAGTTATCTTTAAATAAGTTTAAGTTCTTAGAAGTCATATTAACCCCCAGATATTTTACTTTCTTAGCTAATGTTAAACCAGTCTCCTTCTGAAACCTCTCTTTCTCAATCGGTGTTAAATTTTTCTCAAGTACTTTAGTTTTTAACTTGTTCAATTTAAATCCTGCCACATGACCAAATTCTTGAATCAGTTCTAGTACTCTTTTCGTACTAGATTCTGGCTCCTGTAACATCAAAACTAGGTCATCTGCAAAAGCTTTCAGTTTATATTGTTTAGCTCCGACCTGAATACCCCGAATCAGACGGTCCCTTCTAATCATATTTAACAAAACCTCCAGGACCGAAATAAAAAGCAATGGGGAAATTGGGCAGCCTTGTCGTGTCCCTTTCTCTATCTTAAATTCCTCTGTCATCACATTATTAACTATTAGCTTAGCCTTTTGTTCTGAATAAATTGCACTTATACCATTTTCAAACCCTTGACCCACCCCCATCCCCCAAAGATTTTTCTTAATGAAATTCCAAGCAATATTGTCAAAGGCTTTCTCCGCATCTATAAAAATTAAAACTGCTTTAGTATTAATGTTCACTTGCAACTTCTCCAATATGTTAATTATGTTCCTCGTATTGTCAGACAAGTGTCTACCTGGAAGAAAGCCAGCTTGGTCCTTACGTATCTCTTCCACTAATACTTTTTTTAATCTATTAGCCAAAATATCAGCAAAAATTTTGTAATCCACATTAAGCAGGGATATGGGGCGGTAGTTCTTAAGTTGTGTCTTTTCAGACTCTGTTTTCGGTATAAGTGTAATGTAGGCTTCCTTCCACGACTCTGGCGCTTTTCCCCCCTCCAAAATTTCATTACAGACCTCCTTCAGTGGCTGAATTAGCCAATCTTTCAAAGCTCTATAGTATTTTGAGGTTAGACCATCCGGCCCTGGAGATTTACCCAACTGCATATTCTGAATGGCACCTTCTACCTCCTGTTCTGTAATTTTGTGGTTCAGCATTATCTTGTTTTCTTGAGAGATTTTTTGTAATCCATTTATTTTAAAAAATTGATCTATATCAAATTCTTTCTGTGGCCCTTGTGTATACAACTGTTTAAAATACCTCTGGAAGCATTTTCTAATTTTCACTGGATTCTGAATGTTCTTTCCTTCCACTTCCAAATTAGTAATAGTATTAAGCTTTTGTCTTTTTTTCATTTGCCAAGCTAGCAATTTTCCACATTTATTAGCCGATTCAAATGTCCTTTGTCTCATTTGTTTGATTTTCCATTCAATTTCCTGATTCATGATCTTCATATATTGCACTTGATATAACTTTATGTCTCTCAGAATCTCTTGTGACTTTTGTTTCGCTCTTAGTTTCTTCTCACCCTCTTTTATTTTTTCCAAAATTTTATCTTTTTTCTCATTTTGGGCTCTCTTCTTTATTGCATTCTGTTGAATCAGAAACCCCCTCATAACTGCTTTACTTGCGTCCCAGATTATTCTTTTTTCAGTATTAGTGTTCAAATTTATCTCAAAGTAGTCTCTCAAAGTTTTTTGGGCCTTCTTGATAACCTCTTGATCTCTGAACAAGGTGTCATTCATCCTCCATCTAAAGGAACCGGTTGGTGATAGTTTCATCTCCATTTTCACAGCATTATGGTCGGAGCAAGTTTTGGGGCAAATTTCCACTTTTCGAGTCTTAGGTGCCAGTCCTCTAGTTATCCATATTTGGTCAATTCTTGTCCATGTCATTTTGGCTTCAGAAAAGAATGTTCCCTCTCTTCCTAAGGGGTTCTTCGTTCTCCAGATGTCAATCAAGTCCATATTGTCAGTCAGTTAAAAAAAGGTTTTTGGTAGTCTGCCATCTTTAGTTACAATCTGTCTCTGCGACTTGTCCATATTTGTACATACCACTCCATTCATATCTCCCATCATGATGATGTTGTGATCCATGTAATCTAACAATGTCTCATGCAATTTCTTAAAAAATTCAGATTTCTCCTCATTTGGTGCATAAACTCCTATTATTAAAAATTTTTCTCCTTGTGATTGAATTTCGATTGCCACAAATCTTCCTTGATCATCTTTAAAAACAAATTTCGGTGACAGGCTCTCTTTGGCGTAAATTACAACTCCTCTCTTTTTGACCTTATCTGATGAAATAAACTCTTGTCCCAATCTTTTATTAATCAATACTTTCCTGTGTAGCCTTATCACATGTGTTTCCTGTAAACAAATTAAGTCCAATTGTTCCTTTTTCAATAAATGAAAAACTTTCCTCCTCTTCTCCGGGGAGTTAAGTCCATGAATGTTCCAACTTAGTAATTGCAGAGACATGGTGTATTTATTCTACTTTCCTCCAACTGCTCCCAATAATTCCTCTTGTTCCGACGGTGGTATCACTTTTTCTAATTTGTCCAGTCCCGAAGATGGTGGTACTTTGTCTAGTACTCCTGGTTTCAAAGCTCTTAGCCCTTCTAGAGCCTCTTTTTGCAGATCTTCGTAATCTCTCAGGAATTTTTCCTTGTCTTCCACTGATCTTATTTTGAACTTTTTCCCTTTAAAGGTAAAGGATAGGCCTTGAGGGAATTCCCACCTGAAAGCAATTCTGTTACTTCTCAGCAAGGCCACCAAATCTCCGTAGTTAGTTCTAAGATCCAATAAGTATTTCGGAATATCCTTGAATATCTCCACTCTTGAATCGTTTATTTCCAAGGACTTCTGGAAGTGCAGGCTCAATATTTTATCTCTCTCGCTCTGTTCTTTCTCTCTCCTCTTCCAAGTCTAAAAGCAGTTACTATCTTGAAATCTTGCTTAGCATCCAAGTTCCAAAATTCTGCAAATTCCTTCGTAAGAAAGTCACTCAAACTGTCCTTTTCCAATTCAGGGACCGCCCTGATTCTCAGATTAATCTGTTTTTCCTTAAGTTCAATCATAGACAGAAGCGACCGGTGGTCCTTAAGCTCTTTACATATAGATGGAATCTTTTCCTCTACCGCCAGCACTTTTTCCTTTGCTTCCTCAGTTGCCTTTTGGTTCGAAGCGGATTCTTGCAACAGTCTTTCAATAGCTTCTGTATTTGAGTTCACCTTCTGCCCCAAATTATTAATGCTAGTAGTATTTTGGTCAATTTTAGTAGTCGCTTCAGTGACTTGGTTACTTAATTTTTCCAAACTTTCAAAAATTTTATTTAATACTGAAGTAAATCCCTCTTCAGTAGCCATTCCTTTAGGCCCAACTTGCGCAGGATCTTTCCCTTGTACAGAATCTTTTCCTTGTGGTGCAGAAGGGGCAGGTACAGATGCAGGGGCAGATACAGATGCTCTACGCTGCTGCGTTACACTAGTCTGCTGCTGTCTAACCTTTCCCGATCTTGTTGTCTTTTCCTGAAGCAAGTCTGCCATGCCACTTTATCTAGGAATCTGGAAGTCAAGGTCAATCCCACGGTCAAAACTTGTTTTGCTATGAAAGTTTCCCAGGCCAGTCGAGAGTGGAAAATCCCCTGGCTAGTTGCAACAATTTCAAAGTTCCTCTAGGGGGACACAGTAGCGATCAATAATGTTACAATAAAGTCTCTCTTCCGATTTTCCAAAGTCCCCCTTTTACAAAAGAGAAAAGCAACAGTTCCAAATTCAAAGTAACCCTCAGAGTAAAAGTGCCTCACTTGCAGAGTTAACTGTCACAAAGTAGCATTGTCCATAAATAGTGCGATTCTCAGTACAGCAATTTTATTAGTCTGGCAGTCTGTTCCCAAGGATTAAGTGGTGGTCTTTTACTCCTTTTCCCTCCACTTTTCTTGCAGGCAACATATATTTTCTCCTCTTCCCTCCCCTCTCCTGCAATTCAAGGAGGGAAATCTTTTGATTTGACGTTAGGATTTAAGTCCTTTTTAACCCCCACTCTCCAGCGTTAGCTTAATCAGTCTTTGCTTTGATCTATATACAGAAAGGAAGGCGGACTTCCTGTTTGCGCCTTCCCGTTTCAGTGCCAAATTAATCCTCTTTTTCTTGAATCCCCGGGTCTTTGAACTTGACCTACTCACGGGTAGTTGTTTTTTAGCCGAATTGTCCCAAGAAAAAGGTCAGCGCTCTCCGGTAATGGCTGTGCGGCTTCGCTCCACGGAAGAAGCAGTTGGCTCCCAGCACCGCGTCTGTCTCCCCGTTCCGCTCCGGGACCCTTTACGGGGTTCCTTCGCAGTTAGGGGGGCGCTAAAGGTGCCCGCTGAGTCCCACGAACACAGGCTTCTCCCGCCTGTAGTTTCCTAAAGGGTCCCCGCGTCGCCGTCGCGGTTAGACCCGATTTCCGTGGAGTAATCCCCTCACAGCTGGAGGGAATCCGCCATTACCGATGGCGCTGCCTCCGGAAGTCCGTGAAGTCAGAGTTGTATTTGGTAAGTGAGCTGTTTAGACACCAGGCAAAAGGAATCTCTGGGGTCCTAAAGAGCTGCACTTCTCCTGCTTCTGTCTTATTTTCTAGTCAGAAATTCAACAGGTTAAGCCTTTTCTCCTATAGAAATACAATTCTGGGGAAAACTTCACAATCTTGGTTGTGAGTTCTGGAAGACCTGCTTCCTGCCTTGCAGGTCTTTTCCCACCTGGTGTGGGAGTGCAGGGCCCTGACTGACTATAAGCTGTTGCTGTTGTACACACTCTTGGACTGGGGTATTGATTAGGAGTTTTTGTTGGAGCTTCTTGCTGCTTTTGTTGCTATCATTTTTTGTTTCTTTCTTTTTAGATTTTATTATGATCTATGTGTTTTATTAGTTGTCTATGACTACTTTTGTAATGATGCAAATCTTTTCATGTTGTAAGCCACATTGAACGTGGAAAAGCAGCATGCGCATAAACTGATGAAGATGATGTTTGCAGCCCCTATAATTTTGTGACATGCCTCCTTCTGACTGGCATCCTCAGAATTCTCTCTACATTCAAAATGTGCCCCCAGTCAAAAAAGACTGGCAGCCCCTGTTGTACATGCTGTGTACTTGTGGCACAATGGATTAGGCGTGCTTTTCCAAATCTCACGGCTATGATACAGGCCCATCACTTGATGAATGTGTTATCTCCATGCGATACCTTTCTGTGAAGTCAGTCGAGAGATTCAAATGTGAGACATTACGAACTGGTTCAAGCATTTTTTTAATATCTCCATGTGGAGTGGCCCCCAGACACACAGCTGTGTGGAGAATGTAATGATGCTTGGCGGCAGCTCATGCACATTTCTGAGCCACTGCTTCCTGGCAGCTGTTGCGTAAATGCAGTGATTGAACAATTGGGGCCATCTGCATCAAATGTTACATCTTCCATGTGGCAATACTTTGCCTTTTGCTCATGCTCATGATAAAGATAGCCATCAGCTTCTTGTAGTTTTGCATGATGGGTAGTCCAAAGAATAGTCCAAGGTTTTTTTTTGAGTAAACACCTGAGTATTTCAACATGGGAAGCTGCTGCACACCAAGTCAGACTATTTGTCAGTCTAGCTCAGTATTGTCTGTTTCAGCTTTCCTCAACCTGATGTTCTCCACCAGACCCCACCAACATGGCCAATGATCAGAGCTGATGAGAGTTGCAATTCAGAACATCTGAAAGACACCAAGTTGGGGAAGGCTGGTCTAATTGCTAGTGTTACACATGCTCCAGTCTTTCAAGGGCTCCTGCGTGTTGGTTTACATGGAATGAAGATCGTGGGAGATTTTGGGCATTTCTGTGATACATGGTTTATGCTTTACACATTTATTTTCCAACTTATGCTGCATGGACGTTTCAGAGCATTGACACTCCAAAGGATCTTGCTCTCCATCAAATTTCTAGGGGAGATGCCAAAGCCATAACTTTGGATTCTCACAGGCTGAAATATACTCAGAGTCGAGTGTGAATTTCATGCTCTTTATTCAGTTTGTAGTAACAATGAATGAAACTTTCCCCAAAATGTCTAGCTATATATACATTATTTACACAATGGGCCCCCTCGTGATTGGCTAATTCTGGGCTGCTCCTGTAGGCCAATCAGGTTGCAGATTCACCAGAAGCCTGATTGGCTGCTTCTGCAGGGCAATCAGGTCGCTGATTCACTTCCACCTGGAGCTGGATTGGGTGGCTCCTGAGGACCAATCAGACTGCTGCATTCTAGATCCTATTGTTCTAGGATTCAGCTCAGTACATAACACAGGCCAAGGAGCCTTCATGGGGTGGCTGTTTCCAGAGGAAGAATGGGCATTGTATGTGTTTTTTAATGCCTCTCCAGCTACTATTTAAAGTAGAGAAAACCAGGAAGACAAGACTAAACAATTTATTATTACATTTATATCATACCATTTCTTCAGGAGTGCAAGGCAGTGTGCAAGATTCTGCCACTACCCAAATTATTGTCAAAACCACCCTGTAAAGTAGGTAGGGATGAGTGAATCTGCCAATTTCAGTTTCTACTACTACACTGACTGGTAGTGGTTTTGCAGGGTTTCAGATGCTCTTCCTATTGCAGATATTAATATTGCACAGCTTGAAGCAGTAAGATGAATAAAAACTGATTCCTCTTGGAATAAAAATTATCCAGACCCAAAACATGTTTTCAAAGCTTTACCAACAGAACTTTCTTCAAACAGACACAAAAACAAATAATGATGCAATCAAATAGTCGTATAAAACAACGCGCTTGTCCAAACACAGGTTCCTCTTCTTAGAAATATTAGATTACTTCAAACATACCTGAAATCAAAGGTCTTTCTCTCCACACACAGACTCCATTCGCCTGCCTTCCAGCTTGAGGCTGTTTTCTCCAGGAGAGACTCATTTGCACACCTTTCTTCTATGGTGGTTTGAGAACAAAGGCAACTCCCTCAAAATGGAGATTTGGAACTGAATACCTTACTCATGTGATCTAAGGGCCATCAGAGATATATTACTAGCTAATTATCAACTGTTAGGCTCCAGCTTAACTTCAATGGAATTTCCCCAATGTTCCCTTTAACAGTAAAGGTAAAGGACTCCTGACAGTTAAGTTCAGTCGTGAACGACTCTGGGGTTGCTGCGCTCATCTCGCTTTACTGGCCAAGGAAGCCAATGTTTGTCCACAGACAGTTTTTCCATGTCGTGTGGCCAGCATGACTAAGCCGCTTCTGGCAAAACCAGAGCAGCACATGGAAACACCATTTACCTTCCTGATGGAGCAGTACCTATTTATCTACTTGCACTTTGACGTGCTTTTGAACTGCTAGGTTGGTAGGAGCTGGGACTGAGCAACGGGACCCTTTAACAGTACACAGAGTCATTTTCCATTTCAATGTACAATCAAACAACTATACTTAACCCTTCTTTCCCAGGCCTACTGCAGTATGTCAGGGGTTGAACATGGGCTCTTTTGCATGTAAAGCAGATGCTCTGCAATGGAGCTACATGGAGGACACAAAACCTATCACCTTAAACACAATGCTTTTTATTGCACTTTCTGTTTTGTCGACTACAGTAATGGCCTTGTTCATGAGTTATCCCCAAAGCAACAGTAACTTTCTGTCATTAAGTAAACATATAAATCAAACCTTGAGCACAGCTTTGAGGTCCTGAGATCTCTTCCCCGTGGCCAGAAATCTGCAACTGAAACAATGAGAAGTTTCCTCCCCTATAGGGAATGTAGAGTTTTGACTTGAAAGGAGTCTGTGCATTCCAGAAAATATGCTGGACCTTGGTGAGATGGGGAAGTTATGTAAGGACGTTGGGGTCAAAAGCTTGCAGAAGGATGGTTAGAAACAGCTGCTAGTGAAAAAGAGCCATTTTTACCAAATAGACAAGGAGCTTTTCTAGTGTAAATCTTCAGCACTATACAGTCATTGCAATAAGTGGTTCCTTGCGAAGGGGTTTACACAGTTTGTAAACACATACACAGACACTCCTGGTAACTAAGCTGCTTGGCTGCGTTCTTCCTTATGGCAGCTATTGAGCTTCAAGATAATTGTTTATAACAGGACACAGCAGATTTGGCATGGTGTGCCTTCATCTGCATGTTAAAACACTTTGTCCCAGGGAGGACCATGGTTCTCTCCAAGTTGCAGAGCTGGGGAAATAAAAGCAGATGATTTTGATGGAAAAGCATACTAAATATGGTAGGATTGTAAATGCAGTGTTTCATATTTTGCTCATTCCGAAAAATAAGGACACTCATTAGCTAGGCCACAACCTTTTGCATCCCTATTTGGAGAAAAAAAGGCCCACTGAGGTAAATTAAATCATTTCTCTGCAAAAATGCATTGGGTTGAGTTCTTAGCAAACATATATGAACATATGATCACATCAGATCCAAATGTATACCATCTTACCTGACAGTCTACGAGCATCTTTATTCTCCAATATTTCTTCAGTAAATAAATATCTGAATACATGGGGGTCCACAGGAACATTGAGAGGGCCTCAGCTTAGCCACTCCAATTTATGAAAACCCAAAGACTGTGTTGTATCCAGTATGCTGCACTCTCTACTTGCTCAAGCACTCTCTATTATTTAAAAATGGTTAAATATTAACAGATGTATCATGTACAGCTGCATTAAAAAAATTGAAACCAAAATGCAGTAGGTTACAACAAAGGTCATGGAATTAAGTGATATGGCTATTACATCAATATCCTCCTTTAATGCAGGTCAAATGGGTTTGCCCATTTTAGGTTTGATTCAGGGCCAAAGTAGACCTGACATTAATTGCAGAGTCGTGATTGACCTTTCTACTTCTTCAATTTAAAAAGCAACTGTAGGGGGCAGAGATCAAGACTGGGACTGTAGTTTGACCCTTTCCCTTGTGCTATGGTCCTGATTAAAACCACCTCCCCAACCTGCTGTTATTTGCCTGAGTAGGAGAGCTTCAATTATTGCCCAGGCAAACATCTACCTAGGGCAAACAATAGCTTTCAGAGATGACATTAATCAGGACTTCATTGGAAGACAGGGTTAATCCCTTTCCTTATGTTGCATGGTCCCAATAATGATTGTGCCCAACAACAAAAAAATAAAAAAAATATAAATGATTGGGTCGGGGCCACAGCTGTTATTAACATTTCAAATCTAAATAGGTTAATTGCAATCACGCAATTATAGTCACATTTAGTTTGGTTCTCTGGGCTTCAAAAATGGCTTTTAAAAAACAATTCTCTCTTATTGGAGATAGCTTTTTAGCACATTGCCGAGATCTATATTCCATAGCCAAGAATGCTCAGCTGAATTAATTGCCAAACCACAAGGAGTGTCTTGGAACCCCACAATGATCTCGATGGCTTTTTATCACATCTTAATGTACTGAAATTTTGAAAAATACTTATCAGCACCCTTCATTTTGTATGTCTTTTTAATCGTAACTTTAAGATGATTAAACACATCTGCCACATCTCCAAGACCCTTACTTGGCCGTGACGACTTTGCTTTGGCCTCAGGTGTGCATTTGCCAATAGGAATTTGTCAAAGGCATTAGAGGCAAGGCTTCAAAGGCTGTTCTCCATCCCAGCAGCAAAAGTCCATTTCCCTGGCTTGCAGATGGTGCACAGTCCTTCCCTCATCCAAATGCATGATGTAATTTTTCCAAAGGCAGCTGTAGGCTGCGTTGAGCCAAAAGTTCATGAAGCAGCCGATCCCATCACCAGCTGGTAGTTAAACTGAAAGTTGTCTATGTACATTCCATTGTCCCAATTAGAATGCAAAACAGTGTCTTCCATCAACAGAGCTCAAACAAGTATTGGTTTTGGGGAGTGGGAAATACAACATGTATTTTCTCCTGGGGAAATTCTAATGACAAAAAATTGCATATGTACCTACAGTGGGGATGGGAGACCCGTGGCCTCCAGAAATTATTGAACTTCTATCTCTCTTCTTCTTTGGTGATCACTCGTAGCTGAGTAAGATTGTCTTCCATAAACACGATTTTAACAATGAGTCCGTAAATGACTGTGGAGGCCAATTATGAATCCACATGTCCTTCCACAGTGGGGTCATTGGTTTCCAGACGGGAGTTGGTCACAGTGTGGATTTGCCAAGTGTGCCTTCCTCTTTGCATGTTTCTCCCTCGCATCCTGAGTTTGAGTGTCTTCAAAGCCCATGATGCCTTTGATGAAGGCTGATCTCCAATTGGAGCGCTCGCAGGCAAGTGTTTCCCAATTGTTGGTGTTTATACTACATTTTTAAACATTTCTCTTGAGACAGATAAGTTCTGGAAGGCCACAGGTTCCCCACCCCTGACCCCTGACTGCAATGTCCAATGCATAGCATCTTCTGCCTCCCATTTCCATAAAGTTCAATACTTTCCATGTGACATATTCAAAGATGTGAACATATGGATGGTGGGGGAGCAGGATAATGCCTGCTAGCCTTGCTCTATCCATGCATTTATCAGAACCTCTGAACAGACCCTACAGCCTTACCACATGTATGATTGTAGGCTCTCTTCATGTAGTTGGGTACCCTGTAAAAATGAAAAAAGCTGAATACATTTTTTTCACTATGTAGGGCAAATACTTGTACCTGAACTAACTTTCTCAGGAAAAACAGGCATATAGTGGCACCATGAGATGAAGTTCTAGATATTTTTGACACATTAAAAACTGAGAAGGTCTGGATAGTATCCACCTAAGAGTTTTTAAAGAATTCACATGTGGAATTGCTATCTTCTAACAAAAACATGTAACTTGTTTCTAAGATTGGCCTCTATATCTGAAGACTGGGAAGCAGTTGATGTTAACAGCAATGTTTATAAAGTATTTAGGAAATCACAAATGGTTAGCTTAATGTCTGTTCTGGGTAAATTGCTGGAAAGAGTTACTGATGGGGAAATTATGAAGTATAGAGAAGAACAAGACTTGCTGAAGGAGAATCAACATGGCTTCAGCTATGTGGAAAGATTACATTAGGGGCATCTTAAATTAGACAAAAAAGTTGATTAAGAGGGGACATAATGGAGGTTTCTAGAATTATGCGTGATATTCAGAAAGTAAATAGAGTGAGGTTTTTCTCCCTCTCTCATAATAGGAAACTCAGGTCGTCTGAAAACTTTTGTTGGCTTCTCATAGGCATCTGGATAGCCACTTTGAGAAACACGATACTAAACTAGATATAGGCCTTCTCCTGATCCAGAAGGACTCATCATGCAGCAGAGCTAATCTTATGTCCACTGCATCCCCCTGGCCAGAAATTCCTGAGGCTACCCCTCCAAGCACACAAACATATACTATCTATCATTATAATGGGGGTTTCAGTGGTCTTTTAGTAATCATGAGATGGCCAATTCACTTGAGCAATGAGTAATATACATTAATTCCAGCTTGCAGATTTATGCTGATAAAAAAAAGTATGGATTGCCACTGTAGCAGACATGTGGCTGCTATAGTCATATACATTTGGATGCAAATATAATATTAATAACAAACTACATACAGCGTTGGCATGGCAACAAGAACCTACTCACATAAGGCTTAATCCAAGGCCTGTGAAAATACTCCAACTGAGTACTGTACAATGAACTCTAAAGAAGACATGTAAATTTGGGGAAGGAGAGAAAAACCAAGTACGTGGGGGCCTCTTCAGACATTTTTAAAAACCTATTTCTTACATTAAAAAAACAACCTTTAATGAACTTCCCATTTCCCTCTTCTGAAAGCTCTGAGAGTTAATTATATTGCCCGTTAGCAAGTACAGTGAATCCCACACAGTGTGGCAAAAAGTTGCCAAGTAAGTTACTAATTCTATAAACAAAGCTAAAAACTTCTCTCTTTCACCTAGCCTGGTTGGTTCTCAAGCACATACCTCCTGGCCATCATTAGCTGTAGCTAAACTTTGTTTCTTTCTAAAATGGTTAAAGGTTTATATACCATACCACTCCCTCTCTTTTGAGGTAAGGGGGAGGGGAAATCTGAATTTTTTGCAGTTTCAGCTCTTTTTCTGGCATAAATACACATAAAAGAAAAGAAAAGGAGAAGAAATCTGTCTAGGCCTGTTCACACATTTCAAGTAACGTCATATTCATGCAGTAATGGTGGTGCACATGTCTTCTCTTTCAACATGCAAACAGGATTGCATAGGAACACAGGGAGCTGCTTTGTAGTATTATCTAGTTCAGCATGAGTACCATGAGCATCATTAGCTTGTTTAGTACCACTCCCCCCCCAAATCACTGGGAAGGTGTGTATTCTGTGCTGTCTTCCAGTGGCTGTTACCACTCAAACAAATCAGCTAACCCCACTCCTGAAGTATTCTGAATGTTTAAGAAACTTTTAAAAAGAACCCCACCTCTAATAACTCAAGGGATGCTTTATATATTTTCTGGGATTGATTTCCTTTTGTAGCCTATTTGTATTCAACATGGGTTTTTCTCTGCAAGATGTTTAGGGACATTTTGTATTTTAGCAGCACACTCTATAGATACGGTATATTGCTTGTTTCCCAGAGATAATATGTTGCAGACTATTATGCTGTGGGGATGTTTATTCCCCTCCTCAAGCTTTTGAAGACATTAAAATGATAATAAAAATAAAAATAATCTAAGGGGTGGTGCTCTCTGGATGATAATTGTATATTCCTTCATTTACTTCAAATTGCAGTAAGCAATTTATTTGAGGGTCCTTCTGCTCATTCGGGGGGGGGGGGAATCTGCCCTCAAGCCTTTCCCTGACAACACCACAGATCATATGGTAAGATGCAAGTTCATGGTTTTTGGGTGTGTGCAGCTGTTTGGTTAGGAGACCACCAACTTTTGTTTTTGTTTTTTAATGAGGTGGGACTTCTGAGCATCACCAGTTTTTCTTCTGTGTGAAAGGGTGTTTTGTGGCCCACAGGAGTTTCTTAGATTTCTGATGGTGCCCCGGGCTCAAAAAAGGTTGGAAACTCTAATCAGAGTGTTAGACCTTTGCATCTCTCCAGCCTCAGTCCCCAAAGGCTTTGTCTTTTATTCAAAATAATGATTAAGAAAACTCCTCCCATATGTCTTCTGCTCACTGCAGATTCACATTTCATGCACACTAATAATAATAATAACAATAATAATAACAACAACAATAACAATAAGAATAAATAATATATTTATACCCTGCCCATCTGGCTGGGGGGCTCCCAATAGAATATTAAAAACATGATAAAACATCATACATTAAAAACTTCCCTAAATGCACATTAACATCCTCCTTCAACATTTCCTTCTTTTACATAGTCATATTTTACTTTGCCCCAATACTTTTTGCCACGGCTCTTAGCAATCTGGTGCTTTCACAGAAACTGGAAGAGCAATTAAATAATGAGAAACGCCTCATTCCTGTTATTCATTGGGGAGAAGCAAGGAGACAGGATTTGTCTATTTAATACTTCTGTTGGACCATATTGAGAAGTTAGATATGAGTCACAGGTGAAGCTATGTTGAAGGTCACCACTTAGCACCTTCTGTTCAAATCTTTGCACTTCACCTCCTTTTTCTTTATATTCCTTATACGTTTAGTCAGTCCTTTCTTCTGCCTGAAGCTGGGCATTTCTCCGAATGGGGTGGGTTTCCACCCAGTGTTTAAGGCACTGCCATTCCCTCAGGCTTGGGATCTGTTCAGCCTTGATGTCAGAGGCTGAACTCACTCTGGGTGCAGACAGTCCTTCCTTGCAGATCCCCCCGAGCCCTGATGGAGCCCGACCCTGAGTTTGGTGTAATGCCAGGGCTCTTGGTCCTCCTCTGATGAGAACTCTCCATGCAGATACATGACAGATTGATTACTGAACTACTGTGGGAACTGTCCTTCTGTGAGGGGAACAGGAGTCTCCCAGCAACCCTCAGCACCCTTGACAAACTAGTTTGTTAAAAACTGCAACACTTACCAAGTCAAAACTTTTATCCAGTTTAAATTATAAGTGTGGTTCTAATTTAAATTGATATTGATAGCAATGTAGCGATATGATGGGGTATATAGTTTGCACCAAGCACATGTAAGGTTGCTTATGGCATGCTAGACTTGAATATCCTTTTTATTAGGCACTGTTAGTTAGTTTTGTCAGTCGTTTTAAATATGTTTTCTCATAAGAAAAGCAACTTTTAAAAAATGTACACAATAAATACAAATAAAATTCTACTGGTGGATCTGAAATGCCATTTTCCCAAGGCATACTGACCCAAAGCCTGCTTTTTGCCAATATGTCTAGCTGTGCTTTATTTATGTTGGAGTTCTATAACTGCATGCAGACTTTTTCTCTGTGTTTGAAGTCTGCAGTGCATGTCTCCCTGGGATAGGCCTAATGGTTGTTCTAACCTCCTACAAAATACAAAATGGACCATGGACATGTAATTTAATTCAGGAGCATGTGCTGTTGCAATGGTGTTCCCCGTACCTGCTGTAAAATACGTTTGTTCTGCTGTTTGGTTGCTAGTCTGCTGGCATGGGGGGCGGAATGCCTTGGTGTGTTTTTGCGCCCATCATACTGATGCTGTGATTTCACCTCAGTGATGCTTGCATCTCTTTTAATAAACATGTTATAAATTTTGGTTGAATTTTAAAAGAAGCTTTTGTCATCTCAGTTATTGTTATCTCACATTCTGCTCACTCCGCTCTTGAATAGTACAGATCTCTTTTCAAGGTGGGAAGAGTGCGATATAACATTTAACACAATATCACACGACAGCAGTTATTTCAGCATGCTACCGAAGAGAGTCAAATAATGGCACTTTCTGCTCTGCTGAAAGACTAGCTCCATCAGGCTCTTCCCACAATGCTACAGGGACAGACAGTGGAAGAAAGCCGCTATTTGGGCACCACAGGGCCTCCCCCAGCACAAAGCATATGACTTTTGGCACTTGTCAATGAGAACTGAGTACTGCACAGGATTCCCATGAATTTTCAAGGAATGGCATACTTCATCATGGGGAAGCTTTTGTGGGCGCATGCCAGTGGTGGCTGTGATCAGAGGCCCAAGTGGGCAGGACGATGAATGCGACTCTTACCTTTGCGCATACCTCTTTATGCGCAAAGCAAAGAGTCTTGGGCAACTGAGGTGTGCATTTTTAGAACCCACCCTATTTTTGTGACAATTTGTTTTAAATGTAACATTTATTAATAATGCTACATTATTAAGCAACGAGAGCCAGTGCAATGTAGTGGTTGTGGAGGGTCGGACTAGAACCTGGGAGACCAGGGTTCAAATTCCCATTCAGCCATGAAGCTCCTTGGGTGTCCTTGGGCAAGTCAGTCACTCTCTATCGAACAGGGTTGCAGTGAGGATAAAATGGGGAGGAGAACTATGGACTTGGAGAAAAGGTTTAAATAAATACATTTTTAATTGTTGTAAACTGCCCTGGGACCTTAGGGTGGAGGGTGGCTTACAGTTGTTGTCACTGTTAAGAGAAAGACATATCCCAGCCATGCAAAATCCAGAGGTTTTTACACCCCCACCAAATATCTTACTTCTGGCAAGCAAGATGCGCCATCACATTTCAGTGACACATTTCAATCAGGCAACAGCACTTGTGGAAGGCTCAGAGCAGTGCTGGGGAGGGGTGTGGCCAGCAGAGGGTCCCAGACACTGGTGAGGTGGAGGGCTGAGAGCCCACCAGTAGGGGGAGTCAGAGCCAATGGGAAGTAGAGCCGATGCATTCTCATTTTGCCCCTTGTGAGTTCTATAAAGGCAACAGTGAGACTAAGGAGGAGGAAGATGGCAGGTAGTACTGTAATGGGTGGACTGAGGTAGGTTTGCCCTAATGGACCAACCTCCACTGGTCCTGAGGAGTGGATAGAAAGGACTGGAGGATTTTCTTTGACCTAAGAGCGCAAGGCTCCCCACCCCCGCCGTACACAAAACCAATATTTCCCCAGACTGTCCTGTGAAAAAACGACAGGCAGTGGTGGAAAATCTCAAGTGTGGCAAAATATTTGCTCAGTCCTAATGAACTACCCTGAACAAAAAGTTGAGCTTTGTGCTGTTGGCTGAAATTCACGTTAACAAAATGATTTAAAAAACCTAACAAAACGAAAACACAGGAGACACAGGGAGCCATGTACAACAAATAAATACATGAAAAACTGGAGATCTTGGGCCTTCTGTTATCTATATACATCCTGTGAATACATCATAGCGTTCTCATTCCTGCCTACACACAGGCAGGTTTTTTTGCCAGGATAAAGACATAAATCATTATACCGTATTTACGCTAAATGCAAAAGAGAGAGTGCATCTGTTCTGTTTTAGATTAAGTCATCTTTTGTGTCTTGATGAAGCCCCATCCTTTTTGAAAAGCTCTCTCATCAAACAGTGAGAGCAACGAGGTGTTTCTCTTGAAGAAGAAATCTACTTTCCGTTCTCTAATTCTGATTTTGGATCAAGTTGCAGATGTTTACATTGTTAGAGCAAAGAACAGGCAGAGACTTTGTGTTCTTCTCATCCATGTATTATGGCAGATATAAACCTCCATAGACTTTCTTAAAAGGGCTGGAGAGAGAGAGAGAGAGAGAGAGAGAGAGAGAGAGAGAGAATCAGTTGACTAGCCAATCCGTATTTGAGGTTTGGACATAGCTAGAAATCTTGAACAATGGGTCCTTGCAACATGACAATGACATTTTCTGTGCATGTCCAGGTGTCCCCAGACAAGCATCAAAATTTGTGCCAGGTTTTGACATCCTGAGAATTCAGATGTTCCTTCAGCCTGCAGTCAACAGGTGTCTTTTGTTTGGTATATACAGTGTGTCTTCCATGTGGAAATAGGTAGGGTTTCTTGTGGGGGGCTCTGGGAATAAAATTGGAATCTTGTGCTCAGGTGAGGAGCCAATGGAAGGATGGGTGTGGCAATAGAAACTACCCATCAAAATGACAAACTGCTCACTAAGAATTAAAAATAAAAAATCCCGCTACCAAGCTTGCACACTAATGGTGACTCCAGATATATACTAGCTTATTTTTATTTATTGGATTATACGCATTAAGGAAAAGTATGGATTAAATTTTGAAAAAAGTATAGGCTAGCATTTTGAGGATGACAGCGTTGTGTGGTCATTGTGAAAAATCTGAGTGCACAAGGAGTACAGTACTTAAGTTCTCTATGTGAGAATCCAATGTTATGGTGTTGGGGGTTCCCCCTGGAAATAATATGAAGAGTTTCAGCTTTTGGAGTTAAAGATGTCAACCCCCATTTTATGCTCAACCCATCCACCCACATACACACCTCCTTATATCACAGATATACTGTAGGATATACTGTAAGTCCCTAGTGACCCCATTCAAAGGAAACCAGGATATTCACTGGAATCACATAACCTTTCACTGCTTGGAGATTGGGGTGTGTGGAGCAATATGCTTGGAAAGATAACAGCACATCCACCAATAAAGGAATTTCAGAGTGAACATTATTACTTTCTTTTAAAATGTATTTTAAAAGGTATGTCTTGCATTCTCAGCTCAACCTAATGGATATACAATAACATATCCACAACTCATAGATGGGAATAGATGGCACCATTTTAATATTTCAAGTGACAAACCACAAATCATTTAAGATGGTATAAACTGCATTCAAGTAGGGTAATCATCCCTATTGCCTTTATTAAGATCAAACCAGCTGAAGCATGAAGACTCCATTTTACATGGTTTGTAGACCATAAGATATCTATCCAGTTTCTTTTGTTAACTTTAATTTCTAAAGGAAACTGTCCAACTCTTACTAACTTGCACTTTTTTTTGTATTCTTTGCCATCTGTGTCAATCTCTGAATTTCCTGGGAGGGAGAGAATGGTCAGATGGCTTGTTTCTGCCAAGGAACTTGGAAGCATTAGCCATAGAGGTCATGAACTTTCCACAAATATTTGACAACTGACCAGAAATTGTAGTTAGTTGCTTAAATGATTATGAAGAACATATCTAGGAGATTTCTCCACCACTGGACATTTTCTTGGCATCTTCTCCCTTGGTCTGCATTCCAAATCTTCTTCTGCTAACAGAGATATTATTATTATTATTTCCTTATATAACACTGTAGCTGTGATAGAAACACAATCACCTGCTGGTTTCCCAACGCCCAACTGTAGTTCAAGGCCCAGCGCGTGTTACAGAGGTCAACTGAAAAATCAGCTATCCTCTTGCGACTTGGCTGCACCCTTCCAGTAGGATCCAAATGGGCAAGAGAAAGGTCCAGAAATGAACTGCATGAATGGAGGGTGTACACTCTAGGACATGCCCCCAGAGCATTGGATGCTGGTCTGTTAGGGCAAACAGGGCACTGCCCCACCATTCTCTGTCTGCCCCACATACCTGCCATCTTAATTGCAACCAGCCCAGCAGGTGGCCCCGGCTATCAGAATCATCTCGCTTAAGTTTTGCTCTTGGGGACAAAACTAGAAATAGTTGGCTCCAGTGGCTTTTTTCTGTGGGGATGCAGGTGTACGCATACCCCTAAACATTTTGTGAATCTAACGGGAGAAGAAACTAATTTTTTATTATAAAAAAAGCTTCTTCTCTAGCACAGTGAATTGTCAGTTCCATTGAATACACGGTGAATCGTCAGTTCTGTTGCTAACCCCGATGGCAGCCTCATTTCCTGTCACGGTGTTTCCTGTGTCTCAGATGGAAGCGAGCGTTTAAAGTAGGAGTTGGAATCTAGCACGGTGATTGGTCAGTTTTGTTGTTACCACCTCCGATAGCAGCTTCATTTCCTTTCCCAGTAATTTTCTTGAGTCAAAATGAGAGTACCCCTAAACATTTTTTTTAAAGAAAAAAAGCACTGGTTGGCTCCATCTATTATTGGATCTGACTCCACCATTTCTGGCCTTCCTGCCACCTGCCCTATTGCTCCCACTCTGGGAGAATCACATTGCTGCCACTGTAATCGGTGTCTCTGCTTCTATCACTCTTAAATCCAGCACTGATGGCAAGCCCTGCTTGGGAGCTTCAATCGCTGGAACCAATCCTAGTATTTGGTGCCAAATATAAAAGGAACTGACCCTTTTCTATTTGGCCCTGATTCCCAAACAGCCATTGTTCCTTTAGAGCCACAGTTTTACCTGTCCTAACATGATGTCATATGACGTGGTGGAAATTAGGCTCAGTCAAGAGGGAGAGGGAGCAATGCATCCTATGTTTGCTCTTTACATGCCTGTTTCCCAAGTGTTTGCCAGGATAACAGGGACACTGAAGCTGGGATCCTTGCAGGGAAGGACTAATAAGCGCGCGGGGGGGGGCATATTTAGGAAAGAATTAATTGGACCAAAATGTTTACATCACTGGATCATTTGGCATCTCCAAATAAGGAATTGTGTCATTATTATTTTTGCTGTATGATGAATTTATTTGATTAAACTGGTTGCATTACTTGAATGTTTGGTATCACCAGATAAGGAATTGTAGCTTAAAAAAAAAAGTAAAATAAAACATATCCTGGTTCCCCTGAGACCAAGTTGGAATTGCAACCACTCTAGAAGAAAGAGCACAATCTGGGAACATCACAAGGGGGATTTCACCATTATAGGGGTAACTTCCCTCTGGTATAATTAGCTGCACTTTTAAAGCATCAGTGATATTATACAATGGGGATTCCCACTGTACAGTCATGATTTGTTATGTCTCTTTTTACTGAATGCGGACCATACTTTATTCTTCATTGGTACTGAAGGAAGTATGAGACATGATTTAAATGTGACGCCCTTTTATGGAAAGCATGTTCATATTTAGGTGTTATTCATGATCAGTGTCAACAAAAATGTTCTTCCCAACCTATAAGCATCTCTGATGTGCCAGAAATCTGTGCCCTAGCTAGGTATGCTCTTTTTCCCCTCTAACACCAGACATGTGTACAAATGGTAAGCACCTTTTATTAAATTTGATATCGGTTGCAAGGAACACCTAATTGGGTACATTATTTATATGCGCCACTGTCATGCAATCATCTTTCAAAACTGCTTATTCTTTCTTTTTTTACTCTGTAATATGTCATAAAAATTACTGTGGTTTGGGTGCATGTTAAGGGGTGGAATATATTTGAGACAATGTTGAGTTGGAATGACATAAATTCAATTTTTGGTGACCAGGTAAGATGGCTTTGCTAAGCATGGAGTAGCTGGCTAGGCCCTGCAGGAACCCTTGGGTTGACTGGCTGTTTTAACCGTATGTATGCTCATTAATCTGGAATTTGTGTGTGTGTGCTTGTTTTTACACATGGATCGACTCTGATGTGCATCTGGTGATGAGTTGACTCCCAAGAATGTGAAGTAATTTCTGGCTTCCAACTGAAGACAGGCCCTCTTGCTCTTTAACTCCTTGCTCTTTTTGGCTATGTAGCAGGACATAAAGAGACTTACATTAATAACTGGAAAAGCACTGGGAAGTTCACTGTCTGATCTGCTGTTTATTCTGAAAAGGTCAGTCTGGGACATGTGTCACTTGGAAACAGAATTGTTAGTTTTGGAAGCGAATTTCCATTATAAGAAATACAAGACCCTAGTACATGAGAACTTGAGAACATAAGAAGAGGCTTTCTGGATCATACCAAAGACCCATCTAGTCTAACATTTTGTTTCATTTGTGGCCAATCAGATGCTTGTGGGAAGCCCACAAGCAGGAGATGAGAGCAATATAAGGATGTGCACCTCATTCTGCCCTGATATTCATTCACACTTTCGTCTAACATTATTTTGTTCTGCTGCAATTGGTTTATTTTGAATGAGTTTGTCTTCCATTTTGGCATCTGCTGATGTGGAAATGTACATTTTAAGATGTTTTTTTTTTTACATAGCATACAACAGGCATGCATAACTCAGTTATCAATGGATATTTCCAAATCAGTTACCTTCCCTGCACCTTCCCTTTCAAAGTTAATAATTTCCTATTCGCTTTTTCCAGCAAAAACAGCAAAGAGCTTTGTGACACCTTAAAGACAAAGTCAATGAAGTGGCTAATGACCCATCACAAAGCCATATATGGCTAAAATCTAACCATGTCTAGTCAGATGTAAATCTGACTGAATTCAGTGGGGCTTACTCCAAGACAGTTGGATGGCCTCTTATATGCATCCTTCCAGCAACTCCTGCAACCAAGCTGGTGCCAAATGTTTTGCTCTTCTTTCCTTTGGACCACAACAGGGAGACCAAGAGGGAGGGTCATGTTGTCTGGGCAGCCCAGGGCCTCCATATACACTGCCCAGGTTTGCACCATGGAGAGATCATTCTGGTGCTGCTAACACAGCAAAAACAATGCTGGAGGCAGCAGTGTTGAGTTGCCGGTCTCTGCAGCCACAGCAGGTGCTGTGATCCCCCAGTGGTTTGACTTCACCCCTGGAAGCACACTCGATTGTCTCTTGAGACAGACAGAGGCTAACTCCATGGGAAGTGGGGTTAGGACTGCAGCCACTCTTGCTACTTTGATTTCACAGCACAATATAAACTTGTCATCCAATCTCATTTGTCTGCTCAGAGCAGACTTCTCCCACATCCACAGCACTACAGCACTCTCAACTTCTGATCCCCAGCAATTGCTACCCTGGGGCGTCTGGTAGGGACAATATAACCATCGTGATCAGGCCCGGATTTAGGTTTGATGAGACCCTAAGCTACTGTAGGTAATGGGGCCCTTTATATGTCCAGCTGTGCTTTGTCAACAACAAATTATCATTGTTTTTTGTGTTGAATATATGCTATATGGTAATTTATGGACCTAATAGGTATCCAAAGCCATTTGCACATAACAAAATATGTATTTTATCAAAGTAATTGTTGAACTGAAATACAATTAAGAAGTATACAGTGGTACTTCGGGTTATATACGCTTCAGGTTACATAAGCTTCAGGTTACAGACTCCGCTAACCCAGAAATAGTACCTTGGGTTAAGAACTTTGCTTCAGGATAAGAACAGAAATCGTGCAGCGGCCCCATTAGCTAAAGTGGTACCTCAGGTTAAGAACAGTTTCAGGTTAAGAACAGACCTCCGGAACGAATTAAGTACTTAACCCGAGGTACCACTGTATTACAGTGGTACCTCTGGTTACGAATGCTTCAGGTTACGAGTTTGGCTAACCTAGAAGTAGCTGCTCCTGGTTGCGAACTTTGCCCCAGGATGCAAACGGAAATCGCGCACCAGAGGCGTGCGCGCAGCGGGAGGCCCCATTAGCGAAATCCCTCAGGATAAGAACGGTTTCAGCTTAAGAACGAACCTCCGGAATGAATTAAGTTTGTAACCAGAGGTACCACTGTAATAGTGAAATTTTTGCCCCCCCCCCCAGTGGGGCTCCAAGCTATAGCTTGTTTAGCTTATACATAAATCCAGCTCTGATCGTGATCAGTGACTACGAATAGCCGTCTCCTCCATGAATTCACCAAATTCCTTTAATCACTATCATCTGAGTTTAAATGGACCAGGTGGAATTTTAGAAACATTGTTACCTGTGCTTCATTCTCCAAGTGGTGAGAGATTTCAGTGCTGCCGGCACACAGCTCGGGTTGGGTCTCCTCAGAGTGAAGATCACTGGAGGTGGTGGTCTGTTTGTGATACGTGATTTTATTTACAGATATATACAGGCTCAGCCATAGGTGGAAGGGCTCAGAGCACTAACACTCTATCAGTTCTTGCTCCCGCATTAGGTTTCTAGCTCCCGCCTCCGAAGCCATAGCTTTGAATTCAGCACAGAAAGGCAAGCATCTCTCTCTTCACAGCCCAGTTCAGGATGAAATTGTTCCTGCTCCGTTGTTTTCTTACACTGACTGATAACATTGCCTCCAGCCATGGGAGTGGGTGAGAGGCCCATTAGCCCACCTTCTGGAAGCACCTCTAGCTGGTAGTTTCTGTGGCTGCCAATCACCTGCACACTTTAGTCCTGCAAAGATATACTTGGTAGAGTTCGTCAGAACTACTGGTTTAACAAAGAGACTGGTTTGATTACTTGAGCAGCCTTTTGTTCCAGATATAAAAACACCAACTTGGAACAGACTCTAAAGGTGGCATCCAGATTAACTCCCAATCCTATAGCAATATCATAATATCTCTGTGAGCTACTTCATGACGATGGTTTTTGCTGCTTTTCTTTTACTGCAAGGATATCTTAATCTCCAGAGTCTTGCTTTACTCACAGCCTGGCAATCACCACAGGTAAGTCAGGTGTTTGTCCCTCATTTTAATATCTGGGCCATCTCTGATACAGTCCATTTCTCATGTGCTTCCTATAGTGCTTCATATTGCATCCAGGTATGGACAACTTTCCGCGGTATTCTAAAAGGAAAGCTTAAGACTCCGGAGCAATAGAAAGCAGATCTAAAATAAGAACACAGGTGACCACTGCCAATATCTCTGCTTGTTTTGTGGACGCCAAAAGAATTGAAATCTGATGGAAAAGTGGTTTGGGCATCAGTTTCACATTCCAACAGTGTCTTTGGGGCTATGTTGTAAAACAAGCAGATGGGATGCTTTAGGCTTCACCAATATCATTAATAGCCAAGGGGAAAATGGGAGAGGCAGAATTATGAATAAATGAAACTTTCAGGTTCTGAAAAACAATGGGCTAGATTAAAAGCAGAGACATCCATACCTGGATGCCAAGGTCCATATAGTTAAAGCTATGGTTTTCCCAGTAGTGATGTATGGAAGTGAGAGCTGGACCATAAAGAAGGCTGATCGCCGAATTCAATTGCTTTTGAATTATGGTGCTGGAGGAGACTCTTGAGAGTCCCATGGACTGCAAGAAGATCAAACCTATCCATTCTTAGGGAAATCAGCCCTGAGTGCTCACTGGAAGGACAGATCCTGAAACTGAGGCTCCAGTACTTTTGCCATCTCATGAGAAGAGAAGACTCCCTGGAAAAGACCCTGATGTTGGGAAAGATTGAGGGCACAAGGAGAAGGGGACGACAGAGGACGAGATGGTTGGATAGTGTTCTTGAAGCTACCAGCATGAGTTTGACCAAACTGTGGGAGGCAGTGGAAGACAGAAGTGCCTGGCATGCTCTGGTCCATGGGGTCAGGAAGAGTCAGACACGACTAAACGACTAAACAACAACAACAAGATTCAGATTCAGTTTCACTTAGGTCCCACTGAAATCAATAAGATAAGTTAGCTATGACTTAAGTCCATAAGTCCATAAGTCTCCCGGTATGCCCCACGGAGAGCCTCAAGGTCCATAAATAGCAACACCCTAGTGGTCCTGGGCCCTAAGGAAGTTAGATTAGCTTCAACCAGAGCCAGGGCCTTTTCAACACTGGCTCTGGCGTGGTGGAACGCTCTGCCTCATGAGACCAGGGCCCTGCAGGATCTGATTTCTTTCCGCAGGGCCTGTAAGACAGAGTTGTTCCACCTGGCCTTTGGCTTGGAGCCAATTTGATTCCCTCCCCCTCTTTCTTTTTTCTTTTTTCTTTTTCCTTTCTCCTCCTGTGATGAGGCTGCATTTTAATATTTTAATGTTTCAATATTTTAATGTTGTATTTTAATCTTGTTTTTAAGTTGTATTCATTCAACTTGTTTTTATTATTGCTTGTTATCTGCCCTGAGCCCGGCCTTGGTTGGGGAGGGCGGAGTATAAATAAAAATTATTATTATTATTATTATTATTATTATTATTATTATTATTATTATAATATTAAGTCCAACAATTTGTGTGGACTCAGCCACACTTCTGCTTGTCCTGTGCCTAAAAGGCATGGGTCCAAGTGGTTTTCCATTAGCCCTGCTGCTTTCTCCAGGAAAACATGTTCCTTACTGTTGAATCCGAATAAACGTCAATCCGTGGAAAAACTGATTGATGGTAAACTTCAGTGGCAAACAGTGGGTTTCACTGGGGGAAAGCGGTGGGACAAGCAGAAGTGTGGATAAGCCCTTACAGCATAAACACTGATATAGAGTATGATTCCCCTAAACCATGGTTTCCCAAACGTGGGTCTCCAGCTGTTTTGGACTACAATTCCCACCATCCCTGACCACTGGTCCTGCTAGCTAGGGATGATGGGAGTTGTAGTCCAACAACTGCTGGAGACCCAAGTTTGGGAAACCCTGCACTAAAGCAGCTTCTCTTGGTGAAGTGACCGCATCTGGATCCTGCACAGTAATTCAGTAAGTCGGCTCCCCCCTTTTTGGGTGTGGTGGCATTGCAGGATGGTGGAGGCTCCTCCAAGGCCCCAGCGAGGGGGTAGCATCCTCAGAGCCCCATAAACCCACACCACCTATCAGAGGCCGGATCCTAGCCTGCATCCCAGATTGGCAAATGGGGGTGCAGGCTAGGACACGGGCTGGGACAGAGAGGGGAGGCGTCCCTCGGGATTCACCCCCTGGCCATTTAAGCAGCCCTCACCTGGGGCCCTACCTGCTTTTCCCTCCGTGCAGATGTACCACACTCCTTGGGCTGAAACTGTGTTGCCTGGAAAGGCCCGGGAATATCTTTTGGAAGACCAGAAAAGGCAGTAAGATCTGCAGGGAACACATTTGAGGAGATTGGAATAGGGTTCTTGGATGTTCTTTTCTGAAGAGGATTGAAGGAGCGATATTACCAGAGCAACCGGAGGCTCCTACAGGATGGATTACAGACTTGTTTTAAAGCGAGCCACATTGGCTAATTTATTAGCTGACATTTAACTGGAATTGATACCACTGCCTTCGTGCATCTGGCTAATTCCAAGGGGTTCAAGAGTATCTCGGCAACAAACAACACATTATGCTCTTATGGACCCAGCCCAGTTTACAGTACATTCCCAGGGCTGCTGCTGAACATTCCTTTGCTTTCCACTGAAACATGCTGCAGCCAGGCGAGTGTGCGGCTTGACTGGACTCGAAGGCACACGGGAACATGGAGCATATTAAATTGTTCAGGGTTGCAGATATCTTGACAATAATCAGGAGCATTCATTTAAAACCAACCCAGCAGAAGGTCTGTGTGCTGGCAGGCCACATTATCCCAGCCGACAGACAAGTTGTACTGGAGGAAGTGAAGGCTTTTTCAAAATAAATGAAAAAACAAAAACAAAACAGCAGCCCAGCAGGGTTTTGCTATTTCAAAAGGGTGCTTGAACTGGAACTAGAACTGTAGACAGCCATTCTCTGTTCAAGGCAAAGGGCAATTATAGGCTGGCATTGTAGCTAGTGTGCTGGCTTAGGTTCAGATCTGTGGTGTATCTGACAGTATGCTACCCTAGTGCATGCCAAAAAAACAGGAGGACAGAACTGAGAACAGCAGGAAGGAAGTGAAAACAGCCAGGGGCAGCAATGGGCAGAGTGACTTGTTAGGATATTGATGTTCCGTTCCACCTTAACAGACGCGTGGAATTGTTGTATGTCACATGTCTGTTTACACTCCAGCTCAGCTTGCTGGGAACTTCCGTTTGTGTGTATAGCTATTGCTTATGCTGCTTGCTTGGACGTGAAAGGGAGAAGACATGTTTTTCCTTTTGTCCTGATGTATGCTGAATAAACTGCTTGTAAATATGCTTTACACAGCCTCTCCCTGCCACTTCTGTTGTGCGTTTACTCTGCTGAGTTGCGTGCCCAGCTTCTGAGGCTTCTGAAACTCTGGGTCACAGATTCATGCTGCACCAAGGACTGGAATTTGACCAGCACGTCGACTGGTGGGCTGGAGCCAGCTGGGGGCTTGCCAATTGCCCCCGATTCCTTAGCAGCATCCCAGCATGACTAACCCTTTGCTTTGAAGTCCATACATTCAGATGTCTCTTGTAGGCCAGATTTAGGGAGTTTAATGTGCAAATGTTTCAATGTGCTGATGTTGGGAAAGATTGAGGGCACAAGGAGAAGGGGATGACAGAGGACGAGATGGTTGGACAGTGTTCTCGGAGCTACCAGCATGAATTTGACCAAACTGCGGGAGACAGTGGAAGACAGGAGTGCCTGGTCCATGGGGTCACGAAGAGTCGGACACGACTAAACGACTAAACAACAAAAATGTGCAAATGGACTTAGGTCTTGCAAGGAACAAGCAGCTCAGGTTTAGCAAGGTTTATTGCTGTGCCATCTTCCAAAGATTGGTTTAGCAAATTCAGCTCTTAGGAACACCCTACCTTATGTTGCCATCGTTTTAAAATCTCCAAGAAGATGGCATTGACACGAGGTGGGAGGTTAGATGTCAAAATGGGAAGCTTTGTCGTAATATGTGATGCATTCCTTTCAGTGTGGGAGAGCTGGGAGAGCTGTGCCACCAACCTAGATGGCTTTAAAAGAGGGTTAGATGAATTCGTGGCGGAGATGGCTATCGCCAGCTACTAGCCATGATGGCTCTGCTCTGCCTCCGCAGTTGGAGGCAGCAATGCTTCTGAATACTAGTTGCTGGAAACCACAGGAGGGGAAAGTGCACTGGTTCTTGGGTCCCGCTTGTGGGTTTCCCACAGGCATCTGACTGGCCACTGTGAGAATAAGATGCTGGACGAGATGGGCCATTGGCCTAATCCAGCAGGCTCTTCCTATGTCCTTATGCTCATTGCATAGCTGAAATTGTGTAATCTCCTTGCAAACAAATCACGGCGAATGCTCAAGAATGCTTCCAGGTGATCTGGGAGCCCTTGTGGCTGTACACTTTCGTCTCCCATCGGAAGTCAGGGTAGCCCCAGGAGTCCTCATCTGGAGCCGGTTGGAACAGCCATGATTGGGAAACTAGAGAGAGAGAGGGAGGGAGGGTGGGGAAGAAATGCAGAAAGGATTCGAGGGTTATTTATTGGAGGTATTAACATATAAGCTTTTTAAGAGGGAGCATGGCCTCATCTGCTATATCTAGTTGGAGAAAGCAACAAAAGAAAGAAGAAAAGAGATGCTTTAGCTCTTACTGCAGGCTTTCCAGACAGTGTGGTGTCAGCGACCACACCCCTGTTGCTATTCTGGAAACCTCTGGGGAGTGGAGTAGGGGGAGTTACGGAGCTATCCATTTTACATTAGTAACATCTGTGCAAATTTCAGAAGTTCATGTCACGAGACTCCTACTTGTTCTCCAGTAAAAAACCACCCCGGGGGAAGTCATTTGAATCTGGGAAACTCATTGGTGGCTGGGCTTTAGGGTTGGTTCTACAAAACAAAGGCTATCATTTAGAATTCTGCCTCCATAATAAATTCCTGCACAATCTTCAGAGATTTGGCAATGCTCCCCTAGGCCAAAGAGTAGGAAGAATCCCTATATACTTCTGCATTTAACCGTCTGTCTTGCTAGATGCCATCTTTGTCAGTCAAGCAATTGTGATAGCTGTAAAGAAGACATATTGAGAATCATTAACGCAGCTTCAGTTTCATACATTGATGGGTTATGCACAGTCTGAAAGTGGGGTAGGTGTGGTGGAGGGAAGCACCATCTGCCGCACTGGGCTAGAGCTTGATTGGCTGCTCACTTGGGTGCAACTTTACACCCTCACAGGTGATTTAGCAAGCGGCCATTGACAAGCCCGCAGCAACAGCTTCTCATCTCCCAGCAACTGGCAGTCTCATCTGCCAGAGAGATTTGCTTCTCTGCGGTTGGGTTATCCAGTTATAAGCATTGTATGCTACTGGACTTTATCCCACTTGACTCACCAGGTGCACAAGATGTGTGTGTGAAGACAATGTGTGCAGTTGGCAATCTGGCAGGAGCCAGCTGCAAATTATTACATAGACTCTTGGGGTAGGGGCTGCTCTCTTCCCCTCTCCCAATTAACCTCTGTCTCCTGGGCTCAGTGGTGAGAAGAAGCATATTAGAAAAAATCACCAGGGTCTGCTCCCATGACGTCACCAGGGTCCACCACCCATGACATCATCAGGGGTCACCCCTAGGTCTCAGATTTGAGCTCTGAAATCTCAGGGTCTGGGATGCACCTGACCTGGCAACCCTAGTTGAGTGCCTTATGTTGCCAGTAGGTGGGGCCAAAGTTACACGTGGGGGGAGCATCTTCTTTTCTCTCTTTTTTCAGCTATCTACCTTTCCTATGTTTTCCCTTCCCAAAGAAGATTAGGCTAAGGGTTGCATGTGGTTCCAGGGCTGCAGGTTGCAACCCCTGTTCTACCAGGGGTACAAACTGTGTATGGGATGTGGGTGGCGCTGTGGTCTAAACCACTGAGCCTCTTGGGCTTGCCACTCAGAAGGTTGGCAGTTTGAATTCTCACGACGGGGTGAGCACCCTTTACTCTGTCCCAGCTCCTGCCAACCTAGCAGTTCGAAAGCACACCAGTGCAAATAGATAAATAGGTACTGATGTGGCGGTAAGTTAAACGGCGTTTCCATGCGCTCTGGTTTCTGTCACAGTGTTCCTTTGCACCAGAAGAGGTTTAGTTATGCTGGCCACATGACCTGGAAAGCTATCTGTCAGCTTCCTCGCTCTGGAAGCGAGATGAGCACCGCTACCCCATAGTTACCTTTGACTGGACTTAACCGTCCAGGGGCTCTTTACCTTTTACTTTTACAAACTTTGTATGTCGCCTTTTGAGTATGGCAAGGATGAAGCTCTTCAAGGAGCACTGAAGTAGATGGGGTAGATGGGGAAGTCTGCTTGCAAAAGAGCTCTATGGTAGGAATCATTCTGTTTACGGAAGAAGATATAACTTCATACACAGGAGGCTGCAGTGTTTTGTCACAGTGTCTCAGAGCATGAAATTCAAACAAATGCCTGTAGCGTAATGTATTTAAAGTTCCATGAGAACAAGATTACAAGGCACGTGTGTGGTGTGTTATGTTTCGTTTGATGAGCATCAGAGACTTGTTTAAGCATTTTTATTTACATCAGAGAACTTTTGATTACTTTCTGTGTGTTTTTTACAAAAGATGCTTCTAGAAAAATGGATGCACAGGATTTCAAAGGGAGCCACACACAGACAGCTATAAGGGAAAACATCCCCTCTGCCCCCTACACACACACACACACACACACACACACACACACACACACACACCAGCATAGTAGCTGAGAAAGTTTGGAATGCTTAGGAGTGAAAGGGTTTGGAAAACATTCCCATCATAGATATACGTGGCAGCAACATTCATTGCTGAGTAGCCATAAATAATTCCATGGGTTTTTAACTGTAGCTGGCAGGGCTAGCCAAAGTTCCTTTCAGTCCTGGATGCAATTTATTGGAACTGGCAATTGTAGCATGTTCTGCTTTGCAGTAAATGGTTGCAGGACAGAGTCAATCACCACCGCAGACTGCGGTCCATGATGTGTTGCTTCTGCTGCAGTTTCACCGCACAATATCAAGAGGGTCACTAAGTTGGACGGTTATAGATTACAGCTCTAAACTTCACCTTTGCAACATCTCACAGGTCCTGAACAGAAAGCCCACAAAGGCAACTCACAGCCAATTATTAGCAGAGTGTCAGTGAGTGATGGACCTAGAATAAAAGTAGACAGGAGCCAACACATGGGGGAAAAGGTACCAAGTAAGGCTCCAGAAAAGCTTCCAAAAGATCTTGACAGAATAGCAGAGGCCAACCCAAATAGGCTAAAGGAGTGGGGAGGGCAAGATTCCTTGTCCACTCTTGCAAGGGAAACAAGCAAGATTGTGGAGGAGGGGTGATGGAGGGGATGAGCATGGAGTAGTGATGAGGGACCCCAGGATGGTCAGGCAAAGCAACTGTCTTATTTGGTATATGCAAGGACTAGGGGTTGGTGAATCTGTTTCTCATTTATCCACCCTTCAGTTCTTGACATTTCCACACCATGTTGTGAATTTTTTTGAAAGGCCTCTTGAAAATTCACCAACATTTTAGTGCAGCCTTCTAATATACATAGTGTTGTGTTCACTTTTGCCGAATGCACACATTTTTGTAAAACATTATGATCACCAGCAGACTTATTGCCTATCCTTCACCAAAAGGTCCAAGGGCAGGTTACAACAAAGCAAAATACATCATTAAAAACAGTTTAAAACAAATTATAATCACAGCTAGAGTGGGTCCATATATGTTTGTGTGTGTGTGTGTGTGTGTGTGCATACTTATGTATGCTCTGTCACACTTTACCCATTTTTGTCAGAGAACTGCATTGCAAAATTCAGAGACCTGTGAATTTGTAAGAATGCCTATGTTTCGATTGGTGTATCATTTTGGGCAGTGCAAATTAGATTTGTTCACCTTTAAAGTTTAGCATAGGGACTGAGGAGGTAGAAATAATCAAGAAAATGCACACACAGACATATATGCATATTTTGTATTTTTCCCTGTATAAGACTAGGTTTCCCCCTAAAAATAATGTAAAAAATTAGGGGGGCATCTTATACACAGATATACCTCCCCCATTTTCTTAAATCTGAGTCCTCAAAAATAGGGGGCATCTTATACATGGGGGCGTCTTATAGATGGAAAAATACAGTAATTGTTTTTGACTGCTTAATATACTAAAAATCTCTAAGCACTTTGCATAAACCAATAACAATATAACAGTGACAGCCTGGGGGAGGGGGATCCTAAAAACTAGATAAAGCAAAACTATAGATCAGAAATGAAACTGGGATGTGTGCAAAACAGAGAATTAACAATTCAGAGTAAACTTGGGTAAATATATATAAATATGTTTTTAAGTTTTTAACAGGCACTTAAAAGTCCTTAATGTCTCTCCATCATGAATTACCTGAGGGAGAGTATTTCAGAGGATGGTGCTGTTCCTGAGAAGGCCTGCACCTGCATTGTCACCAAATGACAATCTGCTGGTTGTGCTTTAACCACCAGGGCCTTAGAAAATAGCAAAGATTGCCTTGGTCTGATGGGGGGGGAGGCAGTTGGGTAGGTGTCTTGGATTTTACCCTGAGTTTTCTTGCCAAAATTCAAACTTATGCTTAAATCAGGCTAGTTTAAATTTTTGCTAGGAAATTCAAGGTAGAAGAATTTGCTTTGCAAGCATTATTATGGTTAAAGTTGGATTTAGATGGCAGGCAGGGGTTGGGGGGAGGGCAAGACAAGGTGCACAAGTATTAAATGTAAGATATTGATACCTGACATCTTACTTTAAGGTTCAGCACTGTGAGTAAAGACCTAAGTTTTTAAATGTGTAATTCTAGTCAACATTTTGCAAAATGCATGGAATTGAAATAATAAACTGAGCACTGGTACAGAAGCCTGTGCATTGTCCTTTCACGATGTTTAGAAAAAGAAGCCCAACAACAACAACAACAACAAATTTTATTATTTCTTTATATTATTTTATTATTTATTATTTATACCCCGCCCATCCTCTAGTGCAGGGGTGGCCAACATGGTGTCTTCAGCTTGATCACAACTCCAGCAGTCCTAGTTACCATGGTGGGAATTGTGAACACCTGGAGAGCACCAGGTTGGCTTTCTGTGCTGGTGCCCATCTGTAATATGCAGCCTTAAGGGAGAATTTTTAAAAAGATCTCTGTTAGGGCAGGCGGCACAGACAATCACAACCTGAGTTCACAGATGCTATGGGGTACCATAAAGCTATAAATACGTCTCCTTTTATTTCTTCCCAGGCTAGCTTACATTGCTGGATGAGCTTTTTGGCCAAAGCCATTTGCCAAATTCTATTGTACTAGACAGACATGGAGAAATCCTCTTTGCCCTTCCCAAAATTGGGCAGTTTCCATATGGATAGGTACCAAAAGGGAGATAATAAGTTCCTGATGTAAGACGTCCCCACGACACTCCTGAAACACAGAACGTTTGGCCAATGCAGGCTCTAAACCAATTGGCTCTGGCGTTATCTCAGTGACAGTGCCAAAAAAATGGCCTGCCAGAACTCCTTGAGTGCTGGGTTCTTCCACCAAAGGTGTATTAAGAACTCCCTGCTCCACAATGACGGCAATTTATGTGTTGTAGCTGGAGGGGAGGGTCCAGTACCTCCTATGCTCTAGTTTAAGCTTTGCCGCTTGAGTGCTTGATGAGGTTGATCTAAAAGGTAACTTGTCCCACGTGCTCAGCCAGTTCCTTCCCAAAATCTGAAATCCTAGAACTGCCTCATGTGCCAATTTCAATCCATTAAGGTTCCAGTCATTAAATCAGAACTTGCTGAGTCTATATCCTTTGCTCCTCTAATACCTTCCAGACAGATATTTTTGCAATAGGTGAGTTATCTGGGGGTTCCATTTCTCAACAAATGAATGAACTTGAGCTTTCTGAAACCAGCCTATCCATTTATCCTGGAATGTGCCATCTAAGTGGTCTGCTTCTTTCCAAATAGTCCTGTGTCCTATATAGTTCCTGTTTCTCCCACTCCCTGAACTGTGCAATTCTAACCTCGTTTGCCAAGCCAGGATGATCAAACTATGCCTCAATATAAGCCAATGGCCATATGAGCAGAGTTGCCTTCCAGTTCTGTGATCTTTTGTGGCTTTAAATTCACAAGGTTTCATCTTCAAATTCCAAAGGATGGATAGACTTTGCTTCTTGCTCCAGGAATAGATAGAGTTTACTTCTTGCTCCTCTACACTTTGAGCTGTGTAAATGAACAGGGCTTGACATTAAACGCTTCTGATTGTGCCCAGAAGAGGGCACTAATACCCGTCACAAAACACTTGAGCAAGCTCGTTAGAATTAATTATGAAAATAACTTTTTCCTGTGGGCTGTCAGCTGCACCAATCCCTTGCTGGTTGCTGAATGCTTTATTGCTTGAGATTATGGCTATTGTTTTTACTGTAACTATGTCATATGGCAGAGCAATGGAAATAAATTTGCTGAGATTGGCACTTTGCAGGGAAACACAAGCGACAAGAGGCTTATGATGGGTGTCTAGCAACAAAGGCAACAAGATCCAGCTGATACCTGGTGCTTAATTCTTAACTGGCTAGCACTTAGAACACGTCATTTCTCGCATCAGGGGATATTGTTTGATACTGCCTCATCTTTCCCCAGAAAGGCAGCCTTCTAACTTGACCACAAAGTTTGGCACAAGCCTTCTGAAAGAAACCATATCACATGCTGCTGGTTAGAAATGTCTTCTCATGCATTTCTCTTCTAACTTAGACATATTTGTGTGCAATTTTGTCTAATATGCACATCCTTGCAAAGCAACATCTCCTATAAAATAATGTATCTTTGTATGCTATTGTCATTATATCCATTTCACACATGCTTTACCCTAGCATTTGCATTTTTGCACATTACTTGACAGGAAAAGCATACGGCATTGCAAAATTCAGAGACATGCAAATTTCGAAAGGTGGCCACGCTTTGGTTTGCACACTGTTTCTGAAAGTGCAAATCAGGTAGATTCACCTTTACTTGTGAACTCAATCACGTTTCTCCCCCATCTCTTTCTGGCCCCACTTACACAGCAAGTCATTCCCTCGGATGACTACCTTTGAATTCCATGATCGCTGGGCCCCCAACTCCATCTTGGCAGGCAGGAAAGGTCGGAACAGAGGGAAATCTTCAGGCCAACCTAACACACAGGCCACTATTATTCTTTCTCCCTCTCTTAAACTAAGGAAGATAATAAGAGGACTATTGTAGTCCTCCATAGGCAGCTGGAAAAGGGTCAAGCCTCATTCCTGCTAGTGCTGCGGGTTTTGATTTTGAACCCAGTGCTCTCCCCACCAGCAACAGCTCCCACCTAGTTCTGCCTGTCCACATCACAGGGTTTAGAAGGAAACGGTGGTTGTTTTGCAAAATAATAATTAGATTTCCCGAAGTTTTGAGCTCTGTTCTGACAATGCTGCAAACAGCCTCCCCACCCCCTCTGGTCTTTTAAAATCTTACATATCTGTTTAGTAAGCTCTAAAAGGCCAAGTTAGTGGTGCTTTAAAATCTTCATAACAATCATTTGTCTGGAACGTATTGGCTTGAGGAAAAGGGAAGGCTTCTAAATCAGTTTATGGCAGTCAAATTACACACACACACATATATAACAAAATATTTTTAGAAAGGGTAGCTAGGGAAGTTGAAATAGAATAATTCAACCTTGATCTTTTCAGGGGTAGACTTTGGTCTTTTTCAAATTCCAGCAGCGCCCTGTGCAAGGACAAAATTCAGCACCCTACCCCTGTCTCTTGCCTTCTGTTCTGTTCAATTCACTATGCCATAGTTGTGATGCCCTGCAGCGCCCCCTAGGCTTGTTGCATGGTGCGGTGGAACCGATTGTGCTGCCCTAAATTCTCTTCTGCTCATTTGATGTGTCCCTAGGTGCAATAGTGGCCCGATCCTGGCAAGCAAGGCTGAGACCAATAAAATGACAAATCTCCCAGTGTCCTCTCACCTTTGTCAGTTGTTGCCTTATATAGCATGCAAACAGCTGTCTTTAAACCCTACGGAAAGAGCTCACGTTGTGTAAAAGGATGAACCGACACTCAAGGAAAGACCACACAATGTCAAGAGGCATAAATAAATATATAAGACTGCTCTCCATAATCAGGCCCTGTCCTCCCTTCTCAAGGGGAGTAATGTGATCTGAGCATCTAATGTGGGACAGATCCCTGGCAGTCGAGGGCAGGACTCCCTTAAATTTGCTTATATGATATAACCGAGCTGCAAGAAGCAAAACCATATTAGAATCCACAAAAAGGAAGGCCTCCCAAGCCTCAGATTGGCCTCATCAGAGGCTTGGTAAACAAGAAAAGCACATTCTGGCTGTGCTTCTATAGCACAGCCTGCAAAGGCTGGTTGGACAAACTGGGGCAATCTGTAGGTTAATGCAGGGGAGGAGAAGCAAGACATGCAAGCAGGAATGAAGGATTCAAGGTCGCAGGCAAACTGAATTGGTTTGGCAACGTTTATTTCTACGTTTGGCCACAACAGACAACAGTAACTACAGTGGATGGGTGTGGGGAGAGTCCACATCTGGAGAAACACAAACGGCATGTGACGGATGGAAGATTCGTCCCACTGCCAGCCTAATCTTGTGCAGATTTAGGGATTCTTCAGCCAGTGTGCAAATGCATGCCTACCTTTGCATAGTATCAAACCCCTTTTCATTGATTTCTTCCTCCATAGCTCTGAGAATGGAGAAAAAATATTTTGTGCCTTTTAAACAAGACAAATGTCTGCTGTGTAGACCAGAAGATCTGTTATCTAATCATTTTGCAATGATAAGTGACTCCTTTTGCTCTTACTGAGTTCAAAATTAGGCATGTTTGTCTCAGCTAATGCTGGTCACCGATCTGAGGACTGGGGTTAAGCTGCTGTGTTGTTCTTATCTACCCCCCCCACTTGAATAGTTTTCTTATTTGCATTTGAAATTTATAACTGACCACCATGCCGACATAAGCCAAACCTGAATTTTCTGCTTGAAATCTCCACAGAATTTTGCCTTGTGTCGTCCTTTAGATAAAGGCTGGGGGAGAAATGTGATTCAGTTTGCAAACCTACACAATGGTGTCCTTTACAAAATAATGCACGCACTGAAAAACAGCCATCCTTCAACAGTTGTGCTTCTCTGAATTTTGCAATGCTGTTCTCTAGCCAAGTTTTGCATGGTCATGTTGAAGTTATATAGCAGCAATCCAGTGAGCTAAGCTACTTTATACATTACCTCAGAGGTGGGGAACACCATATTCCCTTGGGGGTAATATGTTGGGGGCCACACGGTGGGTGGGGCTGAAGCCAGCAGTAGCTGGACCCAAATCTAAAAGTGGGGACTGCCAGCTTTTCTCTTTATTTCTCTGTCCACCCCTGCATGGCGTCCATCATATGAAGTAGCTGACAGGTTGTCTTTTTTCTAGTTCGATGTTTAAAATGGTGGGGTTAAGTTGTTTTTTTAGGCGGGGGGATACACAGTCCATTGGCAGGTGGTCCTAAATGTTTTGAATGATACTGGACTTCCAGTAAGATATACTTTAAAAACACTGACAGAGTCTGGCTCACATTACACCTTGAATATTGAAAAGAAAAATTCATGTGCTCAAGCAAAAAGAAAGAACGACCAGTTTATATTTCCATCAGCAATATTGTAGTACCAAAAAGTAGCTTCCACGTATCTGGAATGAAAGGTTAATGCTTGAGCTCTGGTGCTTCTCTTTTTAGAAATTAAGTAATGCCTGTTATCCACCCCCAGTCTTCAGAACAGAGCAGGATTTCCCAAAGGCAAGTGCTTAAACCAAATCCTATAATCATAAGCACCTGCCTAGAGTTTTAAGTGGTGTTCTCAAAAAAAAAAAAATGCTTTCTTCCACATGGGAGTGGAATTCTCTTTTCAAAAAGTTCCTCAACCACCACAGCTCTCTGCTGGGTCCAGCGTAGCCCTTGCTTTGAAAAACTGCGAAGCTGGCCAAATTCCAGGATGTTTTGGGCCTTGGGCAATGGACCTGGAACAGTTCCCATCACAGCCATACATGCTGGCGGGCATGTGGCCAAGGTCTGAGCAAAGTTGGCATGGCAAAAACGGCTCTGGCAGTTTGCTACAGCATGAAATTTCTTCCATCCCTTTTGTAGCCAGTATAAAGATTTATGAAAATGTAGCCAGGAGGGCTCTTCCACAAAGTGAATGGCAGTGCTGGGTTGCCTAAGTGTTGGGACCAATAGGATTAGCAAGAACAAACCTAGTGGGTCTGAGGGGGAGTCGAGGTAGAACTTAGTGGGTCAGGGGTGGCCTGGAAGAATCTGGTAGATCAGGAATGTGTGGTTGTTCAGCTGCAACTACTAGATTCAGGCTCTGGGCTGGTACAAGACAATCATTAAAAGGCTGAAAGCAAAACAAAAAGCTTGTTTTAATTGTTTGCGCCTAAGATAAACTCTAAATGGCTAAGGGGTGTTGGAGCACACCTCTTCACTTAATTTTACCTTATTGTTTAGCTCCAGTTTTGCTGGCAGATATTTGCTTGTTCTGGGCCTTTTGGAACACAAGCTGTCTCTTTGCCTTCTTTCTGAGAGAAGGGATTTATTTTTATTTCTTTTTGCTTTGAGCAGGTCCCTCCTTACTTTTATTAGTTATGCTGCCTGCTCTTGGCTGTTTTTTCCTGAGCCAGCCATTTTTTGGCCTGGCTACTTAACTCATGAACAGTTTTTAATAGATGTAGGTTTTTTAAAATTCCCTAAAATCCCTTAAATTTATTATAATGATCTGTTTGTTCCCCTGTGAGACTCAAACTTCACTCTTCTAATTTTAAACATTCTTTCTCTATTTTAACCTGAACTGAACAATAACAGATCAGCAAGCAGCAGGTTTCACATTTACATTTAGGACCTAATGATGACTAAACAAAAATCTCCTTATGTCATTTTCTTTTGCAAAAAGAAGGCAAGCTGAGTTTTTAAATTTTTCTCCCTGCACTGGTTGTCCAATGTAAATTCCACAATGTGAATCACACACACCTGCCTCTGCTATTGTTCTTCCTTGTGGAGGAAAACCTTTCTGCTAAAAGAAAAGATATCAGGCAATCCATGCACTTATCCCACACTATTTTGCTTAGCTCATAGGATGAAGCCCTCAGATGATTATTAACTGCTTGGAAATTCGCTTGAATTGGTTAATGGCTACTGTTTCATTTCAAGGGATGTAAACCAGATTTTTAAAAGAAACAAACAAACATGGGGGCTTACCAATGTTTATTCTAGTTCAGTTCAGGTTCAGGTTCAGCAGGTGGGGCATAATTCTGGTTTAATCACTGGTTCAGTTTTTAACAAACTGAATTGATTTAGCCCCTCCAGGTTCTGGTGGAAATGTAATCTGTTTTAGAGACTGCAGCCTCCTCTGATGAACAGAGGACCTCTTTTAAAATGTGGTGCTGTTTTGTGCTTTCATTTTGAAGCAAGGGTTTTACCTGTCTGAATTCGTGTTTTAATTTTCCCATCATCTGTCAACTGTAATTTGAAGCTAAATCGGTTTATGCATGCATTTATGTGGCTGCACTTAATTTCTTATGCAGAAATGCGCAGTGTTGGAACTTGTAAATTCAGTTCATCCAATCTAGGGAAAAGGCTAAAGTGGGGAATACAGGAAACAGCTAACTGAAAGATTTTGGAAATCTAAAAAAATTGAGTAAGATCCCTGCAAGAAACAAAGTTTCTGCAGATAATTTGAGAGGACAACACTCATATATCTTTGGAGAATTCAAGGCTTTAATAACACCCAACTGAAAATGGTGAAATGTAATCTGTATCAGATCTGATTTGTGGATGTTCAGCAGGGCTTTCTTTCAGTCGCAACTCACCGGAACTCAGTTCTGGCACCTCTCAGGTGGGTGCTGTTGCCATTATAGGAGAACAAGGGAAGTGTTCATGGTGAGTTCCAGCACCTCTTTTTCTAGTAAAATAGCACTGATGTTCAGGTTATTGCAATTAGGTTTTTTCAATTCCATGATTTCAACTCTTGAATATTTGTTTGTCTTTGTATTGCACCACATTTTGTTTTTAACTTTAAATAAAAGTTACAAAGCTTTAAACATATTTTTAGAACTTTAATACACATAAAAATAAGCAACTAAAGCACCAAGGAAAATTTACTTTAACCCAAGTATTGAAAGAAGCAATGATATATCAGTAATGATTTAGTTGTGTCGCTAATGCAAAAGGAAGGGACCTAAAGAAGGTCTGATCCCCTAATTGTCCCTAATCCCTTAATTACATATGCAAAAATAAAAATCTAAATCCCATGAACTCTGTGCCTTAAAGGTTGCAGCTAGGGATTCAAGCGTATTATTCTGTTGGTGCCTGCAGTATGCACAGGTCAGGTCAATTTTCTTTCTTCCCTTTGGCTCAGCTTCTTATACATCCAGGATACATCTGTGGCCAAATGTAGCACTGAAGTTCCCTTGCAGTTGAGAACATTACGCTCAGAATCAATTTGGCTCACTCCTTCAAGAACGAGGCAATGTGCATAATTACTCTTTCAAAAATTAACAAACCATCCCATTTCTTGTCAGTAGTAGGCTGACATTAGAGAGGTGAGGCCTGTTTTTGCCTCTAGGCTCTCAAAGCACAGCTTGATCGAAAATTGTGAGATGATTGAAGATGACACCAGCCTGTTATAACTGGAAATGTGCCCCCCAGCAGTAGTAGCAGCTGTCATCGCTGCGTCCATATATGTGTTTATGTTTTCAATGGAAATCTGATGGGCCTTGTTTGGTATTTGTAGAGACATCAGACTGTTGGGAGGAACTGTGGGAGACAAGAGTGAACATGTGAGCTCCTTGTCATCACAGCAATGGATCACTGTGGATTCCTAATTGCCTCAGATATATATGAAAAACCATAGTATGCAATATTGCAACTTGTGCTGTGCTGAGAGCCATCCTTCCGTCTCTTTTTTCTGTTTTCAAATAAAAAAATTATTAGAAATTTTAAGAAACATAATACGAACAATTAAGTACATCCAAAGAAATCCAAGAAAAAAGATATAGGGGGTGAGGAACCAGTGAGAGGAAAGAGGAACATGGAAACATATGCTACACCACAGTCCATTTTGGTTTTATGCCAGGATTGTAACATTTTCTATATTAACTCTCGTATACTTCAAAGCTGTAAAAACCAAACAGTGAAATGGAAATGTCAGAGAATGGAAGAAGTCAGGAATTGTGAGGACCACAATCTTGCATAAGCTAACAGTGGAGACCTTCTGTGCTCCTTCCTGTTTGCATAATCAGTAATGCAATAATGAGAGATGGTTTGCAGAATGTGAATCATGACACAAGAATCTTGGCCAATTCAAAGGTAAGTTAAGAGCAACAAAAACCCTACACCCGACTCGTGAGAATTTCACAGAATTTCATGTCATGGGGCATGAAACTCTAGATGTTGGAATCCAACCCATAGCATCCCTGGCCATTGGCCATGCTGACTGGGGCTGGTAGGAGGTATAGTTCAACAACATCTGGAAGGCCACAGATTCCCTGTACCAGCCTGGGCATGACCCTTAATCCACATTAGAAAATTTATCGTGTGAGTTCAAATCTCTCTCAGGTTGTAGCAATTTGATTCTGTTCATAAAAGAAACAGAAGTGGGACCCAGAGCCCAACTATTGGGCTAGATTCAACTAGCCCATTCTACTAGCAGAAGCCAGCATAAGGACTCCCACCAGTACAAAGGGGCTTTCCCCTGTCTTCTCTCCCATGCACCCTGTACTTCCTCCCTAATCTGCTCTGGAAGACTAGGAGAACCCCCAAAACAGTGCTCCCAGGGAGGAAATGAGAGATTGTTGCACTGATCAAGTGATCTCCTTGACGCTACAATGATTTCCACCCATTGACCCTGACTATGGCATCTAAAGGGGCTCTGAACAGTATGCATTGCAAGATAAATAAATAGGGCCTCTCAACACTTTATGTAAAGCTCAAGCGTTTTGGTTATCTTTTCTAAAAAGCCCGTTCCTAAAAAGGGAACTGTATTTGCTCAAGGGACCCAGATCATGTGACCAAGACAAATGGTATTCAGTAGGTGTGAACATGTTCTTTAAGCCAAAATTTTGAAAGAGCTGCCATGAACTTTGCTGCCCGTCACGCTGATATGAGCCTTGGGTGTAACAGGAATGAAGGAATGGCTTTATGCCATATCGATGTTGGATATAAGACATCACCTATGACCAGAAAACTGTGTGAACAGTGAGAACATCACGTTTTGCATCTGTGTATCCCAAGCCCCACCAAGGTGGGGGGGAAAAAGTCTTACTGACATTTTTCTTCATAAGGTAGCTAAAAGTACCTTAATGAGACATGGATTCCTTCTCTTAATTATGTAGACTCTAAAAAGGAGTCATTTTCAGGACCATAATGTTTGAAAACTATCTACTCGGTAATCTATTTCAGTTGACCTACACTAAGAATGCTGATATCTGTCAGATCTGACCATGTTTAGAAGTGTAGTCTCATTAGGTATTAAAATACTACTTCTTAAGAGGACTGAATAAACTGATTCTGATATTGTCATCTGCATTTAAAATCTTTTCTCAATTTATTTGACCATTATTTTATTATCTGGTTGTGGAGTCCCTAAGATGGCTGGATGGTGCCTTGTACGCCTCCTTCCAGCAACTCCTGCAGCCAAGCTGGTGCCAGCCGTATTGCTCTGCTTTCCTTTGGACCACATCAGTGAGGCCGAGAGGGGGGTCTTGTCATCTGGGCAGCCCAGGACCTCCATACACACCGCCCAGGCTTGTGCCCTGGGAAGGTCACTTTGATGCTGCTAACACAGCAGTCTGACTTCATCCCCAGAGGCACACTTCACTCTCTTTCTCTCTTGAGATGAATGCCAACAACCCAACCCGTTCTTTCGCATGTAAAATTTTGAAAGAAGAATTTTTTTGTTTTTTTAAAAAAGACTATAGATAAACTAAAATAGTGATTTCTCACATCTCACTTTGTAAAAAAATTAAAAGCAACAACTCTGATACCCAGCAATGTAGTTACACTAAAATCAATGGGATGTAAGTGAGTTGCAACTAATACAATTAATTTCCACTGGATTGGAGCTATCATATCTGGGTGCAGAAAGCAAAATTTTTCCAAGGACGTGGCTTCCAAGCCAGCTTCTTGAAAGCAGGTACTTCTCTTTGAAACAAATCTCTGCCTGCCTCATATTTTTTTGAGAAACAGTGCTTGGTCAAAATGGCAAACAATACAAATCTCTTTCTCAATGATATGCTTCTTTTTGATTTTTAGTACCTTGAAGCAGCCTTGACCAACCTGGTACATTGCAATTCTCGTCCTGGTTGAAGATGATTGAAGCTGTAGTCCACCAAGTTGGTGAAGGCTGCCCTCAGAGTGTATGGCAAGGCTGAAAGCTAAGTGGTAAGCTATTTAGCTTGCAGCTTCAGGGCAACTTTGTGCATCACCAAGCACTGAGGTAGGAATGGGGGACCCATGGCCCTCCAGATTTTGCAGAACTACAACTCCCATCAGCCTCAGCCAGCATGGCCAATAGTCAGGGCTGATGGGAACTGCAGTCCAACAACATCTGGAAGGCCAATGTCACTCACCCCTGCACTAAGCCATGTTGAGCCATGTTGACCCTTGAAAAACATCCAGCATAACTTCTCCGAAAATATTTTGGGAATGAGATGTCCCCCTATTTAGTTTACATTCTAGCTCATGCTTTGTAAGGAGTTTAGGAAATTGGTCTGAAGGGCATCTGTATGTACTGAGATGTCATAGTAATTGAAAGACTGGAAACCTAAATGCCGTGAAAGTGATGGCTTGATGTGCTGACAGGCTCTTTGCTAAGTTTCCCACACAGTTTTGCCAGCACATACCTTAAAGGCTGCTCTGTGAGATATTTGCTTTTCAAGCACTTGTTTTCCTTATAAACAATGAGTAGCAGTGCCAGATTTTTTTTGGTGCCCTCAGGACCCTTCATGTTGTAACTCTTTCCTATTTCATTCATCTTCACATTTATCACTGAGCGTGCAGTAGAGTACATACCTACATGTCCACGTTGTTTGAACTTGGCACACAGCTGTGCTGAGCTATCCGTGTTCTTCAACCTTGGACCTCAGAAATTGTTGGATTACAACTCTCATCATACCTGACTATTGTTTCAGCTGATGGAGTATGGTGGGAGGGGGAATTGTAGTCCAAGAATATCTGGGGACCCAGTGTTGAAGGACACTGCTCTAGATTGATGTTCAGATAGTGATTGAACAAAACACAGAAATATATATTTGCTTTTGCAAGGTGGATTTAGAACGAATGCACGCACACATATTTGCACATAGTCAAAATTGACTACACCCTAATTTGTACGAGAAGAAATTCTGCACAAAATTTGACCGATGAGGGTATATACTGAAATACCCACCCAGAATACCTATAGCAATGTTCAATCATTTGGTACCCATGAGTATCTGTGAGTTTTCCTGGCAGACAGCGGTGGATATCACCTGTTGTTAAAAAGAAGACGATGACCATATGCTAGGTTAGACTTTATATAGCAGCTGAATTTACTGCCTGCTGACCCCAGTATCTGGCAAGCTCCATAATATCTAGAGGAGGAGTGCATTTCCATAAGTACATGAAAAGAGATAATGGACAGTACTTTCAGACCGAGACAAAAAACAAACAAAAACAAATCAATTTACTGCATAAAATGTAATTGGCTCTGATACTTGCCTTTCATAGTCAGTAACAGTCACTCTTAAACTAGTTTAAGAGTGTTCTCAGCATCAGAGAATTGTCAGCATCCATTTCAAACTACAGTTCCCATGATTCTTTGGGTGAAGCCATGACAATGAAAATGGTATAAAGCCTATAGAAGATTGCAGCATAGATACCTATCAAGAGTGTCCTGACATTCTTCTGCTTTTAAAAATTAGGAATATGACTTGACTTCTGCCACATGGACTTAATATGTGAGATCTTCTAAAGACTTTTGTGGCAGCCTGGCAGCCCAGTGTAAACAAAGGCAAAACTCTTTCTGCAAAAACAACGGTTTACTGTGAACTTATCATTTAGCTTTGAAAATAATTGCCAAGCATTCTGTCTTCAATAAAAGGCTGTTTCACTGCAATTCCCTCCATGAGATCATGTTCATAAATTCGAACCAAAATGTCAAAACATTCTTTGACCAAAAGGCTTGTTTTTGAGATACATGTAGAGAGCAGCTTGCAGGAGGTAGGCTTATAACTTGTGCTTTGGCACCAGAGCTTGCTCACGGAAAGGGGATTTTCCAAACTGGAATTGGCAAAGGGCTTCTATGGACTAATATACATCAAGTGCTTGTCATCTACCCAAAGGTCAGGTTCAAGCAGAGGTCTCAGGTCTGCCTGGATCAAGCCATCATTGAGCTGTATCACTTGAGCTCATAGTTCAATCACGTCTTGTAGATACTGAAATACTCAAAAGAAACCACAGGCATACTCATATGGTATTAGAGAGGTCCAGGTAAGTCCTAACGAAAACCACAATGAATGAGAGGACTGGAGAATCACAATTTTTCACTGAAAGGTTTATATTTCACATAATCAGGCATTTACCTAGATGGGCTCCATACTAAATCAAAATATGTTACTGTTCTAAATATTTTAATTATGCTCCTGACATTGTTAAAAAGCAAGAGGATTTCTGATCTGGATTAAAATCTGACTCAGAGAAGAATTTCTGGTTTAACTCCTCCTATCCTGGCTAATCCCCTGCAATCCATCCTGATCACCTTTCCCTCTTCCTTTTAAACTTCATCTGGGCTGGTTAGTGATGATTTCCCCCTCACTACCTAGATGCCCTGGTGTGTTGCATAGATGAAGATTCTGAAATCAGATTGTCTTGCAAGATAAGCCAAGCAATTGCCTCCCCCCCCAGACATAACCTGGCCCAGGAGAAGTTACCAATCTGTAGTGAAACTGTTCAGATGTTGCTATGAGGGGTAGACCACAGAACATTGAGGGGAAAAGAACATCATCCCTGGATATAGAAATCACAGGTTTCTGAAGGCGACTCAACATTGGTGATGAATTTAGCACAAAGCATGGATGAACGCACTGTTCATCCTTTCTCTCTGCTTAAGCTTGCTGAAATCCAAAGGCAGTCAGCAGGGACTGGAAGTAGGCCAAAGATGTGATTCATTTGGTCCCACTCCCCCATACATGCCTCCAACACTTCATGGAAAGGAACTCTTTGCCATCCATATTCTAGATGACCAAAAGAATATTTTTTGAAGCAGCAACGTTTAGCGAACATTAAAGCACTCTTTGGCTGCCATATGTGTGCCTGTGTAGTCACTGTATGAAAAAGTCTATTTTTCCCCCCAGCTGCTTGTTTACTAAAGGGCTCCACTTCTCAGCCTTGGGGCCAAACTTGGTGTTGAACAGGTCTTACTGCCAGAAAGTTCTTCCTGATGTTTAGTTGGAATGTCCTTTCTTGTAACTTGTAGCATCTACATTTTTCAGAGATTCAGAGACCTCTGTGGAGATCCCATGAGGCCATTGCTATTATGCAGCAGTAAGCAGTGTTGCTCACAATTTCCTTTGATCTGATATTACTTTGAGAGAATGCCAGAGGACCACATGGTATCATCTTCACTGCTTCTCCATTTGTGTTATGCAGGCATCATTTGGTTAAAGAAAGATGCTTTGCTTAGGGGCACTGAAGAAAACAGAGGACCATTGCCTCCATCTCTCTAAACCTTCCCAATTTTCTTAAAGTGATTTAAGCCAGATCTCACTGGAGTACTAGAAAAGCAGAACTAAGGAGACTACCCATAGATCAAATAGTTCCTAAGCTTCAGGGTCCTCCTTCCACAGTTCTTCTCATAACATATTTTCTCATAGTATTTGATCTTCGTCATCTTTCTCTGGCACTGCTAGGGCCTTTTTGGCCAAAAGAATTAACATACTCAAATTAGCTCTGAGCCCCAAAGGGCCGAGCAAGCAAGTATATTTCGTTGGGGTTTCCCCCAAAAAGGTTCTCAGGCTTAGACTTTAGTCAAGTCTGTGCCTGGAAGGAATTCAATAATTGGGGGCCGCTAAGAATGTAACTCTTTGTGCCTTTGCTGACTGAATCTGCTGGGTAGACGGTATTCTGAAGATAGTGCCCAGAGTGGTGGTTTGACAAGGCAGAAGGGAAGACATTCTGAGGCAGCTTTCCCAAGCCTCCAGATGTTTTGGCTGCAATTCCCATGGGCCTCAGAGAGCATGGCCAATGGCCAGCAGTGATGGGAGTTGTAGTCCAAAATGTCTGAGATTGGGGAAGGCTATGGTAAGGTATGCCAGCATTAGCTGTTTGTATGCAATTCTGTGCCTTGTTTCCAAGAACTTTGTTGTTCCCTAAACATTTTAAGAGTTTACAGAATCTGGAAGGCTTTATTTGGACCTTTCTGTTCTACTCAAATGGTTCTTAGCAACACTAAGCCTCATTTCATTCAACAAAACTTCTCAGCCTATCACACGCTTTTGTATCCCACAAGCATGTAAACAGAGGAATTGCCCTCTTCATCATGGAACACTGCAACAGATATAAATTAATGTTTAAAAGTCATCGCATGAAAAACACATTCCCATTGTGGTCTGAAGCACTTCAGAGCCCATTTGGGGAATGGGGAGATTTGTACACAGAGTTTTAAATTGCTTTGATAAGCAATGTCTGTCACTAGGATTGCACGTGGTGTTTGCTAAAGCAATGTGGCTCCAGCTGCTGCTTTGAATTAATTTATAATCTAAAGCAGCGGTTCTCAATTAGCTAAGCACTGTGGACTCCCTGTTTTTCAAAAGCCAAGCCATGGACCCCTACTTTTGAAAACTGTAATATCGCTATGGTAGTTTTTGTTATGTGAATGGCACCACGGACCTCCTTGGTGGGTTAAGTGGACCCCCTAGGGTCTGCAGATCACCAGCGGAGGACCACGGATCTAAATGCATGCATTCATGTTGCATATCCATAACACTGGAAGAGTTTTATCTTGAAATGCTGTGTAGATCATGTCAAATGGGGAGAGGCAAGGGATTCATGAAGTTTAACTGTCATTTAAAAGGCTTGTGTCCCCCTGCCCAATATTTGAATTTCAAGTCTCATAAGGAGATCTTAATGTTTTGTTTAGTTGTTTTAATATTCCTTTCACTTCTTTTTTCAAACTACATGGACTTAGGATGGTGAATTCACACACTACAGCATTAGAAAGTAGATGCACAAATGCCTGTGTGCTTTGGTTTCTGCAGGAAGTTTTCATGCCCAAACCAGAAATGGTACATTTCCTTCATGGAAATGATGTCACATATCATGTCACTTTTCACATTTACTGGCATGCTCTTTTGACACATTGTGATATGTCAGCCACCAGAGAAGAATGTAGCTTTCTTCTAAGTTAGGCATGGCTATAGATAAGTGTTGGCAAGACAGTATCTACTTTCAAAGAAAGTGGGATTGTTACCTCCGTTGATCAGGCTAGCTGCACAAATGCCTTTTGTTTTTCTTTTCAGTTAACTTATCAGAAACAATGGCTGTTTTGCATGTCATGATACTTAAAAATGTGATATTTCATGGTGGTGGGAGATAGCGGCAGAAATGTCAGGAAAGAGCTACAACGAGGTTCTGACCATTGCTCTTTGTAATTCTCAGTAAGTGACAAGGAACCAGGATGTGGTTCAAAGGGACTCAAATATGCCGCCCTGTTCACTCTAGATCTGCGGCCATGATTCTAGCTTTGTTTGTGTGCAGAAGAATTTAAAACTGAAACATTTATTCATAACCTAATCCACATTGCAACTATCAGCTCACCCTTGTAATTTAGAATGTTATTCTTCTTAATAATCTATGGGTTATTAAAGGGAGAGCCAGGGTTGCTGGCATTAAACAGCTTCAAGACAACACACACACACACACACAGTTTCATATATGCTTAGTAACTTAACACTTTCCTTTGTTCATATTGGCTCGTTCCCATTTGCTTCCAAGCACAGCAGCTTAGTGTTGTTTCTGCAGGGCCACAGGATGCTGAACTTTTGCTTCCTAATCAAGAGCATAGCTTGTGTGAGCAGTGATAACATTACATTTTGAGGATGAACTCCTGGGGAGCTATCAGTATACTCCTGTGCTAACTGATAAGGAACATCATTAGTTTTTCCTTTCTTGGAGTCCAGTGATAAACTGAATTAAACACATCTGTTTCCATTTCTCATGCTTCTGTGAATTAACTAATTACCTCTCCAGGGTCTTGGTAAAATGGACACAAGAGTTAAAAAGAAGCATGCAAGCTTATGGAAGAGAATGTATGCTAATACTCTTAGGTTGACATATATCAGTTTGTTCTGCACTATAATTCCATTATGCCTTCCTTGCACGTGGTTAATAATTCCTAATATGTAAATGGATAGGGAGAAGCAGCAGAAATATGAAGTGGTGCTGTACAATAGTCTCACAATAAGCTATTGGAATTCAGTGGAACTTGCTAAAGACTCTCCTCCCTGGAAGAGAGGGGAGTGGTTGTGGGCGGGAGCCCGAGCTCCGCCCCTGGCCGGGGGCCTTAGCCCCCGCCCCTCCTCACCTGGCTGGTGCCCACGCCCACCGGAGGCAGCCAACCAGGTGTCTCCGGGGGGCGTGTTTAGCAGCTTAATGCTGCGGCTCCAGCTCCGCCTCCTCCTCAGTCGTCGTCCCCCCGCAGCGAGTCACCCACCCTCCACTCCCATTTAGCTCAGGGTCTAGGTTTTTTGGCCTTGCTATGGACCTTAGGTTGGTCGCCCCGGTTGTCTGGGGGGCCTGGTAGGAATTTTTCCATTTGGCATTAGGCTTTTTGGTTTTTTCGCCTACCTCGTAGCAATCGTCACAACTTTTGTGGTATTGGTGGGTAGGTTAGGCATTGGATTCATGTGTGTCAAGGGCTAGGTGTGGCCATCGCCTATGCTATCTACCGTGGGTTATTCCGTTAAAGGAATCTGGCGGTCGTGTATTCCGTCCGATGCCTGCTTGGCGGGAGGCCATGGCACGACCCTCGGTGACATCAGGGGGTGAGCCTATAGTTGGATTAGCATCAACAGGCTCCACCTACTGTTGAATAAACCCACCTCCTATAGTCATCCAATGCCTAAGCCAATACCTTTTCACTGCTGTAATCAATAAAGTTGTGGCCTTTTCTTGCCCATTAACCTTATATCACGTGTCCTTGTGTGTTTATTTCACATAGCGGGGGTCGGGCCCTCGATCCACAAGTTGCCATTCTGAGAGTGTGATGGATCTTCAACGCTAGAAGAGTATGCAGCTGCAATTTCATCTGCCCTTCTCTATGACTTTCCATCCATCCCTCTCCTCTTGACTCCTCTCCTATGGGGCAATACTGAAGATTGATTAACTCCTGCAAGAAGGAAGATGGATGGGGAAAAGTACAAAGGACTCAGAGAGGAATGGAGGTGGTGAAGTCATGGCTGCAACCTCTTCTGAAGCTCTGGAAGTTGGGGAGGGGCATAGCTCAGTAGTATTTATTTGATTTATTTATTTGATTTATATACCATCCTTCAACACAAGATCTCAGGGCGGTTCACAAGGGTAGAATAGTAGAGTAGGGCCCCATGTTTAATCCCTTGTTTTTCCAGTTCGAGCTAGGAAAACCCTGCCTGAATCCTTGTCTGAGGAGTTTGCCCATTATTTCTCCAGCTGCTGTTTTTATATATCCATTCCATTGTACTGCCATTCCTATAAACTTAGATAAAGCTTCTGTTGTTTATGTCGGTGAGATTCACCTGTCAGTGCAAGAGCTTCCACTTGCACAATGGGACTGCCTTCCCACTCCTCTCCCTGCAGCCCCAGTGTCCCCTGAAATTGGCTGTGGGGAGTGGGAGAACCCCCAGTACAGTGTTGCAGTCGGAGGAGAGCGGGGATTGTTTGGTTGGGCGAGCTTCAACACATGTGCTCACAGGAGCTTTAGAATTACACATAAAGATTTTTTGAGGCTGATGTGTTCAAAGAAAATATAAACCTTTACACAACAAGGTGTGGTGGGTTTCCCACTAATTGCTCTAGGAGCAAAGGAGGTCACAGAGCAGACAGTGGACAGAGCAACACACAGTTGTTGTCCTGGTCTTTCAGTGACTGCATAATGTATCTCTGTTGCTGCTGCTGCTGCTCATATTCTCTTAACTTCTCCACAAAGAGAAAGAAAAGGAAGCAGGTGGTGTAACAGGGGAAGAAAGTTTACAACATACACGACATGCTCTTGTCCAGCTTCTTGGGAAATAGTTAAACTTCAGGCATCATTTTCCATCTTGTCAGACTTTACCATTCATTAGCACATCTGGGAGTGTTCTTTCAAAAGTTAGCATCCAAAATGAAAAAAAAATGTCAGAAAGACTGGCACTGAAGCTTCAGCTGGTGAAAAATGTAGCTGCCAAGCTGACTGTAGGGACCAGGAAGTCTGTGTATAAAACTTTTCTTCTTAATCGGGTACATGGGTTGCCTATTTGGAATTCCCTTCTGAGCTCAATTCAAAGTGCTGGTTTTAACATTCGAAACCCTTATTGACTATGCTGGTCTTAAGATCAGCCTCAAAGGCTCTGCTTTCGGGATTGAGCAATTGCAGGCTTTCATCTGTTTTATTTTGCTGCTGCTTCTTTTAATAATTTCTTATGTGTTCTTTACTTTATTGTTTAAATCATTTTATTCTCTGCCTTAGGACTTGCTCCGAAAGGTAGCTTATAAAGAACGTAAATAAATACAATATTTATAAAACCAATGCAGTTTTTTGAATCTCCTCTCCCACCTCTCCTGGAGCTGTTTTACATTGACTAATTCTCATCTCATTCTATATTCCTGACGCTATAAAGTCAACATGTGATGACTTTGGCTTTTCATGTTGACAGGCTGTCGGGATCTGAAAAAGATGTAAAAGTAGGACGGAGCGAGCACTAAGCCAGAGAGGGGCAGCTGAGCCGTATGAAGTTACAAGCAATACAGCTCTACAGTCACACTGCTACTTCCACTAGATCCTGTAACCGTGGAGGGAGCTTAACACGCTTAAGAGATTTTCCATCCCACACATGATGTCACCCTTCCTCCTTTCATTTCTCAAAATCAAAACTCTGTGGGTTGGCCTTGATAGCTGCCAACTCCTTTCTCCTTGAACCTCTCATACTCTTGGTGGTCCTGGGCAGTCTCAGGATGTTGAATTTTCCACCCATTACAAAAGTCTGCAGTTGTGCTGAACAACAGTAAGAATACACACACAGCCCTGACCACTGAAAGCCATTGCTCTGCCTCTGTCAGTTATCTCCTATTGGTTATCTCCTATTGTCCCCTCTCAGTGTTAAAATTTATACATAAATCCACTACGGCAGTGAAATGCCGTCTTTGCTTTTCTTACCCCATGAAGCCCCTTTGACATTCAACACTCAATGGTCTGGGGCCCTAATATATGTAAGAATGCTTTCTTCCTTATTGATCTGCACATACCTTAAGATAAGTAGATGGGCCATCTTGGAAATCACTATGTCAAATGAAGTACATGGTGTGGAGGCCGGGGGGGGGGCTTTTCAGTGGTTGCTCCTCATCTGTGGAATTCCTTCCCGACTTAGGTGTACCTAGCCTCACCTCTATATAATTTAAAGAACTGCCAACCTAGCAGTTCGAAACCACATCAGTGCAAGTAGATAAATAGGTACCACTGCGGCGGAAAGGTAAACAGTGTTTCTGTGCACTCTGGTTTCCTTCACGGTGTTCCGTTGCGCCAGAAGCGGTTTAGTCCTGCTGGCCACATGACCTGGAAAGCTGTCTGAAGACAAACGCTGGCTCCCTTGGCCTGAAAAGTGAGATGAGTGCCGCAACCCCATAGTCACCTTTGACTGGACTTAATCATCCAGGGGTCCTTTACCTTTACCTTTTACCTACCTAGTCTCACCTCTATTTAATTTAAGGTGCACTTTTTTCAGCACTGGGAAGATGAGAGACCTGGATAAATGGATTAGTTTGTTGCTCCTGCTCTTAGCAAATGGTTATGTGTGGCTTTATTCAGAGACTGTATATTTTTAATGGCTCTTATACTTTGATTTTCTCTTCTTTGCTGTTTGGTGGAAGCAGAAGGCTACAAACAAAAATGCCTCCCCCCAACTCAGATGCAGTGTTGTCAGTAAGGAAGCACCACCGGCACCTGGGGCGGGGTGCGCAGGTGCGGCGCCTATACAGATTGCATGCCCTCAGCCACTCTACAGCTGGGGGGAGGCAGCTGGCCATCTTGTCACACACACCCCCAGGGTGGCACCCGGGGCGTGCCGCCTCCCCCCCACCTTTGTACACCCCTGAGTGTTGTGAGGGTTTTTGCACAACGATTCCCTGAGCAAGCTGCTATTTCACACTGTGCCACCTACAGTCCACCAAGGATCAGCACAGTCTCGTGACTTTGTTGGTGTCAGGTCTACCAAAGAGCCTTGAAAGATTGTTATTGCGTTAAAATGCCATCAAATCAAATTGGATATGCCACTAGGGTGGACCATTTCCATAATGTTTTGGCAGGATCGACTTTTAGCTTTAATTCCTCTCTAAAGTGCTTCAATGTGGCAAAGGTCTCTATAACCGTTCAAACGAAAGACTGTAAAAAGCTTCATTGAAAGAGAACAATGGTGCCTAGTAGAATTAAAACAAGCACACAAGGGGTGGGGGGTGAGATAGGGAAGCGAACTGCTACAAAATGTTTGCGGATTAAGAGTAAATTCAAATATTTGTTTCATTTTAAAGCCTTTGCCCCTAAAAGCTATTTTGAAATGTCTTCAGCTTTACCACAGAGCACTTAAAACTGTTCCATAATATTTATTTTTATTTAGGAGGGAAATCCTGCCAACACCTCTCAGTTTCATAGCCATTCCCTAACTTTGCTTCTCAGCTGATAATTTGTTAAACATTTTTCTACCCTGCAAGATTTGAAATGGCTCAGTCACAAAAGCAGCTGGGAACCTGAGTTCATAATAAAAGTGCTGAGAGGCCTACTGAATGGAGGAATTCTCCTATTGTATTGCTATACTCTGTACAAATTGTGCCTCACCAAACCAAACACAGCTTACCAGCTTTATATTGTGTGCCTGTCAAGTGTTTGATTATTGCCTCCCCTCCAGTTTTGCAGTCTAAGACAGGCAGCAGGGGGAAAGGGAGGGGAATAGAACATTTATTCTTTCTCCTGGCGGGCCATCATCACCTGTTGTTAGTTCTACGTATTAACACTGGCATAACTTTCAAAGGGCTGAAAAATAATGCCTTGGCATTTTTTTCTTATGCAGAGATGAATTTAGTGCTTGCCATCAGACGAACCGACATGCACAGTCAAACTGAGCAGGTCTGAACCCCACAATCACCAGCTGATGAGCAGAGGGTTCAATTCTGCTAACTGCAGAGGTCTGCTTCGCCATTGCATGCCCTGCAGTATTTTGAGGGGAAATGGACCCTCTGGAAGACCAAGACTGGCCCGCAGGCCAGAGACTACCCCTCTTGTTCTAGATCTTTGGTTGGACCTAATGTATATTATATACTGAAACAAATGCAGTTTATATTCCTTCTGTGGATATGTATGGCATTAAGGTGGCCATGTGTCCTACTCTACAGAGGATAGTCCTCTATCTGAAGCCGTCCTCTAGTCCAAGTTGAGATTAAAAATAAAGAGCTATAGGAAGGGAGAGCGGCAGCAGTTGCCTTGAAGTTGCCCATCCAGAATTCACACCTGGACAGCAGACTGAGTAAGTAGGCACACAGGTCACCTGATCTTGTTCCTTGCTATGGTGAGATGTACACAATGAAATCCAAAATACAGTGGTACCTCGGGTTAAGTACTTACCGTAATTCGTTCTGGAGGTCCGTTCTTAACCTGAAACTGTTCTTAACCTGAAGCACCACTTTAGCTAATGGGGCCTCCTGCTGCCGCCACACCACCAGAGCACAATTTCTGTTCTCATCCTGAAGCAAAGTTCTTAACCTGAGGTACTATTTCTGGATTAGCAGAATCTGTAATCTGAAGCGTATGTAACCTGAAGCGTATGTAACCCGAGGTACCACTGTATACATATTAGCAGGAGCTAAGAAACAAAGTTTTTGAAGAAGAAAAAATCTCAAGTGCAGATCATGTTTTTGCTAATACAATTTGTTTTACAGGGATACACATGAGGAATAGATTGCTTGTAACTAGGAAATAGGTTATTGCGAGGAGGGAATCTTTAACATTTTTGTGGGTTTTTTTACTGGTTGGGCTTTGTGATTAAGCCCAATGATTTTCTTAAATGCAACAACATGCAATGTAGGCTTTATGCTATGTAACAAGACATATGCAATTGTTTTGAAGTCATATATATTTGCATTTCTTGCAAACCACAATTCCCCTTGATTTTCTTGGACCATTTCCTTTTGACTTCCTAGCATGTTGTCAATGCTATGCGCTCACATGGTCGTGCTCCAGCTATTTGAAATTCTGTTGTTCCTCATGCAAAAATGTTTACCCTAGAAGAGGGTAAGAAATTGATTATCCCTGTTCAAATCTATCAATGTTAATGGGACAGAACATAACAAAGAGGAGTAACTGTTTCCAAGTTTGTGCTGCTGTGAAGCTCTTTCATTAAGAAAGCTAGTTGTTTGTTTTTTCCATAAGCTCTGGTGTACACTACAACCAAGCACGATCTTCATTCTCTGCCATTTTTAGCATTGTTCTTCACAACATTGCCCCAGGAAGTAATAAAGGTGAACTGTGGCCCATTCACACCACACACACTCCAAGCACTAGGATACCACTTTATACAGTCATGGCTTCCCTCAAAGAATTCTGAAAGCTGTAGTTTGTTAAGGGTGCTAAGATTTATTAGGAAACCTAAATTATTTATTTAACAACCAATCCTTCCTAAGGAATTGTAGTTCTGTGAGGAGAATTGTGGTCTCTTGAAAACTTCTAGCACCCCTAACAAACTACAGCTCCCAGAATACTTTGGGGGAGGGCACCACCGTTAAAAATGGCATCATAGTGCTTTAACTGGTGTGACTGTGGCATGTAACCCAAGGTTTGTGCGTGATTTGTTGTTTCGCTTGGCTTTGAACCCCTGCTATTACTTATTACCTAGCACATTTATAAAGCAGGGAAGATGAAAAAGAAATACATGCTTGCTTCTCTCTAGGGTTAGGTTCAGCTTCACCCAGCCAAGGTCATGGTTTGCACACCCTCTTCTCTATCAGGCTTACTGCTTCTCTAGCAGTAAATGCAGAGGGGCTGTAGCTCAGGAATAGAGCACATGTGTCAGCGCTGCCCAAGGTCCCAGCTCACACAAGACCAACGCTGCTTCTTCCTCAAGTTAAAAAGTCTTTATTGAAGTTCAGTTTCATTTCCAGACGCGCAGCGCGCAACGCTACGTCTATGCCCTAGACCGTAGAAGTCCCATCTGAATCTCCTCCCCCCTGACACCAGCTTAAGATTCTAGCCTTACTCCACCTCTTCCTCTGTTCCTTCTTTCTCTGGGTCCTCCTGCTAGTCGGAGTTTCAGCCCTCCTAGATTCTTCTGATGCTGAGTCCGCCGACTCTTCTCCCCCCCTCTTTCGGGCTTTAGGACCTGGCTCCCAATCCGGGTTTTCTGCTGCCCCGCGCTCCTCCACATCTGAACTTGGCGCGCGCGCGCAGCCTCCCACTTTCCTTCTGACCGTTACACTTGTGTCACTGCTCCCTCTTTCGGGGAGGCTAGCTGGACCTGGCCTTCCCTCCGTTTCCCCACTCCCCGATGGGGGCGTGGTTACCCCTGACTCATCTTCTCTCCCCGCTGGAGGAGAAGCTGGTCCTGACTCATGTGACTCTTCCCCCCCACTGTGCTCTGGTGGGGGAACTGGTCCTGATCCTCCGCTACTCCTTTGGGACTCCCCTCTGGTTCCTTGTTTATGGAACGTCCCCCCTGGGACTCCCCTCGCCCTTACCATAGGCGCCCCCTCCTGGGAATCTTCTGATTCGCTGGAGAAGCTCATGGAATCTCTCGGGCCACTGTCATATTCCCCTACGCTCCCCTCTGATTCCTCTCCTCCGCTCTCTATTTGCTCTCTCCCCTGCTCTTCTGCTCCTGAGCCTCTGACAACATGTCTATCATGTTGAAGGTCCTAGTTTCAAGCCTTATCATTTCCAGTTAAAGGATCAAATCACAGGTGATACAAAACACCTTTCTGCCTGCAACCTGATTTGTTGTTGCAGACACTATTGAGTGAAATTGGATTATAACGTTTGACTAGGTTTAAGACAGCTTGCGTGCTCAAATGTAAATTTCTCTGCTGTGTTTTTCTATCTGGTCCACAGGGTACAGCCCTATGCAATACTTTTGAGTTCTTCCCCATTGCTCCTCATAGTCCAGGTCTTTCATTAAAGAAAAGAAGCAGTTAGTTTCTGGGTTTAATTCTCCGGTACCAAACAATTGCACAGATGCATTATTTGGTGTTCGTGCAATATTTTGGCAGGTGCTTCATGAACATCTGTGGTCTAGGGCCGGGAGCAATCCAGCTATCCTCATTAAACGAGAGCAGCGGTAGGCAGTCAGTCAGATATTCTGCTAAAGTTTTAACCATCCTCCACCCTCTGCGCAACGTCCTCAGTCAATGTCAGTGCCTCCTAAAATATGAAGAACAGAATAGAGACAAGTAGCTGTCATCCAAGAAGATTCAATAAGTCACCTGGGATTCAGTCTACCTCAGTATTGTCTATGCTGACTGACCTGGGAGATGCTTGGGATTGAACCTGGGACCTGTTAGAATTCCTGCTCCATGATTGCAGTCATGGGATTTTTGTCTATCACATGACGGTGTGTGTTTTGACTCCACAGAGTGGAAAGTGACGGAGACAGGATGTTTGTGTTACTGTGTTCCGTGAAGTGGGACTATTGTCCTTTGTTCTTTTCCTCTTTGCTGTCTGATGCTAGAGAGAGAGGGAGCCATGTTGCAGTGCTCTCTGTGTGTGTATATGTAAATAAAGTAGATTAGCCAAAATGCTGAGTTGCTGAGGTCTGTCATGCAAGATGTGCGAACTCTGCGGATCCCTAAGTGTGCCAGTGTCAGTTGGCATCAGTCGCTGTGATGTTCGGGCTGAAGAAAGCTTTTGAAGCTGCTGAATGATCAACCAGGAGGGAGAGAACATGCCCGTTGGACATGTGTCTCTGCCAGGGTCCTACTCGAGTGTAGGCTGAACTCCTGACAGGACCTGCATGCAAAGCAGATGCTCTACTACTAAGCTATGACCCTCCCCAAAATTTATAATACTGGCATATAGTATAGCATTAATGGAAAGAGATTGAGAGGGTGCCAAGCAATGCCAAGAACTTAGAGTTGTTACAAATGGTTGATAAACCATTGTTCTGAAAAACATGGGTGGAACATGAAGGAAGGAAGGTCTATATAAGAGGAAACAATTAGATGCAGAGCAATGGAAATATATTTTCATGTTTAATGTAGGAAAGCAATTAGTGAGCAAGGCTGAAATTTCTGTGCAAGATATTGTGATGAGAGTTTGGGCAATTTTGGTTTGAACGTCTTTTGACCTATTTACTGTTTATGGTCTGCTCCTTCCTGTAATCTCACAGTTAATGAACATCTATTCCCACCCCACTTTATGTTGATGCACACTGTCTATACAAGGCTAACAGGCACAGCCTATACACAGGGTGGAATGAAGTGGCAGATTGGACCATAATACTTCAGACTGCAGGGGGAAGAAGATCCAGAGGCATATTCCACTGTCTCTTGAGACAGATGAATGCCAACAAACCAGAAGGTGCTGAACCAAATAAGTACTGTGTCCAGTCCATGGAGAGGTCACTGAAATTAAAAAAATGAAATCTAACTACGTGGAATGCACCCCATTGGCTCCCTTTGTGCTAATGTAGCTAACACTTTTTGGACAAGAAGAGCAAACACATTTAGTGAAATAATGTTAGATAGTGTCATATCATATATCCGTTTTGCTTCCAATATTAAGTAAATGTTTGTTTCTTAACTTGTGTGGATCTGAAAGCCATTATGATTCAGAAATGGAATCCTGCAATACTTGAATAAACTTTCACCTAGGTCAACAGCCACTGTTTAGCAAACTGATCCTATAATGCAAAATGTGGCAGTGTATAAAAAATTAAATGGTTACAGCATGATAAACAGAGACAGTGCCAAGAATATCAAAATTGTTCTTTGCCTTAATAGAGCCAGAAAACTAACTTTTAGCATGTTGTAGATTGGCAGGGGGAAAGCCTCACTGCTTCCTTAGGATTTTATGAACCCAGAAGCCTTTTAGTCTTAATCTGCCTTTCTCTACTCGTACAGAACTCCCACTGGGAGTTCAAGGACGGGGCAGACTATTTGTTCAAAATAACTGAAATAAAGAAAGTACTAAAGCAGAAGTAAGCAAAATGTTTTATAGAAAGAAATTCCCTGGTTGCCGTAGTCAGCTGATGGATTGTCTATAAAAAGTGATGCACTTGATTTAACTTGACCACTCAGTTATCAGAATGATATTTGGTATGCACGTTATGTGGATGGGCGGAGGGGGGGATATAGTTTGGCCTAATTCACACTTCCTGAAACAATATATGAACTAAAACAAATTCAGTTCAAACTTCTCTGAATTTTCTAGTGCAGTTCTCCAACAAAAAAATTGTATAAAATGCAAATATTTGTGAAAATTAAATGCCATATATTAGGGAAACTTGCTTCCAGAATTATGTATATTAGGAGACTGGCACACTAAAATGAGTACTTGTGGTACCTCGGGTTAAGAACTTAATTTGTTCTGGAGGTCCATTCTTAACCTGAAACTGTTCTTAACCTGAGGTACTACTTTAGCTAATGGGGCCTCCCACTGCCGCGCGATTTCTGTTCTCATCCTGAAGCAAAGTTCTTAACCTGAGGTACTATTTCTGGGTTAACGGAATCTGTAACCTGAAGCGTCTGTAACCTGAAGCATATGTAACCCGAGGTACCACTGTAAATTTGGGTTTCTGAGTGATACTATTTGATTTAGGACAGATGTTGCTGGCACTACCTCTGGTGGCAGGGACTTTTGCATGCCATGCAGGTGCTGAGTGACAAGGAATATTCTTTCCATTGATTTGTTGTGCATTACTTTCACACGAAAGGGAAAACTCCTTGTAAGGTATGGAGATAAGCCCGAAAGGCAACACAGGTTTTATTTTGCGTCTGAGTTTACAGAGGTGTCCAACACACACACACACACACACACACACACACACACACCCTGAACTGGCACAAGTTCTTTAGGTCTCTGTAAGGCATGCATGGAGCCTCACCTCAGCCCCACTCCCACATTTCTCCAGTGAATTGAATCTTCGACTGAATATCCCGATGAAAGGAATCTAACATGAGTTTAGCAAAGGGCTCTGCATTTTATTATTTGTCTAGCCATTGCGGGACAGGAATGAGGGTGTGGGTCATTTGTGTGGAGAACATATGAATCCAGTTCTCCATGCCCAGCTGTACAGTGGAAATGTTATTACTTCAGAATCATGTGTTCATTTTTGGTCAAAGGCATGGTCTGCAATGTGAACAGCCATTGTTTAGTTTGGAGTTGAAAAGAGGAGGGCGAGACTGCTTCATTTGTGATGCCAACCCACAACCGGCTTTCACTGAGTGAGATATAAAATACTTCCAAGCATTTCTCAGGCCTGTATTCAATCACTCATTCAAACATATAAGAAGAGATGCTCAGATCTAAATATTATTTTCAGTCAGGAAGGCCACTCCCTACATGTGAGCCTACAAGCCTTTTGACTGAGCTGGAAGATTGCCTGCAAGGGAGTGTGGTACTTGGGCTCAAAATGGTTCACCTGCTGATTTATAGGTGGCTGCTGACTGCTTTCATCATGGGGTTTGGACCTCTGTATCTCCACTGTATCCAAACCAGAAGAAGCTGTGTCTATGCTGAACTGGAGGCTGGAGATATAATGGGCTGGATGAGGGCCATTACATTCAAGATGAATCTTGACGAGTGGGAGGTGCTGGTGGGTGATTGTTAGGTCTGGGAACTAGGTGTTTGGCCTGCTCTGGATTACCTCAAACCTCTCCTGAAGGATCCTCAATCCATCACTGTCATTGGAAGCCCACTTGGCTTCAATAGTCATGAGTGCCTATTGCCAGTTATGATTGGTTCAGACTTGAGATAGCTTAGCCAAAGTTTTGCATGCTCTGATAACTTCCCATCTCAATTACTGCAATGCACTCTACACAGGGCTACCATTGAAAACAGTCTGGAAACTACAGCTAGGGCAGGATTCTACTGCCAGAGTTATGACAAGCAACTCATGTGGTGCCATGTAACACCTGTTTGCGGATTATGCATTGGTTGCCTATATATGTGACTGGGCTCAATTCAAGGTCTTGCTGCTAACCTATAAAGCTGCAAGCATCCCCCCCAGATTGGCTAGGGCCTTCTCAGTAATTGTGCCTTCACTATGGAGCTCCTTCCCATTCGACGCGTGGATGTTACTGATGAATGCCATCACTTAATGGAAACATATCTGTCTCCCAGGCTCAGCCTTGTCTGGAGTGCAGAATTCTTTGTATGATATATTGCTGCTGTAATACTGCGATCTTTTAGCTGTCCTTTTGCTCCATGCACTGTGTTATTTTGTTTATCATTGGAGACTGCTTTTGGACTACATCTGCGGTGAAAAGTGGCCAACAAATTCTATAACTATATAAATATGTAACACTGATGGTTTTGTCATGCAAAGTGAAAACAGCAGAGGACTGTAGAATCACAGTAACAGCCGGATCCAAAATATATTTTTATTGGAAATAAAGTTTCCTTAGTTTAGCAGGATGGATTCCCCATTTTAAGCCCTTTCCCCCAGCCACTCTAGACCTCACACAATCAGACTGGAGGGGGGGAGAACCTGGGAGATGTTTGCAGGCCCTGCATCCTTTGTTACATCCCCAATGCTTGTGTTGCACATGCCAGGAGGTGATGATCTGCAGCAGGAAACCTGATGTACATATGTAGAGTCCCCAAATGAATCCTGCGTCATTAAGGTTCTAGGCATGCATACAGCAGGCTCTCTGTGGCAAAACTTGACCCTCCAATGTGGAGGCCCACATGACTAGACAACATGGATGCAATGGGTGGGTGGGGGAACTTAGGGCAAGTGAGCATGTGCCCCTCTCTTCCCTCACTGCATGACAGATAGAACACTTCTTTAGTTAAAATGGCAACCTATCTGTTTTGCAGACACCTGCCTGTCCTATGGCAAAATCTTCTTCATTCATTTCAGTGGAGGAAAGAGGTCTGTGCATGAAAATGGATGTGCGCACAGCCAAATACACATGGGGCTCTCATCTGAGGATGCATGAGAGTTTCTTTCTTTATCTTGTGCAAGATCCTTAGACAGATTGGAGAATTGGGTTCCGCCTCCTCCCCTGACCCACCCCCCAAGTTAACATCCACACCATCCATTTGAAGCACATGGCTTCCCCCAGTGAATCCTTGGGACTGTGGTTTGGTTTGTGTGCATAGTTTGCTTTTTCTGATGATTTGAATAAGCAATTGCTGGTGAAAAGAATCATGCCTGCAAACTCTGACGATAAGCCCAAATCCTAACCACTGTGTATCATAAAATGTTTAACACTCAGCCCAGAACATTTATTTCCTTTGCATATTCCTTTGGCTGAACATGTCATTTTGCTGCTAATGAAGAAACATGGATCCATGGCAGTGATATAATTTCTTCTTAATTAAGACTCAAGCTGGCCAAGTGCTTCCTGTTGTTTTGTTTAGCCACTCTTGTCTCCAACCTAAAAAGTCGGGGTTGCCAAACGTTATGTTGTTTTGGACCAGAAAATGGCACAAGGCATTGCTCTGTTGTCATGAGAGCAATACCTTTAATGAAAACAGAAATTAAATAGTTGACCCTCAGAGTCTTTCTTTTTAATGCCAGATATTGCATCAAAGACTTTTTGACGCTTATAAATAAATTAGGCCAGAATACAGTCTCATGTGTTTCTTTACTCATATGACATAATCTGCTTGTAAGAGTCCAACATATTTTGATCACTTGGGATTTATGAGAGTACAGTATGAAGAAAAACCTTCTCCTGCCCAGAAATCAGTTATTCCATTATTTTATAAAGTCAGATGGATTTTTAGTCTCCTCGTCTGTAGTGTCCTCCTAAAAATAACTGTTAGTTTTTTTAGTAGTTGATGAAAATGGATTGATTTGTCTGGGCTGCGGGAAATGGAGTCTCTTTCAGTTTTCCATACAGAAAAGTGTGTTGATCCACACTATTACCTGACTTACCTGTGCTGCAGAAAGCTCCCCCTGCAGATAAAAAAGTGCATAGTTTAAGGTGGTTGCTACACCCAGTCTAGCTACTGTCTTGATTTAGTGTAATGAGGAACCTGTAGCCTTCATAACGTGCTTGTGGCTGCAATCTGATGCACACCTACTGGGGAGCAAATGCCATTAAACCAGGTGGAACATACTTCTAAGTATATGTAGGATCATGTTGTAAGTATGTTAACTATTTGAAGTGTTTCTGAAACATACACATTTATTTGCTACATAGATGTCCAGCTACTGCTCACTTTCAGTTTCAAGGTGTGTAGCAGTGTATGCTCTGTTTTGCAAGCATGTTGGCTGCTATGATACAGTTTGCCACTGTTACAGAGCACTCAACATTCACACTTGAGTTCTTCCTCCTTCAGTTAGTCATAGAGAGTATGTGTCTTTCATGCTGGATTCGGTACATGTGGAGCCCTGTAACACAATGTTACAGTGGGGAATGTTGAAGATTCCGGAACCTCTTTTCCATCTCTTCCTCGAACAGTGTGTGCCCATTGAGCATGCTCAGTCCTCATTTCATAAAAACCAATGCCACAGAGACTTTCCTGCAGACCACAGCAATCCATTGGTCGCATAATGGATATGACTCTGGATCCCATTAAATGGGCCTAGATTTTTCACTCACTTTCAAAACATTTACATAGTCACTGTTACCTGGTATTGTGCCGCTCTATTATCAGCTGGTATGATTGTGGCAGCCAAGGTAGTTCTGAGAAAGTCTTAGAAAGGTATGTAAAATGCTAAATTCTCAGCACTGCCTCTATAAATTATCCAGCCCCTTTTCTGCAAATGATGACTGTGCCAGGGTTTATAATGGCCCGTCTCATATATGACACTGGCCCTTCAACATTCACACTTGAGTTCTTCCTCCTTCAGTTAGTCATAGAGAGTATGTGTCATTCACTCTTAAGCCAACCGAATTAGACACCAATGTCTCACACTCCCTGGAAAGATGTAGAGCTGCAACAAGCACTGGTTGTCTAGAGCTCATACACAAAAACTAAATCCTCTCAGATTTTCAGGATTTCCTGAACAGGGTTTCCAGCCCAGGAAGGGGATAAAGGATTTTCAGCGATGGCTGTGGAATCCCCACAATTCATCTCTTGCCGTCACTGCAAGTGTGATTAGAGTTTACAGTTCAATAGTTCAAAACATTTAGTCTACCATTTTTTTGTGAATAAGACTAATAAACATCTTAGCTAGAGTCTGAAATGGCCATCTTCCTGTGCGGCTGAGGTAGGGGATGGTCACTTGGTCCACCCACCTCTGGCCATGCTGAACCCTCCATTCAAGGTGGACCTTGCCCACAAGGCCAATCAGGGCAGGGGCATGGGGGCTGGGCCTTGCCCACCCCTGCTGTATTTAAGAGGGTTACCAAGTACAATCCCTCCTCTTTGCTGTATGTCATGGGATTTCCCACCCACCTAGTCTGTTAGAGGCCTACTCAGTGGGGTGGGTGGGTAAGTTGGCATATGGGCCTTGCTATGGTTTATTTGGTCACCATGGTATGGTAAATTGGCTTCAGGTTTGTGCCTACCTCATAGCCACTGTCACAACTTTGGTGGGCAAGGCATTGGGCTAGATCAGGGGTCCCCAAACTAAGGCCTGCGGGCTGAATAAGGCCTGAGGGACTCGTTTATCTGGCCTGCAGCTACCCTGCCACCTGCTGCCGCTACCCGCTCTTACCGGTGCTGCGCTGCGCTGCGCGGCTGCCCACTTCCAGGTTGAAGGAGCACCAGAAATAGCTTGTGCGCATGTGCAAGCGTTATTTGCGCATGCACACAAGCTATTTCTGGTGCACATCCGGGTTGCAGGAGGCCTGTGCACATGCACACAAGCTATTTCTGGTGCCCCTACGACCTGGAAGTGTGCCGGAATTAGCATGTGCGCACGCATATGGGCACGCGCTCCCCCACCCTCTGGCCTGCCATGTGCTTAGCGCTGGAGACACTGGCCCGAGGCGCAGTAAGTTTGCTGACCTCTGGGCTAGATCCTTAGTCGCAGGTGTATCCCATTAAAGGGGTCTAAAAGGGGTGACTCTGTCCAGGAGTCCACACAGGCACCTCTCCCAATGGCGGTCTGTGTGGGGTTGTGGCACCCGATCCATGTTGTGGGTCAACTCCCCAGCACAGGGTTCCCATCAGGCAGCCAATGGGCTACCTGATGCTGCCCAATACCTTAGCCAAACCTATTCTTACCTGTAATCAATAAACTTGTGGCCTAGTTCAACCCAATACCAGCCTTCTGTGTTCCTTCTCTCAGCCATCCTTGCACTGGCCACAGACATCATGTGCCTTTAGTGGCAAATATTATCCCCCGTCCAGAGCTTAGCAATAACAAATGAATATACCGTATTTTTCGCTCCATAACACGCACCCGACCATAACACGCACATAGTTTTTAGAGGAGGAAAATCCATAGGCATGCCACCCGTAGGCATTCCCTCCATAACACGCACAGACATTTCCCCTTACTTTTTAGGAGGGAAAAAGTGAGTGTTATGGTGCAAAAAATACGGTAATTCTGCATCAAAACTTCACCAGATTATAAGGGATGATCTTTTAAGAAGTTTTTTTTAAATTGGCAAATAATCAAATAAATCATGTATAAGCTAATGGGAATTTGGCCCAAATAAAACACATTTTTACTGGCCTGATTTTGCAAGTTTTGGAGCACTTCTTAGGCTTGTTTCTCATATTTCAAAGACTTGAAAGGACTCTCTTGGCCTCTCTGCCTTAAAAGAAATACAAATGTCTCCACTGAGCAGGCCGTGTATGGTTCTGGCTCCAAGACAGTCCTGAGTACGTCTGTAATCCAGAAAGGATCACTTCAATGGCCTGGCTTGGAGTGGATGTCCTTTGCCTCAAGTGGCAAAATGTTTTGAGCTGGCCCAGATGTCAAAGGTATACAGGGCTTCATATACAATTTGGCACAAGGCCTCCATTGTCACAACACACATAAATGTACTATTTGTCTTGTATATACATCTTTTGCAGCAAGTCACCATGTTGAATGTCTGTCTCTACTTAACTGCTCTGGGCCCAAGCAACAGGTGTGTCAGTACATCTGTGTGTCCGTTTGCAGCTGGCATTTTCAACTCCTTCATAAGAAAGTCTAAAGGATGCACTTCTGAAAACATGTGGCTTTAAACTGAATTAATTTAATCTGTGTTTGGTTTCTAGTGAAATGAAGCTGTTCCAAAGGTAGGGGGAAAGCCTTGTTGAAAAAAATTTAACCAAAGGGCAGTATATTTGCTCTCACACTCTGATGCAAAGAGCCACAGGGAATAAATGGAGAATTGGAAACTCTTACATGAATATGGCTCAAGTCCTAGCCATTTCTTAAAATATACATTGAATGGTCTACTGGTATGGAAAACACATCACTGTGAACTGCAAATGCTATTGAAAACCTTAGAGAAATGGCTTTGACCGTCCATAAATGGACAACTCATTTTTAACAAAGCGTATTTTGAACTAAGCAAGGGCTGAAAGGCTAGCAAAGGGTTCTTTTGATCAATACTTATTTACATTTTCTATTTATTAAAACATTTCCCATTTCCTCCCCATCCCTACCTATGAATGCAATAAAAACAAGGTTTTCAAAAGCTGACAAATGGAAGGTGAGTAAGTGGAAGGGCACCAGAGATGCTCTTCACCTGCAGTGCCATTTGGTCTCAGGCCAGCCGTGTCTTTTGGGAGTCAGACTGAGCCCCAGGCTGACAGCTGTCTATGCTTAATCTAGGGCAAAGCAGATAGCAATTACTACAAACAAACAAACAAACAAACAAACAAACAAACAAAACCCCAGGAAAGTTTTCAAAGGTATTCAGGGTTTTTGCAAACCTATTCTCATTTACCTAGAAGGAGGTTTTAACTGAAGTCCCTTGCAGTGGTGTCCAAACTTTTTTCAAAGAGAGCCAGATTTGATGAAGTGAAGGGCCATGAGGGCCGACCAAGGAGCTGACCAAAGTTGCTGACGGTTTTTTAGGATTGAAGTTGTTCAGCTTTTTTTAGGGTTGAAATTGTTGAAATTAACTGCCACAGGGGCCGGATTAAACCGACCGGCGGGCTGGATTAGGCCCCCAAAATGGATTTTGGACATACCTGCCATACGCATGTGTGTTTTTATAAGTACTCATTGCAAGGACGGCATAACACAAGCAACACCACCATGTTGTGTGTGTTTTTGCCACTTAAAGAGAGCAAGAAATAAAGATTTGATCGCAACAGTTGTTGGCCAAGCCTGCTTAGGAGCTATGTAAAAGCAACACATACAACCAATTTCCTGTTATTTTTCTTTGCAGCGTTGATCTAGGAGAATTTCTGGTTGCAGAGATTAGGAATGCAAAATTTTTCCACTCAGTCCTGTGCACTATTTAATCCCACATCTCACATATATGGAGTGAATAAACTTCCAGAGGGAAGTGCTTTGGAATGAATCAAGATTGCACTGCGGTATGTCCATTAGACTGGACACGGGCCCATTAATTAAACTGTCCTTAGACATATTGTCTTTGTCGTTCTATTTTATTTTCCACTTTAATCAAGTCAGAGACGGCAGCTTGAAGATAAATGTGTTTATAGACTGGATTTGGGCTGGTATTCCAAATTCCTTTTAGCTGTGAACAATGACATGACTTCACACATTGGCCACGCTGTCAGGCGGTGGGGTGGGGGTGGTGACAAAATATTGCCAGAAAGCTGCTCTGAGCAATGTGTACTGGTGCATATGGAATATTCACTTTATCCACACTGAGAATACTTACTCATGACACATCCCTCCACTTCGTTCGGAAAGCTCAGAGTAGCTTACGTGGAGTTCCCTGGCAAGGCTGGGATCTGCTTGATCTCAGCAACATCAATTCTCACAGTGTTCCTTGGGCCCCCATTCAAGCTACAAAGCACTTTCAAGAAAGCGATGTGCACAAAAGTGCAGAATCGCATTTTCAAGAGTGCACTGAAGTTTATTTCAGCTCCTTTCAGATGCTGCTAGTTTTGTATTCGTATTTTTAACTGCCCAGTTTCAACAGATAACAGAACTCCCATTGACATTTTATTTCTCCTAATTCTGCAGTCAGCTACTGTTCACAGTTCTCTCGAGCAGCTTCTATTTAACCTCTGTTTTTGCACAAAGTAATGCAAAAGGGAAGGGTGGATTTGACCCTGCCAAAATAATAATAATAATAATAAAAATCAAGTATTTCCAGACATTATAGAGTTTTGATTTTTTGTTTGGTTTTAAAGTTAGGGGGGAAATAGCCAGGATATAAAGAATATAAGTAGTATACCTTCAAAGTAAATGAATTATTTAATTGTACAAGACAGTGTTTTTACATTTAGGAATATTCTGCATTCAACCGAGATCCACTCAGACCAAAGTAGAAATGATACAGCCAAAGTTTGGGGCTTTTAAGTCACATTGACTGGAAAGTTAAGTAGATTCTCAAGTCTCTGCCACTGAAATGGGATTTAAAACCTATAATAACAACTAAGCAATAATAGCTTCTTCTGTGGAGTAAGCCCCTTTGAATTCAGTGAGACTGAGTTCCAAGTAAGCATGCTTAGGATTATGTTGTCCAGAATAACTTAAAAGTGCTTAACTTTGGTTGAGAAATGCTTTTGATTGAAATACATACATACATACATACATACATACATACATACATAGTCTATTTTATTCATCATAGCAATAAATAGCAATAAATTCTCTTCTATTGGTAACCTAATGTTGGTCGCCTTAACAGTAATATTTATCACATTAAAAGTCAAAATAAAAGTAAAACCAAAAACCCTTAGGTGCCTACAATACAGTTGGATTTACTTCATTTCTAAACAAAGCTAAAAATATCCCAAACAGATTTTCAGCCATATTTTTTTTTATCATCTTGCATAAAAGCAGAGAGATTTATATCTCCAAATCCTATGAAATCTATTTTTCCTTGTGGTTCACCCCTGCTGGGATATAATAAAACAGGTGTTTAGATATACATTCTTTTGTGAAAGTTTGTATGATAATTTGCCTACCCTAGGGCAGCTAGTAAAGAGTGAATGCTGGTTTAAAGTCCATTAACTCAGGAAAAAAGGCAACCTTTCCTTTCACACAAGACTCTACATTCCACCTTGGCATTGGTCAAATTGCCTGCAGGGTGAACTACGGACACCCAAAAGTACTTGATCTGCAGACAGCAATCTAACTGTCAATGCTTCCTCAGGTAGATCTGGGGGAAATGAAATGGTTAGTTACTCATTCTGTTATTCATCAGCCAAGGAAATGTTGGATAAAACTACATTGTGTTCATAAAGCTTTGTCACAGCCTCCTCTAGCCTATAGGCATTCAGGAGGAGTGTAAATGCTGAACCAATATAGCATTTTATGATATTTCCCCCCACTGTTAATTTCCTGTTTCATTTCAAAATGAGAAGCTACCTGGCTCCCAAAACCCATTTCAGCAGAGCCAATATGTTGTGATTTTCCTACGCATGTGACCATAAAATGCAATCAATCCTCTTGCTATTCAAAGGGGTCCCGGACAAAAATAATAGGAATTAAAAAGTGGCACTTCTGGTTTAACATGGAGGAAGTCCAAAATAAATTTCCTTTTTCTCACCACATTTGCTAGACTTAGAATGGAAATTATTCTCGTCAGCAGTTCTGGGTAAATGTTTTCATCCTGCAGAACATTATATATTAGGTGGTTTCTGCTCTTGTTTTTAACAACTTGACGACCATGTACAGTAAGTTGCCATTGTACCATAACGAGAGGCCCCCTTGGACACCACCACAATCCTACACATGTCTATTCAGAAATAAGCTAAGTATATGTAGAACTGGAGCCTTAATCTGCTTACTACATGCATGTGTTACACACCAATCTGTTCTTCACATTTCTGCCGCAGTTTGCAATTGGTTTTAAGAAAAGGATTCTCATGAAAATTCAACAGCATTTTAGTGCAAATTTCTCCTAACACATTTTTGTATACAGTTTTGTCTATTAGACATTTTCGCAAGCAATTTCCCCATCCACAATACATTTTAAATGCTATTTTAACTAATAAATCTGTTGTTATGCACACTTTCCACTACTATATGCATTTTGTACACACTGCGTGTCAGGACCCTTCCCTTTATGTTGAATAACAACACATGGACACCATATTTTAGGTTAATGGGGAAAAATTAAGCCACAACTTTATTGGTTACAGAATGTGAATGGTACAGTGGTACCTCGGGTTACATACGCTTCAGGTTACACACTCCGCTAACCCAGAAATAGTGCTTCAGGTTAAGAACTTTGCTTCAGGATGAGAACAGAAATTGGGCTTCGGCAGTGCGGCAGCAGCAGGAGGCCCCATTAGCTAAAGTGGTGCTTCAGGTTAAGAACAGTTTCAGGTTAAGAATGGACCTCCGGAACGAATTAAGTACTTAACCCGAGGTACCACTGTATTGGCTTAGGCACTGGAATAGAACCAACTATATTTGACTCCTGCCCACCTGCAGGAAGTCTCAGAAGTGTTAACCACCAGTAGGGGGAGCCCTGCTGATGCACTCAGGGTGTGACCGCACCCCTTGGATTCCTTTAACAGAATACCCTTTAGTATGGAGGGGCAGGTGATGGCCACACCTGCGCTCCCCCGAACAAGGTTTTACCAATGCCTAACCTCCAAACCTTACAAAGTTGTGATGATTGCTATGAGGCAGGTGAAAACCAAATGGCCAGTGCCAATTTGCCAAGTGGAAAAATTCCTGCCAGGCCCCTCAACGGCGTCTGACTGAGGTCCATAGCTGGAACAAGAGGGAGATCCCCTTGCCGCACTACAGTTTAAAAGGGGGTAAGCCACGCCCCCCGGCCGACCAGATTGGCAGCCGGGGGCCATGATGTGGGGCTTTGCCAGCCCCCGCTGTGTGTGGAGGCCAAGTGATCTGACCACAACACCATCCCACTCAGAAGTGGAATTGGTTTGTTTGGTTAGAGAACAGCATCATTCAGAGAAGTACGAATTTAGAATGAATTTTGAATTATAGACATGTTTAATGGACTGGTGATAACTGTCTTTGGGTGAGCGTATTAGTTAGAAAAACGTGAATCAGCTAGTTTCTCATTAAAATGCAAACAAAACCACATTCCTCCTCCATCCTTAGCTGTAGAACCATAGGGTGGAATTCAATACCCCATTCTTCCAATCAGCGCAAGCATTTCAGCTCGCCAGGTAGAATGATCCTCCTTTTGTCCGCCTGCACACTGTTCTGGGGGTTCTCCTGCCCCCCCAGCCAATTTTGAGAGAAGCACAAGGGGGAGGGAAACCTCATTGTTCAAATGGAAGTCTTTGCACAGGACTTCTTTTGATGAGACTGGTTAGGTGAATCCCCCCTCTAGTGTATTAACACTAGGCCCTAGTGTGGTGACATAGTTTAAACATTATGCCAGAGCCATGAAACCCTGCAGAGGGGTGTGTGTGTGTGTGTGTGTGTGTGTGTGTGTGTGTGTGTAAAACACCCCGAGTCATGCTTAAACCAGGCCTTATTCACATATGATTTTTCTAATTACATTGCCACTATAGATTTGATTCCCCTATCCAATGAATTTTGGTGCATGTCAGGAGTGCAAAGAAGTGAGTGGCTTGGAGAGGAAAGAGATAATGAGACTTTCCCACATTGGATGTGGCACAAAATATGAGATGAAGCCTTCACAAGTCCCATCTCATAGGAGGTTGCCTTGCATTATCCCATCTCAGACCACTAGTTTGTCTAGCCCAGTGTGGTACATTTTAATTAGGGTAGCCGGTTCACACAGGTTAAACTGTTTTTTAATGCTGGATTTATGAGATTTTCATTCTCATTTGGGGCATTTGTTTGTAAATACAGGATAGCATCCCAAGAGCAAAGAGTACTGGGGCCTCTCCAAAATGTCCCTTGCTTAATATTGACTTCATTTAGGCATGCAAAGTAGAAAATTACAAAGTCAGTTTAGGAAGGTATAATAATGTCCCCATCTTATGGAATGGCAGAAGTGTAAACTGAGATGGTAATTGCTCCCCACCACATTGCAGTGACATGTATTCAAAACCGGCAGGGAGCTATAGCTCCTATATTTCATGAAGAAGGAAACAGTTCCAATCTCTGGACTCTGCAGTGTGGTTGCTTTTAAAGAATGAGCTAGTGACTGATATAGAAGACATCTGCCTAGAGATCAGTACTGGTCAGAATAGACAGTACTGGGTAAAATTCTGGCCTAGTATGAGGCAGCTTCCTATGTATTTATGAATCCTTTGGCACACATGGAACCCTATCCTACACGTGGTTACTCAGATGTAAGTGCCATTAAATTCAGAAGAGTTTTCACCTAAAAGTGCATAGGATTTCAGCATCAAGCTTCTAGCTCTGTATGAGCAGTCACTCATATTGGTTTTAATGACTATGGACACCCAGTCCACCTAAAATTAAACACATATAAGTCTCATTCATTCTAGTGAGAAAGATTTAGCCACATATTTAACTCTCCATTTTAAAAAAGCTTGAGTTTGATTGGATTGTGTCTCATAACTGTCATTTTGGGCTATTTGATTTGTCAGCTGCATAAATGTTGTTATGATGAATAAAGCCCTTGGAACAGTGTTTCAAGTACTGTTGAACCAATGACAAAAAGAAAATGTCCCAGTACTGTAGATTAGGATCTGGACTCCAAAGTCAATTAACAGTCAGTGTTTTCCCTGGTGTTGGCTGAACAGACATGACCTCATGCTATTGAACGGCAGTTGCAAGCAAAACAGTTCAAAAATTATCAGACATATTACAAGCACATTCCAGAAATGAAGACAGTTGCCTTAACTGGACTGGGCACAGTTTTGTACAGAATGCCAAGTTCCTTGTTGCTATCCTTCTTCGTATTTGGAGAGAAAGGGCTTCCTTTGCATTATTTCTGGATATCTTTGTCTATAAGACATTGGATCAGGCCAGCATTGCACTCACTTGTCCTTGATGGGGATGGGGAGAAAGCTGGTTTAGTTCCCATTTTAATGTGACCTTACCATATTTTTCACTCTATAAGACACACCAGACCATAAGATGCACCTAGTTTTTGGAGGAGGAAAACAAGAAAAAAAATATTCTGAATCCCAGAAGCCAGAACAGCAAGAGGGATTGCTGCACAGCGATCCCTCTTGCTGTTCTGGCTTCTGGGATAGCTGCGCAGCCTGCATTCGCTCCGTAAGAGGCACAACATTTCCCCTTACTTTTTTAGGAGGGAAAAAGTGCATCTTATAGAGTGAAAAATACGGTACTTAATTCACACTTCTTCTTTTTAATATTTTTTATTAAAGTTTTCACAATACAATAAGATAATATCTAGATCAGATAGAATCAAATAAACAAGAAAGGAAAGAGAAAGTGAAATAGAGAAGAAGAAAAGGGGGGGAAAGAACAAAGGGAAAAGAAGGGGGGAATTCTGTTGGTTTACATTAGGAAAGGATTATTTAAGACATTCAGTCCATATTAGTAGCCATCTTCTCCGCTTTCTGTTAAAACATATTTCCTTAAAGTCAAAGTGTCTCATCAACATTCATTTCTTCTTCCCACAAGAAGTCCAAGAGGGAATCCCAAATTGTTATTAGTAGTGGTAACTAGCTTTGCCTCCTTGAAACAATATACAAACCGAAACACAGTGACCCTTCAAAATTAGCACTTCTATCAATTTAGTGACACAGTTCTGTAACCAAAACCATGTTGGTTCTAGGAACAAATAAGTATGAAAGAAGAATTCCCTGGATGCCAGATCCAAGTTTGGGGCAAATTCTATTTAGTGAGAGAACCCCAGCAGAGATTTAAAATCACATGCTAGAGGGATATTTTCACATAAATAAGTTTAACCCTCCCCTCCCCAGCTGCAATTCTGACAAAAATAGTCCCCACTCGTGAAGTTATTGGCACCGATGGGAGTTTTCTAAGCTAATTGCTGCATGAAAGGTGATTTCCCATGAGATCTAGGTTGCAAAGAGAAGAATTAAGTGCATTGCTCCCCTCCCTGCACTTAATACTGTCATAGTTTTGGAGTACCAGAATCTGTTAGTGAATGGTAGAAATTAATAAACGGGAGTATTTAGATAATATTTTGGGATATGAAGGGAAGATACAAGCTGCAGAACTGAGCTAAACAAGAAATTTCTGGGTTAGCTTATGCAAACCAGCTTGACCAGGCTAGCTAAGTGCAGAGCCATTGAGAAACAATGAGGACCCAGGTACTGGACCTCTGAGGTCATTGGCAATGCAAACAGCTATCCTCACCCCACCCCATCCCACTCAGAGAAGTGGGCAGAGACAGGAGATTTGGGAGGCTGCCAAGGTGACAGGGGGCATGATGTAGCAGGAAAAACAGAGAAGTTTGGAGAAGCAGAGGGGCCACTTAGCAAAGGTTATTGGGAAGGAGAAAGGAGGAGCCAGAACTCCAGGCAGAGGCCATGCAGGGCAGAACCATCTTGACAGGCTGGGACAGAGGCACAGAGATGATGTGCAGGATGCCTTGGGCTTCAGTGCTGTGCTGCTGTAGGGAACAAACCTCTCTGGAGATGTAATGCTGTGAACCCGCTTCCTCTACCTAGACCCAGGTGTATATACAGTGATACCTCTGGTTAAGAACTTAATTCGTTCTGGAGGTCCGTTCTTAACCTGAAACCGTTCTTAACCTGAGGTACCACTTTAGCTAATGGGGCCTCCCGTTGCCGCTGCACTACAGTGGCGCAATTTCTGTTCTTATCCTGAAGCAAATTTCTTAACCTGAGGTACTGTTTCTGGGTTAGCAGAGTCTGTAACCTGAAGTGACTGTAACCTGAAGCGTCTGTAACCCGAGGTACCACTGTAGATGTAAACCATATATCTCTGGCGTGCCTGAATTCTCAATGGAAACATAACCTGGAACCCCCTGGGATCTTGCTACCACTCAGCAGAGATTGGGAGTAGCATACAACCTTCATAACAATAATTGGGGAGTAATGTAATGTGCGGGACGCGGGTGGCGCTGTGGGTAAAAGCCTCAGCGCCTAGGGCTTGCCGATCGAAAGGTCGGCGGTTCGAATCCCCGTGGCGGGGTGCGCTCCCGCTGCTCGGTCCCAGCGCCTGCCAACCTAGCAGTTCGAAAGCACCCCCGGGTGCAAGTAGATAAATAGGGACCGCTTACTGGCGGGAAGGTAAACGGCGTTTCCATGTGCTGCGCTGGCTCGCCAGATGCAGCTTTGTCACGCTGGCCACGTGACCCGGAAGTGTCTCTGGACAGCGCTGGCTCCCGGCCTCTAGAGTGAGATGAGCGCACAACCCCAGAGTCTGTCAAGACTGGCCCGTACGGGCAGGGGTACCTTTACCTTTAATGTAATGTGCAGTTCAGTCCTTTCTGAAATCTAGATTTTGCCCTTCCTCCTGCCCTTCTCAGCCTGTTTCCCCTCTTCTCCACCCTTCGTTTTGCATCTACTCCTGGAACCAGCCATCTTGGCTATGCAATATACCAAGCCCCATGGGGGCAGTGGTAATGCTGTAGAAAATTTCCCTTCGCAGAATTATTATCAGTGTATTAAACAGGAGGGATATACAGCTTCCTCAGCAGACAGATAGGCTTATGTACTTTGTCTAGCTGAGATGAATACCCTGTCCTGTGATCCATCATGCCCCACCTGACCAGGCTCAAAGCTCTGACAACAGATGGAAGATGGAAAAATGCCCACATCTGGAATGCACATGACTGCCTGATGCAGGTGTCTCTGTGCAGCTTTGCTGCCCTCTTAGCCTTTTTATACAGGTATCCAGATCTGCCAATATTAAATGCCCTGGAGCACTGGGAATTTCCTTCCTATCTTTTTTTCCATGACTGGATGCAACTTTGTGTTATTGTACCATTCATTTTCATAAGGCAGAGCTTCATCTATAAAAAAGAACACTGTGGGAACAGACCTCCCCTTTCTTCATTAAGCCTGGTTATGTCAGCCCACTGATATTCTCTCATAGTATTTATATGCAATTTTGATGTTCGTTGTACTTTAAAAACAGCAGTTGGACAATGCTATTATCGGGGATAACCAAACTATCACAAAATACTGAACTAGCTTTCGGATTCTGATAAGTCTTATTTATCAGGCTAGTTGTTACACAAAATAAGGTGTGTGTATGGAAAACAGGAAATTAGGAAAGCAAAAAATAGGCTAGATGTTCTTGCCATGAAGCCTGCATTTAGATTCAGTCTCAAAATAGAGTTTGAATTAATCTCAGTTAGGTGCTTCAGGTATCAATATACACCTAGGATTCTAGGATAATGAAGCAATGGCTGGTCCCCATTTCCCCCATTTTTTAAAAAAGTTAAGTCTAACTGTTACCCAGATTTGTCCTACTTCAATCATTGTGTCCCACCAATTAGTATACACAAGGCTTGCTTCTGCGATAAATTCCCTAAAGTTTCCAGGCAAAATATGTGGTGAAGTTGACAATGGCTTTGCCAATGTCACTCAGTTCTGCTTTGAAACAGCAGCAATTTCAAATCCAAGAGGAACTCCATACCTGAATGATAACACTGTAATGGTGGAAGGGGAAGCAGCTAATGCAGTAAGCAAGGCTACATACACCATCACCTCCCAGGTGACAAACCTCACCTCCAAATCAGATGAGATAATAGTATATGTTATTCAGATCTCCAGTCATGATGTCATATTTGTGTCCATTGCTAAAACCTAGCAGTTTTCATTTGTTTATATGAGATGGAAAAAAACATCTGTATCTGGGCAGGAGGGAGTGCTATGGGACACTATCAAACTGGGAGTAATCAGACTGATCAAGGGGTGGAGGAAAGATTATAACATTTTGGGCCCTGTATTTTGGAAATACCTGCCAACCTAGCAGTTCGAAAGCACATCAAGTACAATTAGATAAATAGGTACTGCTCCGGCGGGAAGGTAAACAGCGTTTCCGTGCGCTGCTCTGGTTCGCCAGAAGCGGCTTAGTAATGCTGGCCACATGACCCGGAAGCTGTATGCCGGCTCCTTCGGCCAATAAAGCGAGATGAGCGCCGCAACCCCAGAGTCGGCCACGACTGGACCTAATGGTCAGGGGTCACTTTACCTTTACCTGTTTTAGAAATAAGGTACATAATAGAAGTGTACAAGAGGGTGGATAATAATAGCAGAACTCATAATACCAGAATTGAGGCCCATCCAATGAAAGTGAATGTTGGAAGATTCAGGGCAATCAAAAGAAATACTTCTTCATACAGTCCATAGATGCTCTTCCACAAGATGTCATCATGACTCCCAACTTGGATGGCTTTAAAAGACAAATTCATAGAGGATAAGGCTATCAGTGACTGCTAGTCAGAGGTGCCAATTTGTGAGGGAGATTTTTTTTTGGGGGGGGGACGTTGCATCAGGATGGTGTGCGTTACCTCAAGACATAACGCACGTGACACACCGACATTGCCTCAGGTCAGAGGAGCTAGGGATGCTGTGGCAGGGCAGATTCAATGGCCGGCAGTTCCTCCTCTTCTTGCCTAAGGAGGGGAAGCAGCAGCCCCTGGTAAGTGGTGGAGGATGAGGAGTCAGAGCCGCCGGCCAATGAAGCCACACTGCCACTGGATTCCCAACTCCTCTGACCTGACTTTTTTTAACACTGGAGGGGCTGCACCTCCCCAAACAAATATGGAGGGAGGCAAAAGGGTTTGGCCCCTGGAGTTGGTGCCTCTGCTGCTAGCCAGGATGGCCATGTTCTGTCTCCACTGTTGGAGGCAGTACCCTTCTGAACACCACTTGGACTCGGGTCCTGCTTGTGGGCATGTAGCTGACCATTGTGAGAACAGGATGCTTGGTAGCCTCTGGCCTGATCCAACAGGGCTTTTCTTATTCTTAGCCTTCCTGTGTTCATTCCTTTCCCTTTTTTTAATTGTTTCTGTTTATCTTAAGCCTGTAGGCAGGGTTTAGCTTCTTTCTTACCATGTAGGCAGTGGTAAGAAGTGATTTAAGAAGAGTGTAAATAATATGATGGTGGAAAGTCATGCACAGGGATGGGACAATTGTCCTCTTCCACTGAGCACACAATTTTGGGAGGGATGCACATGGAGTGGTGAGGGAGGGAGGGGACATCTGCCTAGCCAGCTAGATCAGCTGAATCAACCCTGGCGGTCAATGGGGTGACAGATGTCGCAGCCAGATCACCCTCAAAGGCATTTCCTATTGCGTATGCTCAGTGTTTTGCTGCTCACCAAAGAGAATGTGGAACAGCCTGCATATGTCAAGCACCATGAACATGACCATCACTGGAAATGTCTGTTCACAGGCAAAGACTTTGGTTAGCCAAGGCCATTGCTGAGGGATAGTGGAGGAATTATAGAAGGAAGTGACTGTGAGATGGGGCTGCCATTGTTTTATTGCCTTTCTCATAGCATCAATTTCCTTTATTTGCCTGTTTTACATGCTTGGATTTTGCCCTACTTAATGAGCGTCATTCATTTTAATGTATATGAATAAAATAAATGATACCATGCAGAAGAAGATGGGGGAAATCCCTTTTGGAACCATACCACTTCATTTTGTCCAGTGTTTGGACAGCTAGAGGGATAGTCAAAATATTTAACGTCTTCTACTTTGTATTATATATTTTGATGTTTTAAAAAATACAATTTAAGCTCCACGGCATATTTGAGAAAGCCCTACCAATGAAATTCATTAGTGCTTTAAGAAGAAAAAAGCAAAGTAGTTATTTGCCAAGCACATGTTATAGATTATCCATATTTCTTCTTTTTTTCATCATTTTTTCATTGTTCATAAGTCTCAAGACTGGAAACAAACCTTATGACATCTGGGCTTCAAGACAGAGGAATTACTGCATGTCTGAGACACATAACTGTTTTTTTGTTTAGTTTAGTTTTTTTGGTCCTTGCTCATAATATACTTACTTTACTTAGCTTTATGCTTTAAGTAACTGTGTTACAAGCAAATCCGCTGAAAACAAGGAATGAGTAAGGCAAATAGCTGATGCCCTTTCATGACCTTATGGGGAGGGAAAAGGAAGGATATGGCTTAGCTAGGATGGAAATCAAAACTATACAATGACTGGTTCAGGTTGCTAGCAGCTAACGCTGGCTCTCTGCCACTGTGCTGCTTCTCACTGTGTATCCCAAGTTTTAATGAAACCAAGTCATAACAAATATTTCAGCTTATTCCTGTTAATATGAAGGTTACCAAATTCCCAGCTTATTTGCCCAGCAAGGAAGCACTTTCTCAGGCATTTCGCATAAGGTTCATCTCGGGGCTATAGCTGTCACCTGCAAGGTATGATCCAGTCAAAGTGAAACACTTTTGGGGAGCAGAGGTGGAGCTAGCTGCCATGGCATGCTGTGTACCTGGGGGTGGGGCCATGGGGACGGGGCCAGTGTGCCAGGGGGCAGGGCAGCATCACAGGGGTGCGCTGCCTACAGCAAGGGTCCCAGGGGGTGAGACGCCCATGGGAACAAAGCGAGTCTCCCATGGGGGGTGGAGCAAGCTGCCCATGGCAGGCTGCTTCCTGGGCCCCCGCCGGGTGGGAGCCGTGCTGCTTTGCCAGCAGCCTTCCTCCCTTCTCTCTTTCTTTTGATAGCTCGGGGGAGGCTCCCCCCCAGGAAGCAGCCTAGGAGTGGAGGGCAACGGTGCACCGCCTGCCTGTGACTCTCCCCTGAGCTGTCAAAACAAAGGAGGAAGGGGGGAAAGCCGCCAGCAAGGCGGCGCAGCTCTGCCCCTTCCTCCGACGGCTCGGGGTAGGATTGGGAGTCGCAGGCAGGCAGGCAGCGTGCCGAATGTTGCCCCTCCTCAGTGATAACACCCGGGGCAGCCCGCCCCCACCGCCCCTTCCTCCGCCCTTGTTTGGGAGCCATTTATTTCAATGGGAGAGTTGAAACAAGTGATGGAATCTCTTTCATTGATATCCATGGGTCTTAATATATTAGTTTATTATTTTGTGTAGCTCATACCTGTTGTTGTTCTTCTCTGCCAATACAAAAATATACACTGTGCATACTGGTGTGTGTGTATCAATTTTCTTTTAATTCATTTCCGTGTCTCTCATCTAGGCCAGCCTCCTTGACTCACAGTGGCCAACCAGGTGTGCAAAGAAAGCCTGCAAGTAAGACCTTACAATTCATTAATTGCTAATAAGTAAGCCCGCATTTTGCATTTTTCTGGATGGAAATTCAAAGTGTAAGACAGGCAGTGACTGCTCATGGCCTATCAAACCCAGATACAAAGATGACATAATGTGTACTTTGGAGATGCTGGGTGATTACCAGGCCTTATTAATTTATTTTCCTTCTATAGTTCCCTATGTTCCTCTCTTGCTTTTTTTTCAAGAGAGAAATGATTTTGATTAAACCCTAATTAAATGAAGATATTTCTGAGGGAGGTTTTTTATAGATACCAGATGCTTCTTGACACCATCACTGATGGGACTTCCTTCAAGGCTTCTCATTTAGGCTGATTCACAGCACCAGAAGGAGCCAAAGGGAATCTTCTGCTCCAGCCACCCGCCCTATGGCAGAGCCATGCAACCCAAACAGGCCATCATAAATCCATGAGCAGAGATCTGGATCATGTTAGCATGCCCACCTTGCAGAACAAAGCTGCAGATGGTTAGTGCAGGTAGCTTCACACAGTGCAGTAAAGAAAGGGAAGAGGAAATGCCAATGAATTGCGCTTCCTCGTATTGTTCTCCTCATTTACAGTACGAAAAGGGCAAAGACTGGCATCTATTCAAAGGCAAGGATGGAGGTGGCAAACAAACAAAGGTTAGATTACTGCTGGCATTACGAAGGGTAGAAAAGGTGGAGAGGCCACTTCCTGACGAACGTTTTCCGGTCATGCTTCAAGACCTTGTACTCTCAAGGTGTTAACAAGCAGATCTAAGGTGATCCAGCTAGCTCAGAACAAAGGTGTTGACAGCTGCTTTGTTGGATATTAATAACACCTGTTGCACTAAGCCATTTACTATTTCCATTAAGTATGAAAAACACTGAATGCTTGACCTAAGCGTAGTGGGAGTCAGGCCAAGAGAGATTTAACTTTTGCTCAACAATGATTCCTGCTTGAGGTGAAAAGCAGCCAGCAATGTTAACTACTTTGATTTCCACAAGAATTAGCAGTCACAACTGTGTTCCTGTGAATATTGGGATGGCAGTTGACACAAATGGGTTATGGAGAGAAGGAGGAAGTATTAATCCTGATAAAAGCTCCGTTCATGGGGAGGGGGAGGAGGGAGAGCTTTCCAGCATGAATAACTTGTTTCATTTACTTTCATCCTGTTTTTTAGGCATCTACAGCAAAAATAATCCAGAGAATCAGTGCAGTGTAGCAGCTAGAGTTTTGAACTTCGAATGGAGAGACAAAGGGTTGTTGTTTGTTATTTTCCAGGGGGAACTCACAGGAACTCAGTTACGACACCGCTCAGGTGAGTTCCAGCAGCTCTCAAGTGGGCACCATTATAAGAGAACGAGGGAGGTGTTCGTGTTGAGTTCCGGCTCCTCTTTTTCTAGAAAAATAGCACTGGGACCCTAGTCCAGATTTCTGCTCACTCGTGAATCTCAGTGGGTCACCCTGAGTCAGGAACTGTCTGCTTAACCTGTCTCACTCACTGGCTATGTGGTGTAGTCATGAAGCCAAATCTGAGGGAGGGCATTAGATTTTCAGTCTTTACACTTCATCTCGTGGAGGTAGAGAGGTGGAGAAATGGTATTCAGCAGTTACAAATGGGAATGTGGCAGCCCCCCTCCCACTGCAATGCCAAATGGAAGCAGCCTTTTTCATAACTTGTAAATGGTATTCAGAAACAGGCCTTGAGGTCAATAACGTCGGTTAATTTTTGGCTGTTGCTTTCTTCACTTTTGTTAATTTTTGATAATCTCCCCACCCCCCACCAACTTGGGGGGGCCCAGTCAAGCCTGGCTGTAATTCAATAGCATCTGAAGAAGTAATGAAAAAAGATACATTCTGGAGTTTTTATCATTCAACTTTTATTCTACCGCTGCATTGTATTTGGACTGTGTCTTATTCAATGGATGTATAACATTAGAACCATTTATTACTTTACTCAGCTGATACATACTATTTAGACTATTTCTTACTTTTGTTTCTATGCCAGTTTTAGTTGCTTATTCCACTGAGACATGGCTTTCAATTCTTTTCTGTCCTCTTTTCATATATATATATATATATATATATATATATATATATATATATATATGAATGATATATGTATTTCATTACTAAGTTATTATCAGGGCTTTTTTCAGCTGGAACTCACCGGAACTCAGTTTCTAGAAAAATAGCACCGGTTATTATTGTCACCATTCATTGTTCGTATCTGAATTTGGGGCATTTGTCTTCTCCAAATTATAAGATGTCAAATGGCTTGAATAAGGAAAACCAAAAGGAGACACTCAAGAGTGCACAAAAATGAACATTTTTATCTGTGGATTATACAACCAGGGCCACCACAAATAAGAACAATAGGTGGGTTTTCTCCCACTCTATGTATGCTTCTAAATGTCATTGAGTGTGACATTAAAGAAAGCATGTATGCACACATAAGGAAAATATACAGGTGCATAATGGTGAAGCATGCTTTGCACACAAATTATAATCATGTAGCACAGGGCAGTTCTAAATTTCCCTTTTAGAAAGCCCTACTCCACAAACCATATTTTTAAAGTGTTGTGTGCACAGGGTAAGATAGCAGTTTGATAACAGCTTGGCTTGTTCCCTTTTCTTACAATATGAGAATGGAGAATGTAAACAGGCAGGTCTGCGCAGGCTATGTTGGAGCAGTACTGGTCATGTAACAGAGTTCATATTGAAGAGAGATCTAATGGATCTTACTCAATATTGTATTCCCCCCCTCCATGTCTCCAGTGCTTCATTCTCAAATTACTTCCAAGTTGGAGTGTGAGAATCTTCCATTTGAGTGTACCCTTGATTGGTGAGTGTGCACAGCTTTAGTTATAAAATCATAGAATCATAATTGTAGAGGTTCATCTAGTCCAACCCCCTGAAATGCAGGAATCTCACAGAAGACTATCTAATGCTGCAGTACTGATGTGCCAGGATACATTTCATGGGCACTGGAAAAAACCCAGTGGTTTCTGCATAATGCCTTCAAAGGAACTGCCAGTCTGCAGTGATTCCTGTATTTAGATCACTAAATGCATCCTTATAAGCTTTGCCATCAGATGAGAATGAACGAATAGAGGAGGTTGGAAGTGCAGATTTATGGGGAAAATCCTTGCATCATTGTAACATGTGCTATTTGTTTAGAAGACATTATTAGGGCTACACGTGCCCTGCCAAAAAGAAGTCCCAATTCTGCTCCAAGAAAGTTCAGATTACTGTGTACTACTTCTATTCCCAAAATAAAATCTGCAACGTTTATGCAAATGCAGTTTGCTTGATATAAATCTGTGTGATTTCTTTTGAATATGTGGAATGCCTTCCACAACTTCCCCAAGGAGGGGAAGAAAACAGCAGTGGTGCATTATGGGAGCAGCAGCTCACAGGTCAGGAAATATAGCTGGAGGCTGTTGTGAAAGGAAGTATAGCCACAGAAGGAACTGAATTTATGTCTTCTGAATAATGTGTGTAGACATTACATGTATGTATATTTCAATGACCATGTAGGCAGTGTTTTTTTCTGGGGTATGCAGTACCAGTACCTTTTTTCTTCTTCTTCAAATGTTAAAAGTGTGGCACTTTCTGTAACATTTAATGATAAGTACAGGCACACTTTTTTCTTTAAAAAAAAAAAGCAGTGCGTGTGGGCCCAAGTCTTCCATTTAACAAATGCAGAGACTTTCACAATCAACGCTATGTATCAGATTCCTTGTGAAACTCTGCATAAAGAAAAACACCACAGCCAAGCATTATACATACATTTTAATATAATGATAAATGGGATAATTCTATATTTGTCATCTGTTGTGTTCAACTTGTCAATCACCACATTTTCCCGTCTTCTCTTAAATTCATGGTTACAATCTGAAAGTAGATTGTACATGTGGCACAATGTGGAAATGAGTTTGGGACTTATACACACTCCTACTGTCCGTGCATGGAATCTTCAGTGATTTGCTGATGGGCAGTGAAATTGAAGAAACATTATGCTGAATATTTAGAAAGGTGGGGAGATTAAATTCTTGAACAGCTTTTCTGAGAAAATTGTCTTCCGGAAAATGCCTTATCAGTTAATGCTGACTGAAACTGTTAGAAACAGTACGTTTCCAAGCACAATTCAAAGTGTTGGTGCTGACCTTTAAAGCCCTAAACGGCCTCGGTCCAGTATATCTGAAGGAGCGTCTCCTCCCCCATCGTTCTGCCTGGACACTGAGGTCCAGCTCCGAGGGCCTTCTGGCGGTTCCCTCACTGCTAGAGGCCAAGTTACAGGAAACCAGGCAGAGGGCCTTCTCGGTAGTGGCGCCCGCCCTGTGGAACGCCCTCCCATCAGATGTCAAAGCGATAAACATCTACCTGACATTCAGAAGACATCTGAAGGCAGCCCTGTTCAGGGAAGTTTTTAATATGTGACATTTTAGTGGATCTTTCATCTTTGTTGGAAGCCGCTCAGAGTGGCTGGGGAAACCCAGCCAGATGGGCGGGGTACAAATAATAAATTATTATTATTATTATTATTATTATTATTATTATTATTATTAGTTCATATGGGTAGATAAAGGAAGCAAAAGGCTAAGAGAACTGGAAGGAACAGGCCATTGTTTCTGTCAATAATTTCATTCCTGGCATTTCCATGTGGGGTTGGGAGAAACTCCTGTCTGAAACCCCAGAGAGATCCTAGTTCGGGGTGGACAACCTTCTAGAAGTTGTTGGCCTACAACTCCCATCACCCCTGTTGGCCATGATACCTGTGACTGATGAGAACTGGAGTTCAACAATGTGTGGAGAGTAGCAGATTATCCACCACTGCTCTCTAGACAATACTGAGCTAGATCCACTATTGGTTTGACTCAGTATCAAGCAGCTTTCTATGTTCTATTATAAGAGCAAGATCCCGATGAAAACATCATTTAGGAGCTACTCAAAGAAATAATTGTGTACTATGAAAAGATTTAACTGCCAAGGCTTCTGCTGGAGGCGTTCTACAAATTTGGATATAAATGGTGGAAATAAAGCTTTGATTCAGAAACAGGATAATGAGAACACTCTTCAAAAATGTCCCTTTTTCTTAAAAAGCTGGACCATATCCCTGGGACATGGATTCTAGAAGAATAGGGAGGTGCCTCTGGAAAACTGTTTTGGAGGGAACTCAAAACACTTGAAGAAGAACATCACCTTTTGGATGCTCATTTGATGAGCTTCAACCACTATACTCTGCTGACAGTTACCACATCAAACTTATGGACTAACCTCTTGAGATAGCTGAGTCAGGTACATCCAGTAAAATATTTCCAGCTTGTTTTTAAAAAATAAAACCCCCCTCTTAAAATGAGTTTTCCAAGGTTTCCAGATGAATTTCTTAAATGCCAACAGCTGTTCCTATTGTTTTCAATCATGTTATTTTCCTACCGGTGAAGCAGTGTAGCTTCCCCTGTTGTCATTATTCAGTTGGACCTGTGGGTTTTTTTGGAAACATGTTTAGTCTTTCAGCTCTAGGAAATACATCCAATACTGCTGATGAAGTACATGCACCTCGACACGCAGCATGGTTCAAACTGTATTGATTATTGTAACATGTTCTTTGAGGGCAGAACCAAAATAAAAATGAAAATGAAAAATTTAACTGGTGCAAAATATTGGTGCCAAGTTGCTGTCTAGGACTAGACAGTTGGAGCATATTATTCCACTGCTATCTAACCTGCACTGGTTGCCTATTCACTTCTAGGTACAGTTAAAGGTGTTTGTCCGCCCCTATGAAGCCATAGATGAATTGGGACCTGGGTACATCAACAATTGCCTTCCGTTCAATTTCACAAGTGTCCTCACTGTTTGAAGTTCAGTAGAAGCCTACCAACAGCACGGCGTTTTGGGTGGTGGCACTAACTGGGTAGGATGCACCCCAGGTCCTAAATCATATAGGAAGCCTACCAGCCAGTGGTGGGGCAGAGACATCCTTCCAACATTTGTATCACTGCTGCTTACCTGGGGCAGAACAGCAGTGAGGTTGGAGCAATGTGGGCGCACTGATGGGATCACCACTTTTGTGATGGTGGACCTCCTACTGCCCCTCCCACATCCAGGTAAGTAGCGGTGATGCTGATGTCAGGAAAATGAGTGTGCTCTACTACATGCCCCACTACTAACATAGGCTTCCTTCTTCAGACCTCTGCATGCCAACATGTGGACTGGGGAGTGGACAGGATGCAATAGTGGAAATGAGGTCAACATGCATGGACCCACTCCCCACCCCTTACACAGCTGCAGTCTTGTTGGGGGTAAACATTCATATCTAGTTATTACAAGGATTCCAAGAAAAAGAGATGGAGAAGACCACCTCAAGGTTTCTGCCACTCCATGCCTGCCCTAGCCAGGACAATGTACCATCAAGTGCTCTGTGGGAAAGATCCTGGTGGCTTTTTAATATATTTAAAATATGTAATTTAGTGCTACTTGCAATCCATCTTTGAAGAAGTTGTATTCTGAAAGGTGGGGTGTAAATAATTGTAATGATTCTATAAATGGCAGAAAGCTGTTCTGAGTTATTTACATCTGAGCTAGGCCACAGGTGGTGGACATTATGCTAGCACAGTGATCATGTCGGATCCTGAACATGTATTTCCTGGCGCAACAGCTAATGAAATTTGGCCTAAAGGGGACGATATATTATAATGAACACTCCCACACAAAGAGCTTGACTATCCAACTCTGAAAGATTCTTGGATAAAAATAAGAACATACAATCAAAAAACATTCCTTCATGAGCTTGTAAAACAATCTCAGATTACATATTAGAGCAATTCAAAGTGGAAAAATGTTTATGGGAGAGGTCTATTAACTTTGCCTTTTAGTTTATTACGAATATTTGGAGAAATTAGTTTCACATTTCAGTCACAGTTTGGATGAAGCCGCATTTCAAGGAAACTAAAATGAAAGAGTCCAACTCTTTAAAACAGTAGAGAAGGAAAGCAGAAGAGGTGGAAATGCAGGATGGGGGACGGAATATTTGTAAGTCCTACCACACGGATCATAAGGTTTCTGTGGATTATTTTGGACAACACAATGACAGCCACCCAGTGCTCATCAAACTGTTGGGAAAGGGGGCCTAGGGTATCAGTAGGTCTTTGGCAGTTGCTTGAAGATGCCAGACCTGAAAGAGCCCGTAGCATTGGCTTCAGCTACTAAAACTCTTTGGGTGCTTCCCAATTGTTGCTATTTTCCAGTGAGATTCAAGTTCAGGTTTTGCATACATAGCTCATAGGGAGGTCTTGCAATAAGGAAAGGGAGAACATGAAGACACACACACACACACAGAGAGAGAGAGAGAGAGAGAGAGAGAGAGAGAGAGAGGAAAGTGTGGGGTGATGCTTGTTTTGACCCATCATCTAACCGTCCCACCAACAAATCAGAATGAATGCTTATTAACTGTAAGAACATATGAGGAGCTCTCATGGATCTGGCCAATGGCCCATCTAGTCCTGCATCCTGTAGATGCCTGTGGGAAGCCAGCCAGAAGGACCTAAGCACAACAACACTTTCCCCTCTTCTCACCTAATCTCCCTGCAAACAAATCAGGATGAATGCTCTATAAACGCCTACAAAAAGCTCCCAATACTCCTCCCCCAGGTACCTACTGAGAAGCTCCATTAGAAAAGCAACTGTACCAAGAGGAATCATCTAGGGAGGGATGCCAAATGTTGTCCTTGCTCAGGGTGCCTTGTTATCAAAACCTGCCCCTGCTGGAGATGGTGAAAGATCTGGGGACCCAAGGTTGAGGAACACTATTGCAGGCAATAGGCACAACCCTGAAGGAGAAGATGGTATATACAAGCTTAAGGACATGTTTGTATTGTTTTGGTGTGGTGGGAAGTCAACACTTATAAAGTTTATTTTGGAAAAGAAAGTATTGGGAACATACGTTGTCCATTTGTTTGTTTGTTTTTACTGCATAGATTTTACTGTATAGAGCAGGTTATATTGGGATGAATAAAAATAACATGAAGGCATGTTCCTTATTTAACTTTCCACTCACTGAGTGGGCTGTCTTTTCATTTCATAGTCCGCAGAGGGCAGAGGTATATGCTGCTTTCACTATAACAACATTGCAGAGATGGTATATATTTCCTTAGGGAATGCTTTATCTCCTTTTGTTTCAGTAAATCAGTGCACCTTCTTTTTGAGTACTCAAATAAAATATGACCGACCCACTTTCCTGTTCCACATAAAACATTTAAATACTAGTTTTATGTGCAAGCATTTCTGACGTATGGGTTGCATGACCTCATGCTCTATAGACATTATCCAGAGAGATATAACCAAAATCAATGCAATTAACAAATACTATTACGTGCTTTAGGAGAGCAATTATATGTTGGAGTCATCTGGAGCTGTGCTGAATAAAATGTTTCAACCTAGCTAAAACCACGTTCTTGGATTTAAGGAAACATGCAGCGTGATCATCTACATTGAGGGCTACACTGGTCATTACAGACCCCTCCAGGCATCCTTTTTATTGTGAAAGATTTGTGCTCAAGTTGGTATTGGGGCAGTTATTTGCAATCCTGCTTTCAATGCTTGTCCGTGCCTGCAACAGTTTCAGGGTGGACATCCCGCTTCTTCCCCAACCAGTGCACAACCCTGCTGAAATCCTGTAACTTTTTATTCCACAAATGTTCCAGTTTGGTTTTTGGGGGTTTTTTAATCCCACATTTGCTGTGTTACAGTGCAAGAATACTGCTCCAGATGGCAATAATGCCTATAGCCACTCCCAAGTCTGGAAGGGCCCTATGTTAAATGATGTGTTGTATTTAATATGCACTTCTAAAAATGGATTGGGGCATGATTGGGGCCACAGTGTTCAGGGAGAGTGAACTGAACTATTCCCCACCCCCTGCAATCCTAATGAACATTGCCCTACTCTGAGGCATTTGTCAATGGCAGCTTTCCACTGGATACAACTGAGCAAATGTGGAATTGCACCTGAAATCACATTTGGTTCCAGTAAGACCAGCTTTTCTCTGTATTTCAGCTTAAGTCATTTGTGACGCTGCCTCTTAAGCTCTAAAGACCATTGGGCATGGCTTTAATTTGCACAGAAGAAGAAGAGTTTGGATTTGATATCCCGCCTTTCACTCCTTTTAAGGAGTCTCAAAGCGGCTAACATTCTCCTTTCTCTTCCTCCCCCACAACAAACACTCTGTGAGGTGAGTGGGGCTGAGAGACTTCAAAGAAGTGTGACTATCCCAAGGTCACCCAGCAGCTGCATGTGGAGGAGCGGAGACGCGAACCCAGTTCCCCAGATTACAAGACTACCGCTCTTAACCACTGCACCACACTGGCTCTCACACTGTTATATTGCTGGGCTGCATCCAAACTGGGATATTAGTCACATTGATAAATGTACCAAATAAATCACCCCCATTGAAACATCACTTGCTCGGAGTCCGGTGCTGAATTCTTCTATTTTATACAAACATCAACATCATTACAGTTCAACAATACTCACAAGAAGAGAAGCCTGGTTCTTTACATGGTTAATGTATTGTGCATAGTATATTTTTCACAGATTTTTTTTTAGAAGACTTGTTAATTAATAGCACCTTTTACATAAAACCTTCCCATACACATAGTCATCTAAATCAACAAGAAAACCTCAGTTCTAAGAAATACTTTTGCAAGCATACAGTACTGGTGGTTGTTGGCTGCTTTTTATAAGTTGAATTTACATAGTGACCTGGTATATCGTGGAGCAATGTGCAAACCCACAGGAGAAGTCTTGAGTAACATTGATCGGTTCTCATGGGCATTTAAGTAACACGGCATGACTGCATAGCAACATTCTGAAGCATAAGACTCTGCCAGTGGAAGGCAGCAGAGAATCCCGTTAATAGCAGTGGAAAGTGGTTAGCATTCCGTAATGCAAGCAAAGCATGCTTAAGTCATTCCTTGCAAGATACATCACCATTCCAATTTTTCGTGGCTAACCGAATATATGAGGTTTCAGTGAGCACAGGTAGCACCCATTGTAGATACATCTCCATGCCTTTTAGAGGCAAGGAGAAGGAAGGCAGAACTCCTGTCTGTGCTCTAAAGCAGAGTAATCAAGCAGCACCATAGACTTAGGTTTACAAAAGTCTACACAACATGGAGTTTCATCCGCGTCTATCGTCGACTCTTGACTAGTTCCATCCTTTCCATGTTTCCGTTTTTTCCTCTCTTTGCCAAACCAACTGCTCAGAGTCCTCCAATGACAGTCATTCAAAAGGCACTGCTGGCTGGACTGCGCTGAATCGTTGCAGGAAGACCTCGGCACAGTTACCATTTCCCTGGAATAGGCACACCACACTCATACCAGCCCACATAGTAGTAAGGCGTCATGTACCCAATGCGTCCAAACGATACAGGCTCTTGCCGATATTGGCGATAATAACCTGTAGGAGTCAAAATAATGGCATTTAGTATCTTAGCACCATCATCATAGGATGTCAGTTTGCATTTCTTAGTGCAGAAAGTATTGATCTGATGTGTAGAGAGCTTTCCTATTCTAATTAATTCAAGAGGGTTCTGGAAGTATCACTGTCTGAAAGAAACAAGCTGAAGGTTCATGGTGTTTGGGTTATTCCTTCAGAGAAGCTGAGTACAGCTGGCTTAAACTGGTTCTGTTATCTCAGTCAAGATCATGCTGACTATAATAGTGAGGCCAGAAGGATCCTGGGTTCCACTTTCACTTTCTATCTCTCTTTCCTTCTGGTGTGGTGTTCTGTAAGGTTTAGATTTGTTCTAAGTTATTGTAAGTTTAAGTTGAGTCTGCTGCAACTGGATTTCTTATCGACAGTGCTAATCCTGAATGTATTGGATTTGTGACCATTATGCTCATTTGCCTTCAGTGGCAGTAAAGCTCTGCTGGATGAAATATAATTGCCTCTGGTCTATTTTGGGGGATCCTGCAACATACTTAAGTTTTTGCTCTGCTAACTATAAGTTGGAGTTCTGCTCTGGATCAATATTGAGTAGAATTTCATGACACGGGAATATTATGGTAAAGTGTGGTCTAATCCTGCTGTCTGGGAAATCACCTCAAATGATTGCCACTGTATTCTTGCATATGGCACACAACTTTCTGTTGGGCATTCTTGAAACAGTTGCATAGAAAAGGATACGTAACTGTTCCAAGAAGCACCTTAGATGCCCAACAGAAAGAGTCCCCTTCCTCTTGGGTAATCAGTACTGTTTCTAGACCTACAATTCATTCACACCCAATACCCAGCTTTGTTCTGCACATATTGCTCCATATTTCGGGTTTCCTGCATCTCCCAGTGCTGTGGCACAGAAACTGGTACTTCATACTTCACAAAGCAAGAACAAGAGTGGCATGGGAAGATCCAGCCATGTCGTTTCCTGAATTTGACAGGCTGAAGAAGTTCAGTTACTTGTGATGACGCTAACTGCATTCTGCGTGGCTATGAGTGTGCTAGCTGGAGAAAAAATAACTTTTTGTCCATGCAATTTGAGTGCTGGGAAAATGAGATTTCCCTACAGCATATGCATCTCTTTGTGGCAAGGTGTAAGGATGCCCCAGAATAATTTGGGGTCATTTGGATAATTAAGGTCCCCAAAATATGCTTACCTAGGAAAGGACTTTAGTTTCCCATAGAGGAGTAAGGAAAATGAGGGAGGCTGGATATCAGCACTCACAATTCAAACAGAAGTCAAAGGTATCAGGGTAAAAGCAACATCAAAAAAGCTATTTGTAAAGAAAAAGTGGCTGCTTAAAGCATTAGCAGACTTCCCAACATTGTTTTCCACACATGTGGTGTTCTATCTGATCACTGTGCCAGTTCCTTACTTTCCTTGTGTCTCATATTTCTGCTTTTTAGAGCCAGCAACCAGGCACATCTGGATTAGCTGCCCTTGCTTAGATTGCAAAGCACAGCATGATCCTGTGACTCCTGCATTTTCTGCCCTCAGAACAAAAGGGTTATAAAAGCACCACCATTCTCACAACCTGTGCCTCAAAACCCATCAAAGGTGAGCGGACAATTTATAGCGCAGAATCAATTCAATGCATTTGTGTGATGATTGCTTTGCTTGCAACTGCAATATGTGAGTTTGTTGAGAATCATAAATGCTGAGCACCTGCAATCTGCAAGCTGCCTACAGTCCATTCCACCACTGCTGTGTAATGTAGATTTCTGGTGCTCCATACTACCAATTTTGCTTTCTTTTTTACCTTGAATTGGAGGCAGGGCTTCTACATATGACTGCGGCCCTGTTCTTCCATCCAAGTGTGAATCCACAAACTGGCAATGATCTTCACCTCTTCCCCAGCTATCCCCGATGCTGTAAAATGTATCTGAAAAAGGTGCACATGGGGTTAGAACTTGCAACTGCAGCAACACAGCAAGGGCAGAGGGTCATGAGAAAGAAGAGTCATCTGAAAACATTTGAAAATGGATGGGGGTTGTTCCCTGTTGAGCTCTTTTAGATTGGAGCGATACACTTAACCAGGTTACTCAAACCTGAGTATCTCTGGGTTGTAAAGATGAAATATCAGCAGACTCTGCTGAGGCTGGCAGAGGCATCAGACTTTCAAGTTAGGGGCCAGCTCTGTTTAAATTTAGCAAAGACAAAAATTCTATCTGCACTCAAAAATTAAAGGTGAGGAAGTGCTTTAAAATGTCAGTCCAAAAGTCCATACATCCTCATCCAGGCACCCTCATCCAGACATTTAAAGGTTTTAGAATGTCTCTGGTTTAAATAGTTTGCCTAAGCAACAGATTACAGTTGAATTTTCGGTCTAATGAGAGGGCAAGGAAGGGCTCAGACAGAAGTAATGCTAATCTAGAAATGAAGGGTGCAGGTCTCGAAAGTGGGCTTATTTGCTATTTTTGAATATAGCTGAAATAATAGGAGCGTTATGGTAAAAGAATCCACTGGCACAGTATGAAAGGAAGCCAGTGGTCCTCGCCAACATTCCTGAAGTCAGTAAAACAGATTTTTATGTCTGCTATTGGCTGAGAATCCCACTTGAAGATCTCGTGTCTTCTCCTTTTTTGAGTTCATTTTGCCACTGTGCTAGTAGCTGCTTTCAGAGGCAAAGACTCCCTTCTCATTGCATTAAGTGCAATTAGTTGATGTACAGTTAAGAATGCACATCAACTAATTGCACTTAATGCAATGGGAAAGCTTTGCCTCTTAAAGCAGCTACCAGCACAGTGGTAGAATGAACTAAAGGAGGAGTAATTTTAAAAATGTAATTAAGAATGCAGTGACCAGAGAAGGAATGTCCGCTGGGAGTAGCGCAGAAAGAAGAAACGCCATGGTGCATCTGCAGCAGCACATCTGGGCGTCTTCATCTGCCCCAGCTACAACAAAACATGTCTCTCCCATACCAGTCTCTACAGCCACAGCAGGCGCTGCAATTGTCCAACAGCTTGACTTCACCCCCAAAGGAGCACTCCTCCTTTGTCTCCCAAGACAGACGGACACCAACAATTAAGAATGCACATTATTGTGAAGTAGCAGCATATTCTCATCAGAAGAGGGAAGCACACACTTCAGAGCAGGGGGAGCAATACTGAAGTTGGCTTAGAAAATTGAACTGAGCTTTAGCGATTCAACTAGGATTGGATGAACCTATGAATTTCTGGCCCCAGTCATTTTTGCATGTGTTCCCTCATAAGTCTTTTTATTTCTGCTATAAATATTTTAAATCTGCACAAAAAGCACATTCAAATATGCATTTTAAGTGCATTTCCCTCTCAAAATATGCATTTTTAGTATTTTCTCTCATGCTACATATGTCAAAACTTTGCAAACTGGTGCCTGAGCTTCCTTCCCCACCACTTTCTCCCTTTTCCTTTTGTGTCACGTCTTTTGGATTGTAAACCTGAGGGCAGACATTTTGGGGTAGAAACACCCAATCAACCAACTTGGGCAGTACTTTATATCTTTTAGGTTACAGCTAAGGCTCCATAGAATGCAAATGGAAGGCTCTAAATCAGGCTGGGGACAGAAGTCACAACATCCACACGCCTAGACACTATTTCACTTTTAAGTAAGACCCCAAATCATCAACCACAGTTACCCCAATGTAAGCACACACAGAGCAAGAATGGCCAGCCACACTTCATGTGATTATATGCAAGACCCCATTTGAAAAAGTCTTAAGCACGGCTTCTTTTCACCACACTCAATTCCTCCAATAACCTAAAAATCACCCTCCCCTGCAAAAGTGGGGCAGCATTTCCCTACCAATTTCTAGGAAAGGATAAATTCTTGATATGTTGGAGGGATGGGGGTTTACCAGCAGCAATGTTCACACAAAATATGGAATTTTGGCTCAGCCATAATTCTGTTGACCCAGATACATACCTCTTAGGTCATCGCTGAGGTAAATCTTGTATCTCAATGAATTGCAAAGAACAACACCTACAAATTTTCTGTACCATGTCCGTTTCACATATTGCTTGCCACTGCATTCGGAATATGTGGGGTCATATTTAAAGCTGAATGGGATCCAGATTGGTTCACCACCTAAGAAAAGAGTTAAAGTAACAGACTTAAAAGTTCTGTTATCAAGTTTCTTAGCTTGTTTATGTTAACCATCATATCTTAATTGATGTTCTATTTTCAGAGGCCATAAAAAGTCTTCATAACCAACATATGAATCCATCCCTAAAGACATTTTCTTGGAAGTCTCTTGATTTTACCTAATGGAGCTGACTTACAATTAAATATGTTTAGGACTGTAGCCCAAGTCACAAATGGCATAAACCTCATATTCTCCACCGAGCCTTCAGGGCAGTTGTCAATATCTTAGAATGAAGTAATAGTATATTGTAATATAGCATCATGTCATTGTGTTAGTGAAATTGAGATGTGCTTTGTTTCCTTGGTACTTAACAGAATGGTGTGTCCAACATTACCACCCAATGCTTTTAACTTTTTAAAGTATATTAACATTATAATCTTAATACAGTTTAATGTGTTTGAAATCCAGGTCAGCTGTAAAATAATACTGTTAGGATAGCTGCAGCAATGGGCATTTTAAAGATGATTTCTCATCAAAACAAATATTTAAGCACTACTTTATTTTTGTGGTTCTGTATTTCTTTTTAAAAAGGAAAAGGAAATGAAGAAAGCTAAAGCCAACAAATCATAAAAGGGTTATTGACTTCGGTGTGCACTATTATCTGTTAACTTGATATTTTAAAATGAGACTAGAAACATAAGCACTTTTGAGGGGTTTTTTTTCTGAACTGAAATTCTGTTTTGTTCCCCCTCCCCTAAAGCTAACATTAAATCAAAACAGATTGCACAAAAGCAAGAAAGCCAAGTAGGTCTTTTCTGAACAGCAACTGTTGTTAGCCATTTCAAACTATGTTGTGGCAATAAGTAAATGCCGCCACTTATTGACAGCCCAATCCACTATCTGGTTATACAGAAGCACTTGGATTTAAAAAAGGCAATCTCATAGGTCCCTTGTATTATGATGATGCTTCCAAATGAGGGAGTGGGTCCCTGGTTCCTTTCCCGTGGTTGTCTATAGTCTATGCCACTGCAAAAGGTCTCAAAGTGATCTGAGTGGCGACAAGCTGTGGTGGCTGGTATGGTGGGAATGCACTGCTCACCTGACCGCCACCTGGCTGAGTTGCTGCAGCACACTGGGATTGGAAGGGGCGCAGTAGTGGCATGGTGGAAGCTTACCAGCAGGAGTGCCTGAGTGGCTCCACTCTGCCACTGGTACCTAGCCAACTTGCCACCACATCCCTTCCTGTCCTAGCATGCTAACAGAGGTCAAGTGAGCGACACAGCCTCACCACGACATCTGCCACTGCTGGTAAGGCAGTAACCACAACCAGGGTACCATGGATCAGAAAACTACTTCAGTGTGGATTCAAAGGCCCTATTCAAGGATTGACCCTCGCCTGCTCTGTGACCTCCTCCCTTCTCTTATGTCTTTGCTGCCCAGTTCATGTGCCTCTCATGTGCTATAAGGGGACCTTGTGGGGAGCATGCTGGCTCCGATGGCCTTTTAAATGCATTTCTGGGAGCAGGGGCTACTGGTTTGTTTTCATTTTCATTCCATTGTGTATTTTGTGTTCTCATTTTGTATTTTTATGTTGTGAACCACCCTGTGATATTCGGATAAAGGGCGGTGTATCATTCAAATAAATAAATGGATAAATATAATGCAAAGAAATCTCATACAAGCAAAGCATGTTATCTCCACTGCAGAAGCTGCCCTTACAAAAAGAGGTGCAGAGACTGGGCAACAAGAACGCAAAAGAGGGAGTGGAGCTAGCAAGTGCCCCTGCCTCCTTCTCATGCAATCATACAAGAGGGGGGGTGCCTGAAAAGGGTTAATGTTCACCACCTCTATAAGCTTGTGAGAATTTGTGAAGACTCAAGCTGACATCAGTTGTCCTGATTCAAAGTCCCATGAGCTCTGGTGTGTAAACATAGGCAGCAGAGCGCCAACCAGATCATTTCAGATGTAAATCGTAGTTTTGTGAATACGTAGGGAGCTGCCCCATTGACTGAAATAAATAGGGCAGTGTCCATGTGGGGGGTAGAGTCCTGTGCCTGCCCCAGAGCCCCCACGCCTGCAGTAAATCACTTGATCGGGCGATAGGCACTAAATACTTGGACTTCGTAAGTGTTGGATCAGACTATAAAAATATCAGCACAGACTGAACACGTAAAAGAATTCTCGGCTACAAGCTGTAAATAGATCAAACAGTAAAATCTATGTTGCTTCTATAATAACTGCTACTCTACCCACGAACGGGACAAGGGAAGGTTACAATGTGAAAGTTGTTGTTTCCTTGTTTTCACAGCATTTCCCCTGTGCTCTGTCTCCCTTATGCTGTTGGCAACTGTTCCATGGGATGGGAAACACATTTTTAAAAGGAGAAAAGACAAAGCAACATTTGGTCTTTTCTTTAATCGAGTCTTTTGACTCCAAAAGAAGCACACCATAATCCTGTAAACACACATAAATTCGTGAATAACATGCAGGAGTAGTCTCATTGAGTTTGGCTGAGATGGGCTTCAGTACAACTGACTTGAGTTTAATGGGACTTCTTTTGTACCCAAAAAGTTTTTTCACATGTGCCATTCTTTCCAGCATTTCAGCCAGAATATTCTCAGTGCGGACAAAACAATGAACTGTTCGTGGAAAGAAAACTACACAATGAATGTGAATCAGAGCACTCAACATTCCCTCGCTATTCATCAGCATAGTGTCTCCCCATGAACAAATCTCAGTGAAACTGGCTATCCTTCGCCATAGTTGGTGCTGTGAAGCATGCCATGTGGTTTTCATTATACGTTCAGTTCTGCTTGGAAGAGTTATTTGGCACTTCTGAGTTATCAGGCACAAAACTCTGGGGTAAATTATCATTCCAATAATAATTTTAAGTCTAAATAGTAGCAGATAATTGCATGTAAATATATCTTAGTTCACATTTCCCATTAAGTAAAGGTAAAGGTACCCCTGCCCGTACGGGCCAGTCGTGTCCGACTCTAGGGTTGTGCGCCCATCTCACTTAAGAGGCTGGGGGCCAGCACTGTCCGGAGACACTTCCGGGTCACGTGGCCAGCGTGACGAAGCTGCTCTGGCGAGCCAGCACCAGCGCAGCACACGGAAACGCCGTTTACCTTCCCGCTATAAAGCGGTACCTATTTATCTACTTGCACTTAGGGGTGCTTTCGAACTGCTAGGTGGGCAGGAGCTGGGACCGAAAGACGGGAGCTCACCCTGCCGCGGGGATTCGAACCGCCGACCATGCGATCGGCAAGCCCTAGGCACTGAGGTTTTACCCACAGCGCCACCCGGGTCCCTACATTTCCCATTAAAGTCCCTTAAAAGACAGAGATAGTGTGGGGAACATCAGAGGCTGGATGTGGCCCTCCAGACCTATCTATGTGGCCCTCAGAACACCTATTCTCTCCAGGCCACACACCCCTCAGTGGCCTGCTTCAAACCCTGAGTGTTTTTGCCTAGCTGGATTGTGTCCTTGAGCTCTGAGACTGCCACTTTCTTGTCAGGGCAGAGGAGAAAGAGGGTATGTAGAAACTAGCCTACTCTACAAAGGTAAACTACGTTTGTTCCTCTGCCCACATTCGCCTCCAGCCCAGCCTGTGGCTCTTGGAAGGTTTCCCAGAAGGGAAGGTGTCCCTCAAGCTCAAAAATGTTCCCTATTTTTATGCAAAAATATGTTTTGGAAATCTAGCAGCTTTCAAAATGCTTCAAACTGTGTGGTAAAAGTGGGGTATATGTGTTTTTAATCAGCCTTGAAAATATCCCATGAAAGTTACTAGCCTGCAAAATCTTTTAGTTGCCTGCCGGGAGCTGGCAGAGGAGGGGAACAGAACTCCAGATCACCTTCAGCAGCCCCCTGAACTTCTCTTATTACTAATGCACATCTTTGCAAGATGTCAGAGAGGAAGCTTCCTACCTCCAGCAACCTCCCTGGTTTCTATGCTGGGTGCAGAGGAGAGACAGGACACTGGTAGTGGCATATGTGGTTCGATGGATCTGCACTCCCTGTTGCTGCTGGGGCAGCAGCAATGTCTGGGCTTGGAGGACACACCACCCCATCCCAGACTGGTCCAGGTAAACAGCAAAGATCTGAGTACTGGGTGGGTGGTCCTGCCCTAGTATGCAAACCACTCCTGTAGAGAGCTCTGTCCCTTCTCCACCCAACCACATGCAATTCCTTGTTACTTGTGCTTACCAGGCCAGTGCATAAATGCAAGGCTGTTCTAAATAAATAAATTTAAATGGATATATAAGACAGTTAAAAACGGACATACAGCAATGCACTATCCAAACTTTAAAACTCAGTATCCTGTCTCCAGAACTTGACTGCCCCAGAAAACATAAAGGAAGCAGATAACAGAATCAGGTGAAAGGGCAGTTTTCCGCACTCTTGTTTATTCGTAAAACTTATATCCCTCTCTCCCTTTCAAAGGAAGTCAATAATTTTAAATTTCTCTGTCAGCTGTACAATGTCACAACCTTAAGTTTTGCAGTACTCAGGACAAGATAATATCTGAAAACAGCAAGGAGACTTACCCGGTGGTCTGACAATAAGTAGAGGATTATCTATAAAGAGGGAACAAGAAAATGCATGAGTGGCTTACACTGAAGATTTATATCCCCTGAAGCCAAAATAAAAACCAAAATGCTACATCAAAAATGGTGGGTTGCAAAAGTTAATTTTCTTATTCCTGTTTATTTTGAAAGCAAAAATACTCCCACGCAAGTCAGTCTACAAAAAAATAGTTGAGTATGCAATATTCCTTATTTTTTTAAAAAAAGTATTTACATTATGTTTGCCTTTATAACCATCCCTTTTCATTTATGTGAGTGAAATTAGCATATTTGTTTATTATGGATTTGTTTTTTTGAAACGTGGCAATGTTTCGATTGCACGTCATGGGGAAGGTAGAGAAAACCATGTTGTGTTGAGCAGTAACTTAGCAACCATGAAATGTCAAGCTAGCCAACCATTTGAATAATAAGCCAACCATTTCAGCAGGGGATGATGATGGCAAATAACTCTTGCATCATCTGCAACGATAGCAAGCTGTAAAGTGCTGAATGGGGATCAATGAAGAGAAACACAATTACAATATGGAACAGGGAAAGGTGGTGCTCCAAATTAACCATTCAGAAAACTCTACTCTCATGAAAATGTGAAAGAATGTGCAAAGAGGGCTAGGCTTGCTTTTTGCCATCACTCCTGGTTGCTAGCCATGTGTTGAGAGCACTAGATTGGATAGACAGTCAGGATTCCTTCTCCCCTTGCAGGGAGGAGCTCTTGCGCATAGATTGGCATGTACATAAAGCCCTTTCCAAATCTGCAGATGGCAGTGGTGGGGCAAGCGTGCCAGATTCAGCAGGTGGCATAGCATGGCTAGATCATGCTGCCCTGTAACACACAGGCACCCCCCACACATACGTGGTGTGATTAGCTACTGCTTTTCAGCAAGACAAAATTATTCTTAGGACTAAGCGGAATGCTTTCATCCATTCCCGCGACACACTTTAAAAAGTAATGCAACACATTCCTTACTTACTAACAAAACACTAACCTGGCTGTTGCCCAATTTCATAACTCTCAAGACTGTTTGTTGTAAGAATTCTAGTCCATTAATCAGTTACCGTATTTTTCTGTGCATAAGACGCCCCCATGTATAAGACAACCCCTATTTTTTTTAGCCCAAAATTAAGAAATAAATATTTTAAACACCAAACAGAACAACTTTGATATTTTATTAAATATTCAAAATACTGGTATATTTAGCACCATATATTTAAACATCAAACAGTGAGGCAAGCTGTGTAATGGCGGCTGCTCCTGTCAGCTCAGTGCAACTCCACTGTAGCTGCAGCTCCAGCTCTCCAGACTGTTTGTTGCACTTTCGTCTCAGTATTTACGGTATGTACCGTATTTACTCCACAAGCGCCGGCAGATGCAAATGCTGATCGAGGAGCTGCGACTGCCAGAGCTGCCTGAGTGAGTGCGCTTGGGGAATGAGGGGTCTGGGTAGCCAAGGGGCAGCTGAGGGAACTGGGTGGAAGGGACAATGTCCGGAGTGGGGGCTGCTGGGGGGGCAGTAGCAGACCAGGGTTTGTCGTGAGGCCAATAGTGAGGGGAGGCTGGGGGGGGGGAATATGGATGGTGGCATGTATTTATTTATATATTTAATTGCAACATTCCCTGTATAAGACGACCTCCAATTCTAAACTTAAAAAAACTGGGGGGAAATGTTGTCTTATACACGGAAAAATACGGTAATTGCTCTATTAAGTCTGCATGAGCAAAATCAGTGATTCTGAAGCAAGAAGCATTGCTTTTGGATGCTGCGTACATGTATTGCAGTGGACACTACAGTGGTACCTCAGGTTAAGTACTTAATTCGTTCCGGAGGTCCATACTTAACCTGAAACTGTTCTTAACCTGAAGCACCACTTTAGCTGCCGCGCCGCCGGAGCCCGATTTCTGTTCTCATCCTGAAGCAAAGTTCTTAACCTGAAGCACTATTTCTGGGTTAGCGGAGTGTGTAACCTGAAGCGTATGTAACCTGAAGCGTATGTAACCCGAGGTACCACTGTATCTAAGAACAGACATTCCCTCCAATGTAAGAGAAAAGGAGGGACATCGTTTTTAAGGCTGTGCTTGCCACCTTCAGTTTCTATACCTACCGTACTTGTATTAAAAATGATGTGCTTTAAAAATATACTGCCTAGTTAATCAGCAACATCTTTTAGTATTTATTTTTTTAAATTCTACCTGATTAAGGCAGCAATCCACCTACCTGGGGGTAAATCCCACTGAACTCAATAGGACCTTTTTCTAAGTAGACAAGTACAGGGCTGAACTCTTAATCGTTTAAATGTTACAGCCCTCCTATAAATCCATTATATAAAACGCTTTACTTGATTTTGAAGTTTTTAACTTTCAAGAATACCATTTTGATAGCTAAAAGTGCCTATAAATTCTATGGCAAGAACTCTAGAATCAGGTTTAGGGGGTGAACGGGAATAAAAAACAACTTATTGGAGGGCCCAAGTCTGTGGCAGTAATGGCCAGTGATTATCCTGAGTTTGTTAAGGGATCAACACATTGTATTTTGATGTTTAACTGTGCTGGCTGGCCTTTGAGCAACCATCTCAGCAAAAATAAAAGAAATAAAATATTTAACTATGCTTTAAAAGAAAAAAACCTCTTTAAAAAGCCTTGTCAAAGAAATATCGCCATTATGAAACAGGAACAAGCTTCAACCAAAAGAGTAAAAAACTGAAATGGAAAATTGTTTCCCATATTCCTTCCAGACAATTACCTCCAGCTGCTCAGCTGCTCACAATTAAAAAACTAATTTTAAGTGTCTCGCCAATTTAGCAAAGGCACACTCAACATCCTTTTTTATTTATTTTTTTAATTTAACCTCCCGATTCTCAGGGCAATGACATCCAAGTTCACACCAGGCAGCTCTGAAGACAATTGGCCTGCACAAGGAACTAGTCAGAAATGTTAGTCAAGAGTTGGCTTCCTCTACTAGAAATGGAAAAAGCTACATGACCTCCCATTTGGCAGAGGATGATTGGAACCCTGACATGTCATCTTGATTCTGCAAGGTTCATGTTGAACCTCTGGATTGTACCAGCTACTGCTTCTATCACCTGCTGAAAACCATGCTTTACTTTTCTATGCATGCTTACACCATTTGTCAGGATGCAATCAGGAGGAATGATCTATGAATTAGCCACATGCTTTTGAATGATCCCGGGAGATTCCTTTCTGTTCTGATCCCCCCATACCACCAAATTATCTTGCTCCTGGGTCTTCTTTGTCCCTGTTTTCTGCTTTATTGCCTGCCCAACAAGCCTGCCTCCATCCACCCTGTCTCCATCTTTTCTATTTCGAAAGATAGAGCTGGTTCACACATCCAGCAACCTAATGTGAGCACTTCCTGTCTGTGGGATTAGCACAGAGGTGGGATAATGGCAGCCATCAAATGTACTGACTGACCCATATTTACCATAAAGGTTGACTCTTGAGCTTTGATTCTTTGGCAGAAATTCCAAACACATGCATGGTTTAATTTGGGGGTAGCCAACATGGTGCCCATCAGTCCCAGCCAGCATTTCCAGTGGTCAGAAATTATGGGAGTGCAGTCCAAAACAACTGGAAGGCACCATGATGGCTGCCGCTGCTTTAATTCCTTTGACATTGCCGCTAGATTTAGTGACCTTGAAATGCAACCTTGTCTACAATACATCCCACCGCCAGTTGTCTTCTTTGGGGCTAATTCTCTTTTCTTCAATTCTCTCTTCACCTACGCTCTACTATTGGGGCCTATACTGTATATTGGGTCCTATAGTAACCTGTTCCTTAACCACTTTCTTCCATCAAAATCTAGTCTTCCTTCATTCCTTCCAAAAATCACAATGATTCCTGGACTCTTTCTACTCACTTGGTTATATTCAGGGGACTTAAACAATATTATTCTATACATTTCATGGTGTATTTTTAGATTTTCAACTATGGCAACCTGCCCTGTAGCTTCAGGCAGAGTTGGGAAAACATTAGCAGGGAGGAACACTGCAAGAATGTCAGGTCATGTTCTTTACAAATATAATTAGTGAAAGTCTGGGATTTTCTGAAATCAATGGAAGTTTTTAAAAGCAAGAACATAATTCCATAGCATGGAGGTAAAATGTTCACATTTGTGAAACCATACCTGATTCTGTGATGTAGGAGATTGAGGAGCTTATAGGTCCGTAACCATAGGGATTCTTTGCTTGGACTCTAAAGTAATACCTAAAGAAGAGAAAGAGAAGGGCAGAGAGAACACAACCATCCATGAAAATGGCACTAAACCCATTTATGATAATGAAGTTAGGGAAATGTCAAACAGATAGTCGCTGTGTGACATAGTATCTAAAGCGCATTGGCCCTTGCAGTTCACCATACAAGGAAATGCCACAATTTACATTGTAGTAAGGTAGCTTATCTAGATCTAAGTCCACAATTATGATGAGGAAACTATCGTACTGCACCCTATAGATTTCCAATAGTGCAGATCAGAATTTGTAGCTAGCTGGACTATTGGGCTTGAAGGAAGGTCAAGATGCATTTCTTTCCAAAATGTAGCAGTAATTGCTTCATACCAGGTACTGGGGAACTGGATAGACTACCAGATACTAAAGGTAACCAGAGAGAGACAAAGGCATGTGTCAGTTTACAGACTTGGCAGACTTTGGACTCAGCTAGACTGGTAAAGAAAAAGTGATTTATATGTGTTGTATATGCGATAGAGTGGGACACGGGTGGTGCTGTGGTCTAAACCACTGAGCCTAGGGCTTGCCGATCGGAAGGTCGGCGGCTCGAATCCCCGCGACAGGGTGAGTTCTCGTTGCTCAGTCCCAGCTACTGCCCACCTAGCAGTTCGAAAGCACGTCAAAGTCCAAGTAGATAAATAGGTACCGCTCCAGCGGGAAGGTAAATGGCGTTTCCATGCACTGCTCTGGTTTCACCAGAAGCGGCTTAGTCATGCTGGCCACATGACCCGGAAAAACTGTCTGCAGACAAACGTTGGCTCCCTCGGCCAGTAAAGTGAGATGAGTGCTGCAACCCCAGAGTCGTTCACGACTGGACTTAACTGTCAGAGGTCCTTTACCTTTACCTTTTTTATATGCGATAGAACTTTGCCCCACCAGTTGGCGACATAGAGTCCCATTTTTCTCTACCTGTTTTCCCTGTTTAAATTTACAATGTGTTTAACTGAAACACTTCTCAGTCCAGGCTGAGATTCTGAATAGTGGACCACAAGCTATCAATTTAATAAACCCCCAGTTTACCAAAGATTAGGAATTTTGCAATGCGACTACTTCCCTGTACAACAGTCAATTTCAATGGAGCTGAATCTGCTGTCAAAATTACAAAGGAGCTTAAAAAGAAAACATCAGAAAATACACTACAGCATGTAACTTGTTATCCTGAAGTGGAGAAATACTACAGCTGTAGCTGTAAACTCATGCTCAGTGCAGAAGAATGATTCACAGATAATCAGAAACACAAAAGGTGCAAGCTAAAGCCAACCACAACAACCACACTGGAGAAGCCAGATACTGGTTCCTTCTACCGCTGACTGCTCTGATAAAGCTTCCACCTCACACAGGGCAAGAGAAGACTAAGCAGCATGCAGAATTCCCCACCCACCAGGAAACACTCAAAGAAAATAACAATGGAAGCAAGAGTTTCCACTGTGCTGTCACTACAATTGTATATACTACTAGCCGCATGAAACCCTGTGAATGGTACAAAGGCAATGGACCAGATGATCTGCTCATTTTATTATTGTACCATAACCAAAATGTCAATAGTAAAAAAAACCCCAACCCTAATTACTCAAAGCACATATTGCTTGGAGAATTGTTTAATTTATATTGCGTTTTTTAATATGAATAGAGCATTGGGGGTGCTATGATAAATGGCCCTCTGATCCAAAAGGGGGAGGCTGCGGAAAATCTATCACCTGACATGCATCAAGGAACTCTATTTGCAACTCCAGGTGATAGGTCAGAGTATTGAGGGAGGAGTCAGAGTAGCAGCTCGGGAACCACCTTCTGCTGCATAGTCAACAGAGACCTGGATACTGTGAGTTCAGGTCACTGGGTGCTATTAAAACAAGTCTTGCTGGATCCTGCACTTGCAGACACACACACACACACACACACACTTCCCACCCCAACAAGAAAAAACCACTCGCATTCTCTAATTACCAGCATCGATTTGGCCACTTCATTTGCTTCTTATCCAAATGCAAGTCTTGCCAAAAGAACAGCATCCCCTGAAGGTTTCAAACCACATGACCTTCCTAACTGACTGGCTCAGGCAGGGAAAATGCCACCAAAATTTGGATTATTTCACTTGGCAATATTCCTTTCAACTTCTAACTAGGTTAAATGCTGCATTGCCTAGAAAAACCTAAGACAATTACCGTTCCGAGTCCTAGGCCTCCAGGCTATTACTAAGGCTGGAGACAAGGCATTTTTCAGAGAGCTGAAGGTGGTATGATAGAGGAGACAATGCTTATGGCATGTGCTGCAAAAAACACACACAACCCAATAAGAATACAAAATATATGATTCTTTATGAAATGTGTGTGTAGAAGTATGCAACAGTGGTCCTATCATGCCACCCTCAACTATCTGAAAAGCTAATCCCCTGTGTATTCTTATATCCCCAAAGAAAAGGACTAACTTGCTATAATAACCAAAAATTCCATTGTGTTCCATTGTGTTGCTTCTAGTGCCAATGGAAATATGACAGAAAATCCATGGGGTTAGAAGTGGTTATGCAAACCCTGGGAGGACGACTTTTGGTGGTCTCAAACTAGGATCATCCTTGCTGTGTGTGTCTTATAGACACACTCTTTTCCTATTGCTGTATATTTCCTCTTTCCTCTCAGGAACCTGCCCATACTTTAGGGTCTTCATAACCCTGTTCTGGGTGTCTTTGCCCTTCCAGAGCTTAGGAATGTAGAAAGCTGACTTATGCTGAGTTAGGTCATTGGTCCAAAAAGCTCAGCATCGTCTACATCAGGGTTTCACAAGCTTCTGCATTCATTGACCCCCTTGTCGAGCATATAAAGTTGCCATCGACCCCTACCCCACTTCTTAGGAATGTAAATGAAATAAAATCAAGAAATATCAATATATAATCTACATTTATTAATCATCCATCACCATTACTAGAAATCATATAATGCAAAAACTAATGAATACTGTTGTATTAACACAGAGTTTCCTCACTGGGAAGGCATAGATGTTCTGTACATGCCTATGCCCTTTATTTATTAGCCTCATAGCCACCGAGTTATAGTCCTGGCATGTGGTGACAGGGATGCTATCCTTCTTGGTGATGGAGCAACAAGTGTGGAATATTCTTCCTAGAGATGCGCTTCCTTAAGAAAGCACCTGCCATATTCCACTCAGCAAGGGTACCTGGAGAAGATAGGCAAATCTTCAGGTACCCAGGTCCAACCAGTACTTTGAATTCCACTCAGTGCATAGTTCTGGTTATTTGATTTTTAAAAATATTGCTGTACAGTGGAACCTCGGTTTTCGAGTGTCTCAGAAGCCGAACAATTTGGAACCCAAATGCCAAAAACCCGGAAGTAATTGCTTCCGTTTTCAAACGCACCTCAGAAGTCAAATGGCTTCCGAGGCGCGTTTCTCCATTTTTTCAATGGATTTTGCCAACCGCCCATTGATCCTCGGTTTTTGAACGTTTTGGAAGTTGTACAGTCTTCTGGAACAGATTACGTTCTAAACCTGAGGTTCCACTGTATTAATTAATTACATATGCCTATGGGTATTGTAAAATAATGAAAAACAAGCTATTCGTTTTCTTCATCATCATCGAACTCTGACCTACCTGCAAAGGATCAGTAGCCTTCAACCTTTTCAGACCTGAAGCCCAGCTTTAGCTCTAACATGTACAGTATCCTGGGACCCACTCCATTTTTTTCATTATGCATTTCTAACCTGGTGAGAACCACTTCAGATGAAGCCAAGTTGAAGGCCAATATACTAGAATCAAGTTTCACTCACAGCAGCAGCAGCAATTCAAAAAGTGTCATCAGGCATGTGGTTTGGGTGTGCGTGTAGACACTGTTTACTTGGACTATTAAAAAGGTTTTGATAGACTCCCTCATGAGCAAAGCTAACGGGAAGAGGAGAAATCTTCTTATTGACTGGTGACTAGTTAAAGAACAGGAAGCCAAGAGTAGGAAGAAATAGGTACGGTATTGCTCACAATGGAGGGATGTATTCAGTTGGGTCCACCAAGGCTTGAAAAGAGGGTAGACAAATTCATAGAGGACAAGGCTATCATTGGCTACTAATCAAGGATAGATAGGATTTCCAGTGTCAGAAGCAGCATGGCTTTGAATATCTGTCGCTAGGGATCAAGAGTGGGAGAGTGCTCTTGCACCCATGTCCTGCTTGCTAACTTCCCATAGGCATCTGGGTGGCCACTGCAAGAACAGGATGACAGCTTTGTACTGATCGAGCAGGATTCTTCTTATGTTCTCACAAAGAAGAAGGGATTGCTTAAAGGTTTGTTTGTTTGTTTTTTAGTAGATGGTGTCATCTGAATTATTCCCCTGTCCCTATCTGGCACAAAGCAAACATCAACAGAGTTATAGATCTTTATGCCACAAGTCTTTCTATCTCCTTTTCTCATGACCAACGTTTAATTATTTTTTCCACTTGTCTGCAAACTGATCTGAATGTAATTAAGGGCCGTGTGATGCCTGCAGGGAAAATAAAAACAACCCCCTCATAACTTTCTTCTCCATGTAATCCTAGCTGTGGCAGACGAAAACCACATAAAAGCTTGGAACGGAGGAGAGCTATGTTTTCTTTTCTTCCCCTTTGTTTCCCTGACACAGTCCATTGCAATGTGGAAACATTCACCAGCGGTTTAAACATAGGCCCTCATTCTTTTCTGCGGCTGAATGGGCTTTCCGCAGCTCAAGGAGTGCAAGCTAGGATTCAAAGCAACCAGCTATATCCCCTTAACGTTGGAATGGGAGCCCACCACATTTCATTTCTCTGTCTATCAGATTTGTAGGCTGCCTTGCCCCCAAGGAACTCAGAGTGTTATATAGGGGATTATCTCATGTTATCTCCACCATATCCCTTTGAAGTAGTATATGGCAAGAGAGGAAAAGTTGCCCAAGGCCTCCAGCACCACCTTTCATGCTCCCCAAATCTGGGGAAGTGATGAGGGATGGTGATACGGCTCTGTGCACTTTGAATTCAAAAGCTACCGTGTTTTCCGCTCTATAAGATGCACCTAGTTTTTGGAGGAGGAAAACAAGAAAAAAAATATTCTGAATCCCAGAAGCCAGAACAGCAAGAGGGATGACTGCGCAGCGAAAGCAGCAACCCCTCTTGCTGTTCTGGCTTCTGGGATAGCTGCGCAGCCTGCATTCGCTCCATAAGACGCACACACATTTCCCCTTACTTTTTAGGAGGGAAAAGGTGAGTCTTATAGAGCAAAAAATACGGTACCAAGGAGCAAGAGCTGTTGAAGTGACCTAGGAGGATACTTTTTGCTCAGAGTGGAAGGAGCAGGTGCGACTGCCTGTCCACCCAGCACCACCGCAGACAGCCTCTCTCTAGCAGCAGCTTTTGCCGAATGATTGTCCACCATGATGAATGTCTATGCCGGGGGCGGGGATGATGTCGCCACCCAGTTGCTGCAGAGCCACACTTCCTATCAACTCCAGAAAGCATGGCCAACAGCTAAAGTTGATGGGAGCTCAGCCACATCTGGAAGGCCACAGGTTGCCAGCTCCTGGTCTAAATTATGACATATTTACTGCAAGAATCTCAGGCTCTGGTACAAGACAGAGCCAAGATGGTTGATGTTATGTACTGAGTTGAATAGGATCCAAAATGCAGCAGTCTGATTGGTCCTAGAACAATAGGAGTCAGAATGCAGCAGTCTGATTGGTCCTAGAGCAATGCAGCAGTATGATTGGTCCACAGGAGCCACCCAATCCAGCTCCAGGTAGAAGTGAATCTACAACCTGATTGGCCTATAGGAGAATCCCGGAATTAGCCAATCACGTGCAGCTCATTGTGTAAATAATGTATATAAAGCAGATATTTTGGGGGAACTTTCATTCCTCCTCATCACTATGAGCTGAATAAAGAGCATGAAATCCACTCTCGACTCTGAGTATATTTCACTTGATTCTGATATGATAACTCAGAGGCAAAGTGTCTGCCTTGCATGCGGAAAGTCAATCCTTGGGAGTTCCAGGTGGGGATAAGGAAAATTTGAAACCCTGGAGAGCTGCTGCTTCCGAGTGAGGACAATACCAAGCAGCTTCCTACATTCCTAAGAATGGACACAATATTTTTTAAGGGGAGAAAAGAGTGCCCCCAAATTTAATTTACAAAAAAGCCGACTGAGCAGTTTAGCCATGCCCAATGGGAATCACTAAGGGCCACAAATACTTCCTCATGGTGTTCTAAATGGATGTGAAGATGGGCCACAGAGCTTTGTGAGACCAGAGACTGAGTTGATGAGAAAGCTGCTTGGCAGCTGCACAGCTGCTTAATTTCCATGCATGAGAGCACAAAATTAAGTGGTGTGATTATGCAAACACTTGGGTCTGCTTAAATCCTAGAAGAGAGCTCCAAGTGGCTCGTACGCTAGAAGTCTTCAGGCTTGCCAGGAGCTCTTAACATCCAAGTCCTATGACTTGCCCACAACAAAACAGGAGTCTGAACTGCCAATGGACTTTCTTTCTTTTTTTGAAATGGCAAACAAATAGCAATCCCATGCTGCTTTCTAGGCACTCAGCCATGCACTTATTTATATTGCTGCTTTGAAATCATTGCTTGAAGGAGGAACTAGGCGTCACAAGAGACACAGAGCTCACTGCTACTGATGTACCTCTTTCCATTTTATCATCAAGCTTGATGCAATGCGTGACGCAGGTAACATCATTGCCCCGCATGCTGCTCCACTCTGCTTCATTGGCTGTTGGAGAACAAGCAATGCACAATGTGCTGACAACTCAAGGCACCTTCTGCTAATGTTTTAAGTAATTTAGATGGAAGGGAGAGACACACAGAGTGGTGGCAGGTCTCATAGCATCCAGTTCCACCCTGACAACCATTTCACACACACACCATTTCATACACTCCTGTAATCAAAAGTTCTGCACATTTTCATGTGTGACGATAGACATGTGCACTATTTTATCCCAGGGGTCCTTATAGGACAATGGGAATTCATCCTGATTTGCTTGTGCCCCAAGGGCTCTTCTGATGCAGACAGAGGCTGGACAAAAAAACCACCAGAATCAATGTAGATATTGTGGCTTAGAGCTGTGGGTTAATTTAAGCAGCCAATGAAACGCTGAATGATTTACAGTCATATTTGGCAAATCGCATTCTATTTGTATACACTTTCCAATTCCAACAACTGGAAATGAATTATTTTCCGGGAAAGTCAGAGAAGACACCATCACAAATCTTCCCTTCGAAGCTTTCTGTCATAGACCAGAATGCTGGAAAGGCAAGGCAATGTTGTGTTTGAATGTGAACACGCAAGTGGTAATATAATTAATTCTCCTATGAAAATACATCACCACACAACTGTGTAAAACAAGTGCTTAATTTAACTGCAACTGCTTGAATTTATTCCAAACAGCAATGTTCTACCATGGCTCCCTCCAGAGTCAAGATGTTAAAAACATCACTCAGCTTAATTACTGTTTCTAAAAACACATTTTAAAAAGTGATTTCATAGCACCAGAGAGAAACTAGGAACTGGGCACAAAAGGAGCCCTTAATTTTAGTTGGTGAGAGTTGAATCAGGTACTAAACATACTACAGTGGTACCTCGGATTAACAACTGAATTTGTTCCGGAGGTCCGTTCTTAACCTGAAACTGTTCTTATACTGAAGCACCACTTTAGCTAATGGGGCCTCTTGCTGCCACTGTGCTGTCACTGCATGATTTCTGTTCTCATCCTGAAGCAAAGTTCTTATCCCGAGGCAATACTTCTGGGTTAGCGGAGTCTGTAAGCTGAAGCGTCTTTAACCTGAAGCGTATGTAACCCGAGGTACCACTGTGAAATCATGCTGATTTATATAGTTGGATATATGGCCTTGATTTCTTTTCTTAAAAAAAGATTTCTGCATTGCAGGGGGTTGGACTAGATGACCCTTGGGTCCCTTCCAACTTTATGATTCTTTGCTTCTATCTCACCTTGCTATCAAATGGTAGTCAAGGTAGCTTAGGCAAAAAAGATCTAACAGCATAATCCTATACATGTCTACTCAGAAGTTCACTTCCATTAAGTTCATTCCCTGGTGAGCTTAATATAGGAGTTCAACTGATATTCCATTCAGACATAACATTCCCAATATTTCAAACCAAATACAAATATGAAACAGAAAATAATCAAAACCCACCTCAAACAGAAACCACCAGAATAAATGGCATAATTAAAGAACTATCCACAGTTAAGTCCCACCCAAAGCTCAACTAAATAAAACAGCTTTCACTTGGTGCCTAAAATATATTAAATTTGGTGCCCAGTAAATATATATGGGGAAGGTGCTCCATAGCCCGGATACTGTTACAGAAACAGCTGCCAATATGACAGTTACCCTGTTAAATTCCAAGTAAGTGCTCATCCCTTCCTTCTCATCAACTGGAAGACTGAATGATGTAGTTGTCTTGCTCACAATACAGGATCACGCCTATGTTTCAGAGGTGAGGAACCTCCAGCCCAAGAGCCTAACTATGCCCCCTACATCTCCCCATGATGTGATATATGTTCCTAGGTGTGGAGCAGGTAAATATATGGCTCAGCCAAAAGCAATGTGCAGGCACCTGCAGAGTCCTGTGCAAATGGCTTTGCAAGACTTGCAGAATTGTTCAGTTCCTCAGAGATAAGGTCTTGCAAACAGATTAGGATTTACAAATGCAGGACAATAATAAGCATTTAAATCTTACATTAAAGCAATGGAAATCCATGCATCTACCTATTGTTGTTGTTGTATTCCTTTTAGCATATATTTCACTAAATCATCAGCATTTGAATGCATTGAAATATATCTATCCTAGTTTTCTTAGCTTTACTTTCACCTAAACGATAGCTTGGAAATCCACTTTGGAGAGGTATACATATGCCCAATCCTAAATGCTTGTTATTCAGAGCTACAACCGGCCTTGGTAACTTGCTTTCCCCAAATCAGAGTCCCCTCACAATATGGACATAATCATGAACACATGGTTTTAGTCAAGCTCCATCTTCCAGTTCGTGTTTGCCCAATTACAGAAATATTGCCAGTGGTTGAGGAGCTATTTTTATGATATGTATTTATTTCAGCCTGTGGGGTTCAGAGAAAACACAAATGATATTGGCTGGTGGTGCACATGTTTCTGTGCCAAAGAAAAATAATCATCCCACCCCTATGTATTCCTATACCCATGCTTCTCTATTAAAAGCCACTTGGTTCGTAAGGAACAGCTTGACATCAGTAATCTCTGACTGAAGTGATGATACACTCACTTTAATGGAGACTTTAATAAACCCAGTGGACTATCATATAAAGCCCCATTTCCCTATATTGGCTGTCACTGCTTTTGTTTGAACAGATTAATGAAGTGGGAGTTGCTCTGCCAAGATCTTTGCTTGTATCTCCTCCCAGTATGGGTGTGTTATTGCTATAATTCGGAAGTGCCAAAAGGAGGACAATTCCAATACAATTTCAAGACTGAACACAATAATTCTGCCCCAGCTATACTGAGAGATTGATAAAAAAAAACAAATGATTTGGGTAGTTGAGTTACCAATTAAACTCAGTAGCAGCCACCAGATACTTCAAAGGTTTTTTAAAATCATTTTAACCACCTAAAGGATTCAAAAAAAAAAGGACCTCTCAAGGAAAGGCATACTTTAAGATAGGTATTACAATAGGCAAGGTCCTTCTTCTCAAATGACAACAACACCCAAAGCAGGACTGCCTCTGATGATCTTAGCATCTAGGGAAATGCATATGGAGAAATTGGTTATGGCGGCTAGAAAAAGCCACACACACACACACAATTGACAGCAAGGCAGCTGAAAGCCTCTCCAGCTTTGTAGCATTAGTAGGCCTCTCATCTGCCAGTTTTCTTTCTTCCTCCTACCCAACCTGTAAGTCTGGGAAAGTATGGAAAAAGAGCAGACGAGAGGCCCTCCATAACTTTTCTGCTCTCAGCAATGAAGGTTTCTGAGCATGCTTGGACCCTCCACACTCAACAGGAACTCTGGAAATCATAGAATCCACCCCACCTCCCGGTAAATGAATTAGAAGGAATTTAAAATATGTTTCCAGAGTTATCATTGGAAGAAATTCTGCAACGGTTTGTGAGCAGCCTTCAGCTTTAGCATAGACTGCTTCCCCTCCACCCCACATGCATATATCTCTAACAATTTGGTACATTATGAAAGGAAAGGGGAGGAGGGGAACTGGCAGATGAGAGAGTTGGTGCTGAGCCATTACAAGCCAAGGTGAAATTTGAGGGTGACAAGGATGGTTTTTCAATGGCTTGGTGACTTCTGAACTCTATTTTCGTGAAATTATTTTCCATTCCTAACACTAACATACCGTATTTTTCCATCTATAAGGCACCCCCATGTATAACAAGCCCCCTATTTTGGGGGACTCCGATTTAAGAAAATGGGGGGAAGATACTATCCGTGTATAAGACGAGCCCATATTTTTAACATTATTTTACAGTAAAAAACATAGTCATAGACGGAAAAGTACGGTATGTACCTATTTTATCATTAGGCCACAAACAATTTCAAACTACATTCCGAAAACATATCAGTACCTTGTATTCGGCTTCAGGTTTTCAATGGGCAAATTAGTGCTTCCTGCAGTCTTAGTTGACCACTTGTTCCTGATGAAGTCGTCGTAAGATGCACTGTAAACTAAATATCCTGCCAAGGAAAGGGGAGAATATGTCCATCATCCATTTGAACACTTATTTACTCCCCTACCTGCCCTTTGTCTCCATCCCGAAGGGGCAAAAAGATCCTGTTAGGGGAGACAGTTCCTCTGAAGCCAAGAAAGGCCCATCAAGACTTTCCTTCTTTTTTCAACTATTTGAAAAATATCACTCAGCCAAAATTTTATTTGAAAAGAACTTTCAGTTACAGAATTGGGGCAGGGAGGTGAAAAAGGTGTGAAAAGAAAGGAGAGGGCGTTTTTTAGCCTCTCCTTTAACTTCTGGCAGTTTCTTTCTCTTTCTTTCTTTCTTTCTTTCTTTCAACTCTTTGTAGGAGAGGAGTGATGTCAGCACAGGAAAATTCACACCCCATCCTAACTTCTTTCAACAGTATACTCTTTGACACTTCTTCTACTTCTGCACTGAAGCAGAAAGCTAAGCCTGCTGGCAACTCCCAAACAGACACACCTTCACACAGGTTATCAGAATTACCTTGTAGGTGCTCCACCTGTCCATGTCCAGCAGCAACCTTCACAGCTTACAATACGCTCTTTATTCACTTCATTGGGATTAGTTGTTTACATTCCACATTGCATTTGCGATATGTTATTTTCTCTTCGGCTGGCTTTGAGCCAATGCACCTGGTAGTCTTTTCTTGAGCTTTCACAAAGCTGGAAATCACCAACCCACTAACCTAATCTTAAACTAGATCAATCTATTTTCAGAGACATTGGCATGTGGTCATTAATATCTTAGCAAGTTTTAAAACACCAAATAATATAACGTTGGTGTTATGGAAAGGTTTTGTAGTCTGCAATTTCTTTTTGCAGCCACTAGACAAATCGGAAACTGAAACAGAGCATCTGTTGCTGTTTCATTCAACTGTTAACTGTAGTTAACAGCTAGAAACATGTTTAATTCCAAATACTGCTTCAAACCCACACTGTGTTGAGCTCCCTGTAACTTGCACCTGATCAGAATCCAGAACTGGTGCTCAGAGTTGCCTCATCTACCACTACTGCCTTTTACACTGGGCAAAATGACTTTGCTCTGGGTGGGCAGTGCAAGACAAAACAACCATCAGTTCCCAGTCCAATATTAATGGCCAAGAAATGGAATAACTGTACCTGTGACCAGATCCCCCTGAGTAGGCTTAGCCCAGTCGACAATCACAAAGGAATGGCAGCCTTCCACCGCTACTATGGTGATATTGTGAGGGGCATTCTGAGGACGCATCTCTATGCCTTTTAGGTCACTGGGTATGAGCTCGGCCAGGCTCTCCACTTGGAAGTGTTCTAGTGCCTCTGTCAAAGAGCAAGGAGCTGCTGGGTCTTTGTTTAGATAAGTCACATAAGGAGCTGGAAGAGACAGAGAAAGAGAATATTCACTCCAAAAGTCTGTACAGACACATGGATTATTAAAAAAGAATTCCTGACGTTCAAAAGAATTTTTTCCAGTGTATTGAAACTGCAAACTAGATAAAGTATACATTTGTTTTTTAAACAGTGTAAATTAGACATTCATTTCCTGGATTTAGAATTTGTGTATTTTCCTACCATTTGCTAAAATTTTCAAGGATACAGAGTGATGCCATCTGGAAAGCTCCAGCCTAGTGCTGAGGAAACCACCAGCATGGCAAATATTCATTGTGACTAAGCCACATTCTGATGGCAATAGATGGAGAGCAACAAGGAACTGGTGCGTATTAGGGTTTGTTTCTGATGCTCAGCAGCAATGCGGGATGTTGCACTAATGCTTTCTATGAAGGATCAGCAACTGGTGGCCCCTGGGATAATTCTGGCCGCTTTAGGGACTCTATTTGCTCCCCCGGCAGTTGCCAACCTAGAAGCAAGAGGCTGTATGAAATGAGCGTGGTCATGCCATAAGCCCTCTTTGGGGAATAGTAGTAGGGCTGAGACTCTGCACCTTCTAAAGTGGCCTGCTAACTTAGAGGATAAGCAACCTGTTCCTGTGTCATTTGGATCAGCCAAGTGACCTCTGTAGGGTGCACTGACTTCGCTCTGCCTCAGCTTCGTCTGCATTCAGTAACACCGCTGCACTTACTGATTGGTTGGGATCATTTCAAGGAAAGGAGGACATAAAATGGCACTGAAAATGCAGTAGTCAGGGGAAACAGTGGTAGCAAACTTAGTGTGGCAAAATTAGCCACACTAAAAAGAAAGAAAAAGAGAGAGAAAAGGAATACAAATTGGTATGGAGGAGAACCATATTGGCCCCCCTCAAAGCCTATAAATGTCTCCCCCCCCCAAAAAAAAAACACAACGCCACACACGTGTGAATGAACATTTGGCGTACAATCTATAAATTGTATTTCTATTTTATAACAACATGATGCTCACTCCAACGTTGCTCAGGAATTAATAGGCACATTTATTCCCTCAAAGGTCATCTTCAAGTTGAAAGATGTTTTACTGTAGTCACTAGAAATGTTTATTCAGCGACAGTTTACAGATTTTGCTAGATGGGTAATTTTTTCCTCTTTCTCCCCTTAAATGCCTTGAAATGTTTATATAAGAGCAATGTTCTTAGTTTATCTTGTTAGATTTCATGCCCTCCAGGGAGCTATTTTCCAGAATGTGTCATGTATTTATCTTTAGACACTCCAAGGGCTCTCTATTCCCAAATGACTGAGAAACCCTGTCCAGGAGAGGAGAGGGAGGCCAGTCAACTGCTCAAAAGAGATTAGCTGAACAGCTAGTCAAAGTCTTGATTGGTATAAAACCATTTTATGACACACACACACACACACACACACACACACACACACACTCTCTCTCTCTCTCTCTATATATATATATATATAAATACTAATTAGGTCACTAACTCTGCCAAGTGACATCTAAGGACTCTGGGGTGGACATTTACATCATTGTCCCTGCAGAGCCCTCATCAATCACCACTGTTGGAAAGAATCAGGGGCTGCAGAATGTCTGTCGTCAGTTTGCGGAGGAGCAACACTTCAAAGCCTATCCATAACATTTCTGTGAACATTTCCATTTCTGTGAACAGCACACTAGAAGCAAGCCTCGCTGCTGCTCAATTCAGTTGTGAATTGCCAAAATTTACAATAGAAACAGATTGATAGCCCAAAGCAGAATGCCCAGTTGGGCCTTCAAGGACACAGAGGCCTCCATTGGCTATTTCCGAAGTGGGTGAGGAGGAAAGGAGACAAAGTGCATACTTTGCAAGCACCTGCCCATAAAAAAGCACATTGAGATTTGTGTAAAATGCTTCTTTTTGTTTTTACAATCAAGCGATATACAAATTTTATGAAATAAAAATAAAGCAATGCCTTCTCACAATTGAGAACTCTGAGGAATCTGTAACTGTTACCCCTGTTGGGAAATTTTATTGTCACCCCAATGTTTACTTCCTTCTTTGTTTCTTCAGCTACTTTTCTTTTTGTACAATGGGACTTTTAACCCAGAGATAAGATTTGTCCTGACCACTGTTGCAAAATCTTAAGATTTCTCTCTCCTCCCCCACCTTAAAAAAGGGTTTTCCTTGTAGGCCTAAACTAGAAATTCAAAGGAGTGCTTTATTCCACATTATGTAGCAAACTTTAATGAAACAAATACACATCATTTCAAACAACAGGGGATCAGATGTTTGCAATTACACCAAGACGCAGAGTCTCTTAATATCTTAATATCTCTGACTTTATGTTTGTTCTCTCTCTCTCTTATAAGTATGGTTTGCTTTCTGTTAAGAAAATCTAATGAAACTCAGTTCATTACTTTCTAGCTTCTCCCTTCCAGGAAGGTTGACTTTGGAGCAGAAGTGTAGCAATAAAACCTATTTAAGTCCAGATGAAGCTGAATCAGTTTCAAAAGAGGGAAAATGACTTGCCTGGTGAAGTGCAAATGTAGGACTGAGAATCATTCATACCTTTCTTTCTGCATAAGGTAAAGGTAAAGGTACCCCTGCCCGTACGGGTCAGTCTTGACAAACTCTAGGGTTGTGCGCCCATCTCACTCTAGAGGCCGGGAGCCAGCGCTGTCCGGAGACACTTCCGGGTCACGTAGCCAGCGTGACATCGCTGCTCTGGCGAGCCAGAGCCGCACACGGAACACCGTTTACCTTCCCGCTAGTAAGTGGTCCCTATTTATCTACTTGCCCTCGGGGGTGCTTTTGAACTGCTAGGTTGGCAGGCGCTGGGACCGAGCAGCGGGAGCGCACCCCGCTGCGGGGATTCGAACCGCCGACCTTTCGATCGGCAAGCCCTAGGCGCTGAGGCTTTTACCCACAGCGCCACCCGCGTCCCGTTTCTTTCTGCATAGACCATCTCTTTTCCTATAAGTCAATAGTTTCTGCATTTGCATCTGGCGTGATTATTGGATTTTAGGAAAATATTTCCCTATCAGAATGTGGGAACATGCACACACTCACTATTTCTAACTTAAGTGTCCCTATTTGGACCATTCTTCTGCATTACGTGTTTCCTTCTTCTTAAAGACAGCATTTCTTCAGCTGATTTCTCTTCCAAGTAGTGTTAGAATTTGGCATACTGACCAAATGATCAAGGGGTGAGAACAACACCCTTATAAAGAAAGGTTAATCGTCCTCAAAATCTTTTACCATGTGTCAGTCTGCTTGTGAACATAATGTGTCTTTTCCCCCTCAATGGTTCTTTAACTGAGGGTTTGTTTATCTTTTGAGAAGGGGGACTGCTTCCATAATTTAGCCACTAGATCCTAAGCAATAAATAGCTCATAGCCACTTCCCTCCTAAAACACATTGCTTAGTGACAACATACAGGATACAGTAGTAAAATGATAACACGTGATTCTTTGAATCGTACTGATTGCTTACCAGTGAAACGCCTCTTTCCAGCAGCGTCATATTCTAACAGAGGATCCGAGCCCACCACACTGAACTCGGGCAATGCTTCTGTGGTGGTGGTCGCGGCAGTGGTTGTGGTGGTTGTGGGCGCCAAAGTGGTTTCAAAAAGCTCATAATCTAAATAAGAAAGAGGATGAGGAGCATCAAAGGAACATCCTTATGAAAATTCCTCAGTGAATTTTTCCCAACATACATGTTTGTATTATGGGATCATTTTTGCAAAGCATTTCCCCTAATATAATGCATGTTAATCTTTTCTACACTAATATGTGGACTTTTACGCACACTTGGCTGGAGAACTGCACTGCAAAATTTGGAGAAGAGCCAACTGTGAAGGCTAGCTGTGTTTCAGTTCGCATATTGTTTCTGAAAGTGCAAATCAGGTAAGTTCTCCTGTAACAGGCGCTCACCGCTTTCCTGGTGGGTGTCAATTGCAGACCCTCGCTCCCCACGTCCTTCCCAGAAGCTGGAAGGCACATGGTCACTGGCTGGTGGAGATTTCCCTCCACTGCCCCCGTGCCAGCACAGTTATGGGGGTGTGACTTCCTGCACAGTAAGCCAGGTTCAAACGGGCCAATCAGGACCCAGGTTGTGAGGGAATTCCTTGCTGGCCAGCCAGCTACTGCCCACTGCCATGCCAAGCCAGATAGTAACACATAAAAGGTTAGCCGTGCATGGCTTCTGCAGCGCAGTGTTTGCCTGAGTCTAGTTATCTAGTTATCGGCGATGGGAGGATGGCACTGTGACTGGTTCCGCAAATGTAAACTGAATCAAATTTCTGCTGCCTCCCTACCCTGGTCCCCTCTCTATTTTCCTTTAGATGCCAAACAAAGGCTGTCCTGTGTACCTGGGCTTTTGGCATTTCCTTTCTCGTTCTGCCCAAGTTGTGTCTGCTTAGGTTTGGCAGCTGGGCAGCTGGGACTGTTTTAATTTGTGGTGACTTGCTTTATTGGCAACATTACTTTCCAGCTGCTTTGTTTTGCATCTCTTAATCCACTTTTTCCTTTGAGCTTGTTTGAATGGCTTGTCTTAAGCACTTGTTAGTTACTTCAAATGTTGTTTGTGGGGAGGAAGGCAGTGTACATATGTTGCAATGAAATAAATAAAATTGGGGCATGCCCAAGGATACTATTCTGAAACAGGGTGACCATGTGCCCTACTTTATGGAGGGCAGTCCTCTATTTGAAGACATCCTCTGCATGAGACCTGCCCAGTCAAAGGGAGAAAAGGAGTCTTGAAGTTGCCCATCCACATTTAGCATGTGGACAACACACTGAGCAAGTACACGTGGCCATAGTCTTGGCCACTGTACTGTACTTTTATTCATATTATAGTACTTCTAAATGTTAGGATATGCACACTTTATGCAAATGTGTGTCTTTTTCACACTTCCTTTGGGTGATGCATGCCCTCTATTTGGCAATATTTAACTGAATACCTACTACAAAAACTCTGAAAGAACTAGGATTTGGTAAATAAGGCTAAACTGAGAAACAGACAAATCAGAAGATCAGGTTTTTTAATTTAAAAAAAACCCTGGATCTTTCCCACTTATGCAGAAAGAAGATGTAGGTCAAATGTTGACAGCAATTCTTGTAAATCGCTTCAGGACTGTCTGTTGTGGGTAACAATTCAGAAATTCAATGAATCAGCTAGCTAATTAAACTACCCACCTGCTACCCCCAAGCCTAAGACTTACTTTCTTGCAGTCTGTCTCCCTGCCTCCCTTTCCTCTTTGGCCAAGCTCTAATATATGAAGTGAGCTGGGTCGAAAGAAAAGCACTTGTACACAAGGTTACAGAAGAGTGAAGCCATGGATGGAGATAGATTTCAGTAACCCTCAGTCATGCATTCCTTTGGCTGTTGGAATAAGCCCAGTCCTTTCTACATCAGAGCAGATCCTTGTTTCAACATGAAATCAATTTCAGGTTTGTTTGTTTTTAAATAAAAGCTCCTCATTACACAAGTGGACCTGCCACCTTCACTTCTGATGGTGCTCACCGAGGCAAGACAATTTGAACATATTCCTCCAATCCTGACCCAATTGCACTGGCTGCCAATTAGTTTCTGAGACCAATTCAAAGTGCTGGTTTTGACCTATAAAACCTTAAATGGCTCAGGACCCCAGTACCTCTAGGACCACCTTTCTCCATATGAACCTACCTGGACCCTGAGATCATCTTCTGAGGACCTTCATCATGTGCCTCCTCCACGAGAGGTCTGGAGGGTGGCAACATGAAAACAGGCCTTTTCTGAAGTGGCTCCCCATTTGTTGGATGCTTTCCCCAGGGAGGTTTGGCTGGTGTCTTCATTATACACCTTTAGGCGCTGGGCAAAACATTCCTCTCTTCAACCAGGCCTTTGGCTGATTGACATCTATCCAATACACTTTAAAATGTGTTGTGGGAGTGGGAATTATTGGTTTGTTTTTATTCTTTTTTATTACATATTTTGTGTTTTTTATCTTTTATTTTTATGTTGTGAGATCTACTGATGAAGGCCGGTGGTATAATAATAATAATAAATAATAATAATAGGTGGTTGTTGTTCTGAGAGCCTGAGAGTACTAAAAACAGAACAGCAAGCTACATTTTCTTGTTCAGATGTATTTAGACCTGAGTGTTGGCTCTATGCTATCAGATCACAGTGCAGAAAGGAAAGGGATTCAAAGCACTTCAGAAAAGGACTTTTACCTCCATCATATATCACATATGACTCTGTAGTTCCCGCCACATCTGCATCAAGCCCTGAGAATGTATCTATGGAAAGAAGAAGACATCGGAATGAAGAAGCAGGTCCCCCTTTGCCCTAGAGGTTTCCTAACAACAGTGCACCCAGTGCAAAGCTTTATTTTTCCTATACAAATGGATGACAGATCATCACTTGTATGGGAGCTAGTAAAGGTGCTATGCTCATGAGCAAGCTTGCTCCTATCTGCATAGTTCTATTCTAGTATATTCTGTCCCTTGGTTATGTTAGAAAGTGACAGAATGTTGGGCACTGGGGCTTTTACATATAGATTATTGTTAAATGTATGCCTTCCTTTAAAACATTAATTACAGATACTATTCTGTAAGAAGCGCAACTGTGCAAACAATTAGATTTAAACCTATGACTATAACAGCCTAGTAATATTTGCCATATATTTTTCTATCCAGTGCTATCATAATACATTTTATAGTTATCCGTAAACAAGTTAATAGTTTTTGATGTCAACCAGATTCCCAAATATTTCACTTTTTTAAAAAGCCTATTTATGGCAACTCTTCATAAAACAGACTCTAATCCACTGCTTAAAAAATGTTAATATTAATCTGATTCATGGTAAAGCAAATGGTTAATGCCTGGCTGATCAAGTTCAATTTTCAGTAGCAAACAAGCAGATGTAAACGATATCTGAGCAATAGCATTGTTTTTGAAGCATAACCAGTATTTTATTTCCTGGTTCTGCCCTTACATTTTATATATTTCAAAAGCAGTTTAATTAATGTAACTGTTGTTTCCATGTCAAAGCAAACCCTGGGGAGCAGGGAGTAACAGAAAAATGGTTCATTCTTCTACAAAAGTGTTGCCAGCATTTCTGCTTACGAGCATATTAACCACATCATTTTCACTTGAAGCTTGTCCCCTGACGGTACATCCATCCACTCACTTACCCCCCCCCCCACACAACAAGCTTACAGAAAGTCTATTGGGCATCAATCCAGTGAATTCTGAATGCACTGAACAAAGCTAATTGAGAGAAACACTAGCTTTACCAAGCATCTTTAAAAGAAAAAATAAAAATTAACACAGCCAGCAAATTACTGAAACTCGGATATGCAGGAAATATGAAAAGACTGGTCCTTTAATACTTTCATGCTTATTACTGTTCTTCAAGTTTATAGGCCTATATTTTCCAGTAATGTGATAGCAGCAGTTATAAAAGTGGCTTTTAATGGCTTTGTTGACTAAAGTTCCTCAAAGAAGTTGAGCCGTCTGGAGTTTCAGTGCCACATAAGCTTGGGCTCCTCGTGTATTCTCTGACTATAAAATAGAATCATATCTGGTAAAGTCATCTTTATAAATCCTGAGCAGGAAATTGGACCAAAGGGTTAGTAGAACCCACAGCAGCATTTTTCACACCACATTTTCTTAGCCTGTTTGGAAACATGTCAATATATCGGATTCCTGAGAAATGACAGTGTATTCTATTGAGTATACTGCTTTGTTTTTCCATCTTGAGAGAACATTCTGGAACATTCTTAGCAGGCTAATTTTTACTGCATTTGGTAGCAATATACATAATGTAAGACTGCATCCATCTTCAGATGTGGTTCTTGAGTAGTGGTCTTTTTTGCAATGCTCTCTCCATTATTGCTTTTGTCAACCAGCCAGCCGAAGTTCAGCAGAGCTCGTACATTTATCCTTCATGGAAATGTTCATAACACTCCAGGTGCCTTGCTACACTGCTCAGGTGTTTCAGTGTGTAAGAAGCAAAAATAGCTCAGGCAGCATTCTGTTTTTCCATACTTCCATCTGAATTACAGGAAGAAGAGCCCTTGAAATCTTGGACTTCTCAACAGGGACAGCTGTTTATCTTGCAGAGCATCAGTCCCTCAATAGATTTGCTTTACTCCATAAATGATATTGTGTGGTTAGCAATGCTAGGGCCAGGCCAGCTGGAGAAGTGGTAGCTGAAAAGAATACACACAGAGAGAGAAATCAAATTCCAAAATATTACTTAGGCAAATATCACCCTAAGCACGTACATATCCAAAGCAAGAAGTCTGTGCATGCTTATTCATTAATTTTGGTTTGAGGAGCAGCTCTGATCACATATGTGCACTTGCACAAATTGTGTTCCACAGAGCAGGCTCTAACAATGCAATATATGTGGAAAGCCCCTCACTGATGTTGGAGCTCCATATATGCCTCTGAGCTCCCATGGGGCTTGAGATCAGGGATGCAAACAAGAGAGAAAAAATAATGACATAGACTTGGATAACATTTAGCTGCGAGTCCTGTATGACCTGGTCCCTGTTTTCTGTCTTGCTCATTCCCACCTCGCCTGAGAAAATGGGGCTCTGACTGACTCCAGCTACAAAGGCAGCGGTGGCAGCTACTGATTTCAGTTTCGGTTTTAGTTTATTTATATGCCACATTTCCACAGTGAACTATGCCAAAAGCAGCTCTCAACACACACCAATATACATCAGAATATGTAACACTTGAAAAAATCCAATTCCAACAAACTAAAATAAGACAAAATCAACAATTCAATTTTATAATAATATTGCAATGTGCAGAGAAAACCACAAAGGTATTTACTATAACTTGGTTTGGTTCAGATACAATGTATGCAATTGTGCAATTGACTTCCAACAAGCACACAGAGCACGAACAAGACTGAGTGTATGGGGGTGGGAGGACTCATTTAATTTCACTGCACACAGGTGGTGTAGTGATAATAAAGGTTTATTATGTGTACAAGGGTTCACGCGAAGCATTATATTTGAAATACTAAGGTATTCCTTGGTGAGGGACAGTTGGCTGTTATTTAGTTCCCTCTGAGTGGAATATGGAATGTCCTAGCAACTCTCAGCATCCTTAAGAAACTACAGTTCCCATGATTCTTTGAGGGGGGAGCCATTACTGTTTAAAGTGGTATGATACTGCTTTAAATGTATAGTGCAGATAGCCCCTAACAGGCAAAAGAACAAAACAAAGTGCCTGGATTCATCTGGGATGAAAGGTGGGATAGAAATTTAAAAAATATATTTCCTGCACATCAAGAGGCAAAAACAGCCTGCCTCAGCGGGGGCTGGATCTTCTCACCAGACTAGGTGGTTCACAGCTGGCTCCCTCATCTCTCCTCCAGAGAGCCCGGCCAATAGTGCTAATGAACCATAGTAATTTCATTCAGATTTATTTATTTTTAAAACACCCTCAAACAGAGATTACTCACCTAGTACAAATTTGGAGAGAGGGGAGTCATTTCCTTCTTGTTTTTCTTGCTGAGATTCTGCTTCCTCTTTCGGGTTCATGGTCAGCTGCTCGGTTCTTTCCTTCTAGCCTCTTCTTTGTGCTCCATGCTAATCCCGCTCTTGTTCCTTGATACTAAATCCATTTAGTGGCCATTTTTATAAGTAATTCCTTAAGAGTATTTTATTATCCAGCTAAATGCAGGAAGCCATTTCATGATGTGGTGTTCCAGGGTGAAGGCATTGAAATTCGAATGGATATATAATACGGATGGTGACAAGATAATACACATTCAATGTCCTGACTGCCTTGATATTTATGGAATGGTTAACCTACCATAGTGCATCTTTACAATCGTTGATTTGATTCATTGGTCATTTCCCTTGAAGTCTCAAAGTGACTTGCAAAAATAAAATTTCAGTGCATAGTACAAAAACAGTCAAAACTAGATTAGCAACACTAGAAATGATCAAGTGACCACTTGGTAAATCAGTCATCTGTACAGACTTGCCAAATCTTACCACACTTCTCCCCTTTGACAAGAAATGGGATTCACCCAACTTCTTAACATCTGGCAAGTAGTGACATGCACTCAATGGTAGATGACCACATTGTAAATGGTGGGCTCCATGATGGTAGTGGCAGGGATACAATATGAAGCAGAGGATGCTGACCTCAATATCAGGCTTGGGGAATCCATGGCCCTCCAGATGCTGTTGGACTCCAACAACCATTAGCTTCAACCAGCATTGGTCAGGGATAATGGGAGCTGTAGTCCAAAAAACATCTTACAACCATAGGCTCCCCTTCCCTGTTCTATATGATAAACGCATCATTTAGGTCAAGGCCTTACCCTAATGCAGTGGTTCCCAACCTTTTTTCTTGGCCATGCCCCACCTATGCACCTCTAAAATCCTGATGCCCATGACGTATAAGTCTTATTCTTCAAAAAGTGAACTCCTGTTCACGTGGAGGAAGCCTCAAAGGCCATTCACTGTTAAAAACTCATTCTCAAATTGCCCCCCTGTGGAGCGTGTGCCCCACGTTGGGAACCACGGCCCTAATGTCTTAACAACAAAGCAGCCGGCAGGTTTGTGTGCTATTTTGGCATACCCACCCAATACTCATTAGGGATGAGATTTAGTTTTACACAACTAAAGACCAGGATGTGCTTCTCCTCCTGGTTTTAAAGGATGGTATGCAATATTCTTCCATCTCTGCTAACTCAAGCAGCATGATGATTCATCACAACAGAAAACGGGAGGAAATGGGAGGGGGCACATCTTGGTTTGTTGCTTCATCCATGGCCAGTGTTCCTATAAGGTACCTGTCACCCAAATCTTACCTGTCTGCACTGCTGCTAGAACTATTTAAATAGAAATACCACATATATATACACATAAACTAGCATAAAAGTCAGTACCTTCAGAATTGCATTCAGGCAGACCGTCAAATCCTAACACAATATTCCCCTCTTCATCATACTCTGCGTAAGTCCCAGGTGGGCAGGTAGGCTGTGGTTTCTCAGTTGGTGGCTCAGTAGTCGTTGGTTCAGGAGTGGTTGGTTCAGGAGTGGTAGTAGTAGTGGCAGTAGTTGTCCTCACGGTGGTTGTGGTGGTGGAAGGAGTGGTTGTTTTTTTAACCATTTCAAGGCCTATCAGGGGCTTCCCTCCAAGGCTGATGATTGGTTTATCTTGTGCATTTGCTACAGGTTTGCTAAATCTCCCATGCCCAAACAACGGCAAACCATCTGGGCTTACTACAGGAGCTCCTTTGGAATCTAAAAGAACAAAAGAAGGCAAAAATTTACCTCAGATACAGTTAATACCATGAAGTTTTGCTTCGTGGCCTTTGAGGGACTACTGGGGCAGAGGCAGAGGGATTGTTAGGAAGAATAGGTACATACTTCTGTTGCAATAAAGCTAGCAAGATATAGGGGCTGCCCTGTAACTTAAGAAGAGACACGCTGAATCAGGCCAAAGGCCCATTTAGTCCAACATCTTGTTCTCACATGGGCAAACCATATTCTCATGGGAAGCCCACAAGCACGACCTGAATGCAGCAGCACTCTCCTCACCTGCAGTTCCCAGCAAATGATATTCATAGGCATGCTGCATTAGTATCTAGAGAATACCAAACACACACACACAATTTCCCATCTTTTCCATAGCTTTGTATTGTATAGATTGCTATGCCAGTGGGCTCTCTTCAGCTCATCAGATTGAAAAAGTATCACGTAACTCAGTAGAACAGGGATGGGGAAGATGCAGCCTTTCCAATGTTGTTGAACTCCCAGCTGTCCTGGCCAGCATAGTCAATGGTCATGGATAATGAGGGGGTTTGAAGTCCAGTGACACCTGCAGAGCCACAGGTCTCCTCTCCTGTGTTACAAGTACCCATACTCTGAATAACCCACATTCCACCCCGTGTTCATATTGCTGCTTACCAACAATAGTCCGGCCATCTCCTCCTAATTTCACTCTGAGAGGTTTCCCCTGGGAATCTTGGAGGTACCTTCCTTCAACATTCAGCACCAGCCCTCGGTCAAGATCTACAATCTAAAAGCAACGTGTAGATTGAAAGGCTCTCCAACATGCAATAATATAACGTTAAATCTTAAAAGTATTTTGTATTTTCAAATAAGGTCACCCTACCCACTTTATTCCTTGTGGACCATTTATTATTTTCTGTCCATTTCGCTTTCCATTAGTACCAGGAACTACTTTATTATTTTGATCTGGTTTTGTGGTTAGATTGGGCCTGCCACCATTTCCTGAAATATATACAACACAAAGCATGCATTATCCATTACTTTGTCTGTCCATTCAGTAAAATTATAGTTCCAAATATTTATAATAACACAATATATATTTATTTAATAAAATTGGTATGCTATAAAACTATAAAACCCCAAAGCTGTTTAATAAAACATATGTTAACATATGAATGTATTTTATATACATACTTGTACAATATATTCATTTATGAAATAATGCAGGTATTCCATTGGGATGCAGATTTAAAAAGCAACTTGCAGTGATTCTAACAGTTAGCATACATACACTGATTAAACTATACAAGCCCAATTATATTCAGTGGGAATAAACTGGATATATGTCCAACACACTGGTACAGATTTGTGATTTTTATGGTCTGACATTAGGGACCACTACGATTTTACTATGGGCTTCTTTACACATTATATTTAGGCATGGGATATTCTTATGTCATAGTAGATTTCACCTACGGATGTTTTTTTTCCTGTTTTTCATCAAAATTCTACATACTAGCTAGATATACAGGATTTGTGTGACTAATAATAAATCAACTTAAGGAATAAAATTCAGTTGACCTATCAGGAGATACCCTGAATAAAACTATGAAAGTCTCTGAATACTCACCCACTAGTGATCAGGTCTACCTAATATTAGGTTTGAATTGAATAATCTTCTGCAGAAATAGTGAATTAGGACACACTAGGGAGACATTCTGAGAGAAATGGCCAGCTGGGAGCAATGAGATTTGGGGATGGGCCAAAATGAGGCAAGGAATTAAAGAGCCCCTTAGCAAAGTAGGTGAACTGATAGACAGTTTCAGAACAAAACTATTTCCACTGATGAGATCTCAAAGCACAATGTTTGGGAGCATCTTATAATAACACATTTTCTCCATAAAAGGATTAGGATGGGAGGAACACCCAGTTAACAAGCATTAATACAAGCATCACCAATGCATTACCTTGCCTGTTAGGAAGCCTAAGCTGCTGTCGTTGAGAAGGGTTGGATAACCTTGAGTTTTGTGTTCGTTGATTGGAGGACACTGAGGATGAAGAATGTGTTGGAGAAGCAGAGTGACTGGGATGAAGCTGAGAAGATCCAGAAGTAGAACCAGAGGAACGTGGTGAAGCCAAGTTCACTTTAGGCAATGTATTCAGTTTGTTAGAAGACTGGGAAGTCCTAGAAGTTAAAGCAGTAGATCTACTCAATGCAGTGTTCGATGTTTTAGAAGTGGGCTGTTCCTGTTCCTCCTCTTCATCTTGTTTGTACACTTCCTCTTCAGCAAATTTTGCTTTGGGGGGCAATGCAGGGCTTGGTGATTTACTTTTATCACCAGCAACATTGTTATTTAGGCTTTGACTGCCCCCAGAAACCGAAGAAGATGGCCACTTTGCTGCTGGAGATGTTGGATTTTCCTCCATTTCTGACTGGTCATAATCCTCATAATCATCATCCCTGTTTATCAACTGATGTGTTTTAGAGGATGACATTTTGGGAGAAAGTTCGACTTTTGTTGGGGCTGGCTGCAGGAGTCCATATTTTTTGTCTGTCTGAGATCCTGTCCTAGTAGGGACTCTGGAGCCAGATGGATAACGGGGCACTGAAGGATGAGTTTGTCTCAGAGAAGTTGAGGATGATTTTGAAAATAAAGAAGTTTCTCTGCTGTAGTGATGGTCTTTGTCTAGGTCTCTGTTAGAGGTAGATGCTGGCTGAACAGATTTGGATTGATGGGGAGATGCTGGCAATTTATAGGCATCAGATGTATCTTCACTAGATGCAATAATCTTTGACCCAGCATGTCTTCCTGGTGACAGACCTAAACCTCTGGAGGAGGTTAAAGACTCTCGCTGAGTTGAAGATCTTTGCCCAGATTTACTGGTCTGAGACTCAGAATGCTTTGAAAGAGAGCTGGTTCTTCCCTGAGATATTCTCCTAGATGGAGAGACTTCTTTGGCAGGTATTGAATAAGAACCCTTCTGTTCCTCTTTATCACTTGCCTCTTTATAATAGTTTTCCTCCAAACTGTCATCATCTCTGTCTTCTAGTTTTTCATTACTCTGGTGGGATGATCTTGTAAGGTGGCTTCTTGAATGTTGCGACTGATCTGTTGATGCTTTTGAGGAATAGCTGGTTTCTGGATGAAGAGTTTTACGGGATAAAGCATGAGACCTTCCCATCAATGGTTTTTTAGACAAAGGTGAGGCTTGCTTCGACTTAGGAGGTGTATCTTTGCTCTCGAGATGGTCAGGTTGATATTTAGACGCAGGAGGCTGTAAAGGAACTGACTTTTCCATAGATGTCCTTAATAAAGAATCAGAAGATGCAGATGAGCCTCTGGACCTTGAACTATGGCCATTTGTTAACTGAGAAGAAACACCGGAATGATGGTTTGTTCTGCTTAATGAAGGGGATTGGCTAGACACTGAAGACACAGCATCAGAGTGTTGAACTTTAAGTGAAGAATCTATATCTGTAGCTTCTCGTTCTTTGCTATAGTTTTCTTGTATAACTCTGTGATGATTCTTAGGTTCAGCCAGAGAACTCCTCCTTTTGGTATAGTCCACTGAAGAAGATTGTTTAGAAAAGGATGGTGAATAAGCATTAGGAAGAGTTGAAGGCAGAGGACTTTCATCTTCATCCTCCAGTTCTTTGTCTTTATTGGAACTGGACCTGTGATTACTGCCTGATGCCAAACGTAAACTGGACTGAGGTTGAACCTTTGAGGACTGTGTAGTAGAGGGGCCTTTTGGGGGTGGAGTCCTCGTGCCATATATATTACTGCCTTTGTTGGCAAATCTGTTGGCAGTAAGGGCTGATCTATATTTGAACAAATTAAAGCGTTCAGATGCAGACAAACTTGAAGAGGACCTAGAACTGAATCTAGAAGATGGCCTTCTTCTGTTCTCTTCATCTTCTCCATCATTTTCACCAGTATTAGCATCAGAACCTTCTTTTCCCTCAGCCTTACGTTTAGCAGATGAGCTATGTGAGTGAGGTAAAGTATGAGTAGCAGCAGCAGCAACCGCAGAAACTCTCGGATCTCGTGGCACATGGCGGTTAGAGTGCAGGAGAGGCCTCGTTTGCACAGATGCAGATGAACTGCCCTGAGGAGAAGAGAGCCTAGAACCTGGTCTTTGCTCTCTTTTTTCGGTTTCTTTGCTTTTATCAGCGTCAAAAGCATCACTGGTATCAGGGGGAACTAGTTTATAAGAGGGATGGTGTGAATGACTTTGAGAATTTGAGGCTGCAGATGATACAGAAGGAAGGAATGGTTTTGAGGGGTGATTCTGAACTACCTTCCGAGATCCAGATGCCTGCTGATTTGAATGTGAAACTGAATGCTTAACTTCTGGAAGTTTAGGTTTTTCCTCTGAACTGTCAACTTGATCATTACTTTCATTATCAACTGGCAGATTATCCAGCGTGGCTTCATGGGAAGAAGGTAGTTTAGAGCTGCTCTGTCTTAGATTTTTTGTTTCAATTTTGGGATAGTTAGGGATGGAAGATAACGAAGGGTGTGGTGAGAGGGAGGGTGGTGATGACCGATGCTTATCAGTGCTTGCCTGCCCTGTTCTTACAGGTGTGCGTGACCTATGAGGTGTTTTACCTGAGGAAATGACAGAGTGTGGAGGTTTAATTGGGGAGTGTGACTTCACACTGCTCTTAACATCCTGATTTTGTGGCTGCACTGTTGCAGCTTCTTTGGAGGGACTGTGGTCAGCAGTGTCTTCTCTGGAGAGAGAATCAGTTTCTAGCTCTGCTCCCTTTCTAGAAGACACCTGAGACTTGGTAGGGACTCTGCTCCCAGCTAGGAGTTTGTTCTTTAAGTCAGAAGCAGAACTTTTTGAATCTCTGCCACCAAGAAAAGTAGATGAATGACCCAAAGTTTGCTTAGAGGAAGAGGACGGTGATGAGGCAGAAGAGGTGTGAACAGAGGAAGAAGGTGCAGAATTCTTAGATGCTTTCGGTTCCAAATCCGCTTCAATATTTGTTTGTTGATCAATATTTGATTCACCTATATTGGCTACAACAGAAGAGAGGGGCAGGGGGAGGGAAGGAGATTAAACATAGAAATCTATAAAAGTAACCAACTGTTATTAAAAGAAAATGAAAATAGCTTGCCTAATGAAACATTCTGGCAGCAATCCCAAACCATGTTTTAAATTATGGTGATTCAAAGCCCTTGTCCTAAATCTACGGTTCTCGTTCACATAGCCATGGAAGAAACACAGTAATGAATATTCACAAATAGTAAAAAATGGACAATTTGAAATGTTATGAGGTTGCATTTTAAGACAAAATTTTAGTATGAAATGTGAGGGCCTAAGACTTGTAAGCTTTTTCATTTGTTTTGCTTCTTGCAGGAATCAGTTGTGAAATGTCAAAAAATTAAATGCCACTGCAGATCAAATCTATCCATCGCAGAGACAAACAGAACAATTCAAACCAGGAAGCAGTGAGGTTCTCATCCCCTCACAGAATCTGCAGGGCTTTAGATACAGTAGAAGAAACAGTAGTGGTAGCTTCCTACCTAGCTGGCCAAAGCTAGGGCCCCCATGGGTAGAGCCACCCCACCTTCCAATTTGGCAACAGCCCTCTCTGCCAATGGAGGCCAATGTAGAGGTGACTATTCAGCATCCTAACCAGCCATCAACACAGATTGCACTCTAAAGGCAACTGTAGAATTCTGATGAGAATGTCCATTTCTACACTGAAATCTAATATACTTTAGCCAACTTGTAGAATGTTTACATGGCCCACCCACTCCAAAGTCACCACTCCAGAGCGATCCAATGGCTTTTAATGGAACATAAGGCAAAATAGCAAAGAGGAAACTGGCTGGTTGAACTGTGACAACATCATACTTACTTGCTGGCATGGCAACACTGAAGGCTTTAGACTGAGGCCCTTGGCCCCTCCTGTTTGCGGCACGAATTTTGAAAATATAGCGCTCCCCAGGCTGCAGATCTTCCACTAGGGCGGATGTCGTATCTCCCGGGTAGGAAATGGACTTTGCTCCGAAGGGCTTGAGAGCGGGGGCGTATGAGAGAATGTATTCTGAAATGATTTGGCAGACGGTTGGAAGGAGGAAACTGAAAACAATCCTGTTTCCAGCGGACAGACTGTATGGGTAGGATGAATTAGAACGTGCATTACTAAAATTAATACACTGGCAATGCACGTCAAGTCAACAGCTGGGGCATCAAAGACATTATATACATAGTAAGTTGAGCAAACATTCCGTCAGCCTTTTTAGTTGCAAATGTCCAAATATATTAAACTAAATACCCAACTCCCTCACTCACTATTTATCATTTATATTACCACCCCTACCTTGGACATCATAAGATTTTGCAAATAACACAGTGAATCAGCTGTTTATTAAAAAAATAAGAGTTGATAAAAGGCACATAGTCCATGGCTATATATTAATGCTGATGGACCTATGGCCCATGGGCTTAAATAGGCTTGCCAGACCTCTGAGGTTGGTCTGCCATGACATTTTCAGTGAACCATGCCCACCTTTCCCTGGTTCAACATCATATGCCATCAAGCATAGGAAGGTTAAAGCCAGATGTGCACTCTTAACTCTTCCAGCTATTGCTTGAAGTGTCAATCATTTGATATCTTAGAGCCTTACACCTCAACCAGCCCTGAATGTAAAAATAACCAAGAACAGCTCCATGTCATTTTTAGAGTTGCATTTAGATATTACTATTACCTTTTAAAATTATGAGTTGTATCCAACGAAGTCGTCCCATTCACACAAGTACTTCTGCTTGCAAAACAGAACTTCTCTTTCCTCTTCTCTCCCAAATCTGTTGTAGGGGTTCCACCAACCCTCTGGAGCAGATTTTCAGGAGGGAGGGAGGGAGGGAGGGGACAGGGAAGAGAAGTTCTGTTTTGCAAGCAGAAGTCAATGTGCAGATGAGATGACTTCACTGGATACAACCCAGTGCCCATAGCAATGAAGATGTACTCCTTTCTGCACTGCCAAGGTAAGGCAACAAACTACAGTCAACGTGAGAGCAGCCCACACCATAGTTGCTGGCTCCTCCTCATGCCAGCATCATCCCTCTCAGAAACTGGGGCACAGCTGACACAAGGCATTGGCACTTCCTCAACAGCATGGGAAGCAGCAGGGCTTCAGATCAGGAATCAATGAGAAGAGATACAGCTAACTGGAGAAGGAAGGCAATAGGTAGGTTAGGACAGTATTTTTCCTCTCTGTTGCCACTTGACTCATCTGGAGCTTGTGCTCACAATGCTTCACTTTGGAGTTTGGCTTCACACCAGAAGGCTATGTCATTTTGGTTCTCTCTGTTTCTCATTTTTCTGATCTTAAATTCTCCAGGTTTCTGCCACAATTTGTGTTTGTTTTTAATCTTCATGAAATTTCATCAGCATTTTGATGTGAATTTCTTATAATAAACACATTTCTGTATGCAGTTTTGAGTAACGTACACATTTTTGCAAGCAAACCATTTTTCTAATAGAATTTGTTTTTGTATGTTAGTTTCACCTATGTATTAATTTTTATACACCCTCCCCAATATATGCATTTTTGTAAATGCTGGTTTGTTGGAGGACAGAGCTGCAAAATTAAGAGAAGTGTGAATTTCAAAAGATTACTGTATTTTGGTTCCCATATTTTGGAAAGTGAATATTTGACAGATTTCCCTTTAGATTCAAATTGAATCAATCAGTTTGTAAGAGATATTAATGCCCTCCCCCAACTCTACATTCACCCCAAAGAAAGATCACATGAGCCCCTCCACTCCACAACTGATTTGCTGTGTAAAAATGCTTCCTCTGCAGAATTTAACTCTGAATTCTTGATCCCAAAGCATCAGTCCCTTTTCTGCAGTACCAGAAGTGGAGCAATTGCTTTGCATGAGCTGCTGTATTCAGAATTTGCTTCTGTATATATAAAAAGTGGTGCCTATGGTGATAACTCAAAACAACAGAAAATTCAAAATAAAGACAAGTGGATAATACTTTCTTTGAGAAATATAGACTCTACCAGCCGTTTATAGGACACATAATATCACGGCTTGCCAGCAATAGCTACACGGGGCACGTGTTCTTCCAAAATAGGCAATATTTGGATAGATGAACAAAATTCATCTAGTGTTAACAGAAGGAGTCAGAGTTTCTGTGCAAATTAAAAATAGACCTCTCTTGTGGCTGCTTTCACCACCCTGTATAATCCAGTCCCTTCCAGTTCAGCCTTCTTGACCCACACCTTGGTTCCATGCTGGTCTGTCTGCACAACCTTCCCCTCTATGTTGGGTTATGGTGTAGAATTTGGAACTTGCCCATAGATCATGCTGATGGCTAGAAATGCCTTAAACAAAGGTAGCAAAGAGAATCAAGCAGTCAAAGAAAATCTGAGGGACTGTGGCTCAATGAAAGTTACGGGAATTCTCTCTTATTGGTCCCTCACAAAACTAAAATCCATGGGAGAAAAGGAAAATCTACCAGGCCATTTTAGATCTGTGGTGTAGCTGAGCACTCAGGAGTCAAGGTCAAAATGTCCCATAGCTGAAAGTCCTCTGTTTGCAGCACTGCAAACAACCGAAGACATTTCAGCCTGCCAGCAGACCACCAGGCAATAAGAGCATATCACCTAGAACAGGGCTAGAGAACCAGCAGCCCTCTAGATGTTGTTGGACTATAACCCAATCAACATTGATCCTTGGCAATTCTGGCTGTGGTTGATGGGAGTCAGAGTTCAAGAAGATATGGAGAGCCACAGAACCCCCAGCCCTGGACCTAGAGCAGAGCAGCAGGATTTTCAAGCCACAAACAGAAGCTGAGTACATTATAGCCACTGGATTTTCAGGACTGAATATGTGGTTTCCTTCATCTTTGCTCAGCAGCTCTACCTGAGCTGTAGCTTAGAACCTCTCATGTTAGTTTGTTAATGTATTAATTGCCTTTCATATTAATTTCAAGCTGATTTACAGTTGTTCTGCTATACATACAGTAAATTCTATGTGGTCGCCACCTACCTTTCACTTTTCCTTCACTCTCTGGAAGAGCATCCCAGGTAGCAGCAACAGTTGCTGTTTTGCCTTTAATTGGCCAAACATTCAGGTTTTCTGGAGCACCAGTGGGAGCTGTGACATATACAACAGACCAAAAAGGAAAAGGGGAAAAGGAATAGTAAAAATAAGCAATGGAGTTGGGCGGTGGAATCCACGCATTTGAAAAGAGGTAGGTACCACCTGAAGCAAATTGAAAGCATCCCCATTTTTATCAGCTGTGTTGTTGTTATTGTTGTTTTATTAAAAATCCAGATTCTGCAAAACACTTTGGAAATGGACTAAAGCAGCCTTCCACAACCTGGTTCCCTCCAGGTGTTGTTGGACTCCATGATCCCTGAGCCAGGATGTTCCATGGTCAGGGATGATGGGAGCTGGAGTCAAAAACAACTGGAGGGAACAAAGATGGGAAAGACTGGACTAAAAGAACCCAAACAAAACCAGCCTCTTTTTCTTACTTGTGTATATGGCACTGACACCATCATACACAAATGTTCATGTGAGTTTAGGGCCCAAAAAGACATCACAGTAAAATGTACACCCAAAATAGTAGAAGTACATTTACCTACTCCTCATTCTCTATTATGCCTGTCAAAACTTGCCCATGCTATGAAGTTTCCACATTTTCTGACCACTTCCAAGGGGCGATGATGTAGAGTGAGTTGGGGACAGAAACAAAGAATGGTGTGACATCACAGCACAAGATATGTGCTATTAGATATTACAGTAGAAGAGAGGGGAGCAAAATGATTGTGGCAGGATTCACCTGACGAGTCCCATCAGTGGAAGCCCTGTGCAATGACTTCCAGTTGTACAATGGGGCTTTCCCCTTTCCCTCCCCCTGCGCTCCCTCATTCCCATCCCCAAATTGGCTCAGGGGGTGTCAGGAGAACTCCCAGAACTGTACACAATGGGAGAAGAGGGGGGATTGTTCCATCAGTCAAGCTGAAAGACTTGTGCTGGTGGAACACATTGAATTCCTCCCATGAAATCCATCTGGGCAGCATGTACCCATATGGTGGAACGTCATATATGGCCCTCAAACACAATTCTTTTCAGTTGGGTAATCAATTGCTGAGTCACTAAGAAATGAGATGTTGAATGGTGTAGAATTCTGTGTAAAGGAGCCCCAAGTAGTCGCAGCTCCAACCCCAAGCAATTAACTCGTATAAATCACATTCTTAAATATAATACATACCTGCTTCTGGGGTTCTCTGATAAACTGAGGCACTCCACTTGCCTTCCCTTTCTCCCTGCGAGATTCGAACTGCAAATTCATACATAGTGTCTGGAATCAGTTTATCTACCAACACCCTTCTGTTGGGTATTTGTTTGTAATCCCACCTCGCTGATTCCCCTTTCTCTCGATAACGGACAGTGTACTGCCTTAGAATAAAACATGGAAGAATGCATTGTTAACTACAGTCACAAGATATAAAGCACAACTATAACTGTTCAGCTCATCACAAGTCCATTGGACTATACTCACCAGAAGTACAAGTTAAATGTTTGGGGGGACATAGCAATTCTGAGTCACAATAATAAGGCCATGATCACATTTCCTCAAACATAGGAGTGTCATTAAAATTAATCGTGTGTCACATGATCTTCTACACTAAATCATAGTGTCTGGAATTTCCCAGACATACCCAAACTACCGCAGTCAGAAGCAGTGTCCGGGCAGAAAATGGGAAAATGTCTGGGAAAATCCGGACGTATGGCAACACCCATTCCGGGAGTCATTTTTGTTGATCTTCCTGAAAAATACCTCAAAAATGTCATTTTTGTGATTTTGCCAAACAAAAAAGCTCAGCAACTTTGACCAAAAAAAGCTCAAAACTTTGCCCAAGAAAGCTCAACAACTTTTGTGTCCAGATTTTCACTTTTTAAAATATAGCAACCCGAATGGTTCTCATGCTTCTGTAAGAGCTTGCACAAGCAGCTCCAATTAAGTTTCACTGTCTTTGCTCAATGCTCCAGCATGACGTGTTTGAAAAAACGCTTCCAAATGGAAATGCAAGAGTGGTTCACCCAGTGGAGCAAAGCCAGAACAATAGCCTCCCTGCAGCAGCATCACTGCCACTTATTGGGAGGGGTGTGGTGGTAGCAAGATCAGAGCTGTTGCAGGTGCACCAGTGGGAGTGACAGACTGACTCTACAGGTGCTTGCCTAGTCCTGGCATTGCTGCTGCCTTGTCCCTAGAGCTGCGGCTCTGCCCTACCAAGCAAACCACTCCTCAATAAATGGGCACTGAAGAAAAGGGCCCTCAGTGTGGCAAATATACCTAAGGAACCCCCAATATGGAGCCAGCACTGGGTAAGGCAACTTCTGTAAGGCCTTTTATATATCTCTCTCTCTTCCTTGTCCTCATCTATTTCATGTGCTGAATTAAAAACAATCCTTATAGAAGAAAAACAATACCACTTCTGGAAAATGAAGGCGTGACCATCCACAACAATACTTTTCACACCTTATCTGCAATGAAAAAGGGACACCAGTCTGCTAGGCAGTACACTGAGGTTGAGGAGGTCAAATACCCACCAAGATGCGCTAGACATGCCGTGAATTGGCACTAGTACAGCCTTATTACTCATGTACAAAAGAAGGTATGAAACCACTCGCTTTATTTTATCCTGAAGTGATCCCCTGACCATGCCATCTTTCAGTAGTTTCATACAGGTTGGACTTGGAACACCTCTGGAATATCTAGATGCAAACAAAATAATCTCTAGTACCTAGAGGAGACAGGCTTCTTCTGTTTCTCATAGATGGGATCTGTCCAGGTAACAAGCACGGACTGAGAAGACATTACACGAACAGCGATGTCTTTTGTCTCCTCCAGCTCATCCTCTTCTGAAATACAACCACAACAGTGTGTCAGTAATGAGAATTCTGGACATCATCATTATTAGCATTGGCCTCTTATTGCACCAGAACTACATGATGCTTCTATATTGGGCCATGCTTAATGGTCCTGCTTACATAATTATCCTGATTAGCCCCTTAGCCCACTCAACCTCAGATGGGCGACCTCAATCAGGGCCTTCTTTCTTTACTATTATGGCCACTTACAGGCTGGCTACTCATGTTAGTAAACCATGATCAATAGCTCAAATGGCTGGAGTTAAATACCAGTAATTTATAGCAGGCATAGTCTCAAAAATATAGAATACTGTGATTCATTTGTTTCCCCCCCCCCAACCCTAAATTAGAAATGTCCGTATCAATCTTAAAATGCAGTAAAGCAGGGATGGAGAAGCCTGTGGCCCTCCAGATGTTATTGGACTCCTGAGTGAACCCAACTAGCCTCCACACATCTGGGAACAGGCTGCAAGACTGGTAGAGGGCACAGTATCCAATTAAGTGTGAATCCTAGCAGGTTTCTTCTTTAAAAATATTGAATGATAGTTCCACACCAGCCTTCTTTAGTTTCCATAGCCACCCATGGATGTGGCACAATTCCCTGTGATGAAGGCCATGGGCTGAAGCCAGTATGAACTACTCAACACACACCAACACTATACAAGTCAACCAGCTAAAACCAAAGTCTCTGCTTCCTATCTTGCACCACCTGTTCCCAATTCATCACTAAGTAACTAGGATTTCATCTCTTTCCCCCGGGGACAAATTAAATCAGATAGTTTAAGACTGTACCACATGAAGATAAGATTATTCCATTACATCTGCATTGGCTATGCTGCAGCCAATATGAGTTTTGCTTTTTAAGATTAAGCTGATTGTCATTTCCTTCCTTCAAGGCAAGCTCCTTCACCTTGCTCCACATATTCCTACATGCATTGCCGGACTGGCAGAACAGCCATCTTGAGGTTAGAACTTGGACAAGAGCTTCTAACCTCAATTTCCCACTAGTTGCTCTTCCCACCTCAGCTCAGGGTGACTTCATTTGCCATTGTTCCATCTTGAGCTAACAAGTTACAGCTGGATTTGCTGCACTGTTTACACCGAAATTAAACCAGCTTCTCTTCTGAGTCTCAGTTTGAGTATGAAGTAGCAGTCATGCAGCGTGTAGTGAATTATAATGCCATACCTCACATGCAATTCTGTTGGGTTGAAATAAACGACAGACGAGTAGCAAGTGTCATATGGGAGGCATCTCTCGAGCAAGTCTCGGGGAGTCCCTTTTATTGAATATTACAGCATTGCCACATATGTGCTTATTGCTGATTGGTTAACACAAGTACAAAGCAAAGGTTGCATATAAGCATTAATCATGAATAGATTAAAGGGTGGGAAAGGGAACACAGAACTAGACAGGCATGAAAACCTCCTTATTAAACTATAACTAGTGATTGATATAGCAAGACTTAAACAATTACTAGTGATTGATATAGCAAGACTTAAAAGGACATAACAATTACGTCCCGATAGATGTGGTCAACTATGCATTAAGAACAGGTCAGGGTACAATGTTTTCATGAACTCAATGTGAACTGAACATTCTAGGGTGATGAGGGAATATCTCAGCTTAGAACGGTTTTTCCCGAGTCATGTGCAGAAGCAAAACTTCCCATCATGCCACAGTCATGTGCAGAAGCAAAGCTTCCCTTCACAATTCTCTCAAAGAGGAATCACCTTTGGGGTTTCCACACCAGTATGCTTTCCTGTAGGAAATTCCTCAGCTGTTCTACTCTGAAATTCCTCTACATTTTACTATGCAAACCCATCAGACAAATTTTGATAACTTCTATTGGTTGGGATAGCTCAGTTGGAAGAACATGAGATACTTCGAACCCCACATTGGGCAAAAGATTCCTGCATTGCAGGGGGTTGGACTAGATGATCCTCGCAGTCCCTTCCAACTCTACAATTCTATGATTCTATCTTCTCTTTGTCTGGCGATTCAGTGAGCAGTTTATTGATGTTTTTCTTAAAATGTGGCACACAACTTCTAAAGATGTGGAGTATGTAACATCAGAACCAAATGAGGCTTAAACAAAGTACAAGTTTTCCCTTCATTTGAAGCTCTTTTGCTTAAATTGACCCCTAATATTTGAAATTGGACCCCTCTGACTAATTAACTGAAGCTTGGGACAATTAAACCAATAAAACCTACCGGTTCTAATACTGTTGCCAAGTTTTATCTCCACTAAACTGTTGTAAGTGGAGTAACGCTTGGCTTGCTAACGCTCAATTTAGCTGAAACATTACAAAAATTATAAGCTACCTATTCTATGAAGTTACTGCAACTTAGTTTGAGTAATTCAACATAATAGTAGTCATACTCAGAGTGGACCCAGTGAAAGTAATGTGCATGATGAATTTGGGCTCATTAATTTCAATAGGTCAACTTTGAGGAGAACTTAGTTGGATACAAGCCATTGCCTTTTTCGTCCTGGTCAAGATTTTCCTTTTGCTTAATTAAACACCTACAACTGCTTACATAGCAGATCATAACACATGCAGTCAAATTCTAGATATAAGTGTATTAGACACTTTCAGGAATCTGCTCTAATGAGTGAATTAACCCACTGAACCAAATTACTAGGGAGAAGGAATCAGCACAAACATTTCCACTTGCCCAGCAGAACACACCCACACCCCACTGTGCACTGTTCTGGGCATTCTCCTGACCCTCTAGAGTGGCACAGGGGATGGCACGGGGGATGGCACGGGGCCGGGGAGCCCTATTGCACTATTGGGTGTGCTTGCATTGGCTCCCGCTAGGGTGCCCAGTTAATTGGATCCAACCCAATGCTTGATCATCCCAAACAAAAGTGCCAAACCTTATTTGGTGCGAAATAAACTTTGGCCTTGACTTACCTAATCTTTTAACCTCATGACTTCTTTCTTCTTTTGGCAGTGGCTTATAACTCATCTTTCTGCTGCTCTCTCCATATCCCAAGAGGTAACCTGGATATCTACGTAGGTTCCTTGAACCTGAAGAATGGGGTGGCCTCCACCGAACAAACGCCCTGTCAGCTGATGATGGTCGGCCGCGCACTCTTAAAGGTCTGCTTGGCACTTCCTTCTCTTCAAAAAAACGTAAAAACACACAAACACACAAATCAAGAGTTAGTCTTAAGCGCTCTTCATGTGTTAACTATTTAACATAGGAGGCACCTTTTCATTTTCTTTTTTTTTTACCTTCGCGATTTATTCATTGAGCAGACAAGTTTGACAAATGGTGAATCTGAGATAAGGCTAGAGAAATGAAGCAGTGGTGCAGGGGGGATAAATAATCAATTCATCACTTTAAGGCTCCTGTGGGGCTTCCCGATTCTACACCACTCCCAAGGAGGCTTGGGGTTCACCAGGTTGACAACCATTGAAGGGATTAGGAGGTGCCAGCAGCCACTGGCGGAGGAAGAGGGGTGCAGGGGGTCACACTGCCCCTCGCAACATAATCCCAGTGGGGTGCCATCACGGCTGCCCCCCCACCCACGCTGGGCACTACACCCCGCAGGCTGCATGCCATGCCCCCAGGACACGAACCACACCCCTGCGGGCAGCGCATCCTGCCCCTGGATGCACGCCAGCCCACCTGCACTCCATCCCCTGGTGCCAGAGCATGAAGCTCCACCACTGCCAGCAGCTCGTTCCTCCACTCCCTGAGAATCTGAGGATACAGCAAGGGCAGCTACCATACACCCACCCATTATTGAAAGGAGTTTGGTTGCTTAGCTTTGATAAGGCCTGGTGGTCTATAAAGAACTGTAAGGTTTTGAGTGGTTGGGAAGGAAAGGGCTGAACGCTCACTTTTCTACCTCTTCCCTTCCCTTCCCAACTGGAAGTCAACCACGGGTGTTTTACATGATTAAAAAAAAACACATAGAACTACATTTTCTGGAGAGTACCCATGCTATGTTACTGTAGAGGAAGGGAGTATAGAGAAAAAATCAGGGAGGAATGGCTACAAAATGCAAAAGGACTGTGACAATTCTATATAAAGCTTAAGGTAAGTAAACTGACTATTCAGAACAACAGCTGAGAAACACCAATTATTGCTGTTGCAAATGGTCACAGTGCTTGTTTTAAGCTGTACATAGAATGGTCCCAGACAATTATTATTTTTACATTTCATAGTCATTTGGCCCCATTATTTTCTCTACCCATGTATATCGCATGCCAGCTGAAGATGTGGATTCTAGTTTGCAAAGTCTTACTCCGTAATCAGTCTGTTAGTCTCTACAGACTTTTTGTTGTCAGAGCTATATACAATATGTAGCTGTGCCCTATCATAAGATATGAAACAAGATAAACAATCACATTCCTTTAGACCAAATATGAAAAGCCTTTGGCCTGCATGAGGAGGGGAAGGCTTATCCCTTCCTTCTCTAGTCATAATATCTCCCCCCCCCCAAAAAAAACCCCTCACAATCATGGCTATTATTGTTGTTGGCATCTGTCTGCCTTGAAAGCATTAGTAAAAAAAAAAAGGCAGTACCCTTTGGTGCCAATGAGAACTTTTGTACAAAACTTTGTAGCACTGCAAGGGGGTGTGATTGGTGCTTACAGCTAGGGAGGGAAGCGATAAACATTCTCTCTTTGTGCACTGTGGCTCCAGTAACAACTGGAATCCCTCTATGCCTGTAACTGAGTCAAGAAAAATGGAGCTGGAGCTTCATGCTATGCATAAAGCGCAAGGTATAGTTTGGCCCCAAGAAAGCAAAAACGGAAAGAATGCTTGCAGATGAATTTGCAGATCTAGGCTGTGTACCAAACCAGTGTCAAACAGAGTTGAAGCCAGATTCATAACCAGTTATTCATGCACTTGGAAACATTAATCTTGTTCTCAAAGAGAAAAACTGAAATGGAAGATGGTGCAAACTGGAGTACTGGCGAGTGCAGACGAAGTGACAGATTGGGTAAACTCTTTGGTGGTTGCAGAGTTAACGTCTTCAATCCAAGAGATTTAAATTTGACAGCACACTACAAGCTTCTTACATACAAGCTGTCACAAGCCAAGTACTTAAATATATTGAATGCACAAACAAGATACTGGCAGCTGATGCTAGATTAAGAACCAGCCAACTGACACAAGACAATGCACTGAAGGTTGATAGAACTTCAGCAGGGTGCCTTTAGGAATTTCCTCCACCCAAGAATCTTTCAAAGGAAAACCCATTAATTATTAGAAGGGTTACAGTACAGATGGGGAGCTTATTGCACTCCAGGTGTTGTAGGACTCCAACTCCCATCATGCCTGATGACTGGCTAAGCTGGCTGGGGCTGGTGGGAGTTGGAGCCCAGAACCACCTGGAGGGCCATAGGTTCTCCAGCCCTGAATTACCAGGTGTCAAAATCATTCCTGTTGATACACTAATGCATGGCTCTATGTGGAAAAAACAAAACCAGACAACACAGCTGCAAAGATGCAGAAAGAAAAACCCAGAAACTAAATCAACATAAAATGCAGATAAAGATCAGCAATATTACTTTTTTGGCCTTATACTGGCTCCAAAAGAAATAAAACCAGATCTAAGGCAAAACTGCAGCAATATAACAACTGGAAACCTCAACATCCATGTCAGAGATGGAAACTATATTGGGAATGTTTAACTGTTTAGTCAGATTTTCTCCAGGATTAGCAGTGATAACTTTACTTTACACAAGTGGCGGAGGCTTAGGGATGAAAAGAAATGTTTGTAATTGTGGTAGATTGTGCAAATATCCATCAATGCATCTATGGTGGAACAACAGTTATGGTGAAGACAGACCACAAGCCACTGGAGAACATACTGAAGAAGCCTCAAGTTGAGGTGCCAACTTGAGCCAGATTGTTTCAGCCAGATTGTAAACAATGTTTTCCCCTGCTTCTGAAATATCGTCTGAAAAATTAGCTATAAACCAAGGACAGAAATACATCAAGCAAACTTTTCAACCAAAACATTTCTACCTAGAAAGAATGCTATACAGCAGTGGGTGGGAAACTCATAGCCCCCCAGGTGTTGTCAGGATAGACCTCCCATCAGTTAGCTGGGACTGATGGATGCTGAAGTCCAACAACCGCTGAAGGGCCATAGGTTAACTGCCTCTGCAACAAAGGAAGATGTTCTGGAGCAGCAAGTACACTTGATGTCATGGACAGGTTGGACACAGAGGAATGGTGGGAGGAATCAGCCGGGGAACCACCAAGGGAAGAAGGCTCAGAGCCTGGGGAGTAGTGGTGTTACAACGATGAGTGGTCAGAGATAGAAGAGGGAGAAGACTGGGAAGGGGTAACAGGGCTTAGTGAGCTGGGAGAAGTCCAGAATCAGAAGCTGAAACAGGTGAGTGGGAGAAGGGAGGCCAAGAGGCAGAGATCAGTCAGGCTGGTGAAGAGCCATGGGTGTCTCCCCATCCTGCTGTGACAAACTCTCTTCCCCCATTGTCTCCCAGAACCAGAAGAGAGCTGAAATGGGCAGAGCAGTGGCAGGCTGAACATGCAGGGGCAGTCTCTGATTGTTAGGAAACCCCTGGAGAGGAAGGGGCTTTGACAGCTGTGGTGTGGGGAGGTGAGGACTTTCAGTCTCGGCAACTGTGGCCAGACCTACCAGAGATGAGCTGCTGTGCTCATTAGGCCTGACACTCAGCCCAGTCTGTGAAGATTGTGTTTTTGCTAATAAAGTGTTAACTCCAACTTTGACCGTATGATTTACTGCCGACTCGCTCTTTGACACATGATATTCACAAGCATTCCAGCCACTGAAGAGAAAATGGAAGAAATAAGAAACAAAGATGAAACTAAGAAAAAGTTTATAAGGATGATAAAAGGAGATTGGCCCAAAATCAAGTTTCAAGAGCAATGGGAAATTAAGGACTTCTGGAGCATCAAAGCAGAGTTAACAACAGAAAGGGGACTTGTACTCCAAGGAGAATGAATCGTTATTCCAAAAACCACTGACACCAGGCATATTAAAGAAGATTCAGACAGGATGCTTTGGCATTGTATTGTGCAAAAAAAGCAGGGGGAGGGAAATGACATACTAAATTGGCCAGGCATGAATACTCAGATATGGTGTCCAGATGTTCCACGTGTTTGGAATATCAGAAAGGAAATGCCAGGAGCCAATGACACTTAGAGACATCCCTGACAGTTTATGGGAAGGAACTGAAACTGATTTGTTCAGAGGTGAACAAAACAAGAACCATACCCTCCAACATTTATCCGATGAAAATAGGGACATCCTATTATTATTATTATTTATACCCCACCCAGCCCATCTGACTGGGTTGCCCCAGCCACTCTGGGCAGCTTCCAACATAAACAAAAACATAATAAAAACTTTAAACATTTTAAAACCTCCCTGTACAGGGCTGCCTTCAAATGGCTCAGGGGTCAGATAACTCCAAACCCACCAACATTTCTCCAATGAAAATAGGGTCATCCTAAGGAAAAGTGGGACATTCCAGGATCAAATCAGAAACCAGGACAGTTTCTGTAAATCTGAGACTATCCCTGGAAAATAGGGACAATAATATGCCCATTGTGGCATATTATAACAGATACCCTGAAATCATGGTTGCAAGATGTTTGCAAGCATGGTAGTTCTAGGAAGGCACAAGTTACATAGTACAGTATTTTTCCGTGTATAAGACGCCCCCAAGTGTAAGACGCCCCCTATTTTGGGGGACTCCAAATTAAGATAACACCACCTCAGCACTACCCATGTATAAGACGAGCCCCAATTTTAAAACTAATTTTTGGGTAAAAAAAACAAAACCCTAGTCTTATACACGGAAAAATACGGTATATATCCAACAACAATTCTCAGGATACACCAGCTAAATTTGCATCATTTGTTAAACATACAGTCACCAGCCATTACTTCCAACAAGCAAATAGGTAATGTGATGTGCAGATAGGAAAAAGGGGGTTGGGGAGACAAAAAAGAGAACAAATGTCAACACACATTCCCAAGCATTTTGAACTACGGAGACACACAAATTGTGGAAGAAGCATCTCCAACACAGGCTGTGAATGGGTAGAAGATGGAAATCTCACTTTCAAGCCACAAATAGACATCCATAAAAGAAATGGAATAATAGGAAAACATTATGAATTATAGACTGAAGCAGACTCCCCCCAATTAAGGGGGAAAAGAAATCCCTTAAACAGCCCAATGAAGGCTATGCATGCTCAGAAGCCATGCATGGAATGCTAGATGGGGGGAGGGGGGCAAACACAAAGCCTGATGAAGACTGAGCATGCTCCATAGCAATAGAATGCTCATTGACTGTGAGAGAAGGGGGAATAGAATGGAGTGAGTGGAATGCTGATCAGGCAGTACTCCATACTGCAACATTTTGCTGCAGGCCTCACCTATATTTACTCAAAGCATTCTAACCTTTCCCTATCCCCTTTAAAACTACAAACTGATGTTCTAGGCAGCTATTACATACAATAAAGTACCTGGCAAACAGATCGCCCTTTCAGCAACCACTGCCCTTTCTTCAATTAAAAACCTTGCAGACAGCCTTTTTATTTCCTGTATTTTCTTTTAAAAGTTGTAAATTGTCTTTGAAAAGTGCAGCTAACTACTACAGTATGTTCATTTTGTATTCCTCCAGCAACCCATAGAAGTAGTTATAGGCCAAGGTTTACCAGCCAGTTAAGTCTAGATTACAGGCTTGTAATGCAACTCACAAAGAATGCAACAGTAGGCACGAGTCCTATGAACAATAATGCAATTTTGCCAGCAACGCAGGGCTGTTCAATATTCTATTATGTAGCAGGTTTTATTCTAAGGTCTTTAAATGCATCACGTTCAAGATCTACAGACCTTGCACATCCACATACTGCTATCTCTCCTGGCTCTTCATTCTGCAATAAATGAGTCTTATTTACGAAGACTGAATACATTCCTACTGGCCACATAATATCACTGAACTTTTGCTAGCTTGGTTTGGCAGGAAGGGAGTCTGCAGTTGATCAGTTTTGCCTCCACCAATAAACGTCACAGCTTTCCAACTGGAATTAGTATAAAGAGTTTTCACGGGACAAAGGATACAAAAGGAACCAAATCAGCCAGAAAGTCATATGGAAAAAATTGCATTTAAAACAAATGCGGCTTTAGGCAAAGAACTGCTTATCTGCTCAAATTTTCACTGCAGGCTCTCCTTTTTTAAAAAACAAAACAAAACCAAACACCATCTGTGTAGGTCTTAGCAGACATTCTTAAATCTGCAGAAGACTACTGGCTGAATTGGGATTCAGTCCTGCTGCAGCGCCTTCTCCCAGAGATAGAGTGTGTTCTACTTTACAGATATCACTCCTCTATTTGAAGGGCTGTCCAGTCCAAGCTCAGCTGAAAAATATAGACCCATAATAAGGGCGAGCAGCAGAAGCCCATCAACAGCTAGAGCTTGGACAGCATATTAAGCAGGTACACAGGTCACATGCTCATAGATTTCTTCACTAGAGTATTCTATTCTGATTTAAATTCCTAAATATGCATGGGTACATACATGAGCATATGTAAATTTTACGCAAATATGTGCCCTCTTTTTTGGTGATGTTGTCTGCTTTTTTTGCTTTTTTGGCATCTGGCCACCCTACCAAGAGAACCAGTTTGCCCAAATGAGCCATCAAGAGAGCTGCTGCCTCTCCACTGGCCTCCCCTGCTATATTCACCAGTTGTGGTCAGTGATAGATGGTCGTCCCCCCCTGCATCTATCCAAGACCTATGCTTTTACAAACAAATCAATGGAGGAAAAGATTTATCACAGACTACAAGACTTGGTGGCTATATGCTACCTTGAGGATCATGGACACCATACCTCTGAACACCAGTCATTAGGAAATAGCAAGGACTATTGCCTCATGCCCTGGTTGTGAGCTTCCCGTAGGCATCTTGCTGGACATTGTGGTCCTCCCCACCCTTTATCTTCACATACTTGTGAGGTAGGCTATAGACTGAGAGTGGGGCTGTCTCCCACTCTGAACCTGGGTCTCCCCAGCCATGATTTAATGCTCTATACCACATTATACTGGCTTGCAACCTCAAAGGCTATATGGCAAGCTATGACAATATTGCCGAAAAGACTTATCTGGGAAACTATATTCAAGTTAACGGCATGTAGCATGATTCCTATGCACCCTTTTCCAGGAAGAACTGTATATAACTTTTTAGAAAATATGCACAGGATTTTTACGCACAGATGTGAGAATCTCAAAATAGGGAAGGCAGGCTAACTCACAGCAGTCCCACAGAGCAAGCATTTCACTAGACCACACACACAACACGAGATGTAGTCATATACAACTAATCCCTTCAAAATAAGGGGTGGGGGGATGGCTGTATCTTGTTGCCTTTCTAAACTTTGCACAGACTTGATTCATCTATTATTTATAGAGTACACTATGCATCTGACTCTTCAAACATATATTTTGGAGAAGAAGAATTATTTTTCTTCTTTTTAAAAAAGGCAAACAAACAAACCACTCAAACAAGCAGTCACACCACAGCTATTCTGTTATAATATTCCAAGGGTCTGCCAACCCAAGAACTTCCACCAGTGGAATCCAGGACCCAGAATGCATTCTGTGTAGAAAAACTGTGGAGCTAGCAAGTCTGAAAGCCAACCTAACCACTCCAAAGTGGCTGCTGAGTTGCAAAGACCACCAGGTTTTCAATGGCAGAAATGGTTTGCATAAGCAGAAATGTGTCCTGATAAGACAGCAAAGCAGAATTATGCTTGCAAACAATGGAAGAATGGAAGGAAGATCGGAGTGGAAAGGAAACACATTAAAATGTGATTTATACAAAATAAATAGTACAGTAAATAGTGATGGATGCAACTATGAAGTGTCCAGGCCTACACAGAAGCAAGTAAATGCCACACAAATAGCAAAATGACAAGCCTAAGATGCTAGAGACCAGGGTGGTTTCTATACCAGGTTAACCTGTGTGTCCTCCCCAAAGAATCCTGGCTCTGGGAATTCCATTAAGCACTCCTGCCTGTCACATGTACATGACCTGCTGTAGCATAGAGATGGCATTTACAAATCCCAGGTTAAGTCTGAAGCATAGATATGTCAAAAGAAGTTTATTGGAGCATGACTTTTCACTGATAACTCTGTGTTTATCTAGAAAAGTTCCTGCAGCATTAAGCCAGGGATGGTGAGACTCCCGACATCTGGAGATCCACAGGTTCCCCATCCCTGAGTTAAGCTCTTTTTGTACTTGGGTAGCAGATCAAAGTATTCACCAAGCTTTTGAACAGATCTCAAACATAATAAAAGAGATTAGAGTATATTCCCAAGCAACAAGAAAACTCTCCCCTCACGCTAAGATTGATCCCGAAGTTTGTTTAAGCTAGGGCCTAACTACACGTTATGTTAATGGTGTGATTTAAAGCCTTGTGGGTTTTAAAGAATAATAATAATAAATACCAGATGAAAGGGGAGAGATTACCCTCAGCAACACAGTGTTTACATCTCCTCTCTGAAGCTACATTATCAGCAAAAATCACTGGAGTTCTGTCTTCTTTTCCATCTGACTATACAGATGGAAATGCTATCTATCTATCAGATGGAAATTTTCTATCTGCTCAGTGTTAACTCCTATAAAAATCATGAAAGCCATGCCATGGGATCTCTCAAGTATGTATGTATGTATGTATGTATGTATGTATGTATGTATTTATTTGTTTGTTTGTTTGTTTGTTTGTTTGTTCGTTTGTTTATTTGCAAGCCTCTGCAGGGAGGAGAAACTGGATTGAGACCATGTTGCTGGGTGGAGTTAAGCCTTCTCCTGTTCTGTTTTTAATGATGTAAATGCCTCCAACATCTTGCCCTGTTGTAAGATATGACTGTGTTCCCTATTGAGGCAAATTATAGCAACTTTGGGAGGCGGATTTGCATTAGGGGAGGGGAAGCATGGTGAAAAGGATTAAAAAATCCACCCCTCAGCACTGCAGTCCTGATCTAACTCCATCACTACCTCCCTGGATGCTTGTTACAAAAAATAATAATAATAATAATAAAGAGAAATATGTAATCACACATCATCAACACCTCATCCTGCTTAGTGCTAAATCTCTCCCAGTAGCTTTAAATGTGCCCTTTGTTTTACCCTATGTTTGGAAACGGTGGGGTAAAAGTGAAGCTTTGGTCTCACTTTCTGAAACTTTCTTCAGAGCCTTTAACTGCTGCTAAACCTTTCTTTTTTTGTTTGAAGAAAAGGACGCGCTTGGGATGAGCCAACGCTGAGAGGAGCTGCAGAATTCCAGCTGTCCAATATCAGCCCAGAAGATAGCTGCGACTCTCCTTTCCGAAGCTAAGAGCAGCATTCCATCTTGTTCTTGCAACACATTCTGTATCCCATCCCTGATCCAGCAAGGCGGATCTATTTTGTGGGCAGCAGCACAATCTTCCACATGCAGCTTGCCTTTCAGTGCCGGGTCCACGAGGGCAAACACTCACAGAGGGGCAACCCATGCCTAGCACCCAGAGGGTCTCTGCCTCACTAGATTGACTTTCAAGGTTCCTTCCAGATCTAAAGTTCCATAGTTCTGCACAGCAGAAAACTTGCCACTACTGCATGTACATGTATCATGGAGGTGCAACCTATCCCAGCTCCCTGGCATGCACAGGGTGGCAAGCATACATTTGTTACATGCATATGTCATGCTGTTATATGAACATGTAAAACATTGGAGTGTAGTGTACATGGTAAATATGTACTGTCTCAAGTAGAGCTGGGGAAGAAATTTGATTCAGTTTGGATCTGAATCGATCAGATCTGCTATTTGCGGGCCTACGCACAGTGTCCCCTGAGAACCAGAAAGGGGGGCAGTAATGTAGCAGCAACAAAAACGACATGACAAGATCTTGGGATTAAATTGGCCACAACCTTATTGATTACAGATGATAGTAGACTTTACTGGGGTACCCTGAGAATTTCAACTTTTTCAGACCCCAAACTTGGACATGCACCATCCAGGGCACATTCCTGAGTGAATCCCAGGACCCTGGGGAAAAAACCCACTTTTTTAGGGGGAGATCTCACACAGCACCCAAAACCATGTGTTTTTGGCACCACACAGTATCACATCCCCCAAAAAAGCACTTTTTCAGGGCAAGACTGCAGTGCAAGAGCACGCAAGGTTATGGTACCCAAAATGGCCGTCGCAATCTCACAAGAAAAAATGGAATGTCCTGTTTTTTCTGGGGCGCTTGGCAGGTATGAGAAGGGTGGGGTTCCAATATTGTCCTTTGTCCCAGGCAGCAAAATACCCCTGGTTGGCCCTGATGTCTGCCAGGGTACATATACTTGAGAGGATATCTCCACCAAGGGCACCATCAAGCCTTTTAAAAGCCAAATTGAGAAGAAGGACATAATTAGCTACAGCATGCTTAGCTTGCGGCCCATGGTGTTTATTATGTTCTTCTCAGTGTTCTATACTTCTCAAGAGGCAACCTATTTCATACATCTGTTTTACACAGAGCCCTAATTCTGGCTTGCCGTCTTAAGTTTTCAAGAGTTTGAAATGTGCCGGTTATGAAAATATGGTACATCTGAAAGAGAAGAACGTTGACATTTAAAAGCAGAGCACAGTATATAAAAGTTTGCATTAATTTACAGAGTTTTTATATGAGTCTGTTATTCATCCAGGAAGAAGTCTGCTAGAGGAGTCTATTGCCCTTCTAGAGATTAAGGGGCAGGGATAAAAGAAAAGAAGTATAAAAAATGAGACTTCTAGTTACAAGAAAGAGGATATCAGCTACACTTTCTGATGGTAAGAGCTGCTCAGCAGTGGAGCACAGTCCCTCAGAAGGTGGTGGTCTCTCCTTCCTTGAAGGTTTTAAAGCAACCTCTGTTGAATGGCCATCTGTCATGGATGCTTTAGCTGATATTCCTGCATTGCAGGGGGTTGGACTAGATGACCCTCAGGGTCACTTCCAATGCTACAGTTCTATTATTCTCCCCCATCCCTAATCCAGAGTTAGGGCAATGATTCCTGAACAGGCATTGCCCTCCCTGTCCTAGTGATGCTGGCATATAGCCAAAGCTGCCTGCCTATATAATGACATTATGAGGAAGAAGGTGCTATAAAAACAAACCACAGTTCCAAAGCAGCAGAGCAGCAGCACTGCAAACATCAGTGGACAGGCATGAAATCTAGCTTTCTGAATAAGTGTTTTGATTCCTCTCACCCTCCCTTTCACACACCTTTTTACTTAAATTATTTGTTCGTATTACACCTGCCTTTCTAAGCAAAATGCCAATTCAAGGCAGCTTTTAAAAAATCCTAAAATAAATAATAGCAAAGTGAGGTAAGATAAACAAGCAGCAAAGCAATAAAAAGAGCAGAAACCTACCAGAGAATTAACAGCAACCAAAAATGCCCACCAAAAAACAACACAGTTTTCAATGCCTGCTTAAAATATATTCATGGCAGAACTTTCAACTCAGCCGTTATTGTTCCTATTATTTTTCCATGGCAACAGTTGCATTGGAGAACAATTAATCTTGGCAGCTGATTTCTGTGGAGATTGTCCTTAATAGAGCCATTTTGAGCCCGTTCCCACAACCATTTTAGCTGGGGATATTGTCCTCATGTAGCAACCGTGTGTTTACAGGGAAGCAGCCAAGCGAGTTTTCAGGACCCACCCGATTCTTGCAACTGTAATCTGTTTCAAGACTGAATTTCAAATTGTTGTAAGCCACCCTGCATAGTTAATAAAAAAACAGTCATAATGGCAAGACTGATGATGCAGGTATCTTTTCAAGGGGTAGTTTCACAATTCTCGCTATGTGTGTGAATGGGGATAGGTTGTGGGCCGCTATCAGGTGGCGCTGCTGGGATGCATAGAGTGGGTGTAGCATCCTACAGTCGTGAAGATGGTATCTGGTCTTTCAGAGGCCCTGCCTGGACTGTCAGGGAATGCAGAACAAGAAATCTGCAGATCTGAGTCAAAGCAGTGGAGAAGATTTTCCAGCCCAAAAGCTGTATTCCCTCCTGCACAAGCTTATGGGAGCCAACATATCAGCGATAGGCAACAGAGGCAACAGGGCAATAAGTGTAAATTTTACCTTTGTGCAATAGGCCCATTTTTAAACACACACACTTCCTATCCTCCTTTCAGGCAAGAAAGGGCTGTAATCAGAGTTTGGGGACAGATTCCAGCCAGGGGAAAACCCACAAGGAGGATATGAAACAAGGCCCTTGATAGATGTAGCCTGCAGGGGGAGAGTGTGGATGGGAAGGGTTGTAACCTGAGGAAGAGTCTGGGCCTGAGGTTCACCACACCCTGACCTAACCTTTAGTAATACCTGAGAAGGTGTGTGCAGAGGATTTAGAACTCCCTTCAAGTTCACCAGGAAATAGAAATTCTTACTCTCAGCCATTCTAACAGGCAGGCAGTTAGAAGCCTCTGCATCAGCCTAACCAGGTCCAAATATCATCAGCCTGGTCCTTCCCACTTTGAGGGCTTCTGATGGGATGGCTGAGAAAAACCTTATCCTGAGACTAGGGGGGGGAGGTCTTTGCCAGTCAGACTAGACAATCCTGAACTAGACCGATGGCATGATAAGGCCGCGAAATGCTTGAACAGGAATAAACAAGCATTCAGCCAAAGCAAATGAGCCAAATGCCTTTAACTAATAGATAGGTAGATTTTCTAGAACAAATTAATTGAAACTCTGCCTCCCATACGCCATCTTCAGGAACCCACTGTCCTAATGCTTTGCTATGTAGATACTGTCCCCCCTCCCCATAAAGAAAATACATATCTATGTCTGCCACTGATGATTAAGGAAGTTGACCTCTTTTGGAATATAGCCCATCAGTTTAAAGGATTAAGCCAACCTCTGTGTAAATTATTTGTCTGTCGCAGAGCAATTACTTTTTTTGCACAGAAAGAGGAATTCTTCCATTGGTTGCCATAAGACAATGGGAAAGCATGCCAGAATTCACCGTGCTGATGCCAAGAATTTTGGGCAGCACATCTGTGGCCAGCGGTAAGCCTGATTTATATGTAATTGTTCATTATAAAGCTTGAGATCCGGTTGCCTGGCTTTCCATATTACTTTTTTTAAAAAGTCTTTTTTGGAAAATTAAAAGATTTGGAAACCAATGCAAAAGCCTCTTTGCAGGGGCTTCTTAAAGCTAAGCACAGTAGTACGGACCTTTTTGTCTCATCCAAATAATAGATGTGGTCAGTCATTCCAACATTAGTTAAGAACAATTAGGAGAGAACAGAATGGGAAGTCAATTAACTTCTCCACAATCTAGTTCATACCCATTCCAATGTCTAGCATGGCTGTCACTAAAGAGATAACAAAAAAACAAAAAACCTTATACCAGTAGTTGGAGATTGGTCATTCTCTCATTTCCTCATTTCCCACTTAGGAGTCCAGTTCTTTACATTTCCACATCAGTTTATGAACTCAAAAACAAGCAAACAAGTCCTCATGAAAATTCAGCTACATTTTAGTGCAAATTTGGCCAAACACACATTTTTGTATCAATTTTTGCCTAATACATTTTACAAAGCGATCTCCCCTTGCATAATGTAGGGGTTGCCATATTTCAAAAAGGGAAATTCCTAACACCTGAAAAGTTTTTGGAAACAAACCCAATTTTTATTTTCATACATTTCAATAATTTAACAATCATTTTAATATTTCAATGGGAGCAATCCCAAATTGTTGAGTTTTTCAGTCTTGCAACAGATTACAGTTGCAAGAATCGGGTGGGTCCTGAAAACTCCTGCCCCCCCCCAATGTGATTTTAAGCTTTTGGAGCTGTTTCCACTGCTTTCCCCATCATGTTGCCATACATCCAGGTTTCCCCTGACATTTTTCATGATTTGGCATGCGCAGGAGCACTCTATTGCATCACGTGCATGCGTAGAAGTGGTGCTCTACTTACAGACTTTTCGGGGTGCGATCGGCACCCCGGAACGGATCGTGTCTGTAAGTAGAGGTACCACTGTATATGCAATTTTGTACGCATTACTTGGCTTGAGAACTACAATGAAAAGTTCAAAAAAAAGTATGAATTGTGAAGGATCACAGTATTGTTCACATATTGTTTTATAAAGTACATATTGTTTTATAAAGTACAAATTAGGTATATTTGCCTATAGATGCAAACTGAATTGAATTTCTCTCCCATCCCTACTAGTAGTAATGGAGAGGCAAGGTGATTGGATTGAAGGGCTTTCAGAGGATTGTCCTCTCTTTGAAAGCATGTTCTCTTTGAAGGGCTATCTGGCCCAGCGTGGTTTCATGGGAGGGTAACAGGCCTTGAAGTTGCTCCTCCACAGTTAGCACCTGAGCCGGCATGCACATAGGACCCTCGGACATGTTATCCTCACAGCAACCACGTGAAATGAAGTAAGTTAGGTTAGTGCTGATTTGGAAGCCCCACCAACTTCCACGGCAACTAGGTCTGCAGTCAGAGATGGAGCGATGGTGACTGGCTGTCCTTTTAAGTGTTCCAAGGAAGTGATAGAAAATGTAGCTACAGAGTCTCCTGCCTGATGATCACATCAACCCCTCTGCCCTCCTCTTCTTTTGACGGAAGTCCTGGTGGCTGCAAGACAGGCAGAGCAGAGGAAACTACAGATGCTTCCTCTCTTAGTACCTCAACCCATGTAATCAGACATACACTTTTGAATGTACAATGGTACCTCTGGTTCCGAACGGGATCCATTCCAGAGGCCCATTTGCAACATGAAAAGAGCACAACCTGAAGCGCCGTATCTGCGCAGGTGCACGGCGTGATTTGATGCTTGTGTGCATGCGCAAAGCACGATTTAGCGCTTCTGTGCATGCACAAGTAGCGAAACCCGGAAGTAACCCTTTCTGGTACTTCCAGGTCGCTGCGGGACGTAACCTGAAAGAGCGTAACATGAAGCAAACATAACATGAGGTATGACTATTGATAAACCATGTTTTTTTGTTACAGGAAAGGGCCTAGGCAGGATCTGCTGTGGGGTGAGGAGAAAGAAGTGTGCGCCATGCAGCCTACCCTGCACTCCTGAAGTGCATCATCAGTGCTAAAGTAAGAATCAGCTGCCATTCTGATTGGCTTCTGGATATTAAATGGGTGCAGACATCTTGCCCACCTCAGGCAGTGAAATGTCTTGGGGCCTGTCAGGTTTTGCAGTTGCTCCTAACCTTCCCCTCCCCTGGCACAGCCACAAGGAGAAGATTGGGAACTTACTTTATCTGAGTTATTCCGCGGGCCAAACTACTGTGAAGTTTATACCAATATGGGAAGGTAAAGATGCTGCTCTTGCACTAAGCCAAGTTTCTTCTGACTTCACTCAGAAGAATTTCAAAGGTTGACCATCACTCTCAGGGAAAACTACAAAAACAGGAGTGCACCAACAATAAAAACAGGGCAAAGAAGGAGAAATGGTAAAGTGAATGATTAAAGAACTCTTCCACCTCACTTTCCACACACATAGCCAAAACTGGAAATCTTATTAACTGTACCTTTCTGTGTAAGATGCATGTCATTTTGCAATTCATTGCAGACTTCCACACTGCTAATTTTTCCAGTCATTATTCTACAAATGCAAGTATTGCTTATTCAGCTAATTCACTAAAGTCTTGTTGGTCCCCCCTCAAAAAACAACAACTAGGTCTCACATGAAGAGCAATATAAAACATGGGAAGTGACAAAATGCCACAATCAAGACAATCACTTTGAAGGCACATCACTTTTCATTTCCTTGGGACAGACCACAGCTCACTGGTACAGCACTGTTCTGGCTCTGACTTGCAGACTTGATCCTCAGGACTCCATTATGATTGAATACTTTATTCTAAAATTCACTACAGTGCCCAGAAATAATTCAAATGACAGGCTATACAATCAGAAAACACGGAAGGGCTCTGGTACATGGCTAGGAGTAAGACATTTTCCCAACACTTGACACGTCCCAATGACTCTCCTTTTGAAAAGAGGGGTGGGGATAGTCATTCACGTGGTTGGCATCCCAAGTCTTGGGACTAGGCAAGCAAATGAGCTCTTGCCCATGTAGGCTGAGTGCATCCTAGGAGGTAGAGACAATGGGGAAAGATCACTGCCAGATGTACCCTTAGGTGCCCCCCTGAGAAGGAAGGCTGTTCCCTGACAGAGAGCAGGGCTGGAGCCATATCAGCCAGCTGGGATGTCACACCAGGGCCATCCAGTGATTCTGTGACGGGTTGTTCTGGCAACCCACTCAATCCCTCCCCTGGGTCCAGCTGGGTCCACCACCTGCCAATCTGCTGAGCCCCTTCCCAGGGTATGAGTCTTCCAACATGCCCTGGTCACTGCCTCCCACTTTGCTGGGCCACTCTCCTCGGTTGGACTCCTCCAGTTCCCCAATCTTCTCTCACTCCTCTCCATCTGACTTCTGCCGGGAGAGAAATGAAGGCACAGACCCATTACATCCAAGGCAAACGCTTCAAATAATCAGACAATCAGATGCAACTGATCACTTTGAATTCCATGAATGCATTCAGATGCAGGATTCCTCCAGGATTGTTTGCAGCAAAGCACAGCTTATCATTACTCCTGAACAGTCAAACTATGGTTTGTGCTTGCCTGCAAATTTGGTTCACATACCTGGGTCGAAGTTTGGCTTGCAGGAGGGCACAAACCAGTTTGCCTTTTTGCACCCTCCACAGATCACACTATTGTTTGATTAAAAAAAAAAAAGACTGAAAGAAGGTAATTGTCATAATTAAGGGGTTGAGGAAGTGAAAGGTAAGGGTGTGTCAGTCCAAGACTCCTTGGGGCTCTCCACATAACGCCAAACCACAATTTGGGATTATGTCTGAACGCATTCCTTCAGTTCTGTAAAGTCACTGTTTGTGTAAATTGGTTCTTAATTCCATTGACTTCCAACTAAGCCATTTCCTTGGACTTTCTGTTAAAACAATGAGACTTAGTTAAATGTGCTTGGGGCTGGAGTGTCAGCCAATAATAATACAAATACTCAACCTTAAATGACTTGCAGATCAAGCTGTTTGTTTCCACTCCATAAGTGGAACTTGGTTCATGTCACCCATGCCATAAATATTACACACATGGTTTTAATTGAAAGCTATGCAGGTTCCCATGTGGCGTGCAAGATTTAATCATAGGCACTGTTCCTTCAAGTCCAATCATAATAAGAAATATATAGGTAAGAGTTTTATTTTATTCTTTAAACAGCCTTCAACATTTAGATTTACCAGGTGAACTCTCAGCTCCGCCAACTGGGCAGCTCGCTCCACTGTGGTTTTATGCTGTAACCGGTTCAAAATACATGGCCCCAGACTACGAAGCATATGGTTTGCATCAGGCCACTGTTTCAATTCTCAAGGGACTTCAGTAGATGGTTTGATTTAGCACTGAGTAAAACAGAAACTCAGCAGCAGTGTATAGCTGATCTATGACTTCTAATAAGGAACCATATAGATGTAGCTATAGATAGGTATGCTCTCCAGAAAGTGGAGAGTTATCCCTGGACTTTGGTGCGGGCTGGGTGGGGGAGATAGCTGCTACCACAAAAATATGATTTCACAGTGCTTCAGAGTAACCCAACTCCCAAGGCATTGAGGGAGGCAGGAATTCAAGATGTAGCAGAAACGTACCTGGTGCTAGGGAAAATGTTTTTTTTAAAAAAGGATTGTGATCAAGGGGCGAGCTTCCCCCAAGGCAGTCCTTAACCCTGGAGCTGGCCCCACATTTGCCAAACACCTTAACGACTGATTTAATCTATTGACCAATTTCACCATATATCAGGCCAAGGGCTTTACATTAGTGTTTTCAGTATAGGTAGAATATATTCATTTGTCTTGTTTAACATCCTAAAATGCCCAGTCCCAAAGCTTTGCTAAGTTGGTTTTATATTCTTCCACTGTAGTAGATTGTGTTTGCGTTCTGCCTCCCCTTTCTCATTAGGGTGCAGTAACATGCTAAAAACACAGCCAATTCCTGAGTAGCAAGCTGCATGAGGTCTTCAAATGGACTAGGGTCTGAGACACCTTGAAACCTTCTCCTTTTATGTTTCACAAGGAAGCTTATTATACTGGGAGGGATGATCTGCTGACAATGTTTCATCATCATGGGCATAGGATGGTCCTGAGACCTAATCCCTAAATGTGTGTTTCTTTCAAGAGCATCTTGGGGCAAGCTTGACACATTTCTGTTCTGACTAGTCCCAGGTGAGACACATTTCTATTTAATGTGGTAAGATGCGTTTCTATTTCAATTCGAGTGATAACTCCTGAATTTCCATACTTGCATGTAAATTAGTATATGCTAATTTTATGCTAGTCTGTGCCCTCATTTACATTGTTTGGTGATACATTTCCTCTTTTTTTAGCAATGCTCAAATGGCCAACCTATTTCCAAACTACTCTGAATCTCCTCCAAGTCCCTTGCAGAAGTTCCCATTTTCATTGCAACGATGAATGCAAGAAAATTGCCAGGGGAGAATTGAAAAGTAGCCTTATTTTGTTGTTAAGATGATGAAGGCCTCATTGGGCTGGAAAGCATGTTGCTGGCTTTTATGGTATGACCACAGTCACACAGATACCCAGATGCACATAAACATCTAACGGTGTCACAGTACAGAGCACTGATCTGTGCTTCTGGATTACATTTCAGCTCTCGTCTTAAGAACATGAGACTCTCTCAACTACGGCACTGGAGCTACTTACAAAGGTTAAGACAGTCTACTGAGGTTTTCTACTTCACTGATTTTGTAAGAAGACCCTCTGCAGTGATGAGACCAAGACTAAACAATTGCAAAGGGGTTTTCTGACTAAGTTGTAATGGTGCCTTGCTGACTCATTTTTCATATTTTTATGTTGAGTTTTAATGCTGTAATCCAAACTATCTTACACTGGGCTGTGTGTGGTGTGTGTATTAAGCAAAGAGATCCTTCCACTCGCTTCTGCCAACTCAGACAGCCTCCTGCCAATCACTGCCAGCAGAGTGGTGCAAGGGTGGGGCTGAACTGGTGCTGGCTGGCATCAGGCTTTAACATTCTCTGCCACCACCTTATACCACTGCCACTTTGAGAGCTGGGATACAGATGTGGCGGTGGCTCCATGGCTCCCCAGAGCCCTGATGTTGGCGGCAGGGAGTTAGAATTCATTCTCCTTTAAGTAGGGATAGAAGGGTCTGTCCACTTCAGTTCTCAGTTTCTCATTTTCCTCATCTTAAATCTCCACATATTGCAGCAAAATGTGAATTTTTGTTTGGGGAGGGGGACCCCTAACAAGTATTCATTAGTAACAAAGTGTTGGTGTTGTCCTTTAAAGCCCTAAACGGCCTCGGCCCAGTATACCTGAAGGAGCGTCTCCACCCCCATCGTTCTGCCTGGACGCTGAGGTCCAGCGCCGAGGGCCTTCTGGCGGTTCCCTCATTGCGAGAAGCAAAGCTACAGGGAACCAGGCAGAGGGCCTTCTCAGTAGTGGCGCCCGCCCTGTGGAACGCCCTCCCATCAGATGTCAAAGTGATAAACAACTAACTGACATTCAGAAGACATCTTAAGGCAGCCCTGTTCAGGGAAGTTTTTAATCTGTGACATTTTAGTGTATTTTTGGTCTCTGTGGAAGCCGCCCAGAGTGGCTGGGGAAACCCAGCCAGATGGGCGTGGTACAAATAATAAATTATTATTATTATTATTAGTGCAAATTTCTCCTAACCAAAGCACTTTTCTAAAAGCACTTTTCTAGTTTTGACTAACACACACATTTTTGCAAGCAATTCCCATCAATAGAATGTGTATTTGCTTGCTATTTTCTCTAATACCATCATTTTTATGCACATTTCCCCCAAACAAATGCATTATCGCAAACATTGTTTGGTTGGAGAACTGCATCGCAACATTCAGATAATGTTGGAGGACAGCTATGTTTTCTTCTTCACATATTGTTTTGGAAAGTGTGGTTTGGATAGATTTGGCATTAAATGAATATCAAATCAAATTTCTCCTCCTTGTCTAAAGTTAAGTGAAATGAAAATTATCCACATGGCTGCCCCAATGGCAGTGTTCTTGGTGTGCAGCAGAGGTGGGGAACTCCAGGTATTGTTTGATTCCCACTCTCACCAGCCCCAGCCAATTGGCCAATGGTCAGGGATGATGGGAGCTGTAGTCCAGCTTTATCTGTTGTGCAGGATAGATTTTGTCTGGTATAATGGAAAGGGGAAAAGGAACTGAATCCATTCAGTCTCTGGGCTGGGCTGAATGCTGCTTCGCCCTGTGAAATGATGCCAAAACACCTACCGACAGCTGCTGCATCTATGCTCAAAGTGCACCCTTCTGTGGGGAAGAATGGTAAGTACGGATGCACCTGATAAGATGTATCATGACAGAAAATATGCTTCTGATGCCAAGAAAATGTCACCTCCTGCTATTACAATTCTTCTCTGTTGAAATATATTATAATTCATGACCTAACTCTTAAAATATGATACCAGAGAAAGACAGGCATGCTGGTTTTTACCAGGTATTCTCTCATCTTGCCTCTACATGAGAGGAAATTCTCTTTTTGCTCAGTGGGCTCTGGGTTTAGCTCTCTCCAGACTAACCACAAGCGGTAACTAATAGCTGACGGCTTGTGGTTTGTCTGGTTTGAACTAAACCATGAGCCCAGGTTCAAACAACACACTAAGCCAGGCTTCCTCAACCTCGGCCCTCCAGATGTTTTGAGACTACAATTCCCATCATCCCTGACCACTGGTTCTTCTAGCTAGGGATCATGGGAGTTGTAGGCTAAAAACATCTGGAGGCCCGAGGTTGAGGAAGCCTGCACTAAGCCAATCCATGGTTTAGCTCAGCAAAACAACCAGGGAGGAGCAAAGCAGCTGTGATCTCCACTCCAGGAACCCATTCACACTAAACAATGGTTTGCCCTAGCATGATGTGTGAACCAAGCTACAATACTCTGCACATGAAGATAAATCAAATGGTACAGAGTTCTGGAGTTCACACTGCAGAGATGTTTAGCTGCACAATTTTTTTTATTAAGAAAACCCTCCAAATGCTGACCTATGTAGCATGGCTGGGTAAAAGCTAGCCTGGGGAAAGGAGTGTTAAATGACATATAACATTAAAAACACAGTTTAGCACTGTGCCATTACTTTAAAGCTATAAATAGCAGCTGTAGAGGGGAGAACTGATGCAGGGGGTGGGTTTTTAAACTCTTTTTCCATGGCACTGTCCCAATGAAAATCCCTCTTCTCCCAAAACTGCGATTGGTGTCAGGAGAAACATACCATTGAGGACTGCAAGGGAGCATCTCTCTGGATGAAAAAGGTAGCTTCAGGGAGATTTAAATCAATTATTATTATTATTATTATTATTATTATTATTATTATTATTATACCGCCCTTCATCTGAAGATCCCAGAGCAGTTCACAAGATAAAAATACAGGATACAACTAAACAATAACTCCCCTCCCACAAACACAGGGTAGGAGGAAATGGTTTAAACACCTATCCATTACCATGGCTCCAGTCCTGATGCTCTGACACCTGCAGCCACTACTTAAAGCTGGGCTGGGGATCCTGCGGCTCTTGAGATGTTGCTGAACTCCAACTGTCATCAACCCCAGCTAGCATGGCCAAAGGCTTATGGGAGCTGTACATTTGGAGGGCCCCTAGTTCCCCATCCCCGATTTAAAGTTCAAAAAAGAAGCACACAACACCAACCTAAGTTGAATATAGTCCATCTCCCTAAAATGCACTTGGTTTCTGAAGGAAGCTTTCAAGCTTACAACCCTTCAATTGCGACTTGAAACCAGAAGTTTTCAAGAACTTCTAAAAGCAGCAGGTATAAATTGGGTCTCCCCCAAACATTCATGTGTCTTGGGTTACAATGATTAGGCCTGACTGCAAGACGATTCTTCCACCCAGTGTTGCAACAACAAGATTTTTTTTTCAATCCAAGAAAGATTCACATGTTTATGTAAAGTCTTTCCATTCCATCTCTAAAGTACAAGTTTAACTTTCCACTGGGTTCTGCCAAAATTCTCTTGGAGGCTGAAGAAAAAGTCAGGGCACACAAATTCAAGCTTTAACATGCATTCAGCGAAGAAAGCAAATATATGTCCAGCAGATCATCAAAAATCCATGAGTTTCAACCAGTGAAACTTTGCCAAAGGTAACAGTGTTGGAAACGGCATTCACTTTTAAAACTTCCTCCTTTATAAGCAATTGTCAAATATCATGCTGGAGAATGTCAAAACTGACACCTTAGACAGGCAAAGGGAAAATAACTCCTCTCTGTTTCTGTAAGACACAGACTGAAGTGCTTTCCCTTAATATCCATGTTATCAATACCGTTCGTGACTCACGTTGGTTTGAATTAAATTTGTCACTTGTTTTTTTAATCAGGTATACGTTCTCACACATGCTTTCTCCAGGTGCAAAGAAGCAAGCTGCTTTATTTAAAAGTAGATAGATAGATGATAGATAGATAGATAGATAGATAGATAGATATAGATAGATAATAGATAGATAGATTGATTGATTGATAGATAGATAGATGATAGATAGATAGAGATGATAGATAGATAGATGATAGATAGATAGATATAGATAGATATAGATAGATAGATGACAGATAGATAGATAGATAGATAGATAGATGATAGATAGATAGATAGATAGATGATAGATAGATAGATAGATGATAGATAGATGATAGATATAGATATAGATAGATGGAACTTCACAAATATATTAATGGTGCTTTGGGGGCTCTGGACACAGAGCAGAATATCTTCAAGTCAGACAATTGTCAGAGACAGAGATCGCCTAACTGAGTAACAGCTTTTCCCTAGAAAGTAAGAGGCCAGCAGTGTTACTACTCTCCAAATGCTTGGGATGCACAAAGGTCATTGATCTCAAGCAAGCTGTCTCTCTAAATAGTAGAGCATAGCTTGGACAATTAAATACAGGGGGGTTCTCCTTGCTTTAACCTTTTATTATAAGCATATATTTTGTCGTATATCAACAAAACCGGATCGATCAAAAGGGTCATGGGTAAGGATGGATACAAATGCCAATTATATCATCCATTCATTCAGTCCTGCCCAGAATGCCTGTCAAAGAAAGATAGATGAATATGCAGTCCCTCTGTGCATTATTGTATACCACCCCCTCTCTGGGAGGGGAGCAAAGATTCAGCTCCTCAAAATTCAGACTGAACTTTAACTGGGAAGTCTTGAAGAGAGAGAGAGAAACAAACATGCCCTCCCTCAATTTAGTTCAGAATTCCAACTAGCTCTGATTAGCAAAGATTAGATAATTGTTCCCACCCACCCCCAAACGCTCCTTCTCCATGACTCATCTGGCTTCCTATTTTCTCCACACCTTTACAATTTTGGGAAACTTTCTGAACACAGCCTGACTGTGAAACCCTTGCTATCTCTTCTGTCACATGAGTCAAAGAGAAAGAAAGGGACAGTCACCAGATTGAGAAGAGGCAGTTGCCAGTGCCAAACGTATTTGTGGAATTCTGCTTATTATTTGGTTAAAGTAAAAAGACTTTGGTTCAGGGAGACCTGGGCTGAAATTCCTATTTAAAATACGGAACGTATTGGGCAGATTAGTCATCATTGTTCAGTCTAAACTATTTTGCAGTGTTCTTGCAAAGTTAAAATAGGATAGTCCTACATGCAGAGGAATGGAAAGACTCCCTCAAATATAAATTTGCATTCAGTATTATATGCTGTGGCAAGTGGGAAGGATATCAAAGACCATCATGAGGTAAAATTCCTTTTGTGAGTACCTGGAGAGTAGAAGTGGCACTCGAAGTGGGTGACGTACCTGCAATACAGTCCTCCCACCAGCTGGGGCACTGCACCTACCAGGATATGGATGGGGCCAGGCGAGCTGGCTGTCAAGGTCAGGGGAGTTTTGGTTTGCTGCCAATCTGGAGATTCCATGTTAAAAAATCTTTATTATTATTATTATTATTATTATTATTATTATTATTATTATTATTTCTTTTTGATTTATGTGAAAACATTATTTCAAAACCTATTAAATTAAACAAAGAGATAAAGATGAAACAGTTGCATCAAAATGAAAATTAAACCCACACACATGTGGGTACAATAATTATTATATTGGCACACTCTGACTAGAAAGAAAAAAGGTCCTAATCATATGCTATTTAGATTTCTGGTGTCAAACCCACCCTTTTAGAATGATGGGCACAAATCAGAGGTAAGCAATGTAACACTCCACTTAGAATCAATAAGAGATATTTAAGCAGGTGCAACACTTTCCTGTGGGAATTAATAGCCAGAAAAAAAACATTGATTTCACTTGGATTGTGGCCATTCATTTCATCTCTGCACTGTGCCTATTTCCGAACACATGTTGTGAGACTAATTAATTCCATGTAAACAACACAACTTTCGCCTGCCAGTTTTTCAGACGTTTTCATTGCAGCGAAGAAACTGGAGTTAGAATACAGCAGCCTCGGCCAACCTGGTGTCATCAAGATATTTTTGAGTAAAACTCCCATCGGGCCCAGCCAGCCCTGTACACTGGAGTTGTACTCTAAAGCAACTGGAGGGCACCAGGTTGGCAAAGGCTGGAATACAGGTCACATTCATGTTTATAATTGCCGCTTCTGCTGTTCCATTTCCGTAGCGTTTTGCACATCTGCTGTTTTTTTGGGAGCATCCTCTGATCACTGCCACCAGGCCTGGTACCAATGACCCCTGGGAGGTTGCCCCACCCCACCCTACCCCATCTCCCAGATGAACCTCACAGCAAAGAGAAGAACCTAAGAAGAGACCTGACAAGTCAAAGGCAAACAAAGGCAAGCAAACAAAACACTGTTATTTTAGCATCCACTGCCCTAAGAGTTCTACTGAATGGGGTCATAATTAGAGACACACCAAGTGTCTCAATTTTCCAGGGACAGTCTTGGAATTACAGAAGCAATCTTGGTTTCTGATTTGATCCTTGACTGTCTCGGAGAAATGTTGGAGGGGACATAATTATACGCTCCCCCCCCCCGATAATTTTTATAGTTTTCCATGTAAATTCAAGAACAACATATAACTACAGTAACTTGTCCAGTGGTACAATCTTATTAAGTTTCATATGCAGTACACAAGCAATACTTTTATTTATGCATTATCAATTCAAGTATCCTCTCCACAGAGATTCTGGTTTGGGTGGTATAATTATAATCAGGGATGTGGCCCTCCAGATAAAGTTGAATTCCAGCTCCTGTCAGCCACAGCTTGCAAGGCCCGGTCATGGATGATGGGCGCCAGCAGCTCACAGAAAAGGTGGAGTGGCTTTGTGGCGCTTCAGGTGTTGTTGCCCTTCAGCCAGGGCCGTCTTACCCATAGGCACTAGGGGTGCGGGGCACACGGGTACCGAGCTCTCAGAGGCACCAGGCTGAGAGTCCAGGGCCCGAGAGTTGAGTCCGGGGAAGAGCCCACCCATCAGTCAGATCACCACGGTGGGCTCTTCTGCTGTGGGTGGCTCTGCGCCGCGAGTTCAGGGGCAACCGAGCCAGCAAGATGCTGAGGCAGCCGGCCAGCTCCACCCTCATGCACGCCTGGGACTGAGCAACCGGGGGGGGCACCGGGCGGATCTTTGCACCCAGGCGCCGCATATACTTAAGACAACCCTGCCTTCAGCACTTCAGGTGTTGTTGGATGAAACTCCATCATCCCCATCAGCACCTCAGCACCTCCCACCATCCCCTTCAGCACCAACAACATGGGGCAGTGTGACACACTAATAGGGATGGGAGAAGAAAACTAGATTCTCACACACACCGGGGGGGGGGGTGCTCCTGTACATTTTGCCTCATATCTCAGGTTCTTTAAATGCTAGAATGTTAGTATTTTTATATCGTGTATCCAAAGCAGCGACCAAAGGAGGAATGACCGCTGGGAGAAGCACAGAGAAGAAATATTGTGATGCGTCTGCCGCAGCACAACTGGACACCCTCACCTGCTCCAGCTGCAACAAAACACATCTCTCTCGCATCAGTCTCTACAACCACAGCAGGAGCTGTAGCTGTCCAACAGCTTGACCTCACCCCCAAAGGCACATGCCTCCATTGTTTCCTGGACTGCAGACTGATGCCAGCAATCCAGTCCTTTCAAAAAGTTAAACCTGGCAACGGCTCATAGGGGGAGTGGGAAACCGCTTCCCTTTGCCCACTCCCCTTAGAGAGAGACCCACAATCTCCAGTACGGTGGGTGGTTATTACCAGGGAGATGATAATGTGTGGTAATGTGTCGGCTTTTCTTTGGCTTTTTTATTTTTGCTGACCTATTTTATTGGATCACTTTGATTTCACATGTATGCTGCTTTTATACATTTGCTGTTCTTATGCATCAGTTACTTTATGTTTTTTAACTGTGATCTTGTGTTTGAAGGGCAGGGTACAAATCTTAATAAACACGCAAGTAGGCTGTTTTTAAAGCATGCCCCTGTTTATGACTGTGAAATGCTGTAGCAGATGGGAGAATTACCCTTTGCAAGCACTCCTGTGCTTCCTTTTCTAACAAGCACAGTTTCTAATAGGATACGGGGCTTAGTAGCAGACTGTTCAGTTGTGCAGAGGTTTGATTTGAGACACCTAGTGGCAGCCTGAGTGCAATGCTAAATTGTTCATTTCTTCTGGGTCTTTGACATTTGTCTCCCTGTATTTTTGCAAACTCGTCTCGACCCTACAGCTACAGTAGACCAGGAATCAAAATAACTTAAACCGCATGTGAAATAATAGTCATGTTTTTGCAAGGTCAGCATCCGCTTAACTTTACACAACGTAATTAGCCCTACACAGGCCAAGGGACGTGGGTGGCGCTGTGGGTAAAACCTCAGCGCCTAGGACTTGCCGATCGCATGGTCGGCAGTTCGAATCCCCGCGGCAGGGTGCACTCCCGTCGTTCAGTCCCAGCGTCTGCCAACCTAGCAGTTCGAAAGCACCCCCGGGTGCAAGTAGATAAATAGGGACCGCTTACCAGCAGGAAGGTAAACGGCGTTCTGTGTGCTGCGCTGGCTCGTCAGATGCAGCTTGTCACGCTGGCCACGTGACCCGGAAGTGTCTGCGGACAGCGCTAGCTCCCAGCCTATAGAGTGAGATGAGCGCACAACCCCAGAGTCTGGCAAGACTGGCCCGTACGGGCAGGGGTACCTTTACCTTTAGGCCAAGTATGAACCAGCCTTGCATTGGGGCAAGATTATTTTCCAGTGCTAGAAAAAAAAACCTTTATATTTGAGCAAGGTGTAAGACTGGGGTGCGGAAAGTCAGACCTGGGGTCTACATGTGACCATCCAATCCTCTCTAATGGGCCTGCAGGACTCACACACTCTCCCAAGGCCATGTCCCTCATTGGCCTTACTTCGCACACTTCCCCTGAGAGTTTTGTTTTTGTTTTTGCCTAGTCTGATAACACCTCTTGCTTATTTGGGTGGAAGATGGGGAGGGTTGAGCAAGTCTGTGTAGAAACTAGCATCCTGGGCAAAGACACAATTCATGTTCATTGCCCTGCCCACTTTTGCCTCTGACCTCGCCCACCTGGCCTGCTGGGAAGTTGCTCAGAATGGAATGCAGCCCCTGGTCTGAAACAGGTTCCTCACCCCTGGCATGAAAGAAAACGTGGGAATGACGTTACTATGGAGTGGAACTTTTATCCCCAACCGAAGACCTTTACATAGATAAGACCTGTGCAGACTTTCCCCCCTGGGATATCCTTCCCCTCACTTCAGGCCTCCAGCTCTTGTCCCTCATCCTGAGGAACCCTGAACTGAGACAAGCAGGGAATTCCATAGCTATAGCACTGCAACACAGAAGGGAAACTTCTGCAGAGATCTGAGGATTTGTAATTATACGATTGCAACATGGCAGTGTTTAACAAACAAACAATAACCCTCCCCACAAAGCGAAGTGTTCTAGTGTAAGAATCGACTCGAATGCTTTCAAAGCCATGTGTGATGAACTGCAGATTTTAACATTTTAGGCAGAAGGAGGGATACATAAATTAACTGATGTTATGTAATAATAAGAATTACTCACTCTCTGCATGAGCGAAGCGGTGCTTTGAAAAGCTGCTGTTTGCATGTGAGCAAAGGGCACAACCTAACTTCCAGCTGAGCAAACTTAGCAGCACAATCCTGTGCATATCTACTCAGAAGTAAGTTTGACTAAGTTTAATGGAGCTTATTTATTTGATTGTTTAATGTAATACATTTCTATACCACCTTTATCATCCAATAATCTCAAGGCAGTATACGTGGTTCTCCTCCTTCCCATTTCACCCTCACAACAACCCTGTGAGGTAGGTCAGGCTAAGAAATGGTGACTGGCCCAAGGTCACCCAGTGAGTTTCGTGGCTGAGTGGGGATTTGAACCCTGGTCTCCCAGGTCCTAGTCCAACACTCTAACCATTACGCCACACCGGCACTTCCAAGTAAGTGTGCAAAGGAATGGAACCAGGCAGTGCAATCCTAAGTGGGGTCAGGAAAGAGCAGCATGGCACCAGCCTGGGTAGAAGATGAGGGTGCAATTTCTTATAAATTTTCATTATGCCAGCTCTAGGATGACATAGCTGAGCGGATCCTATGAGTTGGCCCTTCAGGGTATCTGGACCCAACACTGCTGGTGCCCCACCTTTAAATGCTCCATGTTGCTACCGCTAACAGGATAATCACCAGTGGCAGCTTTCTGACAACATAGGCAAACCTGGGACCTCCTGCACAGTTGACCCATCTGAACCGGTAGTATTCCTCACTGCCACCAGAGGCCAGTAGAGAGCCAACTATGTGATCCTAGCCACAAGTCAGTCGTCAGCACTGGGTTACTGGAATTGCAATCAGTAAATTTTTAAAAAGAAAATAAGCTTTTTTGTTATTGTTTCAAAAATCAAGTTGCTGTATTTTTGTAGCGTTGGCATGACTTCACTTTTTATTTTTTTATTTGTTTATTCAGACAACTTATATACTGCTTATAGTTTAGCCGGGAAAATTTCTAAGCAATTTCCAATGTAACTTAAAACATAAATGAAAACCAAATATAAAAGATACTTTTGAAAATCCACATAAAATACCAGTATTGACAATGAAATAGGGCATCCTCTAAAGCTTGATCAACTTCATCCTTACAACAAAAAAACCCACATTTTAGAACACAGTTAGCAATGAAAATTATCCTCAGAACAACCGAATTAAATATTTCAAGGGAAAATTAATGAGAAAAATAAAAAGTGTGCATTTTAAAATCATGTGATCAATAACTAAGAAAAAGAAAAAGAGGCTCACTCTTTCCAAATGTCTACTCAACAAACCAATCCAATTAAATTCACATCTCTCTATACAACGATAAACACAAATTAATCTAATGGCAGCTAAATATAACAGTCCACACAGTTCCACTGAAGCACACTGTCACACCAGTGCCCACACATCAACCAATGTACTCAAACGTCATTCTTCTAGCACATTTTCTAATCACACCATCTAAACTCTGAAACCACTAAGCTTGATTTGATCTCACATTCTCAGTCAACAGCCCACTCGCATGTCTACACCAAGAGACGCAGACAAAACCTGGACAAATACTGGAACACAAAACAAGTGATAATACACAAACACCCGAGGGGGGCGATATTCATTCCATGTGTTCACATCCAATAACTGTAAAAGTAAGAGCTATGATTTAGACATGAGTTTATTGGTATAATTTGATCTTGTTGTCACTCTAGTTTTCCTTGATGATGAAGAAGAGCGAGATATGAAATATTTTTTAAAATAAATGCAGTAATAAATAATAGCAAGAGACACCTATATATATATATATATATATATATATATATATATATGAGTACCACAGACCAAGAATTCTAGGAATTCATAGAAAATTAATTCTTCAAGCATCCTCTGCTTTACTTGCTCATGACTCACTAAAGTCCTACAAGTTCTGCCCCCAAACTGTCAGTTTCTGCTCAATCTCACCTGTCCTGGCTCCACCCATGCCCAGGGAGCCAGAACTTTTTCAATAAAAAAATAGCAACCCTATTGATGACTTGCTAGCTACCAAGGTGCAAGTCCCTGTGCTGTTGGGATCTGGTTTGGACTGACATGCTCTCAAGCAGGTAGAGAAGGGGAGGAGGAAACAGAGGGGAGTCTTAATAGGGGAGCATGGATAGCCCCTTTCTGCCCCAACTTCAGCCACTTGGGAAAGGAGAGCAGGGATGCTGTCTCTCCCCCCTCCCTGCCAGACCTAGGGGCAGTTTTGAGCTGCCAAGGGAAGAGGTGAGACAGGAACTTGACCAGGAGGGTGTGGTCTTGTGACCTAGAACCAGCGGCCACCTTTGCAGATGGGAGCCAGCCCACCTGCCCTGACAGAGCATGTGTTTGCAATCCTGATATTTCCATATGGCAAGCAAGTCTCATGAGTGAGCATGCCAGGGCTCATCTTTAAAAGCTTGGAGGGTGGAGCATGGAAAGTTGTTGGGACATCTTCATTGCTTCCATCCAATTCTGAACTTCTTGCTCTGCTCTTGAACGCCTGAACTGGGACTTCTGAGCCTTGTGTCTGCTGCTGAGCCTGTACTGTTACCTGCCTGAATAAAGATCCCTTTCTTACTTACAAGTAAGAGCTTCTGCTTACATGTTTTGGGGCAGGAGGTAGGGAACTTACTTCTACTACTGAAGCAAAATATGTTTGGTGGAATCAAACCTATGTGAGCACACATATACAAGTGAAAACTATGGGACTTTTGCATGCCTGGCTAGCAGGACTGAAACATAACTGACATTCCCATGGAATTGCATGGCCCATAAAGAGACACCAGAAATATTCTATGATGAAAAGAATGCCATCCCATTCCGGTCCAACATTTCTTAACAGCAGCACGGCCTGAAGGAACATCAAGTAGGGCTGCCATATTTCAAACAGTGAAAATCCAGACAGAAAGTCTGTTGAGTGTTTTTGTGCCGTACATCTGGATTTTCCCATACATTGTTTTCTGTGCTACCACTCACCACAGTAATTTCAGCTTTTCATTCTTATTTTTGAAAAGGATGCTAATATTTTTTAGAAAGGAAGTGGAAGCACTGTGGGTTGCCAAACTACGCAGTGTTCTTTCAGCACAGTGAAGGTCTCTTGAACTTTGTCAGATACAGGAAAAGGAATCGAGGGAAAGCGTGTGAAGCTGGGCTTCCTGACGTGCAAATCAATCTAACAGCTCAAGGAGGTGCTTTCCTCAGTGGTGTCCCGGTGTGTTGCTTATTGCCAAGCAGCAGAACTGCCTTGGAATGTCTTTGATGATCAAGTGTAGGCAAAGTGTGTGTAAGATCAGGCCCTCTAGATGTTGCTGGACCAACTCCCATCAGCCCCAGCCAGCCTGGCAGGTGGTCAAGGATGCTGAGACTTACAATCCAGCAATATCAGGAGTGCCACAGGTTCCCTATGCCTGTATTAAATGATGCCAATACCAGGTAAAGCTCATGTGGCTCCCCACTCCTGCCACAACTTATTCCTTTGTTACCCTTTTTATTCTCCAGACAGGAATCTTCTGCTACTAACTGCTGCCCAACAGGTAGAAATCCACAGGAGAATATTGGCCCATCACTATGCAGCCTAAAGAGGACTGATTGTGCTCAGTGGTCACTGAATGCAGAGTGTCTGTTGCAGGATAGCTCGGTCAGTAGAGCAATTGACTCTTAATCTCAGGGTTGTGGATTAGAGCTGCACTGCAGAGGGTTGGATTAGATGACCTTTGTGGTCCCTTCCAGTTACATGATTCTATGATGGAATACAGTAGAGAGAATGAATGCAGCCTAAACCTATCTATTCTGGATTTTCATTTCAGCTAGATCTTAAACAATGGTGAAGTAGAGGGTAATTGAGTAAAACCCATTTGATGAATTAACAACTAAGATTTCCTAAGAAAACATCTTTACAAAAAAAAAAAAAGAGGAGGGGTATTTATTTCTGGATTTGTCTCCAGCAGGGATCAGGAACCTACGCTCCCAGATATTGTTGGACCCCAATAAGCCAATGTTCATGGATAATGCAAGTTGTAGTCTGACAACATTTGGAAGGCCACAAGTTCCCCATCCCTGGTCTGCAGTAAAGGAGGCTAAAGTTGCAAACCTATAGACATTTACTTGGAAAGACCCCTTCACACACATTGAACTCAATGGGATGTACTTCTGAGTAGACATGCATAGAATGGTACTGTTAAACACTTGAGCCATCATCCATTATAACATATGACATCCGCTTTGAGAACAATCAAGACTACCCAAGAAGGCACCCAATACAACAGGCAGTAATATATAAAAAGTCAGTGATTCATGCATGTTGTTTTGCACGGAATGCTAAATTGCCCATCTTTCCAACCAGAGCAAAGGGCTGCTTGCTTCAGAGCTGAATTCACCTCCCAAGCCTGATGGATGAACAGAAAGTTCTGGGAAGCAAGCAAATATTTTACACAGAACAGATTAATCAGACTCCTAAATCCAAAGCAAAGGCAGAGCACTCCCCCCACCTCCACCACCTTGCTAATCCCACCGGTTTATCCAAAAGTATTTTATCTTTGATCTGCCCATCCATACGCTGCAAATCCTGTGTTAATGTGGTGGATCTGAGCCTCAGCGCAAGACTCTCAGGCTAGAGCTCTCCAGCTAAAACATTCCATCAATCTCTGGAGTGATTTATAGGCTACGGGGTGAATGGGAGGGGCAAAGGGGAGGGCACACCAGTGGGAAGCCCAACAGAAGCTTGCAAGCCACAGCAAACAACCCTGATTCCAGAAAGGCAGCAGGAGCCTGGAGGGAGGAAGAAAATATCTTTGAAAGGGTTACAGGTGTTTTAGCCATAGGCTCCCCAAACAGGACATTCCATATTATATTATGGCTCTCCGGTGCTCCCCTCCCTGGAAACCAATGTCCTGTTGCTCACTTCCAAAAGAAACAGTTCTCAAGGAGTTGAAAAAATGCACAGGGAAAGGTTGTGGGTTTTTTTTTTTCTTCTTGCCACATTTATTCGGTCCATTATGATTTAGGACATTGTGTCAAAAGAAAGCAACTACTAGCCAATCACACAAACTTCTGCCTTAGGAAATCAGCCATGGTGCAGATCACGTAACTCATTATGTTAGCATCGTTGAATTATTGTTCATTAAAAGCAAGGGAGGAAAAGCCTGCAAATTAGCTGGGGTGGTTCCCCACCCCGCGCCCGCTTTCCTGACATAGACATAATGAGCCTGTGCTTATTTTCTTGAGAATATGTCTCGGTGCTTCGATGAAACTTGCTTCCAAGCAAGTAATCACGGCTTCAGGTTCAGCCCCCTTGTCTTTGCAATTACGATCAACGCCTGCCGTCAAGGAACTGGCCCCGTGGGCAAGTTGGGAGCTCAGAATTCCTGCACTTGGTTGCGTGTGGAACTTGTAGCAACACATACAGCTTATTTCTCCCATTCCTGTAAGGCAGGAAGGGGGGGAGCAGAATGCACAGACCCAGGGGAAGAGAAAGTACCAAGGAACAGAGGGAAGGAACCACATTATAAACACAAACAGAAGCCAACGCAGGGAAAGTGAGTTTACGCAGGAGTTTCTACAGAGTCACGCCATTGGTGCATCAAGCTCAGCATCCCCTACACGCGCGGGCAACGCTTCTCTGGGATTTCAGGCAGAGTTCTCTTCCAGCCCTACCTGGACATGCAACCTGGGACCTTCTGCAGGCCACAGCACTGAGCCACAGCACTTCCCCTCTGCGATGGCAATCGTGAGGGCAAGCCTCCATTTGCCACGCCTGTACAAAGCTGCCTTGTACAGAGTCAGACCATCTAGCCCAATACTGTCCCACACTGACTGGCAGCAGCTCCATGTTGCCTGCCTGGTCGTCTGCCTGCTCCTTCCCCAGAGCTCAAAGGGAACTGCTCTCGAAGAATTGCAATCTTTGCATTCCAGGACAAGGCAGTTCCCTTCCCAGACGAAGGGCTGGGATGCTCTGCGGCAGCCTTTGCGAACACCCCCCCCAAACGCTTTAATAATAATAATTTTATTATTTATATGCCAGCCATCTGACTGGGCTGCCCCAGCCCTGATGGGAGTTGTAGTCCGAAGCCTCAGGAGGGCGCCAGCTTGGCAAAGGCTAAACTGTAGCAGATTCCAGTTAGGGTTTTTGTTCATTGTGTCACTGGGCGATCAGCGGCTGCGGGGAACCCTGAACCCTAAAAGAGGAGCAGGAGGGATCTGAGGAGCAGGTGGGGCTGAGGTTCAAGAGCGAAAAATGCCTCGCCAGCGGGACGTTTCGTTTTGCGCTGAAGCTGTGGTTGACTTTCAACAGCGTTCCCCACGTTTTGTAAATGAAAAGATTTTCCTGGGGAAGTGAGGCTCTGACTAGATCCCCTTTCCCGGAATACACAGACAAGGGCGACGGCTGAACCCTTTTCCCCTCCGCCACCGAGGTGCTTTTACAGGGAGCCCAGGCTAGACGGGGATCCCTGCCCCGAGGGCTTCCCAATATCAGGAGGGAAAATAATCGAAGATGGAAAGTAGATAAAAGAAATATAGTCGGCGATCCCTGCCCCGAGGGCTTCACAATGTCTAGAGGAGAGGGAATCGAAGATGGAAAGTAGACAGAAGAAATATAGACGGGGATCCCTGCCCCGAGGACTTCACAATATCAGGAGGGGGGGAATCGAAGATGGAAAGTAGATAGAAGAAATATAGACGGGGATCCCTGCCCCGAGGACTTCACAATATCTGGAAGGGGGAAATCAAAGGTGGAGAGTAGATAAAAGAAATATAGAGACGGGGGGGGGGTAAAGTTCTCCATTTATGCTGGATATGGAGAGGGCTGTCCCTGGCATTAAAACGCAGAGAGCACCTCATCGCCCCCTTTTCGAGGATGGAGACCCCCTCACTGGGGAGAAATAAGTGGGGTGGGAGGGGGCCGTACCTGGTGCGGCGGAGTGGAGCAGAGCAGCCAGGAGCAGGAGCAGCGCCCAGGACGACAGCAGGAGGATCCGCGGAGCCGGGCCGGCGGCGGCGGCGGCAGCCATGGGTCTGGGGTGTGCAAGGGTCCGCGGTGCGCGGGGAGGGGGCTCCGCAGTGCCAAGCCCGCGCCGAGATCGCCGTGCAGCTCCCCTCGGGTCCAAGCGGCAGCGATCAAGGCGCGCTCCGTCGGTGCCGCCGTCGCCGCTCGCCGCTTCTCTTCATTGCTGCATCTCCCGAAAGTTCGCCGTTCCCGCGGCTGCGCTGCCTCCCGCGGGTCTCTGCCTTGCGCTCGCTCTCCCCGCGCCCATGTCTCCCCCTACTGGCCGACGGCGATATTGCCAGCACGGCGGCGGCCAAGTGTCATCCTGAGCAAGGTTACCGCTAGGTGGTCGTAGGATTCTGGGCTGTACCAACTCAGGCCGCAAGGGAGGAGAGGATAGGCTGGAGTGTTCCTCGTGGAAAAATAAATAAGCGAACAAACAGACGCCTTGCATTTGGTAAAGAAGTATATCGGAAGAGGGCTGAACCGCCCTGAGACCTCCGGGTATAGAGGCGGTATATAAATTCAATTAATAATAATAATAATGCCCTCCTCCACTCTCAAATGCTGACACAAGGTTAGCAAGTGTGCAGGAGGGAGCAGGGATTTGAACCTACGGTTTCCCGATCTCACCTCTGCCACTGCTATATCACCGAGGTGGTTTCCAGTGTGTCATTCATGTGCATACCATAACTGTGTATGTCTGCACAGTTAAAGCATATTAAAGAGCTCTGTCTCCCTAGCACAACAAATCTACTTCTTTTTAAACTTATTGTGGTTTGGAAAGTCATAGGGAAATGCACTGAAAAGCGTGGGGTGAACAACTGATGACTAGGAAGATGTACCCAGCAAGCACCCAGAGTAAATGTGCGGTGGACACTTATTGCTGTATAACCTCCCCACCGATAGGGTTGCCGTATTTCAAAAAGTAAAGTTGTTGCAAGTTGTTGAACTTTTTTTAAGGAAGACCCCAAAATTGTTGAGTGTTTTTGTACAAAAAATGGTCCCCAAAAGGAGTGATTTTGACTTGCCTAAGATCCAGGATAAAGCGTCGCCTTTTGGAAATCCCCCCCCCCCCCAGATGTCAACTGCGCCTTTGAAGTCCCATTAACAGGAAAATCCGGACATATGGCAGCCGTACTCAACCAACAAATCAGAACGAGTGCTCAATAAAGACCGGATATAGTCAGACCTCTGTGTCAGCTTTGTGCAAGTAAATCTGGATGGGTGCTAATTAAAAACAGGTGGTCTGGAGTAGCACAGCAAGATGGATCCAATTAATGGGCCTTAAGTTGTTACCATGAGTTGTGACTAAGGCTGCACTCTTAACTCCATAGCTCAGTGGTAGAGCATTTGCCTTGCATTCAAAACACCCCAGGTTCAATTCCCAGCATCTCCAGTCAGGTCAAGGGTTTGAGGCCCACATTGGGCAAAAGAATCCTGCACTGCAGGAGGTAGGACTAGATGGCCCTCAAGATCCCTTCCAACTCGTAATTCTATGAAAACCCTGGAGGGCTGCTGCCATACAGTGTAGAGAGTAGTGCTCTAGATGGACCAGTAGGTCTAACTCAGCATAGGCAGCTTCCTCTGTCAGGTCCAATTAATTCAATAGGATTGATTTCTGCATACGCATGGTTAGGGCTGCACTGTTAAGTCCCTTTGATTTCAGTGGATTGACTCAAAGCATACTAAGTCTGGATCCATCCCAGTAAGGTAATGGTCAGTCCAGCATAAGACTCAGGGGCTCAGTAGGCAATTGGCTCTGCCCTCCAAGTCACAACTTTGCAACTGACTCTATCTGATTGCCTCCAGGCTTCCATTGAAAGACCACGATTGGATCCTGCAAGCCTGAAGACTGTTTGTGCCAGCTCTGTCTTATGATATCAACACCTCCTAAAGTGGTGGGCCTGTGGGGTGGGACCTGTGAACCTCCAGAAGTTTCTGGAACTACAGCTCCCATCATCCCTGACCATAGACCATGATGGCTGGGGTTGATGGGAGTTGGAGTTCAGCAACATCTTGAGGGCCACTGGTTCCTCAGAGTCAATTAAAGAAGCACAAAACATACAGTGATGGTTTCCTAGCCTGGCAGGTCTTTATTTCCTTCAGAATCTCTCCTAAGATGTACCTGATGAAGCCTACTGAATTCTTTCTCTCCCCCTTTCCTTCCTGGAATGCCCTTGTCATATTTCTGGGCAACACAATGATGGATGAAACAAAAGGAAGTTCAAGGTGCAGATTTGTTTATTCCCTGCTCCCCTCCTGAATTTGATGCATTCCAAAAATTATTTTAATGTTAATGGTCTTCTTAATCCTTTCTGCAGTGCACCTATCCAGTTGGATACCAGACTGTACAGTTATCTGCAGGAAGCAGGTCATCACTCTTTATCCAGTGACACAATGCGTAGCTGTTAATGCATATCTCAGATAAAAGTGCCCCTCAAACTAAACATTGCAAAGTTTAGCAATGCTAAATTCAGCTAATCCTAACAATAACAGTCCTCCACACCTCCTGTGTGTCGTCCTGTGCCAGGCAGCAGTAAAAGACACAGCCAAATTGACAAAAACATTAAAATCCTCAAAGTTGTACACACGCTGCACTTTCCCTATATAGAAAGCACTTCCACATAGCGGAGAAAGGTATGAAAACTTGTATGTAGAACATCATAAGTGATGACAGCACATGAGTATTTTGTTGCATTCAAATCTGAGGACACATGCATGTGTCTGGGAATTGCAGTTTGTTAAGGGGGTGTTGGGAACTGTAGCTCTGTGAGAGATTAAATTACAGTTCCCGTGATTCTTTGGGGGAAATTGTGCTCTTTAAATCTATGGTGTATTGATGTTTTGGCAATGTGCAGAGTTATTTACATGGTAGCACTTAAATAGTTAATTTTATAATGAATGATTTTAGAGTGTTGTTTGTGCTGTACTTTTGTACTGTTTTATTGTTGTTAGCCGCCCAGAGCCCGGCTTCAGCTGGGGAGGGCGGGATATAAATAAAATTATTATTATTATTATTATTATTATTATTATTATTATTATTATTATTATTATTATAAAAGGCATGCAGTTAATAAGCATTCTAGAATCAGCTGGCATTCCTAAAAATTACTGTGTGGTCGTTTCCCTAATATATCTCTGTGGAGACAGCTAGCCTATCTAGTGGAAGAATGGTGGAGCAAAGGAGTGGGAGGATCAGTCTCCCTGACAGTTGTCTACCTTTGAACCTGTCTACCTTTACAAACTTTTACCCTCGGAGAAGATCTGAAGGAAGGCTGGGTGGAGGGATGACAAATGGAATTCCTCACAGAATGGAACTCTGCCTGGGTGCCACATTTCAATAAGCACCAGCTTGTATCCATGGTTATATGGAATTTGTTTTGCTCAGTTACCTTAGTTAGGCCAGTAGTGGGGTGTGTAATGGAGGGTGGCGTGTCAAAGCACACCCATAATTTAAAAGGCTCATCAGAAACAGACACGGCATTCGGAAAGAAGAGGCATGTCCAAACTTCAGATTGGAACTGATGGTTAGCATTGCTAGAGCTGCAAAAATTATTGTCGCCGCGTAAGAAATAAGTCAATCATCTATCCAAATTTTGCCTGCCTTTTACAGCCAGTGAAAATTCTGCCACTGTTTTTAATGGGAAGTGTGGGTGAAGCTCCTATTCAGATGGTTTTCTGATGTGCCATTGTCCACATGTTCAGGCAAGAGAAGGGGACAATCTCCATTGCTGTGTGATGACCTCCAGATATTATAGGCCAGTGGTCAGGGATCATGGGAGTTGTAGTCCACAGCATCTGGAGGACGGCATCACACTGGTCCACCTATCTCGGTGCTGTCTATACTAACTGGCAGCGCCTCTCCAGCATTGCAGAAAGGAATCTTGCCCATCTCTCTCAGCAGTCAGCAGTCAGCAACTGAACCCAGGGCCTATTAAAGGCCCAGCATGTGCTGCCCTACTGAGCTATGGCTCCACCTCATGAGGGTTATTCCTCACACAATTATAATTATGGTAGCTCAAAACTCAACAACAGAAGTGCTATCTGTGTGGTGAGCTCCCTTCCAGCTATCAGAAGTGACCTAACTTCTGAAGTGAATCTGTCAAAGTTGTGTATGTTTCTAATTTGGGGGAGAGAAAAAAGTATGCTCTATCCCAGTACTAGGGAAAGGACATTGTTAAAATCACCTGAATGGATTAATACAGTGGTACCTCAGCTTACAGACACTTCAGGTTACAGATGCTTCAGGATACAGACTCTGCTAACCCAGAAATAGTACCTCGGGTTAAGAACTTTGCTTCAGATGAGAACAGAAATTGCGCGGTGGTGACAGCAGGAGGAGGCCCCATTAGCTAAAGTGGTACCTCAGGTTAAGAACAGTTTCAGGTTAAGAACGGACCTCCAGAACGAATTAAGTTCTTAACCTGAGGTACCACTGTACATGCAAATGAAAAATGACCTGCTCCTTCTCCCCCTTCCTCTGGAGAGTAGAGATGGCAACTCCAACCTGTTGAGATAATGGGGATTTCATCTCTCAGCATACATTTCAGACTCCCTGGTAATGCAGGGTTAGAAAGATGGATGGCTTCTCAATGGCCAATGATTTAAATATCCCATCAATAGCCTGCCTGGTGTTTATATTAACTCCACTGAGGGTGTAAAGGGAATCGTTTTTTGGAAGGTCTGCGATCCAAAAGCATGGTTCACATTTGCAGCTATTTCCCAGCTCAAGCAACAACAACAGAATTCCGCTTGATTCCGACTCTTCCATAAATTACACTTCTTCTGAGTGAATGATACAAACCAGTTGTTCCCTGAAAGTGATGTGGAAAGCAATCGGGTCAGTGTATTAATGCTAAAAGAATGTGGCTTCCTTGCTCAAGTTTTATTAAAAAGAAATAAACAGAGGTGGCATGCAGGGAAAGATGGCCTTGTCATGTAGGCCTCCTTTTGGAAAATAGCCCTGCGATCCATTGCTAGTTCTTGAGAAAATGATCTGCCAGCTTAAAACTAAGCTGTCAAAGGGTAAAATGTACAACTCAACAGCAAGGCAGTGTGTAGCACAAAATAACTGGTTATCTCGTGCAATGATAATGAGGTCATTGTCCTTGTAAAGGAGGTTGATAAACATCGCTGTGCTCTAAATGGTCTTTGATGGAGTTGACCAAGAGGTTAGAATCATTACCCATATCCTTCTGCTTCCAGAGAATGATCAGAAGAACTCATTTCTTCCACCAGCAACTGAATGCCAACAGGAAGTTTGCAATTTGCTGAACTGAAAAGGACTACAGATTCTTTAATCAAACTATTTATCCATACCACATAAATCCATGTTTTGTTCTTAGAGTTGGCAGGCAATAAAGGAAAACCATGTACCACGTCAGTAGGGCTGAAGGGGTGAGGAGAAAAAAAGAACATGTTCATGAATGTAATACTTTTGAAAATGGCCAGCAGATACCACTAGATTTTTTTTTGGGGGGGGGAATACAGATTCTTGTTTCCTATTTCCTGGACACACCATGGCTGGTGCATATTTACCCTGGCATCCAGTCTTTCTTGAGTAGAGTCTCGTTGTTGTTTAGTCGTTTAGTTGTGTCCGACTCTTCGTGACCCCATGGACCAGAGCATGCCAGGCACTCCTGTCTTCCACTGCCTCCCGCAGTTTGGTCAAACTCATGCTGGTAGCTTCAAGAACACTGTCCAACCATCTGATCCTCTGTCGTCCCCTTCTCCTTGTGTCCTCAATCTTTCCCAACATCAGCATTTTTTTCCAGGGAGTCTTCTCTTCTCATGAGGTGGCCAAAGTATTGGAGCCTCAGCTTCACGATCTGTCCTTCCAGTGAGCACTCAGGGCTGATTTCCTTCAGAATGGATAGGTTTGATCTTCTTGCAGTCCATGGGACTCTCAAGAGTCTCCTCCAGCACCATAATTCAAAAGCATCAATTCTTCGGCGATCAGCCTTCTTTATGGTCCAACTCTCACTTCCATACTACTGGGAAAACCATAGCTTTAACTATACAGACCTTTGTTGCCAAGGTGATGTCTCTGCTTTGTAAGATGCTGTCTAGGTTTGTCATTGCTTTTCTGAGTAGCGTCTAGACCTGAGCAAATGACTATAGAGGCAGAAAGAATGGCTCTCTGCTTCCTCTTTTTCAAATCCATAATTGCTAAGGAATCTTTAGTGATGGACCTTGTCAAAAGCTTTCTGGAAGTCCAAATATGTAATATCTACTGCCCAGATGCTTGTTGAAAATTTCAAAGAACTCTAAAATATTGGAAAAGCAGGACTTGGGTTTAGGCTTACAGAAGCCATGCTGATATTCCCAGCAGTGCTTGTTCTCTTAAAAACTAATAATGATTTCTGCACATTTACCCCAAACAGATCTATTTATTTTTATTTATTCATTGCCTTTGTATCCCAGCTTTCCTCCACAGAACCCAAGATGGCATACATGGTACTCCCCCTCCTCATTTAACCCCCACAACAACCTTGTGAGGTAGGTTAGGCTGAGCAGCAGCAACAGACTCAAAGCCGTCCCTGAGTTTCATGTCTGGGGACCTGAACCATGGTCTCCCAAGTCCTAGTCTGACACTCTAACCACTATGAAACACTGTTGTTAGGATAGCTGGCCTACAACCGCCCATCACATTTTTTAAAAGAAGGCATTGCATTGGCTACTTTACAATCTTCAAATAAGAAGGCTGGTTTTAGGGGCAAGCTGAACATTTTCATTACTAAGCCACCTCTTGCCTTCTCTGTTTCACTAGTTCCATCAGTGGTCCTTCCCAAATAAAGCATTTCAGAACTGGGTATGTATCTAACATCTTCCAAAGTCCTTCTGGCTGGTTTCCTGCTTTTGATGTACTTCAAGACATATGTATTGTTTGTCTTAATGCTTTTGGTAACATGCTCCTCACATTCCTTTCTCACTTGCCCTGTTGTCAACCTTACGCATTTTCCAAATAAAATATTACTGAGTTTCCACAGGCTTGTTTGCTCTGTCTTCTCTCTCCCTCCTTTATTCATTCATCCCTGCTTAAATCCAGAGTTCTGAACTTTCCATGTGATAAATGGCTTTTTAGAGAATATTACAAGCAGCCACTAATGCTCAGAAATGTGATATTTTAGGTGCCAGTCCTATATGCCCAAGGATAGGGACAGAGGAGAAATTTAATTCAGTAGGCATTAATAGCTGACTCTACGAAATTTGCATGTTCCAAAACAATATGCAAACCACAACACAAAGATCCTTCAAAATTTGTCCACTTGAGTTTTGTGATGTAGTTCTCCAGCCAATGTTTACTTTTTTTTTAAAAAAAGCATGCCTTAGGAGACAGTGTGCATAAAAACAAATATATTGGTGAAAATAACATACAAACATACATTATAATACAGGAAACTGCTTTCAGAAATGTGTACATTAGTCAAAACTGCAGGTAAAAATCTGTTTTATTGAGAGAAATTGGCACTAAGGTGTTGATGAATATTCATGAGGATTCTTATTTTAAAACCCACAGACTCCTGCAAAATGTAGGGAACTTTATTTAAGATTTGAGAAATGAGAAACTGGGTGAATCAAAATGGAAAGATCCTTCCATCCCTACCTGGGAGTAAGTCCCATTGAACTCTATGGTGTTCTTTCCAAGAAGACGTGCTGCTAAGAGTTCATTTATGTTGTCTTCAGTGTGATCCAAGTCTTTCCTAGATCTATTTTTTTAAAAAAAACCTTTAAAAATGGTCTCTGGTCTACTATTTGTAATGTGATTCATTAAGGTGAGCAGAAAAAGTAGCCTGCCTTTCTCTTGGGTTTTAAATTAATTTTTAAAGTAAGAAATGCAAATAAAGTAGTGTGTATGTACACACACACACACACACACACACACACCAGGGATACTACATTGGACAGGGTATTTTCTATGGTGGCACCAATCCTACAGAACACTTTGCTGAATGAGGTCTGTCAGGTCTCATCACTACGCTGTTCAGCTGATTGGTGAAGACGTGACTTTTAAACAAAGCATTTCTTCATTGTGTAATTTTTGCTTGCTCAGTTATGTTACTTTTGTGCTACTGGAATTTGTTAAATAGGTTGGATATAATTCATTTATTAATTTGAATATATATTGGTGGTTTTTTGAGGATTATGTCTTGCTTACTCTGTTTTCATTATTGTCTGTTAGCTACCTTGATTTCCTTTGGAGAAACAGACCATTTTCACTGAAATCATAGAAATCAATAATAGAATCATTGAAATGAATGACTAAATAAAATTGGGGAGGTTGGTTCCCCTCTGTGCCCTCCTGTGGATAAAAAGCTGTACCCATTTTAATATCCCCTTTTGTGATAACTTACCATCCCTCTGGTGGCCCACTAGGAATAATTTTTACATTTTTCACATTCCTCTTTCTGTGTACACAGGTTCTTTCAGCTTCAAGCTGTCTAACACGTATCTGAAGGAAGTCAAAATGAGTAAGTCAACATTTCAGTCACTGGGGGGCAGCACAGCCCACAAGAATTCTAGACCCAATGTATGAAAAACTGCAGTGGGAAGAACAGTGGCCATGCTATCTAAGGAAGACATCACAGTACAGTAATATGTTTTATTGGACTGATGTCTTCTAGTGAAACAGCATTCAAGCCTTTGAGTATTGCAAGGTGCTTCTTCAGAAGGTAAAAGCATAAAGTGGTGTGTGGTTTACAAAGCAAATGATCTGAGCTGACACGCTGACGGAATTGATTGAAATACAAATATAGTGCAGTCACTTTCAGGGCCGTCTTAAGCATATCCGGCACTGTGGTGCAAAGATCCCTCCGGCACCCCACCCCCCGTTTCCCAGAGTTATCAACCTTTTCCCAAGCCTCTGCGGGGATAGCTCTCCTCCCATGGGGGCTTGGGAAGGAAGCTGCACGTCTGCCAGCCATAAAGTTGGCAGGGCGCAGCTGCCGGGCATGCAGGAGGGAAAGGGGAGGCTGTCAGCAAGGCTCCTCCACTCGCTGGGGCGCCCCGAGAGGTCGTGCCCTGGCGCAATGTGCCAGTAAACCCAATGGGAAAGACGGCTCTGATCACTTTAAGCAAAACAATATCTTAGTGTTGGCCATACAGCTGTGGTTTGCCTCTGCTTCCCTGGAGAGAGAGAAATATATAGGCATGGGAAAGACAGATAGGCATGGGAAACTCCCAGTTTGCATGCTGTTTCCTGGGGTGGTGCTGCTGCAATGACCATAGTATTATTGGTATGGCATGCAGGAACCACCTCTTATTAAACTGCAGCATAAATAAACCCTAATACCAAAGTCTTGTGCAAGCTTAAAAACTTGGATAAAAAGCTTCTGACAGTCAAATTAACAATACTAGGCTACATTGACAAATACCCTGACTTGGTATTGGCCAGCTTTCCAGATTCCTATGGTATCATATGCTTTCATGGACCATTTCATCAGATGCATGAAGTGCCCACTTAAGTGCTTAGGCATATATACTCTGATTACAGAGGAAAAAATGAACAAAGTTAGGCCAAAAGGTCAAGCAATGCAAGAGGCAGCAGTTTGTGGGTCATAGCACTGTGGTTTTGTTTTTTTACATTGCAAACTGCCCTGTGATCCTCAGATGGAGGGCAGCAGAGAAATCCAGTAAATAAATAAAAGTAATAAATTCAATGCAGATCACAGAAGACTATAGGACTGGATTCAAATCTGATACAAGACACAAACAATGAGACTGTGACTCATTCATAGCTGGGGGCACACTTCTGTTTTTGTTCTGCCTTGTAGCCTAAAACAAATAGACATGAACCAATCTTGTTATCGTCCCATATTTCTAACTTGTACCGTGCAATTGGTACAAGTGAGAAACAATTGGATACAGTACATGCAGTTGGGTTTCACGTTTATTTATTTTGGATGGCTTTGGCCTGATTGAGTCTGAAAGGCCAGTGGTGGTTGGTGGTGACAGTGTTATAACTGATACCGCACCTTCCTAACTAGTCATGGAGTCCATTTGGTCAGCCATACATGCCTCAGTTAAAATACAGGAACCATTCAGGGGAATTTGCCACAGTGCTGTGTTATTGTTCCATCAAAGGGAAAGGCTGGCAGCAGAATTAACCCAGATGCAAAGGAAGCAATGGAAGGCTCAAATGATGCTTCGCACAGGCTTCAAAACATCTTTGCCCTGGGCTCGGCAGGGCATACAGCAAACACACCTCGTGTGACTATTTGTTTTTGTCTGAAAGTGATTTAGACTTTGTCCCAGGAAGCAAATTAACATGTTCCAAGCAGTCTGCCCATTGATCTTTAGCTCTTGCAGTGCTGGGGACACTTTATTTCAGTAACCCTAGAATCATAGAATCATAGAGTTGGAAGAGACCACAAGGGCCATCGAGTCCAACCCTCTGCCAAGCAGGAAACACCACCAGAGCTCTCCTGACATATGGTTGTCAAGCCTCTGCTTAAAGACCTCCAAAGAAGGAGACTCCACCACACTCCTTGGCAGCAAATTCCACTGTCGAACAGCTCTTACTGTCAGGAAGTTCTTCCTAATGTTTAGGTGGAATCTTCTTTCTTGTAGTTTGGATCCATTGCTCCGTGTCCGCTTCTCTGGAGCAGCAGAAAACAACCTTTCTCCCTCCTCTATGTGACATCCTTTTATATATTTGAACATGGCTATCATATCACCCCTTAACCTCCTCTTCTCCAGGCTAAACATGCCCAGCTCCCTTAGCCGTTCCTCATAAGGCATCGTTTCCAGGCCTTTGACCATTTTGGTTGCCCTCCTCTGGACACGTTCCAGTTTGTCAGTGTCCTTCTTGAACTGTGGTGCCCAGAACTGGACACATTACTCCAGGTGAGGTCTGACCAGAGCAGAATACAGTGGCACTATTACCTCCCTTGATCTAGATGCTATACTCCTATTGATGCAGCCCAGAATTGCATTGGCTTTTTTAGCTGCCGCGTCACACTGTTGGCTCATGTCAAGTTTGTGGTCCACCAAGACTCCTAGATCCTTTTCACATGTACTGCTCTCAAGCCAGGTGTCACCCATCTTGTATTTGTGCCTCTCATTTTTTTGCCCAAGTGCAATACTTTACATTTCTCCCTGTTAAAATTCATCTTGTTTGTTTTGGCCCAGTTCTCTAATCTGTCAAGGTCGTTTTGAAGTGTGATCCTGTCCTCTGGGGTGTTAGCCACCCCTCCCAGTTTGGTGTCATCTGCAAATTTGATCAGGATGCCCTTGAGTCCATCATCCAAGTCATTGATAAAGATGTTGAATAAGACCGGGCCCAAGACAGAACCCTGTGGCACCCCACTAGTCACTCTTCTCCAGGATGAAGAGGAACCATTGATGAGCACCCTTTGGGTTCGGTCAGTCAGCCAGTTACAAATCCACTGAGTGGTAGCATAGTCAAGACCGCATTTTACCAGCTTCTTTACAAGAATATCATGGGGCACCTTGTCAAATGCCTTGCTGAAATCAAGGTAGGCTACATCCACTGCGTTCCCTTCATCTACCAGGCTTGTAATTCTGTCAAAAAACGAGATCAGGTTAGTCTGACATGACTTATTTTTCAGAAATCCATGCTGACTATTGGTGATCACAGCATTCCTTTCTAGGTGCTCACAGACTGTTTGCTTAATGATCTGCTCCAGAATCTTCCCTGGTATTGATGTCAGACTGACTGGGCGGTAATTATTTGGGTCCTCTCTTTTCCCCTTTTTGAAAATAGGGACAACATTTGCCCTCCTCCAGTCTGCCGGGACTTCGCCTGTTCTCCAGGAATTCTCAAAGATGACTGCCAGTGGTTCTGAGATCACATCTGCCAGTTCTTTTAATACTCTTGGATGCAGTTCATCTGGCCCTGAAGACTTGAATACACCTAAACTAGCCAAGTATTCTTGTACTATCTCCTTAGTTATCCTGGGCTGTGTTTCCTCTGCTGAATCATTTGCTCCAAATTCTTCAGGTCGGGCATTGTTTTCTTTATCGGAGAAGACTGAGGCAAAGAAGGCATTGAGGAGTTCAGCACACCCTAAGTGTGCCCGGCACTCCAAGAGAGCTCTGAAGTGTGTGTGTGTGTGTGTGTGTGTGTGTGTGTGTGTGTGTGTGTCAGGCTCGCTTAACCACAAAAGCTGTCAGAATAGCTCTCATACTTAGTTGGTGCAGTGGGGATTCATCTGTATTACACAGCGCCTTCAAGTCTTGTTGAGGCAGGGGGTGGTGGTGCCAATGCTTGAAAGGTGAGAAGGTAGAGCAACCTACTGGAGCAACATCAGAGTTTTTGCTTCATAGTAGCAGCTTTAATAGTAAAATGGGGCACAGTCTCTTCCAGCTGGATAATGACTGACATAACAGACTCTCTGGAGAGGGATGGGCAACAGTCCTTTTCTATCTTCCAGCAATATCATTTTGATATCTGCTGCTGGTTTTCTTGTTGCAGCTACAATTTACACAACATTAAAAGAACAATCATAGAATTGTAGAGGGAAGGGACCCTGAGGATCACCTAGTGTCCAACGCAGGAATCTCAACTAAAGCATCCAAGGCAGATGGCCCTCCAACCTCTGCTTAAAAACCTCCAAGGAAGGAGAGTCTGCCATCTTTGAAGGGAGTCTGTTCCACTGTCAAACAGCTCTTACCATCAGAAAGCTCTTCCTGATGTTTAGTTGTAATCTCCCTTCTGGTAACTTGGAAGCCATTGGTTCAGGTCCTGCCCTCTGCAGCAGGAGAAAACAAGCTTGCTCCAGCTTCCATGTGACAGCCCTTGAGATATTTAGAGATGGGTATCATATCTCCTGTTAGTCTTCTCTTTTCCAGGCTAAACATATCCAACTCCTTCAACCATTCCTCGAAAGGCTTGGTATCCAGACCTTTGCCTTGACCATCTTGCTCACCCTCCTCTGCACTCATTCCAGCTTGTCAATGTCCTTCTTAAATTGCAACGACCAGAACTGGATACAGGACTCCAGGTGTGGTCTGACCAAGGCAGAACATATACATCGGCCTTGTCTTGCCTCAGCAATGGACTGGATGAGAGCCAAGAAACTGAAGTTCAACAAATCTTTGGCAAGGGCATTCACATATTCGAAGCTTAGCAGTTTTATCCTTTTTTTCTGCCATTCCGATTGGGAGTGTACATGAGGTATGTTTACCATTCAGGCTCTAAAATTAGAAGCAGACTTGTCAAGTTGCTACCTTCTTATGACATTAGCCTGGAGCACAGCCCTTCTCCAGCTGGAAAAAAAGCAGTGTGTCAGAAATGAAAGCAAAATATGTGCTTTTGATGATCGCTTGATCTTCTTTCATGTAGTTAAGGACTTAAGACTTGCTTCTTACTCATAGCCAATATTCAGTGCACCTCTAAGATATTGTCAAGCTTTTTGTAGCCCTTCAGACATAAGATGGTTAATAAGAAGATCAAAATGAAGTTCCCAACATTTTCTGGAATGGACTCCTTTTCTTAAATATGTATTGCATGCAGAAATTCAGCAGAATCCACTTCTCCCATTACATTAAGAATCCACTTCTCCCATTAAGAACGGTTTCAGGTTAAGAACGGACCTCCAGAATGAATTAAGTTCTTAACCCGAGGTACCACTTTAGCTAATGGGGCCTCCTGCTGCCGCTGCGCCACCATCGCACGATTTCTGTTCTCATCCTGAAGCAAAGTTCTTAACCCAAGGTATTATTTCTGGTTTAGCAGAGTCTGTAATCTGAAGCATCTGTAACCTGAAGTGTCTGTAACCCGAGGTACCACTGAACTTCATCACCATGCAAAGGAAATTTATATCCAATGGGCTCTCAGACATGGGCTCCTTTACTGACCAACTACCTGATTCTGAACCTGCTGGTGCTAATGCTCTTGAATTGGGGCTGGTTAACCCCCACCCACCCCTGCTACTGCTTTCTATGTAAAATGGGGCTCCTCACACAGATCAACAGAACTATGTCTAATCCACTGTTTCGGAGTGAAGTGTGGAGGGGAAGCTTTGGTGGCAATATAAAAACAAATAACCCAATGAGTACACAAGCATCTGTGTTAAAAAAAATTGTCGATTTGTCTATTCCATCAAATGTTTCAGTCCAAGAAAGTGATACTTTCCTTTTCATTCCAATTAGTTTTAAACAGGAAACTTTGTGGTAGACCTGCTTTGTGTCTGATTGTTAAGCATCTTGCATGGCTCATTGTTCCTCAAAGACAACCTTTTCACCTGAATCAGGAAATATAGGCAACCAGCGCTCTGCAAAACCTGCTTTTATATTTTGCAGTCACAGTTACAAGCATCATATGCCGCTGCAGTTTGATTAGTGTAATCAGATTTCATTTAATCAAAGGGTGCTATTCAGTGCTAACCCTACTCAGAGTAGACCCATTTAAGTTAATGGATAAGACTGAGGACTTATCTACATTTTCATTTTTCCTCTGATTTCTAAGCAGAGGTTGGAGAAGTTTTTATTTTGTCCTGCCCCTTTCCCCAGGAAAACTCACTGTTTGCTGCTGAATCAGAACAAACATCAGTCTGCAGGCATCAAAGACCCAATTGATGTTTGTGCCGATTCAGGAGTAAGCAGCAAGAAGTGGCAGGACAAAAGAAAAACCTCTCAGACCCACGCCTAGAGAACATGGGGCAAATGGAAGTGTGGATGAACCTTGACTTAGGTTCACTAATTTCTATGGGTCTGGCAAGTGGTCTTTTTTTTTTGCCCCCATTCATGATCAGTCACCAAAATGGGGAAGGGAAATATGGAAAGGAAGCCACATTTTAGCTCAGACACAGGAAAAACATCTTCCACGCCATGTGCCACTCAAATGTATTGTTGTGGGTGTCATGTTTTACTCCAAGGCAATGTGCAGCATGTTGTAAGAACTCTTGCCCAAGTATCACCAGAGGCAAACTCTCATAAATGAGCTGATAATCCCTTGTCTTTCTGACATTTGCACTTGCTGCAATGAGAACGAAGAGGTGCAATTGTTTCCCATCTTTCTTATTATACAGCTACATTGAATTGTAGGCTCCAGTGCTCACCCCTTTCTGCATCTTGTCTCGTGGGATTTTAGCTGGAGGAAAAACCAACAGGTAGCTTTTAAAACCAACGTATTATAGGAAGTGTCATGTGGTTATTAAGTAATGATTTGCTGTCAAGAAACACAGATTCCATCAGGCTTGATACTCCTTTGCTACTGCATGCTTCTTTGTGCACAAACACAGTTTGAAAATGTAAAATATGGGAGCCAAACGAGATCTGAGTGTGAGAACTTTGATTTCTGCCAAGCAGCTTTCCCCCTCTGGATTACTGCAAAATGCACACAGGCCACCCTAGATAGGTGGTCCTGGCTCAAAGGCATTATGGTTTTTTTTTAAATAATATTTTTTATTGATTTTCAAGAATATAAGCATACAACATAAAACAATACAAAATCCAAATATCGGATTACTCTGAATCTCCTGACTTCTATTTTCAACTGCATATCAGTACTTCTCCAGTTTTTCATCTTCCTAAATTATCTATACGTTCTGTTACATTACAAGTGTATTTAAAATCCTGCTAATGTTTTGACCTGCTTACAATGGTTTTGTATATGCATTATAAACATTTCCCATTCTTTTTTAAATTTCTTGTCTTCTTGATTCCTGAGCTTTCCAGTTAGTTTTGCCTTTTCGGCATAGTCCATCAACTTGATTTGCCATCCTGCATTATGAAAGATTTCACTGGTGGTGAAGGAGTGAGCTGTACCACAGTGCTACGAGCCATCCATTGCAGGGGGCAGAAGCATCTACACTTAGAGTGGTCATGTGCCCTATTTTACAGCAGACGCTCGTCTGTTTCAAGGGCTGTCAAGATATATTCCTCTATTTGAAGGGCTGGTCCAGGTCTGCTTCAAAGCTAAAAGTATCAAAGGAAGGAAGAACAACACGGGCCTCAAAGTTACCCCTCAACCTTTAACGCTGGAGAAGCAGGCTGACAACCTGATCACCTGTTCACTGTCTTCCTCACTATGGCCAGATGTGTTGTTTTTCTATTTCAATTACAGAAATTATTTCTAAATTTACATCTCTACATAAGAATTAGCTCGTGAAAGATCTGTGCCCTCTTTTTTGGTGGGTGATGAATAGTCTCTTTTTTCAGTGATACACCAGATCTTCACTGCCCAATGGGAGGCACCAGCACAGACCACAAACAGTGTGATCCTAAACACGTCCGCTTAGATGCAAGGCATATTTAATTCCGTGGAATTTACTCCAACATGAGGATTGCAGCCTAATGTTCCTGCTTCTCAGATCCAACCATTTAGTGCAAATTTCCTGACCTCTTTTTTCTTCACCAGTAAATGAGGCCCGGAACTGGCAAAAAACAAGGAAGCTAGAGGCACACATCTTGGCTAGAGGTCAGTACATTTTCTTCTGAAGTCTTTCCATGAGCACCAATGCAGGGGTAATGAAAGGAGATTGGTACCTTGTGGGAAATCAGAAGATGAGGTTCATTGGAGAGGACAAGCTCTTTTGCTGCCAGGATGAGAAATGAATAGGTTTGTTGTACTGCATGCATCTGTGACAAAAGACACGTTTCAAGAGATGAATGAGCCAATGCTCCGCTGGGAAAGAACACCAGGGAAAATGCATTTAACTCTTCCCTTGTTCATCAGAGATGCATCTCTACTGCATAGGCAGTCCATTAAAAGGAGTTATTTTCAATAGTAGTCCATTCTTCAGCTGGACCATTTCATCTGCTTATTATATTTATACCTTACCCCTGGGCTCAAGGCAGCTTACAGCAATTGCCCCCCCTCTCTCCCCCTTAATCTCTCTCCCCAAAGGATTCATAAACCTCAGGTGAGGAGATAGCATCAGCAGTTGGCATCATCTGGTACCCAAGGCTCACATCCTACCAACAGTCCTGCTCTATCTCCAAGCAGGGAAGCCCACTTTTAGCTATTCCCCTGTCAGCTGGGCAGCATCAAGGGAATGTCAAGGAGCAGAACATTTTACAGCTCACCTCCCATAATTATGATGGAAATCCTTCCCCGCCCCTGAGGGAAGGTATAAATTTCCTCCAGCATCTGATGCCCTTAGAAGGCTGCAAAATTTCTTGCATTGTGAAGGAATGCTGCCGTCCTTTCCCCCCAGTCAAGTCTTGCACGTGATGATCAGGGTGTTGCATGAGGTGGTGCAACTCTCATGCCGCCCCTTTCCATCTCATTCTTACACAGCCCCTTCCAGCACTTGATCACAGTCTCCCCTTGCCAGACATATGCCACACATTCAAAACAGCACTTTCTTCTTCCTCGCTAGTCCTCTGTTCCTTCTCTCCAACCCTCCTGACATTCCCCTTTAAATGCAAACAGAATCAAATTTATTCCCCATCCCTGGTCCTGAGTGGCGGTTTCCCAGAAGCCCTCATTAACCTTGCTATGAATCTGGTGAGCCTCTAGTTATTAGCTTGCACTGACTTGTGGGTGTTAAAGGTCAGAATGGTTTGTGAAGTGACAAATGTGTGGGCAATTGTCTTATATCTCTACTTTTGGTTCTCTTTCTTGTGTGTCACTCAAGGCCCGTCTCTTCATCAAATGTTATGTTACGGCTCCACTTCTTCATTTCACAGAGGATTCTATTTGACTTTTAAAACTCTATTGTTATTGTTATTGGCATCATTAGCATTTTTTGTCACTTTACACAATAAATTGCCTAAGTCTCAAAGTGACTTAGCAGCAACAACAAATGCAAACAAATAAAATAACTTAAAAGCCAGATTAGAATGATGCAATACAATACAAATTTATTAAAACGTTCAGCCAGCTATGCAGCAAGAAGCACAAGTCCTACTCCACCTGGCTAAAGGATGATCACAGTAAGGCCTAACTTAACCTCTAAAAGCTGATATTCTGTCAACCTGTGAGTTTACACATGACCAATTCTGAAACATAGTAATAACCAGTAAGTCTGAGATTTTTCCCACATAGTTCCTTAATGGAATTGTTGGCTAATGACTTGGTTAGAAGTAATGAATTGATACAGGCATTAATCACCTGACAGCCTTAATTTGTAATATTTGTAAATATTTGTAAAACAACAACAACAACAACAAACTACTTGGTTTGTATAGGAAGTTTCAGCCTCCTAAGATACCTTGGCCAATGCAAAGTCCTCTAGAAGATAGTAGTAGTGATAACTAATATGTATAGGGATGCATTACATCAGTCAAGATGCAGCAGAGCAACATATGTTTGTCGTGTTCTGCCTTCACACAGGCACAGCTACTAGAATCTCAGAGCAGACAAGGTCCAAAAATATGTTCTTTAATACAAGCGACTAATCAAATTAAGAAAAAGTCCTTGCAATCTGCCCACTCTGTCGTGAAATGAAGCCATGTGGGCGACTTTAGCTCTGACACATGAGTCAATAACACCCCCTACACACAGAAAAACCCCTCAGGGCTCTCGTTTACTGAAAAATCAAATACCACTATACCTTAATCCTTATTTGCACAGGCTTCTGTATTACAGTATTTGACACATTTACAAGTATCTAGGATAGAAACTTGTTGAATGTGACCCAGATTCCCAGCAGTGACTTGGACACTGACTCAAAGAGAGAGGATCCAGATGAGACAGAATGGCCAGTAACACAGGCCAAAGAAGCAAAGAATCATCAAGCCTGAGTCCATCAAGTACCTCCTAAGCCAGAGATCCCTAATGCGGATGCCCCAGCAAGCGGCAGCAGCCTCATCTGAAATCCTGCTCATCACTACAGGCAGTGCACCCAGTGATAGATAACAGAGATGAGGCAGAGTGTCAGGCTCCAAGCCAAAAGGCTGGAGCAACTCTTTTTCATGAGGTGGGTAGGGCCTAAGAAGGGTTGTCAGGTCCAGGGTATATGCAAGGATACACATAATACCATGCATTCATTGGAATAAGTCATCTTACTCCCTGGACCACCCTTGTTTCCAGATGGTCCCTGCCTGTCTCTGGTTTTCCACTCTAGGCTAGGTGTTCCCAAATAGCTTCATGTGCTTCATTCATGTGGTCCATGGCTTATCTGTAAAAATACTCTTTAAAATCGTACAGTGAAGATCTGGCCACTGCAGATCCGGAGCCAGTGACTCTGTTTTCATTTTTTAATTTCTTATTATATTGCAATTTCAAATTTACAGGTAAAAGGCATCTTTTCCTTTACATTTACACACATAGTCTACTTATTCTTCTATACATGCTCATATAATGAGGGACTTTCCCCTACCTCTTAACAGCTTCATCTTCTCTCTTTATTTATTTATTTTTTTAGTACTATGTTCTAATATACCTTCAACCTTCTCTTTATATAGGATATCTCCACTAATTGTCTTTTCCTTTGTGAAATTTACTCTAGGCACACCCAAGTTTTAATTTGGGAACCATGTTTGCATATATAATTTTTAAAATTTATATACCAGCCACTCTATTTTAAAAAAGGGTGAAGCTTAATATAGAAAAGGGTGACCCAAACAGCTGGAGTTTCTTCACTGAAAGGAAAGGCTTTGGGGATTTTTTTAGCTAAACTGGAAGTTTGGGGCTTTTTAGTTTAGAAAAAAAAAAGTGAAGTGACAGAGGTGCCTAAAATTTCACATGATGTGGATAAATTTGAAAATGTTTTCTCCCTCTCTCATTATACTAGAATCTGTTCTGATCTCATCCCATGCTGCAGAACTAATCGGCTAGAGTTTCAGGGCAAACAAGGAAAGTACTTCCTGACTTATAATATTCACTGCCACAATATGTGGGGACTGATAACCACTGACTTGCATGGTTTTGAAAGGGAATTGAATGAATTCATGGAGGATGACTATAAGTCGTGATGGCTGTAAGTGTCTATAAAAGTCATGATGGTAATGTGCTAGCTCCAAGTTCATAGGAAGTATGCCTCTGATGGTGTAATCCTATACATCAGACATCCCCAAACTCGGCCCTCTAGATGTTTTGGGACTACAACTCCCATCATCCCTAGCTAACAAGACCAGTGGTCAGGGATGATGGGAACTGTAGTCCCAAAATGTCTGGAGGGCTGAGTTTGGGGGTGCCTGCTATACATGTTTGCTCAGAAGTAAGTCTCATTGTGTTCAATGGGTCTTACTGCCAAATACATCTGCCTAGGATTACATTATGAGGCTGTGTACACATTGTCATTTTATTCTGGCTCCAGCCCACTCCCACCTCTGGTGTTTGAAGCCAAGTACACATGGTGCCAGCCACAAACCATCTGCATCCTGCAGCTTTTTGAGAAATACACCTGTCTGATGCACTTTCCCTCAGACCAGGTTCCATCCAATTTGAGAATAAAAGCTGTTTGTGAAGCTGAGATGTGTACATTCCAGACAGCTGTTGCGCATGCTCTGATGTTAGTGCATGCACAGATGACAGCTTCGGTGAACTGGAGTTCAGCATGAGAAAATAAATCAAGTGATGGGCATGGGGGGGAGACATCCCCCCCCCAATGCATACAGTAACTTTATAAAGCAGCTTGAAACACAGTGGGGAGAAACAGCCTAGCTGCCCTTCAAGCCAATAGCCCAAATTACTAGTTGCTGAAAAATAACAGAGGAAGCTATTGCTCTCGTGTCCTGCCCGCACAAGACGCACCTGCTTGACTATTTAGGGTTGCTTTATTTTGAAGAGCAAAAAAGCGGACACATTTGCCAAATTCTACTTTTAACTATGGATCGCTATGACGACTCTACCCATGAAAAATAGGGTGTGTCCTGGGAAAAGAGGACATATAGCAATCCTACTATTCTGTAAAAATAGAATGGTGCACTAGGCTTATGATCTGATCCAGCAAAGGCTCTTCTTTAGTTGTTCTGTTTTTGTGAAAGTCCTGCCTCCTCCATTGTATACTGAAATCTCATGCATGGCTCATGCAAATAAAATGGAACTGCATTGGCTGGGTAGGCAAATTGCCTGATAAGCAAATGGTAGTTTGGTGTAAGTTTTTTTTTCCTTTTGTCATTGTCTTAGTCAACTTCAAGAACTGAGTGCTAACTTCTGACTTAGAACTGACCTGTTGCGTTCAGGGAAGCCAACAAAACAAGGATCAAATTAACATAAAGTTAAAACGGAAGAATTTTTTATTGGTGAAATCAGCGCCCAAATTGTTTCTATAAAATGAAACTGACTTCCCAGGAAGGAACCTGCTTCTTCATTAGAATGATATTGTACAGTGGTACCTCATGTTAAGAACTAAATTCGTTCCAGAGGTCCGTTCTTAACCTGAAACTGTTCTTAACCTGAGGTACCTCTTTAGCTAATGGGGCCTCCCGCTGCTGCAACACCACCGCCACACGATTTCTGTTCTCATCCTGAAGCAAAGTTCTTAACCCAAGGTACCACTGTAATGCCAGAAGAGTAATTATACATTTTGCGAGTAATGGGAAGAAATGTGGAAGATCCAGCAGAACCATTTCTGGATGCTTGACAATCACAGATGTCCAGATTTGGCATTTTCATACCTTGTATCTTCAAGCATCTTAGGAGATGGTAGGAACTCACAAGGTTATGATTGGACAAGTAATCTTAAGATCTTTTTTGGACAGCTCTATGTGGGATTTCCATAAGGAGAGAAATCAAAATGCAAAGCAGGGTTTTGTCTTCACTTGCCCTGAGGGCCATGCAGGAATGTATTTTTGCTACTTCCTTTCAACGTTGGTGTAGGAAACCTTTTTATTTCAAAGAGCACATAGAGCTAAGCCTGGAGCTGTCAAGTTGTAATTCCTACTGCTAACCTCTTCGTATTTTCTTAGTATTGTGGTGGAAACAGAGGGAATTAAGTCACCCATTAGTCCCACTGAAATGAATGGGAGACAAGTTAGTCATGGCTAAACTTGTCCAGTTCATTTCAGTGGGACTAATTCATGACTAAGTTCCTCTGAATCCAGCTCATTGCAATTGCAGCATGTTTGCTTTTTATAGCACAAAAAGCCTTGTATCTGACATGGCTTGGAAAGAAACAAAAAAATCAGTGCCGTTTTGAAATGTTCAGTCTGCCTTCTTGATTCAAGAAGATCCCCATGATTCCAGGAACTATCATGCAAATTTTGGTTATGATATCTTAAGAGGTGCCCAAATGCATAGACAACAGATTTTTTAAAATTGCCCAGAATCAAGGCATGTTCTCATATGTAGCATGTGGCCTCTGGTGGGGCTTGATTATGCTGTTCTAGAACCACTTGCTTACTGTTAGTTCCTTCTTCTGTAGCATTTTCCTTGGCTTAATTATTTAAGTCTCTGATTGTAGCAGCCCATGCGCATTAATAGATCTGTTGATGTCACGCCTTGCAGAAATGGGAGGTCCTTCCTGATATTATAGTTTATACTCTGCTAGCTGGGTTCCCTCCCCCCAAAAAATGTGAAAATCATTTTCAAAGCTATAACAGTCTAGGAAATGGCGCTTTTAGAGTAATTAACCAATTCATTATTATTGCCGTCTGAATAGATCCAGAATGTCTTTACCCCAGGTGTGCTTTGATGTTATAATATATGTCAGCACTCCAGAAAACAATCTTCACCATCAGCCTTTAGTTCAATTCGGTTGAATTAAATAGATGGTCTCTCTCACACACACCCAATCCACATTGCTCCATACTCCACTTTGAACCCGCAACACAAAAGGGAAAGGGCTACTGTTGCTTACCTGATATTATATTAATCAGAAACATCAAGGACATCTGGCTGTATAATGTTGAATGTTAACCATTGATTTTGTTCTCTTTATTTTAATTCTGTTTCTAAATTAAGATTAATGCACTAGCTACAGATAATGAACCAAACATCTGCAAAGGTATAGTGAACCTAACACGTTTCATCCTGTGCATGTATGAATGATGCTAGGGCGTCGTGGTTTGCTAATTTGTATTTATATTTGCATTTTTTCTGTAAAGCCCAATAAAAGCTGTATTAAAAAAACAAACTAGATTTGGCATTACTGACTTATGACTTTGATAATCATAATAAAACAGAGTCCTAAATCAGAGCCCTTTGCTAAATGTTGCCAGACATAATGCCATCAGATAACAATGCATTGGTGTCATTCAAAATACTATGTTGACTCTCAAGATTGAGCTCCTGTTTACTACAATCATGTTTCTAACAAAAAAACCCAAAATAGCACACCTGTTTCATATATGTTTAAAGTCAAATTTCCCCAGTTGGTTGTAAACAGAATTTGGGGAAATCCTGCCCTTAATCAACTGTAACCAAGCTCTCTGGGGGCTTTCTCAAAGTTCTGACACTCGAGGGATGTAGAAAGGTCAAACTGAAAATGAAACTTTCTGCTGCTTTATTTGGAACAGAGTGAATGAATCACACAAAGATGTTTTTGCTCATTTCCTGCGGCTGCACATAGCTGAAACAAGTAAGAGAAACCTTGTGTTATTGCTACACAGAATATTCACCGGTTTTTATTTGGGGTAGAAACTGTCGTTTCATTGGGGTAGGTTCCCCACACCCCTGGAAATGATTAAAATGTGTTGATAGTCACCTTTTCTCTCTTCTGTTCAGTGCCATTGCTTCTCTTAGCTGCTACTGTCTTTTTTTCCTTTGGCAGCTTCTTCTTCATCCAGTCTGGATTAGTCACATGGGTGATTCCACCCAATCAGAGATAATACTGTGAACGCTAAATAGCAAATTGGATTTGGCCCAGCGCAGTGTGTAAGTCAGCATTTTTTCATGGAATGCAAAAAGAAGGGGAGGATTCTTATTTTTATTTTTTAGCACTGCCAAAAAAATTTTTTAAAGCATCTGTGAGTAATTTCATCTCAGCTTTAATTACCCATGGAAAAAGCAGAGGTTGAATGCAGAGGTTTGTTTTGAACAAGGTAAACTGCTGCCCTGATCTTTTTATGCTGACTTTGGCTACAATGTTTCCTTGTGAATAACTACTTGTATGCAGATAACACCTAGCTATTTTGGCTCAGATCTTCACGTGTGCTTCATTGGAGACATGGAGCTGGGTGGCTTTAAAAAGAGGATTAGGCTATCAGCAGTTACTCGCCACAACGGTTACCGGTATGTTCTACCTCCACTTAGCTGCCCCATGTACTCAAATATCTGGGATAACTTAACCCATCCACTTTGTGTCCAGAAACTGACCCTCTTGAATTTAAATTAGAGATCCTTGTGGGTAGTAGAATTCTGTGTATTCACTGGAGCCTCAGCATCTAAAGCAGATTAGTAGACCAAGCAGTGTATATAACTCAAGGTCTGTCAGATTATATTTGTTTGACCCCAGTAAATACCACTGCATATTGTTCACCCTAATCTTAAAGGAAGGACGGTCTTAGACAATTAATGTACCGGTATTTGCTTTAGAAGAAAAGGCAAGAGTCCATACTACAGTATAACACTCATGTGTGTGTCAAAAATGAGGTGCCAGTACTCATATCTTGAACAGTGGGTGCCAGCAAAAAAATGGCTGTCATGTACATAAAAAAAGAGAGATGTTGGTACTCTGTACTAGTTAGTAGTGTCACAAAAAAAGCACTGATAACACTGCTATTTTAGGGAACAGGACAAAATCCCATCTACAGAAAGAGTTGAATTTGGCACTTAGATTTTGCATAGTGTTCTAATCTTCATGTCTGTTCACCACCTTTTCTAATCAATAATTAGAGCAATATAACACATCTCTGTCAAAGTCAAGTTTTTTTCTGTAGGAAAGATTTTGTCCTGACTATTTTTCATTATAGGAACATTGTTATAGTTGTCATAGGATTATTGAGCTGAGAACCAGCGCTAAATCAAGCACAGATGAAATCATTCATGACACATAATGTGGATTAAACTGCATTAAACTAGAATCTGTTTTGAGACCTTCTTTCTTGCACTTGGATGGTGTCGCTGTGACATGAATTGGTGCACTGGGAATAAGTTTTCCAACAGTCTATAAGGTAATTTTACTGACGGGATCTTCCTTTTCAAGAACCATTGTGTCTTGTGCTCACAGTGTAAGCCGCCGCCACCAACACCGCAACCACACACACACACACACAAAGAGAGAGAGAGAGAGAGTAACAACAAAGATATCTGCTTTCAGACATAGGCCATAGTATTTCTGAAAATTCAAGAAAGCAATTCTATTTTTCTTCTTATCATCCTATACGGCAAGCACGAAAATAAAACTCCCCAAAATGTTCACCTTCCCAGCAACTTCTCCTCCTCCAAAAACACACCCTAAGCCTGTTCAAGTAGGTACCACGTAGTGCCAGTGGTGGGGGAACCATCAATTTGATGTTGACCTTTAACTTCCCTCCTACATTCTTCTAATGGTTGTCTTCAGAAAGGCAGAACTTCATGCATTACTCATATTAAAGCTTTTTTTTAATCACATTTCAATGCTTTGGAAATAGCAGCTCTAACCAACAGCTTTCTGAATCAGCCTTGATTTCAGTATTTGCAAAAGTAATTATGAGATTTGTTTCCCATCACTACTATTAATTTTAGTGTGACAAACCTACTGAAATCTTATGGCAGGCACTGAGAACTAAAGCAATTTTTTCAAGTGTGGTATCTACAAACTTTGCTGTAGAGGAGAAAAGTTTGTACTGCTGCCCACCCCCCAGCCTTCCACACCTGGGGTTGGTCTCTCACCTTTGATGGCTGTTTGCCACTCCCTTAACTTGCCACCCAGGACACATTCCCCCTTTCACTGCCCCACCAGCTAGATCTGGTGATGTATCTATGGCCTCTCTTCCCTGAGGAGAAGTAACATTTATATACAGTGGTACCTCGGGTTACATACGCTTCAGGTTACAGACTCCGCTAACCCAGAAATAGTACCTCAGGTTAAGAACTTTGCTTCAGGATGAGAACAGAAATCGTGCTCCGGCGGCACAGCAGCAGCAGGAGGCCCCATTAGCTAAAGTGGTGCTTCAGGTTAAGAACAGTTTCAGGTTAAGAACAGACCTCCAGAATGAATTAAGTACTTAACCTGAGGTACCACTGTAATACTTAAGTCTGTGCAAAAAATGCAGCAGATATAACAATCTTGTAACCGTTACAGCATAGAATGTAGGCCGATTGTATTATATTTTTATTGCAGAAAGTTGTTGAGGGTGAGAGAGAGTTGCTTGCTTAAGGCTGAGGGAGATTCAAAGCAGGAATTAACTTTTAGCTGCTGAGTTTTCTTTTTAATGACTGTGTAGAACTTGCCCTGCCATTAGACAAAGTGAGGCAGCCCCCTCAGGTGGCTGATGCTGGGATGCAGTGGCAACACACACACACACACCACATTTATTCTGCACCTTCCCCAGACCAGTAGCAGGTGACATGCCTGGGCTGCACCATTCACCTAAACTCCCTCCAGTTGTATCACCGCTGCACACCAGGATGGAGAGGGAGAAAGGTGAGACTGCAGTAAGGTTGGCACAGAGCAAATGTGCCGGCGGAGAAGGAGGAGGAGAAGAAGAAGAAGAGGAGGAGGAGGAGTTTGGACTTGATATTCCGCCTTTCATTCCCCTTAAGGAGTGGCTAACCATCTCCTTTCCCTCCTCCCCCACAACAAACACTCTGTGAGGTGAGTGAGGCTGAGAGACTTCAGAGAAGTGTGACTAGCCCAAGGTCACCCAGCAGCTGCATGTGGAGGAGCGGAGACACAAACCTGGTTCACCAGATTATGAGACTACCGCTCTTAACCACTACACCACACTGGCTCCCTTGCCCCAGACACTCTCCTCTGTTGCAGGATAGAACTGTGTGTGCTATATGGCCTGACATATGCTCCTATGGCTAGCCAGCTGCGTTCAGGTCTGGTGAAGGATGCCATCTCCTCATAAATGTAGACATAAGATTCAGCTTCCAATCTGGCCAACTTCTGTACAACAAATGGGGTGGGGGCCATTCCTGATTGTGATATATCTTTTTAGCCTTAGTTTGAGGAGATTTCCATTATACAAGGTATTTCAGGTGTGTGGATTTGTGTTTTAGGTGCTTGGCGGGCTTCCCACACACACCTAGTTCTCCTTTGGCTGTTTAAACAAGAGGCACTTAAATAGCTATTGGAAGGATTCAAATCTGCTTGATGATGTCACACAATCTGACCTTAATATTCAAATAGAACTGTTTTATGCATCTAAATATACCAGTGTGGGAGAGTTCATGCCCTATATGGAGTCCCCAGATGGCATGTTTCTCTAGGGCAAAAATATAAATAAACAAAATGTACTTTTTTTAGAATGTGCATTTTCACAGATGCAAGAAGATGCTTATTTACCAGCTATTCAATAGCCTCTAGGCTAGTATTCAAATTAAATGTGGCTGTTTCCCATGTTACATGACACAAGAGCCATATGCTTAAATTTACAGCTCCTGGGCTTCCTTATACCTGTCTGCTCAGAAATAGGTCCCATTGCATTCAGTGATTTTTCTCCCAGGAAAGTAAATATCCTAAGGCAGATTCAATCACACTCGCCTCCGTTTTGAACTGTGGCCATTCAAGCATTACAAGTGAAAAGAAGCGCATTTTGAGGTTCTAGGGGACACAGAAAGGGATCTGTTTTCCAATTACTTGCCTGCTCAAAACAAGTACATATCTTAGTAAAGGCTTTTTGAATATGCTCAGCCAGTGTCTGAGGTGAAAGAGATGTCATTGTTATTTTACAGATAATTAAAGGTGCGACTCACGAAGGCATCAACATTCAAAAACTAACTGGGCAATCCTAATCATGTTCACTCAGTGGCAGGGATGGGGTTAGAAATGTGATTTAGTTCACATTTAAAGACAAATCTACCTAAATCACACTTTCCAAAATAATAAGCAAACTGAAACATAAGTACAGTGGTACCTCGGGTTATGAACTTAATTCATTCCGAAGGTCCGTTCTTAACCCGAAACCATTCTTAACCTGAGGTGCACTTTTGCTAATGGGGCCTCCTGCTGCCACTGTGCTGCCACCGCACAATTTCCGTTCTCATCCTGTGGCAAAGTTCTCAACCCAAGGTACTACTTCCAGGTTAGCGGAGATTGTAACCTGATGTGTTTGTAACCCGAGGTACCATTGTACTATTCAAGATTTGCTCTTTGAATTAAGCAATTCTCCAGCCAAGCAATTTGTACAAAAATGCATATTAGTGAAAGTAACATCCAAATGTACATTGTATATTAGGTAGAATGGCATAGAGAAATGTGTATATCATAAACATGCACTAAAATGTTGGTGGATTTTTAGAACTTTTTTTAATTGCAAACTGATATAGAAATGTGAAGAACTGAATTTAAGTTTGGAAAAATTAGCATCTGAAATTGTTAAATTCACCCATTGCGACTCAGAAATGTGTCTTAATGAGTTGAGTGAGTTCCGTGGGGTTTATTCCCCTAATAGGTTCCCTAGTAAATTATTGTTCTTGTTCAGTCCTTGCTTTCAGCTGAAATTAGAAGAAGTTCCAAAATACTGTAAGAAAGAGTGTGTTCCTGATGTGTCTAAAATTGCCAGAAATGGGAAGTTCCAACAAACAGACAGACTTGCTTTCACAAGACTGATCACTTAAGTTTCATTCAGAGTTTTTTTGTTTCACTATGAGTATATTTAAACAATTCTGAGTATATTTAAACAATCAGGTGTAAGGAAAACTGTCGTGATATGAGAAAACTTCAGTTAAAGCAACTGGTGTGACTTTGGCCAAAGTAACTGCTTTAGTTTCATAGCACAAGGATCAATACCTTCCTTGACCGACTAGCGCTGAGAATGCTTAAAAGCAAATGTTTGAGCAGAGCCAGTCCAAGGTGTTCTGCTGCTCTAAGCAAATCAAAAAAATGCCACTCCTCACTGCTGGTGTCTCTTTCTACCTTGAGCAGCAGAACATGTCTACCCTTTTCTTCAAATAGCTTAGGGTGACATGTGTGGTTGTCCCCCCCGCCCTTTTGCCCTCACAAGAACCCTGTGAAGTTGCTTTGTCTGAGATAACAACTGACCCAAGATCACCCAACGAGTTAGTGGGCTGAGCAGGCATCTATAGCTGGGTCTCCCTGGCAAGGGCAGAGGAAGGGGAGCGGGGGGGTGGCCCGCCTTGGGTGTCATTACGGAGGGGGTGACAATTGGTGCACTGCCCGCCCGTGACTCCCAAGCCTACCCTGAGCTGTCGGGGGAAGGGGCGGAACTGTGCCGCCTTGCTGGCGGCCTTCCCCCTTCATTTTGACACCTCGGGGGAGGCTTGGGAGTCGCGGACGGGTGGCGCGACATCCCCCCCCCCCCGCTTCTGGGCTGCTTCCTGGGGTGGGGAGCCTCCCCCAAGCTGTCAAAGGGAAGTGGAAAGGGAGGAAGGCTGCTGCAAAAGCGGCACAGCTCCCTCCCCCTGCCCAGGAAACAGCCCACCATGGGCAGTTTGCTCCGCCCCCCTGGGCGTCTCGCCCCCTGGGACTCCCACCCTACCCCCCTGGGATGCTTGCCCTGCCCCCATGGCCCCACCTCCAGGTGCACAGCATGTGCACCGCTCCGGATGCCGGAGCAGCTAGCTCCGCCTCTGCTCCCTGGTCTGAATCCAGTTAGCAAAATCACTTAAATAAAGTAGATGGAATCCAGGCAGAAATCCGGATAACTCTTTACTGAGGGAAAACCGAACAAAAAAAAATGTATACTTTGAGGAGAAATGAACAGAGAGGTTTTGTCTTTCTTAGCCTAGGCCTTGTACACAGTAAGGAGACATACAACTATGCATACAGAGGGAGAAACCCCTTAGAACTACACAGCCAATTAGGCAGGTGCTTACCTCAGCATATATCATGCCACTTTGCCTGGTTGCTAAACAATATGTCCTCAACCCTCTTGGTTAGCAAAACTGACATACTGATAACAGAATTAACCCTTGAGTTACAAACTAAATGATCACTTTTGCAACTCCAACACTTTCAGCATAATAACTTGCACACCACTCTGGCTGTTACTTCCAGGCAACCCCGCTCATTTTCATATGTTTATGAAATCTACACCTGCAGTTCCTACTGCTAGCAGTGCCCAATTAGAAGTGCTGACGGAACACTACCCAGGCCCAGAAGTCCAGAGGCTCCAGGCCTGGGCCGCAAGCTCAGTACCCTGAGGCTTAAGACTGTTTACACACATGTATTATAACCTTTTATCTAGGGTCTAGAACCTTTATAATTTTCTAAAATTTGTTAGAACCAACCAGAAGCTATGTCAGAACAGAACAAAGAATAATTGGCACATACTCTGTTTAGAAACACCACATAGACAATTTTGAAAGCTGCTTCTTCACAATGCATGATTAAAAGTTGAAGAGTTCATCTTGGCTGTTAGAAAATGCCGTACACGCTTCCACAAGAAACCACCAAATAAGGCCAAAACGCCAAGTTCTCCAGACTGGTCATGTGATTCCATTAGTCTTTTGGCTTTATAGAACAAGCATGCATTTCTTAGTAAGTTAATTTCTAGGATTGGGTTTTGTCAAGAATTTTTTTTCCCCTCCTTCCACCTGTCAAACTCTGAACTAACCAAACTTTATATCAGTCCAGGACAAAGCTGGAGAATGAAAGTATACTCAGTATCTGCCCCAATGTTGTGGAGCTCCCTTCTCACAGAGATGCTTCTGACAACTTCACTATACAGTTTTCTAGCAATGATGAAGACCTCTTTGGCACTAGAGATGTGAGACCCATCCAATTCCCCTTCTGACTCCCAGAAACTGGTATTCAGAGGCATACTTCATCTTACAGTGGGGGCAGAACATAGCTATCATGGCTTGCAGTCGCTAATAGCCCCATCCCTCATAAATGTGTCTATTCATCTTTTAAAACCAAGTTGGTAGCTGTCAGGGAACTGCCATCGGAACTAGAGGAGGAGGCGAGGCTCCACAGCGATGCTGGAGAGGGGCCAAGCAGGGAGAGAGGCAGGTCTCCAGTTGGGGAAGAAAATCAGCGCAACACCAGGGATAGAGGGGGGCCAATGGGGGAAGCAGAGAGCAGGCTCCGGGACTCTTCACTGGACACCAGCGGGGAGAGCACAGGTCCTCCGCTACCCACGCCCTCCCTGCGCAGAAGACTTCCGCGCAGGGAGAGTAGGAGGAGACTGGGCGTCAAACAACTTTTTTGTTGGAAAAGGTTTAAGAAACGCCCACTGACGGATTCTGCCAGCGACTGAACAGCCACGGAGTGGATGGCTGTCCAGCGAGAAATGGTTTAACCAGCCAACCTAGCCCAGAGCGGCGGCAACTTACGCACAAGCAACCCCTAAAGCCATTACAGTAGCCATCACTACTTCTCATGGGAGCAAATTCCATATTATAATTACGCACTGTGTGTATTAACCGTTGCCACTTTTTCTCTATAAAACAATAGCAGTTCTGAGGAAGCCCCCATTGTCCTTTAGTTTAGCAACTCGTGACAAGACACAGAGTCAAACCCACAGTCACCGGACCAAAGTTACGCAGGCCAGTCACTCTTCCTCTTTGTCCCAACTGTCACACAGACAGCTGATATTTTGTTGCCTTCCTCTAATTGCTGCAGCATTCTAGTAAAATGAAACTTAGCTTTTTTCCGTGTTTTTTTACTTCCAAAAACACTGGGTGGATGGGTCTAACTTAGTCATGCTCACAAATTTCAACAGGTCTATGTCATCCACTGCATCCATTATCTATGTCAGGGGTAGCCAGCCAGTTGCTGATTGTTCTCACCCATGACCATTGGCCAAAGTGGCTGAGGCTGATGGGAGTTGTAGTCCAACAACAACATTTGGTGGCCACCTAATTGGCTATCTCAGATGTATATCAATGGACAGAGAGCAGATCTAGTCAGTAAGAAACAACTCTTGCCATGTACTCAAATATAGAGTTCCAGTCTTAAGCGAGAGGGCAGCAGATCTATTTGTTTAAAGGTCTGGAATATGTAACATATAAAGCAGGGGCAAAGACCTCGTTTTTAAATGGTTTCCTCAATGAATTTGTCTAATCTTCCTTGAAAGCCCGTTCCTTGAGCTGTCTGGTTTGGCCAGCAACGCATGCCTTCATTACAATCCCGTTTGGATTATTGTAATGTGCTCTACATGGAGCTGCCTTTGAAAAGTGTTCAGGAAATTGAACTGGCTCAAAGAGCTGCAGCCTTTGTTTGCTGACTGGGTCTGGGAGCATATAACTCCCTTCCTACAACAGCTCCACTGGCTACCTGTCTGTTTTCAGGCACAATTAGAAGTGTTGCTTATGACCCATAAAGCCCTACACGGCTTAGGTCCAAGCTATCTAAAATACCGCATTCCCTCATACGAATCTCCTTGGGCTTTGAGATCTTCAGGGAAGGCCTTTCTCTCAATCCCGCCACCCTCACAGGTACATTTGGGATGTGGGACGTGGGAGAAGGCCTTCTCAGTGGGTTCTCCCATACCCTCACAGGTACATTTGGGACGTGGGACGTGGGAGAAGGCCTTCTCAGTGGGTTCTCCCATACTTTGGAACTCCCCACCCCCACCCCCGAGAAGTTAGACTGGCTCCCTCCCTGTTGTCCTTCCACCAGCGGATGAATCCCTTCTTGTTCCAACAGGCTTTTAGGAATTGACTGCTTTTAATGAAAGGACTGGTGCTGTAATTATTTGTATGTTTTAAACAGATTTTATATATGTATATAGCTTCATATATGTATATAGTTTTCATTCTGTCATTGCTTAATTATTTCTTAATGATTTTTTGTTTTGTTTTTAATTATTCTTGCTTTTATCTGTTAGTTGCCTTGAGTCCTGTAAGGGGAAAAGGTAGGGTGATAATAATAATAATTATTATTTATTTATACCCCACCCATCTGGCTGTGTTTCCCCAGTTACTCTGGGCAGCTTCCAACAAAATAATAAAAAAACAATAAAACACCAGACATTAAAAACTTCCCTAAACAGGGCTGTCTTCAGATGTCTTCTAAAAGTCAGATAGTTGTTTATTTCCTTGACATCTGATGGGAGGGCATTCCACAGGGCGGGCACCACAACTTCACTTCTCACAGTGAGGGAACCGCCAGAAGGCCCACAGAGCTGGACCTCAGGGTATAAATAAATATATAATTATAATTATAATAACGTCATGCTGAGGTCATTTTGTGACATTATCATATCTGACAGCCCTCTGGAGGGATATGAAGGTGCTACAACCCTCTTGATAATACAATATGGCTCCACCCTGCATGCTTGATGTAGGGCTTGCCTCCCAACACATGAAGCCAACAATGCATAGCTGGACAGCAGAGGTATTCCCTGCCTCCAGAACTGATTTGCCTACCCTTGTTAACTGCCATTCTCTGCTTTGAATGATACTGTAATGTTGCAGCTAGGGCATACACAGATTCAACGGGTTCAAATAAATGTAACGTCACGGTCACAAAACCATGCGAGTTCTAAGATGAAAACTGGAACTGGCACGTAAGTCACCTTTTAAGTGATGTTTTATCTTATTTAGAAGAAAAGGATCTCCCAAATGCTACTTAAGGTTCCGGATCACCAAGCAAAAGGTCCTTATTATGGGAAGTTTCAAGATGAGACCAAATAAGGCTCAGTTCGTAAGCTGTCTTTCTCACAGGGAATGATCTCAATTTCATTTATTCATCTGATAAATGAAAGGAAAGGTGAAGCCAAGATTCCTCTTTAAAAGGAAACATACGACTGGAAACTGTTTTTGAACAAGCAAATGTTTTTGTGCTGTGGTTACACAAACCCAGTCAATATTTAAGAAACGGAAAGCATATCAGGGGAAATGGCTCTAAATAACATAATAGGCTGTGTCATTATCCTTTGTCAGAAAGCATATGTGTGCATACACACATGTGAATGTGTGCACACACAATCATGTTATTTGGTTAATTGAATATGGTAAAGGAGAAACATACAGGTGAGCTTGAAACCCCATCACATTTGTTTTTCAAGATCTGGAGAATCTGCACTTTATATTGCCACTCTTTTGCCTGCCCGTTTTCAAAAGAAGTCTCGCCACTTATGCAATCCTGTGAGGTCAGACAAAGCTTGCAACAACTTGAGAAGTTGTAAGGCACCATTCCCAATGCTATTAAGCTCACGAACACTAGTGTTTGCCTCTCAGCTTTAATAACTGAGCTGAATAACTTCATGAAGGGGAATTATCTTTATGTTGCATCACTTTCAGTGTAGGATCTGGGTGTTTCACTTCCTCAAAGGCCTTATACATGCATGTACAGCAGGAAGAATGATCCAAGTGGCAAATGTTTTATTCCTCTTGTGAGATTGTTTTGATAATTCATGAACTGGTTGGGGGGGTACATTTCTTGACGACTTGCAGTTGAATGTGTGGAATGGTGATGTGAAAGTTCTGTCTGTGGACTTGGGTCTGTGATAAGCTATGCCCACAGCATCTGTGGGTACCAAACTTGTGAAGGAACTCTCTAGAATATACCTGGCCAGCCCCATCATTTAGACAAGGGCGCACATGCCAGACACACACACACAATGGGGCGCAGAGGGCAGCTGCCTCCCTAAATCAATAAAAATCTGAGGTTCTGCCCCCCTAACAAAAGCCTGCTCCTCCCTCTAACAAAAACCCTAGCTTCACCCATGCACACAAAACCTAGCTGAAGTGCAGTCAGCATCAGTCTAAAGGGAGCCCCTTGCAGGTAAAGCTATTGGCTTTCTTCAGACTGATACCAAGTGATTATTGCCCAGCAGTATGGCCGGTGCACATATAGGCTCCTACTGATGGTATGTGTGTTTTGTGTGCTTGGCTTATAGATTGCTTCAGGAAGTGTGAATAATCCCCCCCCCCATCCCTAAAAGCTATCTATAGATGCATAACCTCTGCCCACAATGCTCAATGATTTGCAGCTCTTGAATGTGTGAACTCTTCTAGCTGACAAACTACAATCATTGTGATAAGCATGCATGCATGTGAACCACAGGTTCCTCCATCACCTGCATACCTGCCTTAGCCTGTTTTAAGTTTGTTCTGTATTCCAGCTCATCCTAATATTTTTCAAGGATTTCATTGGTTGAAGAACAGTATGAACTGGATTCTCACTATACATGTACCCTTCTCCGGTGTTTTGCATCTTGAACAATATCTTTGTTGTTGTTTAGTTGTTTAGTCGTGTCCGACTCTTCATTACCCTATGGACCAGAGCACGCCAGGCACTCCTGTCTTCTACTGCCTCCCACAGTTTGGTCAAACTCATGTCCGTAGCTTCCAGAACACTGTCCAACCATCTCATCCTCTGTCGTCCCCTTCTCTTTGTGCCCTCCATCTTTCCCAACATCAGGGAATCTTCTCTTCTCATGAGGTGGCCAAAGTATATTTTGCCTAATTCTGTCTATTAGAAGATCAGTCTTTACTAACCTGCTGCCCTCTAGATGTTTTGGATTACAATTCCCATCAGCACCAGCCAGCTGGCTAGGATTGATGGGACTTGTATTTCAAAACATATGGAAGTCACTGGATTTGCAAAGGCTGTTCTAGATTGTAGGTATGTGAATAGAAGGACTTTGATAAACTAGCATGGGGAAGCATTATTGACTTTAACAATTATTAGAGAGTGAAGGAAATCTGGAACAATGAAAGGCAATTAAGGGGTATAAACATTTTATTGTGGAATATTCCATATCCCCAAACTGCGGGTTCTTACTTGCCGCATAGTATGATATATATCATGGGAAGAAAACTAAACTTTCAAGTTAATTCAAAAGTCATTCAATTTTAAAATACTGGTAGCAGTACAAACTAGCCTGTTTAAAACAGTAAAAGAGCAGTAGCAGGTTGCTAATGGCAACAACACAATACAAAGATCACAATCTACTTGGAAGATTAGTTTTCTCATTTGGAAGCATGATTTTGATGAATGGTTATCACGTTGTACTTTAGAACATTTTGTTCTACATTTTCTCTGTTAAAAATATGCAAGACTTATACAGGGAGGAGCATGGGATATAAACTGCTAACACAACACATCGCTATCCAATATTGATTTGGATACTTAGCTCTGTGTTGAAATGTCGCCACCCTACCATCTTAAGTAAGTAGCATTCCAGTCTCTGCGGTCCATTCAGAAACATTTTTTCCTCAGGGTCAAACTCCTTTGGTTCAAACAGCTGAGAGAAGTGTATTGGCCACAGTTTTTGTATGTGGCCCCTACAAAGATTCCTTGAGCCAAAATTCTCAATTTGTGTATTTAAACATGATTTCAAAACCGAGGCTGGCTCCACATAGTTTGCTACAAGGTGAAGTCCTATAGACCATTTCTACTAAAGGCTTGGCAACCAGAATAGTTGAATAAACCAGAGGAGAAGATGGTGCCCCTCAAAATCCCTATACAGAAATTGCCTGGAGTGGCATTTGAATCTAATTTCAGCATTGGTGATGATGCAGTGATCCTCATCACACATGAAGACTGCAGACTAGCTTAGGACAGCTCTGTCCTCCTTCCGAGGGGACTGGCTGACTGGACTTAGAAGGAATGACTGGTGTGGCTACTGTTTGCGCCTCACTCCACCCCAACCCCGCAATATTATCTGTTGTCTGCAGTAACTACCACATTCTGCCCAATAACAGAACCAGCCCTTCATGAAACACTGTTTCTGCAAGCTGAATGCATTCTGCAAACTTTATCAATTTACTGTGCTTTGTACAGACTGGGGATAATTTCACAATTGGCAGTATGTTTTCCAAAGCAGTTTTCTTTTGGTAATAAATTGCAGAGGACTCCTGTAACTCGTAGAATACTGAGAACAAGGAATAGAAGGTGAGAAGGGGCTCAGTGAAGTGAATACGCCCCACTTTCTCACTTCCCTGGGGATTCTAAATTGTCCCTTTGAAACTGCTTTGGTTGCAAAGCCTTTAGGAGAAGCTGTCTACATTGCTTCAGTGTCTTCTCAACATTAATACAGCCATGAGTCCTAGAACTTTCATTAAAATTGATTGGAGTTCAAAGAAAAGTTGTAAAAAAAGGTGTCAGGTACTCCAGCTGATTTTAAAAATAATCATAATAATATGAAGAGGTTTCTAGCCCTTCTAAAACCCAAGAGAACCTAGTGTTGCTATACCCATTTTGCAGGTGGTTGGGCAGTGGAGGGACATAGTTAAATAGTGTATGACAACCCTGGCATGTTGGCTTACTTAAGGTAAATGCAGTGTGAAGTTAATTGTAGCAGCAAACCCTGCTGGAACTGGTTTCACTCAGAAGCTCCCATTCTGAGCTCCCAACTTGAGCCAATCCTTGCCAAAAGCAGCAGGACTTGCCTTTGGTGCTGAAGTTGAACAGCACCAAATGCTAAGCCCCACTGCCTAGGAACAATTGCAAATGCACAGCTCAGATTCACGTTCCAAGTTGTTCCTTTGCAATGGGACTTGCACCAGACACTGTTTAAATTCAGCACCAAAGGCAAGCTCGGCTGCTGTCTAGCCACCTTAGATCCACCTCACATTGTAGGATGCCAGGTGATGGATAGATGGGGAGACCCCTCCACCTGCCAAAAGTAGCCTGTAGAGGAATGGCCACTGTTTGATCCAGCCCACCAGACAAAAATGGTTCCCCACCCCTGCCATAGATGGGCCGCAGTTCTTTTTTCAAAAAAGATTTTATTCATTTTCCATTTTCAAAACAAATATCCAATATCAATACTAAACATTTGTTTTTCATTCCCCCCCCCCCCGTTGACTTTCCTCAGCTTCCATTTCTGGTTTATTACATCAAATGATACGTTCTGCTGTTTATATACAATACTATGTTATCACAGTGTTATATTCCTTGTTTTATGTAAATGAAATTGTAAATGTTTATTTAAATCCTGCCAATGAGTCCATTTTTTTTTTGGTGTTTCTGCAAATATCTTGTAAAAGGTTCCCATTCTTTTTCAAAGTCCCTGTTGTCCTTTTCTCACAGTTTGTCCGTTAACTTTGCTAACTCTGCATAGTTCATCCATTTTTCTTGCCATTGTTCTTTAGATGGTACTTCTCCAGTCTTCCAATTTTGTGCTATTAGAATTCTTGCTGCTGTTGTAGCATACATAAATAATGTCCGTTTTTCTTTTGGCAGCTCTTGTCCTAAAATACCTAACAAAAAAGCTTCTGGTTTTTCAACAACTGTTATTTTAAACATTCTTTTCAGTTCATTGTATATCATTTCCCAAAATGTTTTGATAATCTTGCAATGCCACCACATATGATAAAATGTACCTTCCCCTTCTTTACACCTCCAACAGTTCTCTTGTTCTGTTTTATACATTTTTGCCAATTTTACTAGTGTGATATACCATCATTTTCATGTAATTCTCCTTCAGATGGGCAGCAGTTCTAACCAATGAGAAACTATGGAGTGGTCGGCCTGGAACACAGGCTTATCAGAAGCCAGGTCTGTCTAGGCTTCGCCACCACTCAGTCACCAGATGTATCTGACAGACTCGCTCTAGTTTTGTTTGTTTGTTTGGTGTATTTATTGTATGGAGATAGCCTGACATATGTGTATTATTCAGTTTTGCTGCTGAAAACAATGTATACAATCAGCCTACACCATGTGAGTTAGTCCATGTATACTATTCATTTCAGAGTAGGTTGTGGAGGAGAAATTCAGCTATTATATAAAGGTGAAGCTACCAAATTAACATTTTTTCAAAACAATACGTCAGCCAGCGCACGGCCATCCTTCAAAACTGCTCTGAATCATGCAGTGCAGGTCTCCAACCAAGTAATGTGTACTAAAATGCATAAGTAGTGTAAAGTGAAGCACATCTATTTGCAAAGTGGTGTGGAACTGTGCAGAACTGAACTGAAGACAGGAAAAATGAAAAAACACAGAGAAACTGAAATTGACAGGTTTATCCATCCCTATTTCACATTTTGCAAAAATGTGTGTGTGTGTGTGTGTGTGTGTGTGAGAGAGAGAGAGAGAGAGAGAGAGAGAGAGAGAGAACAAGCTAAGCATAATGAAAGCAATAGAGATGGTCCTATAAATCTGCTCTTTGCAATCCAAAATATTACAGGAGGGAGAAGTGGAGAAAGACAAATAGGACGACCAGCCTGTCCATGGGCTTACGTAACTGCTCCCTTTTTATTTGGTCAATGTTGCTATTGTTTCCCAGGAGACGGTTATGCTGCCAGCTCTGGCAAAGCTGGAATACATTCTATATATGAACATTCAGAGGCACCAGCGCAGAACTTGGGTTGTTTTACTAGATTATAGGGCGGGGGGGGAGGTTAAAGTGTCAATCGCTGAGTAGCATCCTTTTGTCCGCTCAGCTCTGTGGTAAGCTCTGCTGTTTTCTCATTAGCATGACACTGAAACAAGCACAGATTTGTCAGCCATTTGCTGCCATGCAACTCCCATTTGCAACGGTCATCAGGGGTGCCTCACGTCAGCTGAAAGCTCTATTGAAACAGACAAATGTTTGCCATGGTTGGGATTTTCCCATTTGGGGTTTCACAAAAGAAGGAAAACAGATGCTGCTCCTTGAGGGGAGGGGAAAAAGGGGGGGACGTAGCAGTTTGGTTCCTTATTTTCTGATTCCCATGAACCTCTTAGCTGCCCTGGCTTCAAAATAAACTTTCTCTGCCGACAATTTATGTTTGCAAGTTTTCCTCTTTCATAACATTGACAAACAGTGCATGCCTGTGCAGAAGTAAGCCCTGTTGAATTCAATGGGGCTTACTCTCAGGGTAAGTGGGGTTAGGATTGCAGTTTAAAAGTGTGTCTGAAGTTGCAGATTGCAAGCACACTAATCTGATAGCATTGCTCAGGAAACTGTGGGACAACCAGCCTCATATAACCAACATGTTTAAGTCTAATTAAGACATGAAGGGGTTAATACGATAGAGTAAGCTGTCCTGCCAGGCTTAGCTTACCTTGGGATGAAATGAGTAATCAAGCCTATTGTTCCCCTTCAGTCTACCTGAGAAGCTGAGTGTGTGAAGAGGTTTTGAACTAGCTGCCCCAGCTAAAACAGCATGTCTCTCACAAGCCACTTTTGAGTTCCTCTACCAATAATTTAGCAACTTTCCCCACTTGGTAACTAAACCAAGTTTTACTGTGCAACCTTTGGAGAGTTTGTAAGTAAACCACTTTTTAATTTACCAAATGTATGGTCTTTTTCTTATGCTGGGGGAAGAGGGAAACGTTTGGAACTTCACTGTGTTTGGTGCCTGCTAAAAACTTTTTTGTGTAGCCAAGCCTACCCTGACATGAAATTCAGCATGTATTTTAAAATGCCATTTTAATTTATTTAGTTTTTAATTGCTGGTTTTATTTTATTATTCTTTTGCTAAGTTTTCATTAAAATTTGTAAATTTTGTAAATTGTAACAGCTCAGTTCCGGGATTCAAAATGTATTCCTGCGCTCAGAACTGATTAATTCTCAATTAATTCTGAAAGTATGTTTTTGACACCTGACTCCAGTGGGCAGACTGTGAAGTTCTAGTAACAAAGAAAGTACAGTAAACCTTGCAAACCCAAAGTCTGCTTTAAAGTATGGTTTAACATTGTGTGCGAACCTGGCCACAGTAACAGGAACAGACTATTTGTTATTGCAGAAGATATTTATGCATAAATAATTCAGCACAAGATATGGGTGGCCATATGTACTGTTTTACAGGGAAAGCTCTCAGTGAAAAGGGCTCCCTAGACCAGATCCAGTTATTAGAGTTATTAAAGTCTAAGAATGGGAAGCAGTAGGCTTGAGGCTGTCTGTTGACAATTGGCAGCTGTACATCAGACAGCAGTAAGACAGGTCTGCTATTATGGGACTCAGCTATACAGCTCCAATTAAAACTTTTTAAGTGTGTTTTAAATGTAATATACAATGTCACACTAGATGGCGATGGTGAGCCTTATGGAAAATTCAATGTATTTTTAAAAATGACTCAGCTTTGCTGAAAGCCCAACTCCATCAGGCATCTCCTACCCCCTCAACTGTGCCAGATGGTGCCTGAGTTTAATTCCCCCCCCCCTTCCCTCATTATCCGTTCTTGTGTGCATGGGGACTTTTTAGATGGTAAGCCACCCTGGGAGCCTTTTGAGGCTGAAGAGTATGGTACAAATGCTCTCAATAAATAAATATTATTGCTAAATTTGCATCCAGGCATAGAAATTATCATACAAAGGTTCTATGCACATCTTTGTCCTCAGTTGGTCCTCTTTGTGGGGGGGGGGTAATAAAATTTCCACTTTTTCAGCAAGGCATAAGTAACAACTTTAATAAGATGTCCCGGAATTAAAGACCTGTCAATGCATTTTATGCATTCAAGACTTCTGGAAACTAGTTTGCAAGAAGTTTGTGAACATTCTACAGTACTAAGCAATTTCATACTTTCTAAGCGGATTTGATAGCTTTTGGAGGGGGATAATTTTCTGGTATTTTTGTTTGTGGGAATATTGATGGCAGTGGAAAAATAAGATTAGTGGTATGCCTTCAGTTCACTCTGTTTCATTCTTTATATTTTTGAGCTCCCACCCCCACCTCATAATTCAGCGGTGTGGATTCTCTGGCCCACGTGCCAAATTGGGCTAGGACAGGAGTCCTAATTTAGACCACCACGGGACAGTTTTCCCCAAGCCATTTCCATTTTATATCCCATCAGGTAATGTAGGTAAAGACACAGTTGCCAAGAACTGGTCACCTTAAAATGCACTCTTATTTGTTGCTTGGCAAGCAGGGCTCATATTCAGTGCCTATTAAAGTTGGCACCCAGTATAAGACCTGCTGGGCTTGATCCCAAGTAGATCCAATCCCTGCTGAAAATGGGGCTTGATGTCAGCAGCTGATTGGTGGTGACTTCAAGGCCTGCTGGGATTTGATTGGCCTGGAGTTTCTGGTTGGGACTTGAGGTCATCAGTGACCGGCTGATCAGTCATGATACCAAACACTGCTTGGATCAGCTTGGATCTTCCTTTGCAATGACCCTGAAGTCAAGCTACACTGCAGAGATAAAACAGGTCACCTGATGCATTTTTTAACTGGTCAAGTTTATTTTTTCCCATGTTCGAAGCTATAGATTCTAAATCGCTAATAATGTCACACACTAACAGCAATGTGTGACTTATCTGTGAGTTGAGAAGAAACGGCTTCAGTGCTGGCAACTAAGCCTGGTGATTGGCTGCCAACTCCCTCCTAACTCCTTCGGTTGTGAGTTGCCCTGTCAGATGGGGAGAGAAAGGTGCTAAAATGTGTGACTAAGAACTGCTCATCCCACCTCACCTCAAGCTTCCTGTTCCATTTTCCCTTCTTGCATGCCACATCTAGAGCCGTCACTGCAGAGCTGGGTGAGGAACCTTTTTCCGCCAGAGGGCCACATTCCATTCCAGGTGAACTTGCAAGGGCCACATGCCAGGGGTAGGCAGGGCCAGAGGCGAAAGTGTGCAGAGCAACAAGCGTAAATTTTACCTTTGTATAGTAGGCTAGTTCCTACACAGACACTCCTCTCTACAGTCCACCCAGACAAGCCAAAGGCATTATCAGAGTTCAAGGACACATGCCAGCCCAGCAGAAACACACATAAAAGTTGTGAAGCAGAGCCAAGGAGAGACATGGCCTGTGGTGAGTTCCAAGGGCCTGCTGGAGAGCGCTGAAGGGCTCCATTTGACCCCTGGCCTGAGGTTTCCCACTCCTGCTGTAGACTAGAGCCTTCTTTAAGTTTTATCATGATAGTCAATCATGATAAAACTTAAAGAAGTGAACAGGGAACAGGGAAGGTGGGATAATTTAGAGTGGTTTCCACTGTAGTGAAAACAGTCTGAAAATGAGTTACGCCAGGCTCTCCATTTATAATGTGATCCTGAGGGGGTTTTGTTTGGCAACCCCACAAAATGCAGTGTCAATCCCTCCTTAGTAAATGTGCTTAAGGACTGCAGCCTTGGTTCCTCTTGGCCTGCCAGGATCTGCTCCCATGAGGCATGAAACCCATTTTGGCAGCACCTGCTGTTTCACAGAGAGCGTGTGCTCACTCCGCCAGCTGTAATAAACCCCATTGTTCCTTCCAAAAGCAGCTTCCCCACTACTGACTATTGTTCCTCCCCACCTGGCGCTGCCTGCCTGCCACCATTTCTTGTTGAGGGGGTATTGCAGCTGGTCTCCTGGCTTTGTGGAGTTGTGTGGCGTTTTGTGAGGCTGCGTAAGGGCCAAGGCTTAATTTAACTCTCCCTTTTTAATCTGCAAAGTCACCTGGGATGTTGGCTGCTCCAGAGAAGGGTTAGTCATATACATCCCTAGGTATCCAAATCTGCAATGCTTCCCTCCGAAGACGGTGCTGGCCTTGTTGAGGGAAAGCAGCATTCTGGGAAATTCGTGTACTTAACCATTTTGTCCATTGCTTTTTTAATGGGTATTTCATTTGATTTTTTCCCCGCCAAGTACAATACATATGGGAGTGTCAGCAAACTTAATAGAAGTATCTGAGGCACAAATGTGTATAACTAATAGATAACTTTCTGCTTTTTGACCCTCCTCCCTCAATTTTTCTCCCCATATGCTCTATCCAACTCCATTGTAAAGGCTCAGACCCTGACCTACTTGCCTTGATTTGGAACTTTTTAAAAAGATGTCGTTTATTGATTTGAGGTCAGATTTGACGTCTTAAGAGTCGGGCACGCGGTGAAAGAAAGGTCTCTGAGAAGGATTCTCGTGCCTAAAACTGCAGAATGCCCTTTAAAAGGCCTCAAGGCAGCCTACACAAGACCACTTCTTTTTCTTCACACATCCCACCTGATTCCTGTCGTAAGGTGGAAAGCTTACCTGTGAGGCACTTCATCTGTTCCATTGCCTTTCTGTCTGTAACAATACTGGGGTTTTTTTTTAATTCAAGTAGGAAAAAACAAAACACCCAAACACACAGCCAGACTGCAGCTGCCCTAAAAGGAAAGAGGAAGCCAAGGGGACTGGGGAGCATCTGCTGGGGAGCTCTGACTTCTGCCTTTGAGCCATGATGCTCCTTCCTGTGCCTCTTACGTTTGTGACTTTCCACCTGCCCCCCTTTCCACCACAACTCATTTTGCATGCAGCACACGTGGTGCGGAAGGGCTCTCTGTGTGTGTCTCCGCATCTCTCTCAGGCAAATTAGTCTGAGGAGGAGGAGAGCGTCATGCTGGTTCCCTTTCTGTCTGCAGTTCACTCGAGTTGAAAGAACTCTGTCCGGATACCATTCTCTGGAGAGCCTAGAAGATGAATGTCTGTTAAAAGTTCACTGTAAGTAGCTCGCTGGGATTTTTGTTAAGAGAAATGTTTAGGGCAAGGCACCCACTGCCCAACTTAACTGTACCTCAGTACAGCTGATGGGGGCTTTTTGATGTTTAGCATTGTACATGGAACTTAGCACCAATATCAAGCAGGTTAGGGGTATTTGTACATTGACAGATGTAATCCATCTGATTACAACTGTCTGCATTCACATAGCTTACTTCTATATCTTTTCACATGGTTACATATTTTACAGCATGCTGTACATAGTGCTTGAATGGAGTGGATTCAAGAGTTGTTGTTTTCACTAGTGTAATGATGCTTTTATGTCAGGTTGTCGAGAGAATCTTTGTATGTGAGAGCATCTTTTAGTTCACATCTGATGCTTGAGGCTAATCAAAGCCTTTTCAGAGGATTGAAGGCAGTTTGAGAGAGAGCTTACCACTTGTGGTGTGCACACTCAGTCCACTTTTCGCTTGGGTAAAATAGACTTTGCAGATTTTGTACTGTGTCAAACACTCTCAGAAACCAGAGGTGACAGGGAGAGAAAACTAATGTGTGTGCATGTCACAGCCTCTCTCTCAAATCACTTTCAGCTCACGGTTGTTGTCTGTATTGAGCCTGAGTTTGCAGAAGGGGGGAATAAAATATTGTTAATATTTGCCTCCTCATTCTAAACAGGCAAACGAAAGGACTCAAAGTAGCAAACATCGTTAAAGCTTCCTTAACCAAAATCCTGATGAAGGTGCTAAGCAGCTGCAATACAGTGAGTATTTATTGCCTCTTCAACTAATCTACTCTCTGAAGACTATAGTATGTTATTACGCATAACTGAATGGGATTTTCACGATATCCTGCCTTTGTTTTGATTTGCAGCCCAAAACCATAAATGCGAGTGATATGGAGACTTTGATTGCATGCCAGTCTGAGGTAAACACCAGCTTCAAATTCTTTGCTGAGTCTTTACGTTACAGGCTACAATCTTAAGCATGCTTCCTAGGAAGTATGCCCCATTGAACTTAGTGGGGCTTACTTCTGAGCAAAGCTGCTCAGGACTGTACTACACAGCTCTGCCACTATGAAATCACAGTCAGTGAAGGTTTTGCTATGCTTAATTGAAGTCAGAACAGAAGCACTGCTATTATTGCTATTGCCATTATTGTTGTCTTTTTAAATACCCAGAGGTACCATGTACCCCTTAGATTGTGCCTTCATGCTTATCGCATTAAAATCGTGTTTGCCAAAATTCAGTCATGAGCCTTGAGTTACAGTCTGCAGTCTGATAACTTGCAAGCAGCTCTACGTGGTCTGTTCTAGAGTGAATTAGGGTGACATGCTTAACTGATATGGATTTACATCCCACTGAAATGAAAAAAATAGCTCTTTTCAGACGCTCTCGCCTGCTCACCCAATTACAGTTGTGTGAAGGGAGGAGCGGGGCCCCATTCACACACTGGGCGCCCGCTGTATGAGGTAGCAAGGTGCCCGCTGTACGACTGTGGGCTCACAGTATGAATTAGAACGCTGATCAAACCAAGCCAAGTTCACGGTGCTTGTTTTTATATATACAGCCTGATATGGCTAGGGACCAAGATATTTGATGAAATGCCTTATCTCATATCTACATTGCCTGGGCATGAAGGTCAGGTGGGAATGCCTTCCAGTTCCTGATGGTGCCACGTCTGCCACAAATCTGGTATGTGGTTACTTGACAAAAGGCATTCTCCACACACTCTGGAAACCCCTTTCGCTCTCAGACAAGATCAGTGGCGGCACTTCACAGCTTTCAATCAAAATTTCACCCAGGCTTGATTTTTGCTTTTGCTTGATTTTTGTTTCCATGGCTTTTTGCATTTTGTCATTACAATTTGTTCTTGTTCTATGGGCTGATGGTGCTTTTATAGATGGATTATTTAACGGCTTGGGTTGGTGTCTTTTTAATGCAAGTATATTGTAGACAAGTTTGAGTCTATTGCTTGATTCTCTTGCACATCTTTTGAGGGGGTACACCAGCTGCCAAGTTTTAAAAATAAAATAAATACATTTGTACAGCAGGTTCCCTGCTTCAGACCTTGTCCCTGTAATGTCTGAATGGAAGGGGACAGGGCCAGCAAAGACTAGGCAGCAGCCACCAAGGCCCTATTCTCCCATTCCCACCTGAAAAGGACCTGAAAAGGACATGAGACTTTGCTAAAGATGTTTTGTAAAGCTGAAGTAAAGCTGAAGCCTGTATGACCATAATACTGAAGCCTAAACATATTTCACTTTAAAGCCCCATCAATTTCAATGAGACACTGTCCTATGATGTGCAGTTAGAGCCTTACTTGGGTCTATGGCTAGGATCCAAAGACCTGCTTAGGTTCACAGAAGAAGCTTGCACTACTCCCTCTGGGATTGTTGACTTTTTCTGTGAGCCAATAACCCCCCTGCCAAATTGCAAGCTGTTTTCGAAACTCAGTTGCTCAGTTACAAAAGCTGAGGGTGTTGGTGATAGGGGAGAAAGGTATCTGAGAAAGCAACTTGTGCCCAACTCATCCCATAGTTCACTCTATTATTGTTTTCTATAAAAATTGGTAAGAGCTCCGCCAGGGAACCTAGCATGCTGCGATTGCGCATGCCAGTCCATGTAACTTCCAGCCCAACTGTTGCCAAAATTGACTGCTTGCTTATCCCCTGCCAAGTGCCAGGCAGAAGTTGTGAGATAACTTGAAGGAAGTTTGCTTTCCATTTGGGGGAAGAGACATTGCACAGATATATTATGGCAGTGAGCTACGTGGAAAAGCTAACAAAATAAACCATTTAAGTGACTTTCTTTCTTGCTGCTTATTGTTTATTCCAGGCTGACATCAAGAAATGCCACTTGTTCATGCCATGTGACACTGAAGATGGACTGTGTCATCTGACTGGTGCGTTTTAACAAGGAAATGATGCCCTTTGATAAGCATGAAAATGAGTCATTCTGCCATGCCATAACTATGCTCCTTAATTTTACTATACAAGTGCAATCAAGTGCTGAAACATTTACTTTGCTCCACTGTGCAGTAGCAGCAGATAGTAGGATCTGTCTTTTCAGAGGTTATACAGTGGTACCTCAGGTTAAGTACTTAATTCGTTCCGGAGGTCCGTACTTAACCTGAAACTGTTCTTAACCTGAAGCACCACTATAGCTAATCGGGCCTCCTGCTGCTGCCACTGTGCCGCCGTAGCATGATTTCTGTACTCATCCTGAAGCAAAGTTCTTAACCTGAAGCACTATTTCTGGGTTAGCGGAGTCTGTAACCTGAAGTGTATGTAACCTGAGGTACCACTGTACTTTGTTTCTTCCTGCTGGGGCCATTCTGTGCCATGGAACAGCAGCAGCCTGGCACGCCCCCACATTTAAGACTGGGATTACAATCAGCATCAGCCTTCTAAATTGCCCCCTGGTGGCAGCCCTGCATAGAACTAAGGTTTCTAATAGTAGGCAACGAGTTTGGCTGGAAGGCCATTGTAAAGCCAAAGCAAAGTGGCTACAGACTAAGTCTTCCACCTTAGTTATGCTGCATCTGGACTGTACATTTAAAGCACTGTTATACCACTTTAAGGGTACTGAGAATTGATAAGGTGCCTCTATTTCCCTCATAAAGCTCTATGAGCTTGTGCCCTCTTTCTCCTTGTCTGTTCGTTTTACGTTTTAGGTTGCACATCATATACTCACTTAGCTGGGAGTCAGGCCCATTGAATCTAATGGGGCTCACCTCTGAACCATTGCACCATTAATCGTCTATACTTCATGGCTTCGCTTTATTCCATGGGCGTTTTCCGTCTCTTTATACAATTTAGCAGTAATATGTCATTCACCCGTGTATCTAATGTTACTCATTTTTCTTGTTCCTTTTTCTTCTCTCCAACAGAGAGTAATAAGAAGAGAAAGAAAGTAATATCTTGGCCATTTATGCTGAGAAGAACCACCACTGGATCAGAGACTCTGGGGAATCTGGAATCTGACCTGAAGCCTCCTCTGTTTGATCAGCCATTGTCTATTGTCTGCAGTGAAGATGATATGCTGCCCAAGCCAATACAGGTAAGCAAAGCATATACATATTCCAGGTAAACAGTTGTGTTACAATGACTGTGTTGGGTTCTCTGAGGCTGTTCCTAATGAGATGACAAGCAGCCTTTCTTTTGTTCTTGTTCTTTTGCGTACATAGGATATCCTTACAATGCTCTTCTTGGAAGGGCCTTTAACGGAAGGAATATTCCGGAAAGCTGCCAACGAAAAGGCCCGCAAGGAGCTGAAAGAAGAGTTAAACTTTGGAGGGAAAGTTGATTTTGAAGATAAACCGGTTCATCTGTTAGCAGTGGTTTTAAAGGTATATTTGCTTGGTTTCTTGCTGTAACAATTTGTTTCATTACCCAAACTCTTGGAAAAGGCACCAATGATTACTGTTACACTATAGCAAAACATGTTTCCTCCATGCTAAAATGAGGCTCATTATCTTGCAGGATTTCCTTCGAAACATTCCCCATAAACTGCTGCTCTCTGAGCTTTATGATGAGTGGATGATGGCACTGGAGAAGATGACCCACCACAAAAGAACTGAAGCAATGAAAGAGTAAGCTGATCCTCCTTCAGAAAGTCTCTTATTGCTGTGCCTGCAATGCAGTGGGATCCTGATCCTAAACAGCTTTTATCTCAGCTCCTACAGCTTTTATCTCAGCTCATATTTATTCTGGTAATGGTTTAAGGAATCTAGTAATGGTTTAAGGAAACATTTAGGTGGCTTTTAAGAACACCTCCATGATTCCTCATGATTCTTATTGAAAGTACACCTGAACATGCTTATTTGTGAAACTGATCGATATCAATGGTAATCATGCTTAGGAATGCAGTCTAAGAGTGATTCTAAGTATGTTTGCTCAGAAATAAGTCTCTCTGAAGATGGGCTTATTCTCCAATAAGTATGGGTCAGATTGCATCCTAAGGCTTGCAATCATATAAACTTAGTGGGAACTTACTTAAGAATAAACCTATATATGGTGAAACTACAGTTTGTGCAGTCAACAACAAGGGAAGGTTTGAGGGTTTTCTCTTCCAAGCTATGACCTTGCTTTCAATCATTTTTCTTCTCTAGTTCAAAAGGGTGTGAAAGTGGTCCTAAGGGGACAAATATGGTAGAAGGTTATGTATTCCCACTGCCAAGGCAATTGGTATGTCAAGACAGAAAATGTTGTCTCAGTTGCCTAGGCCAGTGGTTTTTCAACCAGTGTGCCATGGAACCCTGGGGTGCCTTGAATGATGGCCAGGGGTGCTGCAGGCAACACTGGCCTCTGTCCCTCTTTCCTCCCCTCCCTCCCCTCATGCCCTCTCACATCTCTGCCTCCCATGGGCTTACACAGCTATTTGTTGCAACAGCTCTGGCTACAAGCTCCGTAGGCAATTGGTGTTTCTGGGGCTGGCCAGGGGGTGCTTCCCAGGTCCCTGTGAGGCAGTGTGAGGAGGTGCCTCTCTTTGGGGCAGGGGGGCAGCTCGGAGACCTGGGGTGGCAGCTGTGGTTGCCCAGGCGACTCCCAAGGAGAGAGGAGAGGAAGCTGAGGGAACACTCCACAAGGGAGGGTATTTGAAAAAGGGTGTGAGGCTGCCAGCTCTGCAGGCAAGAGGTGACATAACTGGGCCCTTGAGCCCCACAGGAGCACTGCAGAAAAAAATGTAGTCGGTCAAGGGAGCCAACTCAAAAAGTTTGAAAACCTCTGGCCTAGGCAATGGGGTTGTATTTACTCTTTCCTACAATTCAGAATGAGGACTTTGTTTGCCTCATGAAGTTATCAGCCGAATCTGAATGGCTACATGGCATCATGAAGGTATCATCCTGTCACAGTGATCACATCACCAGATCTGAATGATAATGTGAAACATATCATCTCTATGTGATCCCTATGATCTCAATGTGATCCCTGAATGGCAAGGATGAAGCAGTGAAGAAGCCCTTCACTGACTGCAGCTTGGTGCAGGACGGAGGCGAAAGAGTGAAACGTACAGTATTTTTCATAAACATTTTTGCACACTTTGAAATAGCAACTATCGCAGCAAAAACAAAGCTCACACAAATTTGGAACATCGTAAATTGTAGTCCTAAGTGTATTTACTTTCAAGCAAGCTCCACTGAATTCAATAGGATTTACTGCTGAGTAAGCATGATTAGGATCTGGTTATAACAAGGACTGAAAGCTTACAATCCAGTTACCATTTTACTAAAATAAACAGTGAGTGAGTAATGGTATGCCGCAAACAAATACATTCAACTACTGAGAACTTTTAAGCCACATTGAAGTCAGTAGGAGTAAAATGTGCTCAACCCTGGATGAACCGTGACCATATTTTCAGTCACCTTTTCAATCCTGTAGGGAGAATAGCCAACCCTCTGTGATAGCTAAGAACTGACTTACATGGAATAAATGTCAATATTTGTTTGTTTGTTTGTTTAAAAAATGTGCATACCATGCTTATTATTGTTACAAATATCAAATTGGGTGCTTTTTTAACTCCATAGTTTTACATCGGAATTACACTGTTTGGGGCCTGGTCAGGAGTTTGTGGTTAGCCAGTTTCGACCATGCAAAGCTGCAGTCTGGGGACTTTTGAATGGGAATTTTGAGAGACCACTTTAAGTGAGCATTTCCACATTTGAGCGGAAGTATCACTCATACTGGTGAATCTGATGGTTTAAAAAAAGCAGAAGTTTCTGAGGATGACTTTTTCCTCTCATATGTTCATTTCTTTAGGGTTGCAAGCAAACTCCCGAGACCCAACCTTCTTTTGCTCAAGCATTTGCTCTGCGTGCTTCACCACATCAGCAAAAGCTCAGAGGTCAACAAAATGGATTCCAGCAACCTTGCCATCTGTGTTGGGCCAAACATGCTGACTCCAGTTCATGACCAAAGCCTTCCACTTGAAGCCCAGAAAAAGCTAACAGATAAGGTTGGCTTACTTTTGCTTCCTGTTCACTTTTCGTCTTTTGCTATTTATTTTCCAAAGTAAAGGCCATTGCTATGACACACATTGAAACACAGGAAGCTGACTTATGGCAAATCGGACCAATAGTCCAGCTATTTCCCCATTGTCTACCCTGGCTTCAAGCAGCGCATAGTTAAACTATGAAGCTCACTCCTCAGAGTAATAATAATGATTTTATTATTTATACCCTGCCACCTGACTCCAGGGTTCTCCCAGGCATCTCCAGCAGGCTTCAATGGTGATGGGCAAAGGCCCTGAGCCAAAACAGGTGGGGAGAGCAAGGCAGGTTAGCCATACATTTCCTTTCCATCCCATCTGCAGGACTACACCATATATGTCCTGCGAATTTCCCTTCCAGAATTCTTAAATGTGAAGAACTATACAAATAACTGTTGGTTGAGACGAATGCCTGATTAACAAATATCCTTCTTTGATCTGCACAGGTGAAGACACTGGTGGAATTTCTCATTGATAACTGCTTTGATATATTTGGGGAAGAAATCTCTTCACTGTTCAGCATCTCTCCTGATGATTCCCTGGACAGGCCAGGTACTAATAATAGTCTATATTTGCATCCGGCTTCTTTAGCGATTTGGGTAATCACGATTCAGAGAAATGTTTTCTCTTGAATGTGCCAGGATTTCGTTGAAAGTGCCACACCGCTTGATATAATTGTTCATTGTTGGTTTATTTAGACATGTTCTAAACTGCTGAGGAAGTGGTTAGTGATAGCCAACAAACCACAATGCTGGATCCTGTCCAACTGTTAAGCAGATGTATCTCAAAAGGAACATAGGAAGCTGCCTTTTGTTTATCAGACCAGTGGTCCATTGAGCTCAGTGACAGTGGTTCTTCAGGGTTCTGTCAGGGGTCTCTTCCAGCCCTACCTGGGGGTAGAGTCTGGGGCCCCTGCTGCATGCAAACCAAATGCTCTCCTACTAAACTCGGGTCCTTCCTCTGACAGTCTCATATGTGAGTCTAATCCTATTAACCTACCACTAAAGTGGCTCTCCTACAGGAGTAGGCAAAAAGACCTCATTAAGCCCCGTGAAGCTTCAACTGGAGGTACAGCCTTGAGTGGTGCTTTGCAGGATCAATGGACATATGAAAGAACCCTGGGTAAATGTGGAATGTCAATGTCTTTGGTTCTCACTTCCTTTTTATGCAGTTTGAGAAGGGTCAAAATGAGGTATCTGCTTCACACACAGAAGATACCAGGCTCAGTTCCCAGTATCTCCAGGTGGAACTGGGGGTGTTCCCTGTCTAGAACCCTGGAATGTCGCTGCCTCTCAGTGCTGATGACATTGAGATAGCTGGGCCAGCATTCTGACTCTGTATGAGCCAGTTTCCTGTGTCCCTATGGCATCTCAGGATAGCTGTATGTTGACCTAATAGCAGGCAGTTGTATTTTACCTCAGAAACGTCAATAGAATTTCTCTGGCATTTAGAATGTGAGAAACCAGGATGAAGCACCTCTCATTTCTGAAGATAAAAAAATTTGCTGTATATGTTTATATAGTATTTTTAATCATCGGAGATATTAGACAGAGCATGGAGGGGAGAAAAACCATGTGTATTTTTGATAAAAACATGAAAAATAAAAGTCACCAGTTCCCTAGGTTGGTAGAATTGCACACTACAATTTTTGGTAAATTCAAAAATATTGTTCTTAATATTATGGAATGTGGGCATTTGTTCATGACACTTTTAGAAGTAGAAAAATTTCAGGGGTACCCTGCCCTCCAGTTGTTGTTTGTCAGACCCAACCAACAGAGCCAATAGTCGGGGGTGATGAGAATTGTAGTCCATCAACATCTGGAAGGTACCACTTTGGCTACCCTTAAATTATAGGCTTTCATATTGAAGAACCAGATTTGTCTTTCTACTGTGTCTGGAAGGTTTTAGCCCGCCCCTCCATTGCTATTTATATGCAATATATACATTTTTGTTGCTGCTAATGGTAATTGACTAATTTATAAAGACTGGACCTGCCCCAGTTTGCTCACATTTGCTTCATCTCCTCCAGATACGTTGTCTGCTAGACGCCAACATGATTCTGCCTATGACAGCACAGATTTTGAGGAAGAATGCAATTCCAGTGAACTCCAGGCCAACGATCTACCACAAGCCAGGGGGACAGAACACAGGTGCAGCAGTACAGAGCTGTACTCTCGAGAGCCAGTAGCCCAGACTCCACCTGTCTCTTCTCCTGTGACCCGGTTTAAAAAATCCATAGGCAACCTGGATAGGAGGTTCTCTGAGCCAGACATGCTCTCTTCTAAGGGCTGCCAGGGAAGCTGTATGAGAAGCCAGAAGTTAGCCAGAAGTGAGGAGAGTGTCATTCAGCAGGAGGAACTGCGGTTGAAGTGCCAAGGCCTGAGAGAGGAAATGGCAGGAGAACGTCGTCTTGCAGGCCTCTATAGGAACAAGAAGCCATCCAACCTGACAATAAAAACTAGTCTGCTGTCAGAATTGTCAAACAATTCATTGCCCAGAACATCCTCTGGCAGTTCGCTAGACAGTGCTTCTCCAGTCTCTGACTGTTCTGTCTTCACCAGCTCACCACTGACGTCGCCTTCCATCGCCAAGAAAAACGCCTTAACTCGGCCGCAGTCTTTTTCTACCAAGGCTTCCAGTGGAAGTGACACCACCTCCATCAGAGAGCTCAAGAGGCATTCCATGTCGTTTTCTGTGGCAACCCGCAAGAAGGTGCTAGCGAAAACCCAAAGCTGCGGTATAGGTGGCTTTCAGAGGGACAGTTTCAAGAAGGACTCCAAGAAAGAGAGACATCTTTCCTGCCGCATAGTCCACGCAACTTGTGCTGATGACCACAGCCCAGCACCTTCGCGGGGTCAACCGAGGTCTCGTTTCATGTCAGCAGATGAAGTGTTTCGGCTTGTGGACCAGAGGAATCCTGGGAATCCTCCGTCTTATGAGGAGGCTACCAGAAACTGCTCAGCTGCTAGGCTTCCCTCATACAGTAGCTTAACGGTTCGAAATATGAGATCCACTGTGCTGTCTCCAGACTTTGAGCCTCAGCGTTCGAGACTCAATAAAGAGGTTACAAACAAAGTATACAAGGACTTTTTTAACGACAGGCTCTCTGTGACCAGTGATCCTAAGGACAAGGCATCAGCCGTTGACTTTGTTATTGGAATACATTCCCGAGCTAACTTGCCCCTAACCCCTCAAGTCTATCGCCTCAGGACCATGTCTGGGTCTTATCAAAAGAACAAACAAGAATACCTGACCCAGCCATGCAGCCAGCCAGCCTTTGGCCATATAAACTGTGCTAAGGAATCCTATGTTTAAATTATCTGTCCCCTTTCAACACAATGTCTGCTGTACACATGGCACGAAAGCAAGTCTTTCAACTGCATCTAATATAAGCTCACCTATGTCTACCTTTCCTTGAAAAGGTAGCCTTCTCAGTGTCATATGGAATACGCACTGTTCTTCCTGAAATGTGTAGCTTTGTACATAATGGATATATCTCTTGTTATTTGTGTCTGTGGGTTTTAAAGCTATACAAGAGGACTGGCGATTTTTTCATCTTGTTCCTTATACATTGTGTGATCATTCCTTTCCCCCTTAAATATAGTCAGGAGTCAAGACTGCTGTAGGAAATGCTCTAGACCATCTTAACAATGAGCTGCTTTGTCTGGGTTTGCATTAATCAAGTGTCCTAGTGTCTACCACTTCCCCTTTATATGCTATTTCCAACTGAAATAAACCTCCGTCTTATGAAATGGTCCCCAGCCAAAAATAAAAAATAAAAATGCAGGATCTGCTTTCTGTTTCTTTAGGTTATCACTAAAAATCCAAGCAAATACCCTCATCTGCAACATCTTTTCTGCTAGTTCAATGGATCTGAAGATTTGCCTTTCTGAATAAATGTTCATCCAGGTCACTGTTCTGTCTCTTAATGTAGCCTGTCAGATGCTTGAGCACAATGGAGATTAGATCAACAGAAATATGCTACCTTTGAACTTCATTATTGCTGTTAGCTAAGAACCCATTACAACCGGGTGCTGTGCAGAAAATTATTTAAAAACAAAAAGGCACCAACCCCAAAGTTTCCAATTTTTAATGCTGTCTCCTCCCAATTTCATTACCCCACCTCAAATTCTAACAAGATCCCGCTTTTCGAAACCTAGCAGAGAATAATTCAGGGTAGTGTTCAACTAGGTTTTACTTATAGTAGACCAATTGTAGTTAATGAACCTAACTTAGTCATGTTCATCAATTTTAATGGATGTACTCTGAATCAAACTTAGTTGAATATTACATTCAGTTTCCTTTTTCAAGAATCCTGAACTCCCATAGGCAACTTGCATGCACATTCAACTGGTGATTAGAACGCCAGCTATTGCCACTGCTATCGGTTACAGCTTTTGGCAATAGCCCCAATCCACTCCATGCATGTATAGTACAACTAAATGGTGACATGCATTGTCCCAATCAAAGGATGCAAGATTAAACCAACTTACTGAGATCTGGATGATCCTTCTGATGTTGATGTCCACCTGCATCTTCTTTGATTCTCAGTCTAAGCCAGTTTTGAAGGTACAGTGGATTGCAGGAATTCTTTCAGGCAGGTAAAGGCTAGCAGTGCCTGCCAGCTATACTGGCTATCCTCTGTCTCCATGGTCAGAGGCAGTAGGCTTCTTGAATACTAGTTGCTAGAAATCGCAGGAGGGAGAGTGCTCTTGCGCTTGTGGGCTTCCCATAGGCATCTAGTTAGCCACCATGATAACAGGATGCTAGACTACATGGGCTATTGGCCTGAAACAACAGGCTCTTACTACGTACTTGTGACACCGTGGAATTGTATAAAATGGAGATTTGAGACCTGCTGAGAGTGCTCTTCTGAACTTGCAAGATTACTTTTAAAAACACATTGTTCTTGCTATATCAATAGCAGCAGTCTTTTTTATTCATGGCTCACAGTAACCTAGTAGAGTGAACATAGCAATGTGAAAGCAATTGTTTTTAATTCAGAAGTAGAATAAAGAATAAAGCACTTTTCCTGCCTAGAATACCTGTACTGAAGTTGCTGTTTGTTTTCTAATATGCAACCAATGTCTGCAAAAGGGGGGGGCAGAGCTGGATGAAAATACAGGAATGACTATGTGGTAATGTGTGACCTGGCTCTTAGGAGGTAGTCAAAAGTTTGCATGTAGATGACAAGAGGAGCTCCTTAATGATGACTCCTTAATGACAAGAGGAGCAAGAGGACTCCTTAAGATGACTCCTTAATGACAAGAGGAGCAAGAGGCACCTTGGCAGTTGCAGGTCATGATCCAACGCACAGCTTACATAAAAACAGCGTGTAACTGTCCATATTCTCACTAGCACTTCCACAAGATCAGTGGCAACCCCAAAATTTCACACATACCCTGAACACTGATGGATATTTTTTGATTAAATGTAGCTGAATTGTTTTACCACTAGCACCCGCACACTCAGTGTTGCTCAGGAATTCTAAGGACTCAAAAAAATCTTGATTCAAAATGAGGTCTAACGGTATCCAAACAGATATGGAAACTGCTCCTTGACCTCAAGGACCATCGTGCAAAATCTGCTCAAAACTGATCCAGTTCGGAAAAGTTAAGTCTACCAACTTGATTCAAAGTGGCATGCAAGTGTCCATATAGACAAAAGCCATCATGCAAAATTTGGCTACGTTATTTTAAGAGGTGTCCAAATGCACAATGAACCAACAACTCTCCAAGATATATAGCAGATTAAACCCCCCCTTCCACTGCCCCCACAGTATAAACCGATGTGCATGATAAAGTCATAAGGTGTTCTTGGACAAATAGCTGTCAGTGTTAAAATGCTGCAAAGGTTATTAGTAACTTGCAAAATGCACATGGTGATGACAGGTGGAATACATATGGAAGCAAGGTCTGTACTGCAGAGTCTCTTGGGTTGGTGTAAAATTGCCTGACACCGCTCCCTATGGTTTCTGTGTCAATAGAGCCTGCACTACTCATTGTCAGGTGTTAAATATGTCTCTGGAAGGTTAGTTACACCGTGTGTCTGACAGTGGGCTCCTTCAGACAAACTACTTATTGAGCATTCATCCTGCTCTGCTTGCACAGAGGTTATACTAAGCATTCTTTGTTTGCAGGACAGTTATATGACATCCTGATTGGCTTGTGGGGTGTTTATGTGTCTTCCCAGAATTCATTCATCCCACACTTTTCAGTGCATTTTCCCATCACTTTCCTAACAGCAAAAAGCAAATTTCTTCATCAAAGTGGATTTGTTGCACTAGGGTGACAGAGCACATTAATCCACTCTAATTAAATTAATGGCATGCGCTTGAATTCCTCCCACAAAACGGTAACATTCTGAAGGCACTCTAGCTTTGCAGAAATGCAACGAAACCCTGAGCTATACGGATATGAGGCAATCTGCTGGCTCAGTGGGGTAACCCACAAGATTGCCTTCATTCACGATAGGAAGGGTGCCAGAGGAGGTGAGGAAATCGCTTCCGTTTCAAACTGCTTAATCCTCATGTGAAGCAAAGCATTATGGCAGGAAACTAAAAACCAAGCTCGGCCTCGGCTTTTTGTTTTCTATGAAATCTGTTGTCAACATCAGCATTTATCTTTCACAGTATATCAACAGGGGATCCAAAGTTCTTTATCTGTGTTTGTTAACACTTCACCGGACAAGGTCATTTCTTAAATTATTTCGATTACAAAGTCCCATCTTTCATACAAGCTTACAGTTACATGATCCCAAGGATTTCTTTGTCACAGGAATGACTGCCCTCTAGGATGGTGACTCACAAGTAGGATTGCAACACTTTCCTCTATATTTCCTTGGGGTTTCAAGACACAGCTTTGGTTGCTATGGTGATGTGTTTCCTGATTCATATCTCCCGTTCAGCTTGGGTATGATCAGTTCTTGTTTTCTTGTAAGCACACACACATACAAGCACGCTACTGAGATACAGTTGTTACATCCACTTTCTGACTGGCAAGGTACTAGCTGAAAGGACCGGTTGTATGGATGAAGCACAACTCTAAAGCCTTGGAGAGAGCAAGTCAACAGGCAGAAACAGCTAAGAGGAAGAACAGCAGGTCCAAGAGGCTCCAAGGAGTGGCAGTGGGTCTGCGGCTGAAGCATGGGCCGCAAAGGATGCCCAACAGTGCCAACACCTTCTGCACACAGCCACCATTGGCTTCACATGGAAATTGCATGGACTCACCAAGTTATGAACCAAGGCCTCCACATTGTTGTTGTTGTTTAGTCGTTTAGTCGTGTCTGACTCTTCGTGACCCCATGGACCAGAGCACGCCAGGCACTCCTGTCTTCAACTGCCTCCCGCAGTTTGGTCAAACTCATGTTGGTAGCTTCAAGAACACTGTCCAACCATCTCATCCTTTGTCATCCCCTTCTCCTTGTGCCCTCCATCTTTCCCAACATCAGGGTCTTTTCCAGGGAGTCTTCTCTTCTCATGAGGTGGCCAAAGTACTGGAGCCTCAGCTTCAGGATCTGTCCTTCCAGTGAGCACTCAGGGCTGATTTCCTTAAGAATGGATAGGTTTGATCTTCTTGCAGTCCATGGGACTCTCAAGGGTCTCCTCCAGCACCATAATTCAAAAGCATCGATTCTTTGGCGATCAGCCTTCTTTATGGTCAGCTCTCACTTCCATACATCACTACTGGGAAAACCATAGCTTTAACAGGCCTCCACATGGCATATGCCAATTCTGCAATTACAACTTGTGATCATGGGAATTACAGGGTACAGGTGCACAGTGTTTTATAAAGGCTTGAACACTTTCATGAGGTCCTCACCAAGGTGTGAGCCCACCAGCAACCATTATGGCAACCAACAAGTGTGCCCATTCTACACTTCATGTTCCTGCCAGCGGAGCTTTCCCCCTGCTGGAGTCTTCCTGCCAGTGTTCCAGAAGTTTCAGCCAGTGGAGGTGTCATCCTGCCAGTGCAGCTTCATTTCTGTCAGTAGGGACATGCACAAACCAGAAAATTCAGTTCAGTTTGGTGCTTCAGAAAACTACTTGCCTCGGTCAAAAGCACTGTAGAGACTGCCTGATTTGCAAAACAGCCCACATTCGTTCGAAACACTTTAGAGACTACCTGGTTTGGCTCAGGGTCCAAGTCTGCTTCAGGAACAAAAAGGCTTCATTTCCTATCGTTCACAACTGGAAAATTTAAAAATAGCTATTACATTTTCTCCTTGTTGACAGAAGTGGATGAAATTGCACGAGAGCGGATTCAGCCTGCCAAATCAAAGACAAATAGATTGGTGGGGTTTCTGCTGAGCACCTTAAAAAAAAATTCTTTTGGGCAGAATTGGAAGAAATCTGCAAACATGTTTGCTCCTTTTGAGGGGATGTCTCCTACCAAATGTCAGAAAGAAGGTGCAGCTGTTTTCCTTCAAGGGCCTTTACAGTTTTGGAGCAGGTAAAAAAGGATTCAGTTAATCTTGCCTAATATTTAACAGACAATTGGTTTTGCAATAACGGATGTAAGAGAGGAGTTCCTACAAATCAATCTTGCCAAATTCCAAACAAATAGACAGTGGCAGAACTTTATGCCCCAGCACCAGGAGGGTGGAGAGCAGGCGGGGGCATGGCTGGAGCGTGTCCTAGGGGTGTGGCATGCCACCCACAGGGGCGTGGAATGAGTCCCAGGGGTGTGGCACACTGCCTGCGGGGGTGTGGCACCCAACGCGGGTGGGGGGCAGCCACGATGGCACCCCACTGGGATCATGCTGCCGGGGGCGGTGCGCATCCCCAGCACCCCTCTTCCTCTGCCAGTGCAAATAAGTCCAAGGCTTTTTACAATAGACAGCTTTTAAATTTGAAATTTTGAGAAGGAAGAATTAAGACAAATTTGTTTCCCTCCCCAAGCCAGCTGGATTAGAGAGTCTGGTTAAATAATTCCCTCTGATTACAAGCGAGACCTGTCAGTCACATAGAGTTCTGCCTTGTCCTTTTTCTTTGCACCCTGGTGTTTGCTCTACTTTTCCCCTCCCCACATCCATCCAAACATTTTCTTTATATGGTAAGCTTAGAAACACTGATTTCCCTTTCAGCAGACTTTTGCCTGTTGCTTTTTTGGACATCCAAGTCACCACAAGGAGTGGAGAGGGCCCTAATTTGGGGTACCTTGTACAGATCCCACTTCAGCTCAGACAAGACCACAATTATTATTATTTATTAAATTTGTATACCGCCCTTCATCTAAAATCTTAGGCTGGTTCACAGCATAAAAATACAAAATAAAAACACAAAATATGTAAGAAAAACAAGAACAAATATAAAGCAAACCAATAACCTCCCACTTCCTTCAAACTACAGTGGTACCTCGGGTTAAGTACTTAATTTGTTCTGGAGGTCCGTTCTTAACCTGAAACTGTTCTTAACCTGAAGCACCACTTTAGCTAATGGGGCCTCCTGCTGCTGCCGCCGCGCCAGAGCACGATTTCTGTTCTCATCCTGAAGCAAAGTTCTTAACCCGAGGTACTATTTCTGGGTTAGCGGAGTCTGTAACCTGAAGCATATGTAACCTGAAGCGTCTGTAACCCGAGGTACCACCATACCTCAGTTTGGCTCAGGAGCTGAAATTTGTCCAAACGCACTCACTGAACACACTTATCCAACAGCAGACTAGCAGACTGAGTGGTATTACTAGCCCTGCTCCTGTGCCTTTAACAGCCACATTTAGCAAGTAAATCTGTCCTGGCATAAAGATAAGAACTTAAGAAGAGTCTGCTAGGTCAGAGCAAAGGCCTATCTCCTCCTCCTCCTCCTCCTCCTCCTCCTCCTCCTCCTTCTTTGGCAATCACTCGTAGTTGAGTAAGATTGTATTCCATAAACACGGTTTTTACAGTGAGTCCATAAGTGACTGTGGAGGCCAATTCTGGATCCACACGTCCTTCCACACTGGGGACATTGGTTTCTGGGCAGGAGCTGATCACGGTGTGGATTTGCCAAGTGTGCCTTCCTCTTAGCTCATTTCTCCTTTTCGTCCTGAGTTCGAGCATCTTCAAAACCCATGACACCTTTGGTAAAGGCTGTTCTCCAACTGGAGCGCTCACAGGCCAGTGTTTCCCAGTTGTCAGCGTTTATACTACTTGTTTTAGATTTGCCTTGAGAGAGTCTTTGAACCTCTTTTGTTGACCGGCATTACGCTTTCCATTTTAAAGGTCAGAATAGAGTAGTTGCTTTGGAAGACGATAAACAGGCATCCACACAACATGACCAGTCCAATGAAGCTGATGTTGAAGAATCGTTGCTTCGACACTGGTGATCTTTGCTTCTTCCAGTACACTGGCATCAGTTTGCCTGTCTTCCCAGGTTATGTATAAATTTTTTCGGAGACACCGTTGATGGAATCTTTCGAGGAGTTGGAGATGGCGTTTATAAGTGGCCCACGTTCCACAAGCATATCTAGTCCAGCGTCCTGTTCTCACAGTGGCCAACCAGATGCCTATGGGAACCCCACAAGCAGGCTCTGAGTGCAACAGCACTCTCCCCACTTGTCATCCCCAGAAAATAACATTCAGGGGCGTGTTGCCTCTGACACTGGAGGCAGAACATGGTTGCCATGAGGCAGGTTTGTCTGCCAGTGATTAGTACTGGAAACTGGAAGCTAGCCACCAATGAGACCAAGTAATCCAAAGAAAGTACCGTATTTTTCGCCCCACAGGGCGCACCTAGGTTTTTTGGGGGGGGAATAAAGAATTTTTTTTTTATTTCCCCCCCAGGCACGGGGCTGGAGCGGGGGAAGCCCGAGCTTCCCCCGACCCCAGCCCCCAGAACAGGCTGCTATCCGCAAGCCTTGGGAGCCCGGCGGGAAGTCGCGCCGGGCTCCCAAGGCTTGCAGAGAGCTGCCCGAAGCCCGGGGCACGCTCCGCTGCGCTCCCCAGGTTTCAGGCTGCAGGCTGCTGTCCGCAAGCCTTGGGAGCCCAGCGGGAAGTCGCGCCAGGCTCCCAAGGCTTGCGGAGAGCTGCCCGAAGCCCGGGGCGCGCTCCGCTGCGCTCCCCAGGTTTCGGGCTGCAGGCTGCTGTCCGCAAGCCTTGGGAGCCCGGTGGGAACTCCCACGAGCTCCCAAGGCTTGCGGATAGCTTCCTGAAGCCTGGAGAGCAAGAGGGGTCGGTGCGCACCGACCCCTCTCGCTCTCCAGGCTTCAGCGAAAGCCTGCATTCGCCCCATAGGACGCACACACATTTCCCCTTCATTTTTGGAGGGGGAAAAGTACGTCCTATAGGGCGAAAAATACGGTAACAGGGAAGGTTTCACCTGCTTAACTTCTACATGTCAAGCGACTACTCAGCAACAACGAAAGGAATCAACTTGTTTACAGTTGTTGGACAATTGGGTTTTTTTTCATGCACATGGCAGAGCTTTTCCAGTAAGCATGTGGTTCTTTTTCATCAAAGCAATTATCAGCCTGTGTGTGTCTTACACATAGTTCTTTCCATGACTCTAATTCAGAGTGATGTGTATGTTTTATAGTCGAGACATTATTTTACTGTGTATCAAATACTATGTTGATTACAGCAGTGTACATTTGTATTCATCTGCACAAGAGCTGTATGCCTGAGAACATCTCGCTGTTTGAGGCTGCAGCCAGAGGAAAATATGTTCAGTGACACACACACAAAAGGATCGCAGTGACATCTTGTGGTAAAACTCCCAGGAGTGACCATTGCAAATGCTATAATACCAGTGACATGCATCATTTGCCTCTTTCCTCATGTGCAACTGGCAACAGAAGAACAGCACTGGCATGTTCTCATTTTTCTTTCATTGTTGTGCCTGATGTAAGCATAAAAGTAGCTTTTAAAAATAGCTTTGAAGAGGAAATGTTAAAGACAACAGAAGGATAGGCAAATGCTTATAATATGTGTCAGCGCTGCCCGAGGTCCCAGCTCACAGAAGACCAACGCTGCTTCGTTCTTTAGTATAAAAATCTTTATTGAAGTTCAGTTTCACTTCCGCACGCGCAGCGTGCAACGCTACGTCTCTAACCTTAGACCGCCGAAGCTCCGTCTGAATCTCCTCCCCCCTGACACCAGTTTAAGACTCTAGCCTTACTCCACCTCTTCCTCTGTTCCTTCCTCCTCTGGGTCCGCCTGCTAGTCGGGGTCTCACCCTTCCTAGACTCTTCTGACGCTGAGTCCCCTGACTCTTCTCCCTCCCTCCTTCGGGCTTTAGAACCTGGCTCCCAATCCGGGTTTTCTGCTGTCCCGCGCTCCTGCACATTTGAACTTGGCGCGCGCGCGCAGCCTCCCACTTCCCTTCTGACCGTTACACTTGTGTCACTGCTCCCTCCTTCGGGGAGGCTAGCTGGACCTGACCTCCCCTCCGTTTCCCCACTTTCCGATGGGGGCGTGGTCAGCCCTGACTCATCTTCTCTCCCCGCTGGAGGAGAGGCTGGTCCTGACTCATGTGACTCTTCCCCCCCCACTGCGCTCTGGTGGGGGAGCTGGTCCTGATCCTCCGCTGCTCCCTTGGGAGTCCCCGCTGGCCCCTTGCTTCTGGTGCGTCCCCCCTGGGACCCCCCTTGCCTTTACCATATGCGCCCCCTTCTGGGAATCTTCTGATTCGCTGGAGAAGCTCATGGAATCCCTCGGATCACTGTCATACTCCCCTACGCTCCCCTCGGATTCCTCTCCTCCGCTCTCTATTTGCTCTCTCCCCTGTGCTTCTGCTCCTGAGCGTCTGACAATATGCTTTCCCTGTATAATATCAGAATCCAAATTAACAGGCAATCCTACTCACAAGTAGGACCCGCTTAGTTTAGTAGGTGTCAGGAGTGAGTAGGCAGTAACATCATGCAAGTTGGAGTTCACTCTTTATTAGCAAGAGCACAATCTACACAGACCTGGCAGAGTGTCGGGCCTAATGAGCATAGCAGCTCATACCCAGTAGGTCTTGCCCCATGGATCAGTTGCCAAGACTGAGAGTCCCTGCCTCCCCAGGATTTCCCCCAAGCAATTGGAGATTGTACCTCCAGGCATGCAACCAACCTCTCCTCCTCCCTCTTCATGCCTCTTCTTGTTCCAAGATACAAGGGGGAACAGAAGCTGGTCACAGTAGAAGGGGGAGACACCCATGACTCTTCACCAGCCTGACTCATTATGGCCTCTTGGCCTCTCTCCTCCTGTAGCCTTATGAGGCTTTGCCTCGGGTGGGAAAAATATTGCGCCCGGGAAAGGGAAGTAGGAGTCAACAGACACTCAAGGAATAGTTTCGGAGAAAAAGCTTTATTTCTACCATCCATGAACTGGTAGAAGGAGCAAGAGTGATAATTCACAAAACAAGCACGGGTTCACAGTCATTTGCACAGAGCATATATTCCCCTTCTAGTTCCCTCCCCTTTCTCCTCCCTCAGGAGTCCTGCCCCATGAGTTCCTCTGAGCATGAACAGAAAGCTCCTGTCTTGGGACTCTTGGACTCTTGGCACCCTTCCCAGGAAAGGGGGAATGAGAGTGGTTCAGCATGTCCAAGAAGTTGCAACTAGAATGAGATAAAAGTCAGTTCTCAGGCCTGCTTTGAACAGAGCCTATTCATTAGCTTTTCGAAGCCTTCTTGTACTGATAAAAGTAACGGTTTGCCTATGCACATCATCTTGTGAGAAAAAGCAGAGGAAAGCTTTAGCTGTGGATTTTTAGAAGACAAAAGGAATTTTGGACAGTTTTGAGGCCTGGGGTGATTATTGGGGGGGGTGACTTCGGGCCTAGGTGGGGTCACCTGTCCTCACCTTCCTTCACTCCCATCCTCCTGTTGCAGCTTCTGATGCTGATTCCGGACTGCTCTCTGCCACAGACTCTCCCAGCTCACTAAGCCCTGTTACCTCTACAGCTTCTGACATCTCCTTTTCCCAATCTTCTCCTTCTTCCCCCTATGACTAGTCATTGTTGTCCCACCACCAATCCCTGGACTCTGAGCCTTCTTCCCTTGCTGGTTCCTCCCACCATTCCTCTACAACCAACCAGTCCATGACAATAGGGCTTATTCTGAGATCAGTGGGCACAGAAGTGCAGCCTAAGATACATTTAAGAAAAAGGAGCGACAATTGGCTCTGATAAAATTTATCAGGAAAAGTCTAGGAGAAGTTCAGAATGTTGGAGTGCCAGCTAATCAGCAGAGTTGCCTAACCCGGATCAGTTTACCTTGGCAACCGTTGTTTAGGATGGAACTCCACATCGCCTAGCAACAGTGGGCAAGGAGGATTCTTCTATTATGCCACCAAGACTTTGAAAAGTCTATTAGAACTAAAGTGGATAAAAGTGGACAAATCTCAGAATGACCACAGGCTCAGTGATTTTCACCCCAAATGGTGCTCCAGCATCTAGTACTTACTCCTACAGCACCCGCCCCCGAGTTGTGCCCTCTAGAAAACGATTTCCAGATCCAACAGCCAGTGATCAGTGAGTAGCATTGCCTGACCACAGTAGTCCTACCCTCAATCCTCAGTCCCAGAGTAGAGACTATCTTGGCATGAGCAGGCCCTCCCATCTCCAACTTTGGCTTTTCTACCCTATCATCTACTCTGATTCTTCTCCCACATATGCCCACATGAGCAGTAAGTGTGTCCCACTATTGGGGTACCTACTCTAGGGTTGCTGTATTTCCTCATACAGTTACCTTAGAGCAGCTTTCTCTAACCTTGTGCCCTCCAGCCAGATGTTTTTAGACTCCAGTTCCCATCTGCCCCAGCCTTGATGGCCAATGGTCAAGGATGAAGGGACTTGTAGGTCGCTTCCTGTTGGGTGTTTACCATGGAAATGGTGCTGTTCACACATGCAAGTTTTCCGCAGCATCCACACAACATCATCAGCATTGCAATGCCAGCTCATATCCCCTGCCCTGTTTAATCTGAATTTTCCCTTTCCATGAAAAATCTGGTAAATGTCACCAATGACAGATTCAGAAAATCTAAAGAGCAGCAGGCTGGGGAACACAGCTTTAGAGTTTAAAGCGGGAAGAAAACAAACGAACAAATGGTACATCATTGTACTCAAGTTCTTAAAAGTAGAATTATCTATCGGTTGCCATGTGAATAATGTGGTTTTTTAAGTGGTGGTAAAATAGTAGAAAGTGATGTCTTGCACAGTGTATATAACAAATGTTCCCTCTCCATGAGAAGGCAAAACCTTGTATCTCTGAACTTTTCTGTAAATAACAAGACTACTTATGAATCCATACATGCAGTTATAAATTTTGCTGTCCTGTTTTTCAAAGCTTCCATTTGTCACTCACTTAAGATCTTTCACTGAATTTTGGGCCATGTAATTCTTTTACTCTTAACCAGAACAACGCAGTACACCAGCCTCACAAAGGGGAAATGGATCCAATATGGCTCTTGTTGTGCTAATGCCCCACTTGCTAATTAATTTGTCACCTTACATAGCATTCAGCTTCATGGGGAGAATTCTCAGGCAATAACCTTTCGCTTTCATGGCTTATTCTAGAGAAATCCACCCACCAGAAGTAACATGTTGCACATTATACCATTAAAGCACCTTCAAAGGACATTGTTTCCACTAAAGAATTCTGGGCACTGTGCAGTTGTACCTTGGAAGTCCAAAAGCTTAGTTCCTGAACGTTTCGGCTCTGAACATCGCCAACCTGGTGACTGTTCCAGTTTGCAAACTATTTTTGGAAGCCGAACATCCAACGGGGCTCCTGCAGCTTCCGACTGGCTGCAGGAGTTCCCTGCAGCAAATCAGAAGCTGCGCTTTGGTTTTCAAACGTTTTGGAAGTCGAACGGACTTCCGGAATGGAAGGTGTGAAACTCCAAGGTGTGACTGTAGTTTGTTCAGGGTGGCTAGGAATTGTAACTCCGTAAGGGGTAAACTACAGCACCCAAAATTATTTGAGGAAAAGAAAGTGCCTGAAATGTACTTTAAAGATATTGTGTGTACACAGCCCTAGTTTAAGAGTGGAGTGGAGGTAGCCAGACAGCTATCCTTTGGGGAGGGATAATAGTTCAGTGGCAGAGCACACACCTTACATCCTAGGTTCAGTCTTTGGCATCTCCAAATGACCAGGTACCAAGGTTTGTGAAAGACTTCCACCCAAGATCTTAGAGAATACATCCACAGTGCATAATACTAGCCTGGGTGGGCAGATAGTTCATCTAAGTAGCTTTGTATGTTTTTATGCATTTCTAGGTTGGTAAGTACAGCTTTCTCTATCTTTTGTTCTTCCTTTTTCTTTTGTCCTTCATTTTTGGGTCCTTCTCAGACAGAGACAGGAAACCATTTTCAGTCCAACAGCCACATTCCCTTCTGGGCCACATACCAGTGGAGGGCAGAGGAATGAATATGAATTTTACCCTTGTACAGTAGGCTGGTCTCTACACACACCCCTCTCTGTCCTCCACCCCAGCAACCAAGAACATACCCTCCAACATTTCTCCAATGAAAATGGGGGTCTCCCATTCCATAACGATAATTTTACTATTTATACCCCACACCTTTTACTGGGTTGCCCCAGCCACTCTGAGCGACTTCCAACATTTATGAAAAACATAATAAAACATTAAACATTACAAAAACACACACACACACACACACACACACACACACCTTCCCTATACAGGATTGCCTTCAGACAGCTTGGGGATTGGGTAACTCCATACCCTCCAACATTCCTCCAATGAAAATAGGGACACCCTAAGAAAAAATAGGGACACCCTAAGGATGCGGGTGGCGCTGTGGGTTAAACCACAGAGCCTAGGACTTGCTGATCAGAAGATCGGCAGTTTGAATCCCCGCAACGGGGTGAACTCCTGTTGTTCAGTCCCTGCTCCTGCCAACCTAGCAGTTCGAAAGCACGTCAAAGTGCAAGTAGACAAATAGGTGGCGGGAAGGTAAACGGCGTTTCCGTGCGCTGCTCTGGTTCACCAGAAGCAGCTTAGTCGTGCTGGCCACATGACCCGGAAGCTGTATTCCGGCTCCCTCGGCCAATAAAGCGAGATGAGTGCCACAACCCCAGAGTCGTCCACGACTGGACCTAATGATCAGGGGTCCCTTTACCCTTTACCTTTAAGGAAAAATGGGACATTCCGGTATCAAATCAGAAACCGGGACGGCTTCTCTAAATCAGGGACATCCCTGGAGAATAGGGACACTTGGAGGGTCTGCAAGACACATTACCAGAGTTCCGGAACAAATTCCAGCCAGGCAAAAAGCACTTGAGGAGGGTACAAAGCAGTGCCAATAAGGAATGTGGCCTGGGGAGAATCCCATCGGCTAGCTAAAGAGGCCTGGGGGTCACCATCTCTGTTCTAAGAAATATTGGATTAACAACATTTCAAACTCCACTGAACTTTTTCTTGTCTTAATTTAATGTATTTCAGTGAAGAATACCCAGTCTGCTATGGGAATCTCATGTATGACAGAAGAGTGGTTCGAGGCAACACATATGCTCTTCAGTCATTACCTTGGGTAGGTCCTTTTTACACAAATCTTTATATTTTTCTTGAACATGAGAAAACAAGCAAATGGTGGTTGGAAATGCACACATATATCCAAGAGAACACTGTTGAGGCCGGTTCACACGTTAATGTTAATCAAATGATGACCAGCATCAAGCAACAACTTGCATGTGTGAATGGGCCATCACAGGTTTAGCAGAGGAATGCTGCAGATTAAGAGGACATGGTTGACAAATATTCTGGGGTAAGGCACATTTAAACATATGGAAAACTACTTTGGAACCTGTAGTGGATTCTGAAAGTATCCAGGGATTCCACAATTATCTCTCCAGGGGAGGGAGAACTTAGTTGGGACTGGAAAGTAAATCAGAGAGAATAGTTTTACCAGGACTCTCCAATCTCAGTGCTTTGGGGAAGAGAAGTTTAAGTAAATTGCAGTGCCACCTAGAGCACTTACACTGCCACAGATTGAAGGTTATATTTAAGTCCCATTGACCTTAATTCTATGCCTATTTTCTTGAGCCCCCCATTTTTGCAATGCTATTTTCAGGCACAGATGCAACACAGTTTGGACTGAAGTATGGTGGGGGACTTCCCACACTAGGGTCTCCCACACTTGTGGGAGGGAAATGCATTCCACCACATTACCCTTATTTAATTCTTAGTAGGCGTACATCTGATCAGAATGTATGTTCCATTGACTTCAATGGGATTTAAGCAGGCTAAGTTTTTTTTGGATTATTTCTTTGGATTATTCCTGGCCTAGGACTCCAAAGGAAAGAGTTTTGTTTACTAGCCAAAAGAGGAAAAAGAAACCTTAGGTTTTCTCATCTCTACCACCATTGCTATTTTTCTAGAAAAAAGGGTGCTGGAACGCACCATGAATGTCTCCCTTGTTCTCTTATTATGGCAATGGCTCTCACCTGAGAGGTGCTGGAACTAAGTTCCATTGAGTTCTGGCTGAAATAAAGCCCTGTCTTCTGCCTAGGTTAGCTGCTATTTTAAGAGGAACTTTCCACCCCATTTCCCAGTGCCCTGCTGAAACTGATCCTGTTGAGATTCAGAAGCAACGAGAAGCCCACCAGAAAATGCTTGCCAGAAAGAGAGCAAAGGAAGAGAGCGAAGTCCATGCCCCTCAGGTTGAGATTCCCCAGCTCCGGGCCGATGTGCAGACAGGTAAAGCGCCAGAAATCCTTGTGCAGGGCTTTTGCTGACACAACTCACTGGTTGACTCTGACCCACACTATTTCAGTAAAGATTATTGATTGGTTGGTTTTATTTATATCCTGCCCTTCCTCCAAAAGTAGCCAATGAGAGCCATGCTCAGGGCCACTAAGAAGGGGTTTGAACCCTGGTGGAAAAAATTCAGACCTCTCCACCCCAACAAGATCAGACCAGCTAAAAATATTTATGGTACATGGGATATAAAATAAATGTGTGGTCTCAATTTTACATTAATGATAAATATGATCATATCTGTACCTGTTAAGGATATTAAGAGCCTAATGACTTGTATCAATAATATAAGCACCCACACAATCATTGCTGAGCTTACCATACACTTTAAAAGTTAAATTTATACGTGTAACGCAACACAATGAGTATCACATAACAACTTTGTTATATTTGTACAGCGTTCACATACAAACGTGGCTGAGCATAATAAGTTGAGACTGCATTGTCCTAATAATGTCAAAGCGCAGAAGCCAATGTTCATATTAATACTGGGAATTGCTTGGTCCACAGCACAGGTTCACAAGCCATTATTCTGTGCACGCATTGACTATGAAACATATACTTTGGTAAGAATTACATAAAACATGCAAGATAGTTGGGCCCCAGGCGCCATTCTGAACCTTGGTAATTTGTACCAGCTTCCCCCACCCTTGTCAGCCTTGCCAATTTTAAATTGCGGAAGCTAGCAGCCCCCTAACCATAGTCTTAATTGTGTCACTGTTTCAGAATTGTACCTGGAAGAGATTGCAGACCGCATCATCGAAGTTGATATGGAATGTCAAACAGATGCTTTCCTGCTGAGACCAGACAGCCCCTTGTTCGTACCATCAAAAACTGGGGCAGATGTCGCTACACAAATAGAAGAAGGAGAGGTATTCAGAGCTTAATTTACCTGATAAAACTACCTGAACAGTAAAACCCCTTCTCCTCTTAAATTAAAGCATTCAGAAATGCTCTGCATTCACCACATTGTAAAATTCAATACTGGAAGAACAAAATAGCATGTGGCATGCAAGTTTTATCCTTTCCTGTTGACAAAATGCTTCCTAAGTAAATATGATTTAATTGGCCCTTTGGATCCAGTAGAGTTATCAAAAAGATACTATCTCTAGGTAATGGATCCCTGAACAGTTAAGTCCAGTCAAAGGAGACTATGGGGTATGACGCTCATGTCGCTTCAGGCTGAGGGAGCCGGCGTTTGTCCACAGACAGCTTTCTGGGTCATGTGCCCAGCATGAGCAAACCGCTTCTAGCACAACGGAACACTGTGACGGAAGTCAGAGTGCACGGAAACGCCATTTACCTTCCCACCACAATGGTCCTATTTATCTACTTGCACTGGTGTACTTTCAAACTGCTAGAAGCTGGGACACAGCAATGGAAGCTCACTCCGTCACACAGATTCAAACTGCTGACCTTCTGATCAGCAAGCCCAAGAGGCTCAGTGGTTTAGACCACAGGACCACCCGCTCCTGCTATCTCTGTTGTCCAACAGGCAGTACAGCAATTATCAGAGGCCAAGTGATGATTTTGTTATGCAATGGCAAACAGAGCAAGCGTAGTGCTAGGATTTACCTTTGTCTTGATTCTATGGCACAAAATCACCTAATGTGGAGGCCTGAAAGAAAATCACCGTTCTGCCTACCTCCTTGCCATAATTTTCTACAGGTAGATTTTCTGCATGCTTAAGTGCCCTTTCTCATATGCTAGCTGAGCGCAAAATTATGTCTAAAGGGGGGAAATAGAAGCAGGTCTATTTTGTCCCTGGCTTTGGTAAACGAACTGGCTACTCCTGAACAAGGTAAGCTATTTTGGCAAGAGATCTTCTCGAGTGTGTTGCTCCAGAATTACAAGCAGGTTCAGATGAAAAGCAACTAATTCTAATAGGATATCCGACCCTGCCAGATTTTGCCACAAAATGAAGCTAGAGAACAGGCAACAGCTGGCACAATGGGATGGATCCAGCCATGATCATGCTTAGAGTTGATCCATGGAAATCAGTAGAACTTAAATTATGATTAACTTAAGCTCCACTATTTCAATGGCTCTATGCTAAGATTGAATGTCCAGATCCAGCCCACTATCTCCCCCTGTTAGATTTGTTAGCAGCCTTGGATTTTGTTCTGGACAGAGTTTGTTTCAAGTTCCAAATAGTGTAAAAATAGTTATTACTTAATAATAATAATAATAATAATAATAATAATAATAATAATAATAATAATAATTTGTTATTTATACCCCGCCCATCTGGCTGAGTTTCCCCAGCCACTCTGGGCAGCTCCCAATCAGTGTTAAAAACAGTATTAAAAACATTTAATAAAAACTTCAGCATTTGCTATTATTAGTGTTACTGTTTGTCCATCATTTGTAAAAGGTTAACATGCTCCTTGCAAGTGCCTTATCTAGGGTTGCCATATTTCAAAAAGCTTTTTAGGAAGACCCCAAAATTGTTGAGGTTTTTTTATTTGTTTGTTTTAGGAAAACCCAAAAGTTGTTGAACTTTTTTTTACAAAAGTGTGATTTTTCAGTTGACTTGAAATTCCATCCAGACGTCAATTCCGCCTTTGAAATCCCATGGTAATGTCCGAGGAAATCCGGACATATGGCAACAATCTTGTCACCAATGAAAGGCTCATTTGTAATTTCAGCAATTGTTTCAGTAGTCAGTTATTTCTGTTCCCCCTTCATAAAACATAACATTATATGTTGACTCAGCGCTGGCTTTTTATCCTCAGCTCTTTGACTTTGATATTGAAGTCAGACCAATTGTTGAAGTTTTAGTTGGGAAAACCGTGGAGCAAGCTTTGCTGGAAGTCACGGAGGAAGAAGAGCTGGCCAATCTTCAGGCGCACCAGTTCGGATATCACGAACTGCGCAACGCAGAGCTGGCTGAAGTCCAGCGCCTTGAACAACAAGAGATACGGCGGAATGAGGAAAAGGTATAGCTGATGTGAACCCAAGTTTGCTTGTTCATTTGAAAAATTCCTAACCCGCTCTTCATTCTGTATAATCACACAGAGAGAGACATCATAATAAATGTAATGCAGTCGTACCCTGGAAGTCGAACGGAATCCGTTCCGGAAGTTTTTTGACTTCCAAAACGTTTGGAAACCAAAGCGCTGCTTCCGATTGGTTCCGATTTGGGACTGTATAGCTACATGCCACACTCATAGCATCTGAAGACTGGTTGGGTTTCACCAGTGGAATATGGCCAGAGCAGTGTTTTGGCAGAACTAAGGGGGCAAAAGAGAAAAGCACAATAGGGGAAGGAGGCAGTGCTGATGGTGCACCTCACCTGGTCACCTGGGAGCAATTGTCACTCACCATAGGTAACCAGGCAACCACTTAGTTAGAAAGCAGCCTTGTTTCATCAAAGGCCAGGCCATAAACTTTGCCATCAACAGACAGAAAAAGGTGTTATCACACAAAGGCATGGTAAGATGTGGTGAACTAAAATACAAAACAGGTAAACAGAAATAGTTCCTTTGCTGGACTCTAGATCCCATCATCCCTGAGCATTGACCATGTTGGCTACAGCTGATGGGAGCTGGGGTCCAATAGCATCTTCAGGACACAGGTTCTCTACCCCTGCTTCATAGATTTGCTCTTTGGAAAAAAATAAGCTTTTGAAGGCCTGGGATGAAGTACATGCTGTATTGTTCTCTTCAGTTTCCGTTTCTTGTATCATTTTTTTCCCCTTTTTATGAAAATGGTTTCTTCACACATTGCACAAATTAATAAAGTTTAATAAAGATTTTAATATCTCATTAAAAGTAATTAATAGGATTCTTACAGTTTCTTTTGTCAGGATTCAGCAAGCTTTTCAGCACTTAATTAAAGGGTTTTTTTTGTTTGTTTTAGAGCACTGGCATATTTTATGCAGAGACTGGGTGGGCATCTGTCATGTATGATTTAGTTAAGATTCCTGCATTTCAAGGGGTTGGATTAGATGACCTTTAGGTTCCCTTCCAGATCTACAATTCTATGGTTCCATAGAAAAATGTCTACATTGCTTGAAGTTATATGCTCCCTTTCCTTATTATTTAAAGGCTCGCCGTAAAGCGCAGCAGGTCACCGCAAATACAAAGTCGTCAGAAGTCAAGCAGAAAATTTCATCTCGAGCCTTTTCTCTGCAATACTTGTCGAACCTCATTCCTTCAGTCTTTAATGATCTTCACAATAAAGGTTTCTTCTTCGACATCATAGAAAGAGGTATGTATCATTCTTTATTGCACATAAGCTTTTAAAACGGGAATTCTGCATCACAAAGTTCAGGGCTGATTAACCCCCAGCTGAGGGTTAACCAGGCCTCCCCAAGCAATTTTTTTCTGGTCCCCCAATTTTGGAGGCACTGGCGAAAAAGACACATATTTAAACCTCTCCACCCAGTCCACCACCTTAACAGGGACGCATCTCACACCTCCCTAGTCATCAGATCAACAACCCTTTTGATAACGCCCCACCCCATGATCCATGGATCTACATGGACTGTGTGCTTACGTGTGTCCTGTGCGTGTACAGCCTTGTGAAGGTAGCCACACCTACAACTGGCACATGGTTGGCGAAGGGTGAACGTGCCCCTCAGACCAAAAAACAGGTTAGCCCCTGGTGGAAAGAATCAGCTAAAATGAACTAAACAAGGACACACACACACATATCTGCAGACAGCTGAGATATTTTGGAATATTAAAAAGAAGAGATGTATATTTCAGACCACTCAGCTTAGAACAGAAGAATCCCTGTCATCTTTGCTTGTTCCAAAATGAAGTCCTTCTGTGAAGCAATGCATAATTGAACTACCATAAAATGTAGGGATGCCCACCAATTCAGATGACTTTCAAACAGGGCACAAGTCAGGGTGGCTTTGTATTGCCTCCCCTCTCGGAGGCAGTATGCCTCTTGAATATCAGTTGCTAGGCAGCACAAGAGGGGAGATGTTACTGCACTCCTGCCCTGCCTTTCAGCTTCCCAGAGGCATCTGGGTGGCTATTGTGTGGGCTGAAGGATGGCCTTGTGGGTCTTTGGACTGATCCAGGTGGACTCTTTTGCTCTCTTACATCATATAGATGTTGAGAAAGAATTCCTTCCATATTTGATGAGCGGCGTGGTAAAAAGAATGGCGTCGAACCAGCTAGGAAGAGTAATGACTGACTGTAAGTTAGTAGAAATAAGGTAATACAGACTAGCTAACATTCTGCCATACTGATTACAGAATAGCACTGTGATCAGGGACTCAGCTACATTAGTAAAGAAACAGTAATTTGAATGCACTATAAGCATGCAACACCAGATGGTGCCAGAGACCAGGAAATTTAAAAACTCAATTTTCCATAGAGATTATTTTCTTTTGTTAACAAGGTCTAATTTCTGACTTATTTTTCCTGTGTTTAGATCCACTCCAAGTGTGATCTCAGGTACCGTTCTTATTAACAAACAAACAAACAAACAAACAAACAGAATTGAGCATTACAAGTATATTTCACCATGGCTGTTATAAACACACTTATTGTTAGAACTCAGCTTGCAAATTATCCATGAAGAGTTGATGTAGGTAAACTTAAGAGAAGTCCAAATGTGAGCCCAATTTTGTTTCTGGTACATAATAAGAAGGCTGATTCAAAAACTATTGAGAAAACCTAGAATGACAAGCCCAATAACAGGAATGTTTATTGTGAATAAGTAGTTCTGGGTTGCACCCCATTGAATTCCACTCAGTGACATTAATGGACCTTCATTAGCTGTCGTCTGTTAGCTACAGTGGGTCTACTTGTAGCTAATGTTCACGGCTGCCATATGTGCGGGGGGGGGGACACAATAATTTTGGGGTCTTCCTTCAAAAAGCTCAACAACTTTTAGGGTGTCCTGGTCTTCTTACTTTTTTAAATATGGGAACCCTCCAATGCTAGATGCAAACTTCTGTTTCTAACTGTATATTTCATAGAATCATGTGGAGTTAGTGGGGATCTTATAGAGTATATAGAATCATAGAATCATAGCATCATAGAGTTGGAAGAGACCACAAGGGCCATCGAGTCCAACCCCCTGCCAAGCAGGAAACACCATCAGAGCACTCCAGTGTCCAACTACTGCTCAGTTCAAGAAACCCAGAGCTAGAACATCCCTAATAGTTAGCTGCTACTGAAAGAGCACCACCAGGGAGAGGCCACCACCTTTATAAGTAATGGATTTCGTGGTTGAATTGCTCTTTCTGATATAAGTCAGCCAAAGTTAAATTTGGCTCAAATGATTTGAACAGTCTCTCATGCTGAAACTAGTGGGAAAGTCTTTACTTCAAGTCATACCCTGCCCTTCCTTCCTTTCCTATGTATTTAAAATTTCATAAACATGCCTAATGGGACTTTTGACTGTCTTAGGGCAGCAGACCCAGGCACCCCAAATTTCAGACATGATTTGCTGTGCTGGGGAATCATGCATGTGCCACTGGTTTTTTTAGGACATGCAAATCTAAAGACAATACAGTGCTTTTTTCTGGGGGGACGTAGGGGTATGCACATAGCTGTCAATGTTTCCCTTTTTTAAAGGGAAATTCTCTTATTCCGAATAGGATTCCTCACAAAAAAAGGGAAAAGTTGACAGCTATGGGTATGCATACCCCTAAAATCTTTGTGAATCTAAGTTTTGCCTCATTGAGGGGCAGTATTTAAATAGGAGTAGGAAAATTGGAGTACCCCTAAACATTTTTTTTAGGAAAAAAAGCACTGGGGATATGTATCTCTTGACTATCGTTGATCTTGCTAAGGAACTCCGAAAACAAGACAACACCCAAAGATGAAAAGCACTTTCCTGCACATGTAAACCTCTGTTTCTTTCATTTTCTAGCCTTTTTGCATTTAGTTTCTGACCTATGTATGTTTTATGAACTATGTATTCTTTTCCTAATGATATCTAATATCCCCTGAGCCCTTGTGGACAACTATGCATCAAAATAAATCAGTACAATTGCCGTGCCGACTATAGCTTCAAAGAAATTATCTAAATGGCTCATTGGATAAACTTCCATTCAAAGCAATTAAATTTTCAGGCTTAATTAATGACGTGGTTGGAAAGAGGTTGAAGGACTTTGCCGAAAATCAGCCAATTGGTCGCCTACCACGACGTCAAAAATCGTGGAAAAATGCTCGTTTCCCTACTACTGGAAAGTAAAGTGGCTAAACTCCAAAGAAGCAGGTAATGGGAAAGAAATTAGGTATTGGTCCTATCAAAATGATATACAGCCTGATGATAATAATCTCAATGACTGCTGATGGCCCTGCAGGGACCAGGGCCGCACTGCCTAGGCAGTGAGGTCAGAAAATTGCCTCAGGTGGCAGATCCCTCCTCTTGTGCCTTCTCTGCGCCTGGCTGCCTCCTCCATGCCTGCCTGCCACAGCTGTCTCCAAGGCAGGCGGAGGAGGAGGAGGCAGGCGGCAGCAGAGGAGGAAGACAGGTGGGCACGGAGGCAGCAGCAGTGGGGGGGGCAGCATTTTCTGTTTGACCTGGAGTGGCGGAACATCCATGGCTGGCCCTGGCAGCGACAGTTTTTAATGGGATTGCAGCTGGGGAAGGAAAGCTAAACCTCCCCTACACATCTACTGTAGTGCCCATGAAAATGACTCCACCCTCCCCAAACACATGCCAGGTGTTTACAAATCCAGATGTCTTTGCTAGCTATGCAATTAAAGTAATGTTTACTTAGGCCCTGGGATAATGAAGACATGGAGGGATCTGACCAAAATTCACTGCATTCCACTCACAATTATTTAAATCACAGAAGGTGCATTCAGGCATTATTAGAACTGAGGTGAAAGAAGTCGTGCGAATGTTGTGGGCAGCAGCCCTGTGCTCACATACCTGTTCATGGCTTTGCTAGATCCAGTTTCAACCTTCACTTGTTCAGCAGAAAAATATTCTGCACATGCTCAGTTAAAGGTGCTTAGGTGCCTCCTTGGGACTGCAAAACCTCATTACACAGGTCTCCTCACCTTAGGCAAGGTTCTGAGGGCATTCAGCTACATATTCTTAGAAGGTCCCTTCAATCTTTTGCACTGACGATGCAAAGGTTGAAAACAGCATCCATGTGGATGTTTGCGGGTGGGGGGTGAGGTCTGTGTGCATGGCCCCCAAAATTATTGCAAGTTATTATTAATAATAATAATAATAATAATAATAATAATAATAATAATAATGTTCTTATTTTACCCTAGCCGTTCTGGGCAGCTCCACTGGGCGTCTTAACAACGCCAGCTCTAATAACACCAGAATAAGGCTTCTGTTAAGAACGTGTGTGTGTTTTATTCCCATTCATATGGATGAGATTTTAAAACGTTTTAACACTGGCTGGATCAAACCTTTAAGATATAACTTTAAAATAGATTTTAATCCCTACACTGAAGTTTAGTAAGTTTTACCACTAGATGTCAGCAATGCCATTAGAAACCGAAAAATACGTATGCATTCTTTAATAGAGCAATCTGATGCATGCCTGCTCAGACTTGTTGAATCCAGTGGGACTTGCTGCCAGGTAAGAGTGCATAGGATTGCCCACACTGGGATAATAATCAGGAATTTAAAGACAATTTGCGGTTGCTGTTGCATCTTTCACAATCACTCTGGCCAACTGTTATCAGTGAAAAACAAGGCCAGAATTTGTGTTGGGGTGTAACTCAGATTGCTGTTATCAATGCCCAATGTCCACCCCCACCCCCAAATCCTATATCTGAGCTAGGTTTCCTTGGGAATTCAAACATAACCAGGTCAGGAGTATAACTACATTCGTAATTCCAATTATCCTTTTGTAATAATCTCAAGAGTAGTATGCCTGTCTATGTTAGGGATGGAGAACCTGTAGACCTCCAGCTAGTGCTGGATTGAAATTTCCAAATTAGCCATGTTCACTGCAGCTGGTGGAAACTAGACTCCAGCTAGTGCTGGATTGAAATTTCCAAATTAGCCATGTTCACTGCAGCTGGTGGAAACTAGACTCCAACATCTGGAGGGCCATGCATGAGCCACTCCTCTTTGAGCATGTAGCAGTCATAGTGGTGAATCACGTCGTTTACATGTTGAAAGACTCTTAGGAGCAAGAGAGATCTGCACTGGCTCCTGAGAGACCTGCATTGGCTCCCAGTATGTTTCCGAGCACAATTCATTGGTGCTGACCTTTAAAGCCCTAAACTGCCTCGGTCCAGTATACCTGAAGGAGCGTCTCCACCTCCATCGTTCTGCCTGGAAACTGAGGTCCAGCGCCGAGGGCCTTCTGGCGGTTCCCTCACTGCGAGAAGTGAAGTTACAGGGAACCAGGCAGAGAGCTTTCTCGGTAGTGGCGCCCACCTGTGGAACGCTCTCCCATCAGATGTCAAGGCAATAAGCAAGGCGATCTTACTTTTAAAAGATATCTGAAAGCAGCCCTGTTTAGGGAAGTTTTTAATGTTTAATGCTGTATTGTGTTTTAATGTTCGGTTGGGAGCTGCCCAAAGTGGCTGGGGAAACCCAGCCAGATGGGCGGGGTATAAATATATTATTATTATTATTATTATTATTATTATTATTATTATTATTATTATTATTAGCAAGTCAGGGAAAGGCCTTTCTTTCAGATCCTACTTGGCTAAATGGACCTTTGGTTTGACTCAGTATAAGCAGGCCCAACATTAGGGGTCAGCCAGGTCAGGCAACTGGGCTGAGGGCTTTGGGGATCAGAAAGACTGTCACTGACCAGCCTGATCCTCCTGTTGTCACTAGACGCAAACGCACACTGGCCTCCCAGATATGTTCTAGTGATGGGCGGCTGTGCCACTTTTGGATGGGAACCAAACTTGACTCCGATCTGCAGTGACCACTTACCATATTAGATTGCCCAAAATCAGGCTGTTTTAGGGTGGCGTGACTGGTGTGGCAGCACTGGGCGCCACACTGCAGGGAGCACTGAAACAGTGCTGTAGAACAGAGCGCGAGAGGCATGCGAGGAGCTGAATTTTGGCATTGCACAAGGCGCCACTGAAATTTGAGAGCCCAAGGTCCTCCACTGCCAAAATGCAATGGCTCATTCGCTGCCTATCATCAAAAAATGTCTGAAGACATGGCAGAGAGAGAGAGAGGAGAGTGACTGAGGGAACAGTGTCAGAGGAAATGTGTGGAACTACAATGGCAAGCAGCAGCACTGGACAGGGGAACCTGGTGGGCATTAGATGGGAGCCCATGGGTGACACCTACTGAAGTCCAAGTCAGACTGAACATTCCTTTCACACAGCTCTTCATAATAGTCTTCTTGCTTATGATGTGTCTGATCAGAATTTGCCACAACCAATATCTGCTGATGAGTAAGCCTTCTTAAGGAATGCACATTTGCAGGGGGATGCTGAGTCACATTAATGCATTATGCTAGGTGTGGTTATGTATCAGCTCTTAGACCTTGAAATCTTGGCCAGTTATAATAGGGAAGAACTGAGACCCTTCTTCTTTTCAAGAATCTCTAGATATTTCTGATATATAGGAGCCAGAGCAAGCTAGTTTTATTTTTAATTCATTCATTTAAACAATTTATATTAACGACAATAGTCCCTAAGCAGTTTACTGTACAAAGCTACAGTATAATGCTACAATGAATACATTCCTTTTAAAACAGATCTGGACCCAGGGATGGGGAATGTGTAGTCTGTAGATGGCAGCTGGACTATAACTTCCATCATCCCTGAACAAACAGCCTGGGGCTGATGGGAGTTGGAGTCCAACCACGTTCCCACTGAAATCAGACATGCACTTACCATTTTGGTATTTCATCACTGACTGAAAACACTTGTTTTGCCAAGCATTTTCAGAGACTTAATTTGATTCAGTGTCATCCATTTGTTTTCTGTTTCCTTATTTCATATTTTTATGATTATTTTTTTTAACACGGTTTTTAAAAATGTGTTGGCAGTTTGGTAATACTTTTATAAACTGGCTAAAAAAATAAATCTGGAGGAACACTATCCCATATGTAACCTGATGTGGTTGGAGGACTGTTTTCTGTATTCCAGAGGTGGCGCTGTGTCTTTGTTTTGCCACAGTTACACTTCATCTATGGGCAGAGGTGTAAACCAGGGGGAGTTGGGAGGGGGGTTCTCGTTTCCAGGGGTTTTTTCTGGCTGAGTCAGGCACTGTGAGCTGAATGCATCAGACCAGGTGTAACGGCAGGATGTATTTACTCTGCCACCTCAGGTATACCTCAAAAGCATGTGTATTGCTATGCCAACAGTTCAAGTGGAACCTTGCCACTTAAAAGAGGACCGCGGCATTCCGCTGTCGAAAAGCAGTGTAATCTTTAACCACACCTGAAAGCAGCCCCACCTTTTCAAAACTGAACGTCTCTTGTGCCAGCTCTGTAGAACAATCTGAAGTTGTTAATTAAGCCCATTTTATAAAGCCAAGTTTGAAAGTGAAGTACCGAGAGAATTAATTATTACATTTTCCAAAGGGCCTAAGTGATGCTCCTTCAAGCCTCACTGTCTAGGCAGCAAGTCTACATGTGTAGATTTCTTTGGCTCTCTAATTCTTTGGAGTAAATGAAGCAGTGACTTGTATGGAGCAGTCAGCCCCACTTTGCCAGGTGACCCTGTAACACAGTGGTGGAGCTTAGGCTTTGCCATGTCAAAAGATCCCAGGTTCAATCCCTGTCTGAAACCCTGGAAAGTTGCTGCCACTGTGTAGACAATACTAGATGCAAAGCAGATGCTCTGAACGATCAGCAAGTAGGTACAATGATACTGTCTAATAACAAAGGTCTGGATTTGTATCGAGCAATTCTTTTTCTGTAATATATACATATTTATAGGGATGATCACGGCAAAGTTAAGAAATCAGTGCATCTGATTTCAATGAGAAAGTTAAGCAGGTGTTTAACTTTCTCCTGCCGAAATCAATGTTGAACTTTTAAATGTTTGGCTGGATTGTGTCGTAAGTCTTGATGCAAAGTACTTTTAAGATAATGGTGTGAATTGGAGGTGATAAAACAAAAGACTGAATAAAATCAAGCACTTCTTAAAAAGTGATGTAGAGCCAAGTTCTCTGAACCCTTTCCAGGCTGTCAATGTCCTTGCTTACATATTCAAAATGGGCTCTCTCCAGTGTGAAGGTTGTAAAGCATTTTTAAATACTTAGATGATAAAAGAGACAATGCCCAGTTTTAACAGAAACTTTTCTGTGTTTTAACAGGAATCTTTAATATATTCAAGAAGATTGCACATCGTTATCTAGGAACATCGACCAAATATTGAATTTGTCCTGCTGAAAATTATCCCCAGGGCAAATAATAAAATGAAAATTACTGTTTTGTTTTTTTCCTAATGTTGGCAAACTTGATAATTTTATTACAACAAAATTGTTTGTTCTAATCTTAACTGTATGTTTTGCCCTTATTTCTCTTATTAGTTATTGTTATTGTTGTAAACACAGGATAGTAAGCTTTTAGGATGAGAAGAAAATTTCATAAATGTTGCATGTGTGTATTTTTCAGTACTTGGGGGGTGAGATCCAAGGTAGATCCAAGCAGGGATCTACTCACACAATGGGACTTCTGCTTCTGCTTCCTCTTGCAGTCCTACTTAAGCTCACCAAATCTGTGCTGGACTGTTGGCACAGATTTGGGGGAGATGTGGGGGTATGAGAAACCAGAAGTCACTCTGTCCAAGCAAATTTTCATTGCCCTAGCAGGCAGACATCGCCGGATGTTGCCCAGAGCTTTGAGTATGCTGTTTTTATTCATTTTAATATTGTTGCATTTTTAATTGTTTAAATGTTGTTTAATGCTCTAGAAGTGCTGTGGAGAAAACGTTTCTGAAGGGTGTAATATAAATCCTATCACTGATAAGTAGAAGCGGATTGTACTCATTCTTTATATATGTGTGTTTCATTCAGGCGCTGCACATGCTGTTTCGCAGCTTGAGTTGAAACAGAAAGCACCGCCTGGCCCTGCCACTGCAGCCCCCACTGTCATACCTGCTGCCACTGGAGCCGCTTCCCCACCTGCCCTGCCACCTTTGCCGCTGGTGAAGCGGTGCCATCATTGGCTTCAATTTTGGGTTGGATCTCACCTGATTGGGCCGAAACAAGTGCTGTTACTGCACTGGTGGCAGGACAGATGGGGCCCCTGCAGGACTAATGCCTTGGTGGCTGCTTCTGCCCTAAGACAGCTTCCTCAGTCCGTCTAATGACTGAGCCGGCTCTGGTTTCATTGTGTAAAGAGAATTAAAATGCATTTTAAAAATAAATGAAACTTCTACAGTTAAAAACCGCTTCCTTATTTTGTAATATACTGCAACCCACCTCCCCCATTATATTTCGTTAAACTGTGGATTGTGAAGTTTAGGCCTGCAGAACATGCAAGGGCAATTCTGCTTTTCCCTCTGTTTCTGTCTTCAGAAAGCGAGAATCATCGAATCATACAATGGTAGAATTGGAAGGGACCCCAAGGGTTGTCTATCCTGGCTCCGTGCAATGCAGGAATCACAACTAAAGAATCCCTGATAGATGGCCCTCCAACCTCTGCTTTAAAACCTCCAAGGAAGGAGAGCCCAGCACCTTCAGAGGGAGTCCGTTCCACTCAGTGGTTTTTTGGAAGAAAAATAGGTGGCGGTATGAGGAGAGGGTGGAGCAAGTGAATGTGGGGGCGGGCATGTGGCAGCAGCAAGATGGTGATGGGAAGGGAGAGAGAGAGATGTGGCGGTATGCCATACAGACCGAAAAAAGCACTGGTTCCACTGTCAAACAGCTCTTACTATTAGAAAATTATTCCTAATGTTTATTTGCAATCTGCTTTCCTGTAATTTGAATCTGTTGGTCTGGTTCCTCCCTTCTGGAGCAGCAGAGAGAGGGGCTTCTTTTTTTGCATTTAGAGTGTACAATGGTACCTCAGGTTAAGTACTTAATTCGTTCTGGAGGTCCGTTCTTAACCTGAAACTGTTCTTAACCTGAAGCACCACTTTAGCTAATGGGGCCTCCTGCTGCCGCTGCGCCGCCGGAGCACAATTTCTGTTCTTATCCTGAAGCAAAGTTCTTAACCTGAGGTAATATTTCTGGGTTAGCGGAGTCTGTAACCTGAAGCGTATGTAACCTGAAGCGTATGTAACCTGAGGTACCACTGTAATTCATTGTCCAGGGGGCATAGAATCAAACTACATGTGAAGCATCAACATCCTTTGTAGTGGTGCAAAACATTTTTATTTTTTTTGTAATGTGGATCAGGACCACAGCACTCGGGGAGAGGTTAACCATTTCCTCCCTGCCAGATACCAGTCACACAGACACTCATTCCCTCCTATTAGCCCTGGCAAAGAAGCTCCCATTGGCATCACTGGGAACAATATTTCCTCCTTCTGTCTCTTTTTTCCATCCTCAGTTCACAATTTATAGCATAAAACATACGGAACACTTTACAGCCACAGTGGCATTACAATATATAAGTTTCATCATCAAATAAAAATTTAAAACACTCTCAATAATTCAGCCATCGTGGCTAATTCCCATCAATAGACAATGCATCCAGAGACCTCTGTAGTCGTGGCTTCTTACGTCATTCTCTTTTCAGACCTATGAACCGCAGCACACCTTAGAGAACAACAAATTACAAACTGGCTTTATACTGGTTTCAGTGTGTGGTCATTTTGTAATGGAGGTATTCGGTTTATTTTTATTTTTATTTATTGTTTATTACATTTGTATACCGCCCTATACCTGCAGGTCTCTGGGTGGTTCACAGGATAAAATTGCAATACAAAAACACAAAATACGTAAGCAAAATAAAAACAACCCCCCCAAAAAAAACCCCACAACCCCCTTTAGGCCAGGAATGGGGGATCTGAGGCCCTCTTGATGCTTCTCTCTTCATCCTGACCATTGAGTATACTGGCTGGGATGGGTGGGAATTTGACTCCAACAACATCCAAGACGTGTTGAGCACAAGGAATGTGTGATGTGACAGAATCATGTCCAGCATTTCCACACTCCCTGCAAGCAGTAGTCAACGATAAGGATATGCTGCTATGTACAATGACATAATGTCACATGTTCCTTTTATGAGATATTGCTAGAAACACATGAGGGGAGAGGCTGGTTGGCGGCACTCGTGTCCGTCCCCCCCATGACATCTAGTTAGGCCGAAATTTTATTCCTTTCCCCCTAGCTTTATAATGTTTCTCAATGAGGCTTTAAACCAGCACGGAACCCATATTGTGTAACTGCACAGAAATCATGAAGATTGGCCAAAAACGACCAATTTACAGATATACAACCAACTACTCACCAGACCCTGAGAGGTAAAACTAATGCAAATGGTTTAATATTGTGTGTTTTTCTTCGGAAACTGTAGTCCATTTTTGTTTCTCAGAAGGTCACTTGTTTGATATTGGGACATTTCCACTGAGTTTATGTTTGCAAATCCAGTGTATTTCTATAATCATATCTATACTTTCCAGATTACTTAGGTAAAAACAAACATAATGTGACGATAGTTCTATGGTATAAACTTTCTTTGACGATAAAATCCCCACAATGTTTTCCCAATCTGGCTTATTACATAGCATATGTTCTATGATCAGCTAAATGTTCTAGCTGGCAAGAAATCCAGTATCAAACAAGCTTCCCCATGCCCGCCCTCCCACTTCCATTCTCCTGAATACAGTTTAGATGATAGCAATGGGGCATATGGGGTATGAGGGGAGAAGTAGTACCTCTGATGGGGGACACATTGGCATAGTTTGTCCACCTTTGGTCCCCACCCTGCACTCAGCCACACCCTGGGAAACGGATTTGACTGGCGGCTAAACCAGGTGAGGGTAACTGATGGGTCTCAAACCCTTGGTGGGTCAGGGACTTCTCCTACATGTGAAGACAGCGGATTGAGCAGATGAGACTAATAGTGGGCCTTGCGGTCAAGAAAGCAGTTTCTGCATGTGCTGTAAAATGAGGGGCAGACGAGTCCTTGGGAATAATTCAGACGGAAATTCCCAGGTGTCAAAAAAGGTTATTTATTTATGTATGCCATGACTGCTGCCCATGTTTTGTTAGCCCCAAAGTGGAAAATGAGCAAGGTCTCAACTAAAGAAGAATGGCAACTTAAACTGATGGAATATGCGCAGCTTGAGGACCTAACATACAGAATAAGAGAACAAGAAGAACATACGTTTAAAGAAGATTGGAAAATGTTTATTGAATATATGGGGGGGAATTGTGTGCACTTGGAAACATTGGCAGCATTAAGATAAATTCAACAGTGTAAATAAGTTTTGATGGATGCAGTAATGGAATACTGAATGGTTTAGTTCATGTAAAATATGCAGGGATTTATGTTATGCGAAATGAACCACGGAAAGAGAAGAAGGGAAGTCATTGATATTTTAAGGTTGTTTAAATGAATATTCTAAATTGTAAATCAGAAAATTTAATAAAATGATATTTAAAAAACAGAAGAATAAAGTGAGGGGCAGGTGAGACTTGTCAACCTGGGAAGGTAGCCCATCTAGGAGAAGGAAAACTCTGGTCCTAAACCTTCACTGCCTTGTGGAGAAAAACTGCCTTCACTGCCTTCAGGAGAAAAAAAGGCCAAGGAGAAACCCTAGACAAATCCAGAGCAGAGTCCCTAAGGCAGTTAAATAGTGCCTTGCACACCTCCTTCCAGCAACTCCTGCAGCTAAGCTGGTGTATTGCTCTGCCAGATGTATTGCTCTTCTTTCCTTTGGACCACGTCAGCGAGGCCAAGAGAGGGATCTTCTCATCTGGGCAGCCCAGGACCTCCATATACACTGCCCAGGCTTGCGCCCCAGGGAGGTCGCTTCAGTGCTGCTAACACAGCAGTATGACTTCACCCCAGAGGTGCACTCCATTGTCTCTTGAAACCAAAAGATGCCACCAACAAGGTAGCAAGGAGGAGGGAGAGGGGTTCTCGTTGGATCCCCTCCATTTGCCAGGTAGCACAATAAATATTACACATTACTTCATACTTGCTTTCTTATCTTTGTACCTCAAAGTGGCTTGCAACAATTTAACTCCAACACAAATCGCTTTTTAAAAAAACAGTAAAACCAAACACCAAAATCCAGAGCAAACCGTCACATCAGGGAAGTGCTTTTTTTCAGAGACAAACTACTGGCCCATCTAGTTCAGGGCAGTCTGCACTGACCAGCTGTAGCTCTTCAGAGTTTCAGATAGTGGAGGGCTGGTGTTCCCCAGTCCTATCTGGAGATTCAACTTGGGGCCTTCTGCACACAGAGCAGGTGCTTTACCACTGAACTATGGTCCTTCCTGTAAAGTAAGATTCCAGTTCTCTAGTTTCCAGTCCTACCTGGAGATGTCAGAGCTAGAAACTGGGCGGTTGTGTATTCAAAGCACATGCTCTGCCACTGACCTATTTCTGTATGTTCGACCTTTGTCCTCTAGTGCTTATGCCTGAGAATTGCTAACTTGCCTACTATATTTTTGCAAGGGAGGAGGATGAGAAACAGAATAATTTGACTCTGCCTCCAGTGGACCCCTGGCTCTGTCTCCCATGAGCGGCCCTGACCACTGCTCCACCAGCTCCAGGGATTACTAGCCACCACTGCATGGGGGAGATGGTGGTGGTTGTATGAATGTTCAGGAAGAAGCTGCAAGGTAGAAAGTGGAACAGAGAGAAGATTTTCATGGGAGACTGGGAATGTAGGAAAATTCCTGACATATCCTGGTTGTCGTGTGTAAAAATGGCGTCAGGTGGGAATTTTGCCGAACTGGCAAAATGTCAGGGAAAACCTGGATGTATGGCAAAACGAAACAATAGAAAAAGCAGCGGAAACAGTTCCAAAAGCTTAAAACCACTATTTTGAGGGGAGCTCAACAATTTGAGTTTGTTCCCAAAGAAATCTCAACAATTTTGATGGGTATCTTAAGGAATGCTCGACAGTTTTGGGGTCTTCCTTTAAAAAGCTTGACAACTTTTTGAAATATGGCAACCCTAGGGAATGTCTCCCTTATTTATTATATCTTTAGTGGAAAATCTTTAGGTGGGGTTTTGGGAGACCCCCAAATAGCCCAATAAGGCCTGAGCATGGTCAGTGGATATGGAATGGCTGGCTGGCCAGTTAATTTTTGCTGGGAGGGAGGAAAATGTGATGAAAAACAAATTGGATAGAGTAGCCAGAATCATGTAAAGGGAACAGTCTAACACTGTCATCCCAAACTCTCCTCCTCCCTCAGATGCTTATTTGCAAAAACATTAGAGACAGGAGATTGTCTGCAGTGTCTCACCTTGTTTGCCCCTCTCAACAGGGAAGGAAGGACTTCTACCAGAAACTTGGCCTACAGTTAGAGTACCAAAGCATTAATCTTTTGAGCAGGATAAACATTTCAAGTAAGCAGTGGGGAGAGGGGAGAAGGCTGTACACACAAGAGGGTGTGTTTCATAAGCATGAGAACAGTGAATCCTTGTGAAAATAAAACTGGCAGAATACTGCCAATATAATTGTTTGCCTGAAATAATCAAGATCAGTGGCAGTTGTGTAAGGCAAATTCATTTTTGTGGACTGACCAACTGACGTGCACAACTTAGGTCCATAAATGATTTTTTAAAAATTATTGTTGTTGTTTTGAGCACACCTTAGTTTCAGTCTGCCCTGTGTTATTATGTCTATTAACAGGCCTCGTACGTAAATACATTAGAATTCAATCTCTTCTTTCTAATTCTGCAAACAAATTTTTGCCACACAAGTGAAACAGCAGCTTTTGATCCCCATAAGGGGCAGCTGCATATTCCTGCATTGCAGGGGGTTGGACTAAATGACCCTGAGGTTCCCTTCCATCTCTATGATTCACTGTTGTCTCAGTAACACCGTGTAATGTTATGAACACAACTGCCACCAGCCTTTTTTTTTCCCAATAGAAGAATTTATCCCTTTCACATGGAAATCCAGCACACAATCCCATTTAATTATCCTTAAAAGTCGCTCAGGGTCACTGGGTAAAACAGATGAGTTGGCCAGAAATATAGGAATAAACAGGTGCTGCTTCAAATCCAAAGGGGAGCCTTCCTCCCCTGCTCTCCCCTAATGTAACTCCTGCTCTGCATCACCAAGACTGGGTATAAAAAACAAAATGGGAGTTACCACTTCACAGGGTGGGGACTGGTATGATAAAAACAAAATCCAAGCTCATATAAGTCCCATACCTATCTGGAGTCAATTTCTTCCTAATCCCATTAATTTCAGCTGGTGAAATCTTACAGTGCAAAGGGTTAAAGGACAATGCTGTTGTTGCATGCCGCCAGAATCTTAAAAGCAATGAAAAATTCCAGGTGCTCACCCAGGGTTTGGTTTGCTTGGCTCTTTCAACAATTTGAATCCTTGTTTAGATTTTAATAATTGCTGGATTCAGGAATTGGAAGCTGGCTCAGGTATACATCCTACCCGCCCGCACTCCCCCCCCCCCAAAAAAGAAACCTCATAACAGTGCTTTTTTGCTTTGTGGAGATGTTATCTAGAGGCATAATTACCGGTACTAGTTTTTGCACTTGCTGCTTAGCTGTGACATGTAAACCTAAGAGATATTCAAATGTTCAGGAAACTAGCCGCACCACCTCATTATGCACTGTGAAGATTACATATTTGAAGGTAGTCTAGTGTCAAAATCACCCTGCATGTGCAGGGTTGGGGAGGCAGATTATACTTATGATTCACATAAACACCATATATATTCAAAGCACCCTTATACCACTTTAACACCATGGCTTCCCCCAAAGGATCCTTGGAACTGTAATTTGTTAAATGTGCTGGGAACTGTAGCTTTTTGAGGGGTTTCCTATCAACTCTTGGCACCCTTAACAAATTAGAATTCCCAGGATTCACTGGGGAAACCATTACCATTCAGAGTGGTATGGTGAGTGTGACCATGGTCATTTAGAGCAGTCTGCACCAGAAAAGTGATCACACACCACCTCTAGCAGTAATTCCAGATCTGTGCAAACTGTACATTATCGTTTTGGCCTTCTCAATGCATGAGCATCTACAATTAGGAGAAAATACAACTCTATATCTCATTTCAGTGTGAAAGTGTCAGAGTTCACCATTTTATTTCAAAACATTTATACCCTGCTCAATTAAAAAACAGCAACCCTCAAAGCAGTTTCCGCATGTTGAGCATTTAAAATAAGATAGATTTAAGCTTGCTGGTGTCTCTGGTGAATTCTGTCACACACATCATGGATGTTAACTTATATTTTGTATGTTCCATCATATTTTATAGATACTATTTCTGCAAGTTTGCCATGGCCTTTGGACAGAACAATAAACTTATGAACAGAACTAAATTAAAGGGTGTTGACAACAGTGCATCAATGGTGTGACTAAGTATAATAAGGCAGCTTTGGGTGTCCCTAAATAAAGAACACACAGGTGGGGAAATGCACCAGGAAGGTAGGAATACAGAAACCCTACTGGTCCAGTATTAGCTCAGCCTGGAAGGGGCTTTCCAGGGCTTCATAATCTCCAGGGTTTCTTCCCAGCTCAACCTGCAGATGCCAGGGTCTCAACCTGGGATGTCCCAGATGCCAAGCACCTTCGCTACAGCCGTCACCTCGAACCCAGGAAGGCGCACAAAGCAGTGCAACAGTGAACTGCCGTGATACCCGCCGATTAATCCATTTTTAACCAAGCTGTGGCGAAAGGTCCTCGCGCTTGTGACACCTACTAACAGCGAAAGGGGGGGGGGAATCTTAACTTGTCAAAATCCAGAAGTGTACCCTGCGCCAAGCCACAAAGCGGTAACGATAATGGCCGAGGGCAGAAAACTTCGCGTTCTAGACGCCTTACTTTTAATATACGGATACAATGCAAAGAACGTGCAGGCGGCTTTCCAGGCCGAAGGACGAGAAGCCGCAGGTAAATGAGAGGCACCTGCGTAGCCTCTTGGCACGTCTTCTCGGCCCGCTGCAACGCCCTGCTACTTATAGGGCGCTATTTTCACCTCCCGCGCTCATTGGCCGCCGGGCCTTTGTGACGCCACAATCGCACCCAGGGCAAAGTTCCACCGCCCTCCCTTTCCCCGGGAGAGCGAAACTAGGCTGGGCGGCTGGGCGGCGATCCAGCAGGAGGCGGAAGTTGCTGCCTCCGCTTCGCCGGCGCGCAGCTTCTCCGACTGAGCCTCCCAGCGAGACCGCCCGGCGCTTCCTGGCGGAGGAGCAGTTGCAGCTCTGCGGCCTCTGCCACGTGGCGTGGAAGTTATGCCATTAGGACTCGCGGGACCCGCGGGCAAGAACAGGCACTTGCGATGGGGGCGGCTGACTAGTTTTTCGATAATAATAATAATTGTTCTTGTTTAATGTTTCAACAGCCATCTGTAGGGCAAATTCAGCTAGCCTCATAGTTCTGGTGGTGGCAACAAATGCTGCCTCTATACATGGGTGTAGCGAGGGGGGGCAGCTGCCTCCCTTAAATCAATCAAAATCGATACAAATTTGAGGTTCTGCCCCCCCATAACAAAAATCCTGGCTACAATAAACACTGTATTGCTGTTTAAATGCAAAGCGAGCAGTCACTGCCATAAATGTGCATGGAGGTGAATTCCTCTACATTATCCTACAATCAATTGCTGGCACACAGTGCCCTGGCTCAAATTTATAGCTCTTGCTTTGCATACAAAAGGTCCCAAATTCAGTCCGTGGCATCTCCCAAGTAGGGCTGTGAAAGGCCCCGGTGAATCCACTGCCTGTGTTGACAGTACTGGAGTAGATGGGCAGATTCAAACGTAGGCAGCTTCCCATGTTCCACACAGTCCTGTCTATATAGTTAAACCCTCCTTATGGCATAGCTTTGGGCTGATTAAACTTGTTTCTTTAAATATCACTCGTTGCATGCTTCTTGTTCATAATTCCTTTCTTGAGCTACACAGTCAAGCTGGAGGGAGCTGGTGGATTGGGTTACATGAGGCAGGTAGGGAAATGGTTCAATGGGTCTTGTTTATGGCACAGCTGTAGTGATGAATTCTCATGTGCAGGCATTCTTCATGATAACCTCCAGAGCCACACCTCTGCAGCCATGCTTCTTCTAAGGCAAAAAAATTTTAAGGGAATTTTTGACTAATGCAGACATGGCTTCAGTACAAAGCCAGGTGTTTTTTTCACCCCACTTTAAATCACATCCAGATGATAATGGTGATTTATTGCATTTTTTTAAAAAAGCTTTTATTAATGTATAGCAAAATAAAAATTAAAAAATTACAGACATTTAAAACAAGTACGCCACGCTGTATACCCCTTACTACCCCCTTATAACATGTCAGTAGTACAGGTTAATGAATATTAATATATTTCCACTTCTCTTCACATTTATTGCATTTATTAATCTCTTCCTACGTAATCTGTCAAAATGTCTACATATTGAATTGACAGGCTGGCCAGAAAACTGCCAGCTTGGCCTATGTGCCTAAGAGAGCTTTGATACGCAGAAGTCATTGGATGCAACCTTTATGGAACAGCATGAAACAAGTTAATCACTGTAGATCAAACTGCTGTTCATAAAACAGCTAGAATGGGGAGTAGCCAGTGTCATTTGACTTCAGTGCCCATCAGCCCTGACCATTTGGCCATTCTGGTTCAGGCTCATGGGAACTGTAGTCCAACATCTGAAGGGCACCATCTTGTCTACTGCTGAGCTAAAGGATATGCAATACATGTACAGTACTTGAATTTCAAATCCCATCAACCTCAGCCAACATGAGCCAAAGATCAAGGATGTGGGATGTTTTAGTCCAACAACATCTGGAGGGCCACAAGTTAACACACGCACCCTTAAAAAGTTGGCAGCTCTGCTGAAGGCAGCTTCTGACAAAGCACACATTTCATGAACCAAAAGTGTCTTTTAAAAATATATAATTAATGTACAGGAATAATTGCCAGAGAAGGCTTCCAGAATATGATCTAACAAAGTTTAGACAGGAGTTGCTAGCCAACGCTCCACTGAGCCTTTCTGTTTACCTTTCCTGCTATGAATCATAGCTAGTTCCTCCAGTTGCCACAGCTGTGTACCTCAGATTGGGTGCGTCTTAAGGAGGCAGTGAGTAAACCGTCTGTTTCAGATTACCTCATAGCTTTCTGTTTCCTGGTGAGAAGGTACCTGCACACTGCCTTTTCCCCTGTCCTCCCCCTCACCATGTAATTGGGGTTTTGAATGCTTCTGAAACACTGCTGTGAAAGTCCAAGTGGCTGCTTATGTAAGGAGCTGCAGAGCATATAGAATTACCTGGCCCAACTTCCTTAAGTACAAGACATGCTGTAGCCACCGTGATAATTTTGCAGTTGCCAACTTCTTCACTGGCCTTGCTCCTGTGCCTTTTTCAGCAGCCTGTTATGGAAATTAAGCATGAAGTGTTTCACTTCACTGTAGGGGAAAACTTCAGCTGCTTAATCTCTGCATGCCGGGCTGTGGCACAGGAGCAGGACCAGTAAAATAAAAAAACAACGCACACACCTTGAGAGAGAGAATAGGTTCATGGACAATTTCAACCTGGAAAAAGGTGCAGTGGGGAAGATTAAATATTCCCATCCTCAAGCAATGTCCCTAATCCAACTCAGGTCATAGCTATATTTGTGGGAGAGATACAATTGCAGATATTTCTTTGAAAGATCTCCAGCATGGATAATATGTCAAAGGACAGTCTCTTCAACCACCACCTTCTGAACAGGATGTCAAAAGTACTGAGTTTGCTATTGTTTCCACCCCAATTGACTTGCCATGATCTCAGATGAGTGTCTAGCATGCTAAATACTATATACTTGCTGCTGCCAATTCGTGACTGAGGTCATTGAGCATGGGTAAGACTACACTTTTACGCCATTATTGCTCTGTTTGTGTGTTAAGAATATCAGTTCCATATAGCTCTAGCAGTTTTCTGTCACCATCTCCTCAGTTATGCAATTGCTGCTCTGTGACCTGAACTTCCTTCGTCTCCTATGGTTTGGTTAGTAGAGACAATCACCATGGCACATGTTTTGTGTGGCATAACTTGCTTGACCTCAGAGTATCCTGGCAAGTCAAGAAATTCTACTGCCATTAAGATCTTTATCAGGTTTAGTGTCTGTAGGGCTTTCAGCCCCAATACTGGCATAGCTGATGCTCCTGCCACATAGAGACTGGAGGCTAGCATCCTTTTCTGTACCTACATTGGAATGCACACTTTCCTGTCATCCAATATGGGTGACTCCCATATCCTATTCTGTTGATCCAGGTGATACTAGTCTTGTGTCCCAGGTTGTTCTCTTGTATTGTCTCTCAAGGATGTTTACCTTTGCTGCAGTGCCAATATTTATTCATTTTTCTTGGGGACTTTTCATTCATTCAAAGTATTTATACCCTACTCTTTAGCCAGAAAAGCTCCCAGGGCAACTTGCAAATCAATAGAAATAGCACAAGTCTCATCTCTCAGGCTTGCAATCTAATAACACATGTCACAAAAGGAAAAAGAGACTAGGGAGGGGAATACTTCCTCTGTTCCAAAATCCTTCTTCAATTTAAAATGTTTTGAGTAATGCAAAATAGAATTGCAGCGATAAACAATTGGATATGGGAAAAAGGATTTAAAGGAAGTGCCATAAGTAAATAAAATTAGAGGTTGCTGGAAAAATTTAAAACAAGGATGCAGAAAAAGGAGGTATGGGGAAGTCGTTGAAAGAAGGTTTAAGGAAAAGAAGGTTAAGAAATTATACATGTTTATATGTGTGTTTGTTTTTGTATTGTCTTGTATTGTTATTTAATATGTGTTGGAAAATTAATAAAAATTTATATAAAAAAAAAATCCTTCTTCAATATTTTAGCTAGGAGTAGCATTGCATCTGAGGGTGTTTCCACACTGTCGCTGTTTTGGGGTGTGGCTCAATCACACGTTGGCATATTCAAATTTCAATGGCTTGGGAGGTATTGCGCAACAAATCCGCTTTCCCAAAATATCGGTCTCTTTGCGATAAGAAAAGTAAAGGAGAAAGATACTGTGTAGTGTGGGAGAACACTTGCTTTGGTGTAACATCATCTAACTTACACACAAACAAATCAGAATGAACGCTCATGAAATAGCCAGCATCATCTAATCTCGCTGCAAACAAGTGAGGATGAATGCTCAATAAACAGGTCATCTGGAAGCATCCTGTGTCTTGGAACTGCCCTACCACTGTATGCATTTTTGGATGGTGAATGTTTGGGTTTTGTTTTGCTTTGCTTTGCTTTCCTGCCAATTTGCATAGTGTCTTTTTGCAAAGTGGTTTTGTGTTCTGGCACTCCCTGCAGCTCTTCCCTAGGACTGGGCAGTCCTCTTGCTGTGCATGCAATGCTGCACATCTGCTACCAACATGCAGAATTTGTGTGTTTACTGTTCACCTTTCATTCTGTGCTGCTTGTGGCTCATAGGCTGTTGCACCTTCGCCCACTTACGGTGGGCACATCCCTGTGGCCAAGTTAAATAATAATAATAATAATAATAATAATAATAATAATAATAATAATAACTTATTATTTATACCCCACCCATCTGGCTGAGTTTCCCCAGCCACTACTTCGATAACGTCTGTTTTTATAGTTTGTAAGTTCCAGCTGTCATTATAACTTGACCTAGAATTGCTGCTCTGTTCTGTGGCGCTGTTTTGTTATTCTGATATTGATTATCTTGGTGCTTTTTATTATTATTATTATTTTCTGAAATAGTTTTTATTTGATTTTACAAGTGTAGAATTATAACACTACAAAATACATATCCATATTTAGAGATTTCTCCGAATCTCTGGACTTCCCACCTTCCCCTCCATGGGTCCAATTGTCAACCTGTTCAACTACATATTATTCCATAATCCATATTTTATGTCACTCCATTTTGTCCATAGTATCTGCTACATTACAAGTGTTATTGGAATCCTGCTAATGTTTTTATCTGCTTACAGTGGTCTCCAAGATTTTTCCCTTTCTTTATTAAAGTTTTGGTCTTCTTGGTTCCTGAGATTTCTGGTCAGTTTATTTTTATTATTTTATTTGCTCATTGCCTTTATCTTGATTGTGATATTTTTGTAAGAGGTTGTGATACTATTTAGTGACGGGCAGGCTAGAAGTACTAATAAGAAACAACAAATACATAAAATAGAAAGAATCCATTCTCCCCTAGTGGTTCCTCATGTATTATTTTTTAGTTGGATCAAAATGCATCTCTGCATTTCAGGGATGAACTATGTGACCCTTACATTCCTGGTTAGTTTGTTCTCAAGATGTTATCACTTTTGGGAAGTCTCATTTGACGTCCTGTGAGAACATCTTCAGGGAAATTGGATCACACAGGCCTCTACTAGGTTAAGGGAGGAGGCCCACAAAACTGCATGTTGTAACTCCTGTTTCGGTAGTGCTACCCTTGCTTGCGCCAAGCCTAATTTTAGCCTGCATATAGGACTACACAACAAAGAGGATCTCTTTAGAGTAGGTGTATTCCTGGACTCTTACTCACAGTATCAAAAGTTAATTATCCGCAACTGGGATCTCTTGTTGAGGAACAAGTGTTGGACTCCCATGGTGACAATGTGCCCGTTTCTACGTAACATTTTTCACTGCAGCAATCTGTTACATTCCTCTATTCTGCTGAGTGGAAGGCAACCGAAAAAGAATCAGGCTGACTGTTGACATCATTTTGCTCACTGTCACGTTTTTCTTCTGCCTGGCTGGAGGGGGCTTAGAGGAGACAAAAGTGTCCCCTTCTGGCCAGCCCTGCTTGGCTCTACTGCAGGATCTGCTGGATCCTAAACCAGCTATGCTGCCATTACTTGACAACAGTGGGCTCAATCTCGGTCTCTTTGCTGCACCAGCATAGGAGATACAGTGGTACCTCGGGTTAAGAACTTAATTTGTTCTGGAGGTCCGTTCTTAACCTGAAACTGTTCTTAACCTGAGGTACCACTTTAGCTAATGGGCCTCCCGCTGCCACTGCGCCACCTCCATACAATTTCTGTTCTCATCCTGAGGTAAAGTTCTTAACCCGAGGTAATATTTCTGGGTTAGCAGAGTCTGTAACCTGAAGCGTCTGTATCCTGAAGTGTCTGTAACCTGAGGTACCACTGTAGTGCAGAAAAAAGGCATTTTTCCCTGCCCTTGCCCTTCCGCTGGCTGGCATGAGTGGTGCATTTATGGATGCAGCAGAAGCTACTCAATTCCATTAAGTGCTGCTGCTGATAGCCAGAGGGTTGGATTTGCTCTCTTTGTCTACACCTAGTTTCTTCTGAAACACTATGTTTTGATGTGCTTTCTTTCCCTCAAGCCAGCTTTGATCGGACTTCAGAACCGTAGGTGGCAACGGAGCGTATGCCTGTGCTGCCCAGGGCAGGTGCGCTCCCAAGGGGGGGGTATGGCATGGAGGGTGCCCTCCCAGGTGCGGGAGAGCCGCTTGGGTGCCCAGAGTGACGAGCCGCCCAGGGGGGCGGAGTGAGCCGTCCATGGTGTACATTCAGCGCGCCACCCGCCCGCGACTCCCAAGCCTCCCCCAAGTTGTCAAAACGAAGGGGGGAATGCCGCCGGCAAAGCAGGGCAGCTCCCCCCTTACCCTGATGGCTCGGAGTAGGCTTGGGAGTCGCACCAAATGGCAGCCCCCTAAGTGAGGGCACCTGGGGTGACTGCCCCCACCGCCCGCCCTTCCTACGCCCCTGACCATGGGCATACTCAATGTGCAGTGAATCCTGGGTGTGCACATTTGAAATGCTAAATAAACACCTGTACACATGCAGCGCAAAGAGGATTTCCAGGGACAGAGACAGGGTGGGCAACTTTGGTGCACATCAGAATAAGATGATGTGTACAGCAGAGTGCAAATTCCATTTTAAATGGACCAAGGGAAAAATAGCTTTGCTGTGTTTTAAGGTAGTGATGTGTACACAGTCTTAGTTCACAGGCGGAACTCAACAGTTTCAAGATGCAATCTATTCTTTTAATAAAAGATCCTCATCTTGCAGACCTCTACATTATGTAACATCTCACCTGAATAAGAGTTCTGGAGAACTCAGAAGCTTGTGCTCTATTTGCAACACTTAGGTTGGTCCGAGTTAGGGTATTGCCCAACGGTGGATTTTTTAGTTTCTATCCAATACCACAGAAGTTTTTCTTAGCATTGCGGTAGTGCTTTCAATTGCATAACTTGATACGGCTCCTCTCAACAATTACACAGTACAAAGCACTCTCTGTATTATTACCATGGGGTGAAATGGTTTTCTAATTACTCATGCTGCCGAGTGTGAACGCTTGCTGTAGCTCTTAACCCTGGACTCAGGATGTTGTGGTTATTTCTTCTGCGGCAAGAACTAATGCCCTAGTCCAGACATGAGCTACATTTAAAACATCCACCATTTGCTTTGTTTTAATTAGAAGGCTCTTGTGCTTGAAGAGTTATTTTTATAAGCAAATTAATTATATTTCACTACAGAAGATATGAAAGCAATTTTATCCTTGTTAATGGCTGCCTCCTTTATACAACATACACATGTCCCATACTTGCTTAACCCAAATTATCCCCCCACCTGAGCATATACTAATTAATTCCAAAGACATCTAGATTGGCATTATAAAGACTGGTCATGATTTACAGATAAAGGTAAAGGTAAAGGTACCCCTGCCCGTACGGGCCAGTCGTGACCGACTCTAGGGTTGCGCGCTCATCTCGCTCAAGAGGCCGGGAGCCGGCGCCATCCAAAGACACTTTCGGGTCACATGGCCAGCGTGACGAAGCTGCAACTGGCGAGCCAGCACCAGCGCCGCACACAGAAACGCCGTTTACCTTCCCGCTATAAAGCGGTACCTATTTATCTACTTGCACTTAGGGGTGCTTTCGAACTGCTAGGTGGGCAGGAGCTGGGACCGAACGACGGGAGCTCACCCCGCCGCGGGGATTCGAACCACCGACCTTACGTTTAGCAAGTCCTAGGCACTGAGGTTTTACCCACAGCGCCACCCGCGTCCCATGATTTTCAGATAGGATAAGCCTTTCAGTGGTCGCTAGTTGTGGTCAATATATTGTTACAGATCTAGGGTAACAGAGTTTAGAGGTGCAAGGGCACCCATAATTGCTAGAGTTAGTGAATGTTAGAAATTAATAAATGGTAGAATTTAGATAATATTTGGAGTTCTGAAGAGGACCTCACCTGGAATAGAAGTTTTTAGGAATGACAAAGAGTGCTGGAAGCAATTCATTAATAAAAACCATAACCAGGGCAGAAGATTCTCTGCTGGTGGACAGAGTGGGGAGTTCGCATGGTTACCATGGACAGAGAAAGATTTTGGATTTTAGTTTCCATGACGCAGGAAAACTGGGGCAGCTGCCTGTGCCTACAGGGGGAAAGTCCCATTTTACACGAGGCTTGGCGTTTCTGGCAAGGGTCTTTGGGAAGGAGAGGGGTGGAGCCAGAACCCCAAGAAGACACCACGTGGGGCAGAACCATCTTGGCAGGCTGGGACAGAGGTACAGAGATGGCGTGCAGGATGCCTTGGACTCTGATGCTGCACTGCTTTGAAGAACAAGCCCCTCTTGAGGTAGTAGTAGTAATAATAATTATTATTATTATTTGTTTGTTTGTTTGTTTGTTTGTTTGTTTGTACCGCGCCCACATCTGGCTGGGTTTCCCCAGCCATTCTGGGCGGCTTCCAACACAGATTAAAAATACATTAAAATGACACACATTAAAAAATTCCCTAAACTGGGCTGCCTTCAGATGTCTTCTAAATGTCAGGTCGTTTTTCTCTTTGACATCTGATGGGAGAGTGTTCCACAGGGTGGGTGCCACTACCGAGAAGGCCCTCTGCCTGGTTCCCTGTAGCTTTGCTTCTCGCAGTGAGGGAACTGCCAGAAGGCTCTCGGCGCTGGACCTCAGTGTCCAGGCAGAATGATGGGGGTCCAAATAAGGTAAAGGTAAAGGTACCCCTGCCCGTACGGGCCAGTCTTGACAGACTCTAGGGTTGTGCGCTCATCTCACTCTAGAGGCCGGGAGCCAGCGCTGTCCGCAGACACTTCCGGGTCACGTGGCCAGCGTGACGAAGCTGCTCCGGCGAACTGGCACCAGAGCACCACACGGAACGCCGTTTACCTTCCCGCTATAAAGCGGTCCCTATTTATCTACTTGCACCCGGGGGTGCTTTCGAACTGCTAGGTTGGCAGGCGCTGGGACCGAGCAACGGGAGCGCACCCCGCCGCGGGGATTCGAACCGCCGACCATGCGATCGGCAAGTCCTAGGCGCTGAGGTTTTACCCACAGCGCCACCCGCGTCCCTGACACTAGTCTCTGCTGTGCCTTGATTTCCCGACACACCCCTGGGGGAGTGCTTGGAACCCCTGGGATCTCATGCTGTCGTTCAGCAGAAATGTGGGTAGCACGTAATAATATATTACCCCCAGGATCAGAGGCAGTATAACTCTGAATGCTAGTCTTTGGGGAGCACAGGTGTGGGGGAGTGCTGTTGCCCTTGTGTTCTGCTTTGGGGCTTCCCATAAGCATCTGACCGTCATGAGAACAGGCTCTCCTTAAAGCTAAGTTCTCACTGAGGTGCCAGACCTGTGTCCAGGCTGTGCCACTTCAGATTGACTCCCAGCTGGAGGGAGGCGCTTTGCAAAGTCCATGGGAAGCCTCCCTAACATGAGCAGCAGTGGGACATACATCCTGTGGGCAACCACCACTGACTTCTGCCCTGGACCCCCTTCCCTGGTGCTCCCTTCTGCAGGCCAGCAACTTTTAAACATTTTTTAAAACTTTTTTTTTCATAGGTGGCAGCAGCCCAAACACAGCAGCAGCAGCCTCTGCCCATGCTGAGGTTGTTTTTCTGTTATGTATTAAGCTTGGATCCCAGAACAATAGGCAAGTAGGATCCTAGAATGCAACAACTGATTGGCTTGCAGGAAAAGACCAATCAGGCTCCAGGAAGAAGTTAATCAGCCTATTAGGCTGGTAGGATTGTAGAATGCAACAACTGATTGGCCTGCAGGAAAAGACCAATCAGGCTCCAGGAGGCAAGCAGAATCAGCCAATCAGACGGGACTGGTTGTGTAAAAAATGTATATAAAAGCCTGAGGTTTGGGGGGCAATTCAATCACTGTTTTACAAGCTGCAATAAAGAGCATGAAATCACTACAGGACTCCGAGTATATTTCACCTTCCCTCTCTCTTTTTTTGCCAGTGCCATAGATGGCGGTGTCACAGCAAGGGAGAGGGGCCCACCATTTTGTTTTTCCTTGTGTAGTGTCAAAACAGCAAGCTGAGACCGCCAGTGCCTCTTCAGGTGCCATCACCTATAGCAACAGTGAAAACTTAAACAGATACCTGTGTGTGGACGGTGCTGATTCTGATACTGCTTGCGCTACCTCCACTATACAGTGGTATCTCGGGTTACATACGTTTCAGGTTACATACGCTTCAGGTTACAGACTCCGCTAACCCAGAAATAGTGCTTCAGGTTAAGAACTTTGCTTCAGGATAAGAATAGAAATCGTGTTCCGGCAGCGCGGAAGCAGCCGGAGGCCCCATTAGCTAAAGTGGTGCTTCAGGTTAAGAACAGTTTCAGGTTAAGAATGGACCTCTGGAACGAATTAAGTACTTAACCTGAGGCACCACTGTAGAAAGTTTATTTAAAAAATAAGCTACTAGCTAGACGATGGAAGAGTGCCAGAGAAAAAGTATCAAGGCATGTAGCTGACACACATGACTGAAAGCTCTGGCTATACCAAAAAAACATTAAATCCCTGCACATATAAAACTAGATTTTAGGAAGAAGCCAAGGGTAGAACCTTTATCCATGACATTCTATTTTTTTATGAGCAGGGATGTTTTGTCTACATAGAGGTTTATTCAGCCCTGTGAGTCCTTCACTTTCAATCCAATCCAGGCACAGCTTTGCCACTTCAGTAAGAAGTAGGCATATACCAACACTAAAAGACAGAAAAAGTTTCAAAATTATTATCTTTTCATATACATGAGCATTTACATGCTCCCTTTTCCCATAGCGCTCAGATAAGCTTGCAAGAAGACAGCCAGACCATCTAGCTTCAAATACGGAGCAATTTTGTTTTTAAAATCCAGAACATATATGTACCCGTTAAGCATACTTTAGCCCCACTGGTTTCAGTGAGAAATTTAAAGGTAAAGGTACCCCTGCCCGTACGGGCCAGTCTTGACAGACTCTAGGGTTGTGCGCTCATCTCACTCTATAGGCCGGGAGCCAGCGCTGTCCGAAGACACTTCCGGGTCACGTGGCCAGCGTGACAAGCTGCATCTGGCGAGCCAGCGCAGCACACGGAATGCCATTTACCTTCCCGCTAGTAAGCGGTCCCTATTTATCTACTTGCACCCGGGGGTGCTTTCGTACTGCTAGGTTGGCAGGCGCTGGGACCGAGCGACAGGAGCGCACCCCGCCGCAGGGATTCGAACCGCCGACCTTTGGATCGGCAAGTCCTAGGCGCTGAGGCTTTTACCCACAGCGCCACCAGCATCCCCACAGCGCCACCCGCATCCCGAAAAGAAATTCACGTATGGCTTAATCTTTCCTCAGTCAATAATGCCCAAATACTCAGTCAGGCCTGAGTATTTGTACTTCAAAAATTACTGTGTACCTTATAAACACAAAATAAAGGATGCTTCCTCTCCCCAAAGGTACTTTGAGTCTACAAAAATAATAATTATGTCATGAGGAACTCCTCTTAAATAATTGGCTACATGAAGTAGGTCTCCAGTTTAACTCAGAGGTTTGGCATTTTCTGCTTGTTAATGATGTGCTAAGTACTTATTGCATTTGTATCCCACACTTCTTCCAAAGAGATGAGGGCAGCATATCTAGTGTATTTCCCATTTCATCTTCACAACAACCCTGTGAGGTAGGTTAGGCTAAAAGTAGCAACTGGTCCAAGGTTACCCAATGAGCTTTGGGCAATCCAGGTTCTAAATCTTGCTGGAAGCTCCTCCCCCCATGTTGTTGTTGTTGTTTTATTAAACTTATTACTCGTTCGTAACCCAAAAGGGTAAGCCTCCAAGAGGCTTACAATAATATAAATATACAAACACACACACACACACATACATAATACCATAAGGGAAGGAAAAGGGAAGAAAAATCATATAATACATTAATATTTTATATAGCATAAAACTTTTGAAAAGAAACATAAACAATACGCCCACTGTGTAAATAATAATAATAATAATAATAATAATAATAATAATAATAATAATAATAATAATTTACTCAAATATTCACACCCACTAACAAGCAAATAAATAACTATTTCACCCCTTTAACCTCCCCGGCCCACCCAAAAGCCTGATGTCAGGCCAGCTGTTGCAAATCAGCTGCAGATGAGTCAAGCATCTTCCTCCAGGGATTGGTCCAGCATCGCTCCTCCCTTCAGCCAGGAGTAGTAGCAAGGCAGAGCAGGAAGATGGTAGCAAAAGCTTTACCTACTTTGCAGTTGATCTCCTGGCTGAGGGCAGTGGGGGTTGGAGTTAAACAACATTTGAAGAGCCACATGTTCCTTATCTCTGCTGTAAAGCAAGAACGAAGTCATTTTTGTTTGCCTAAAGGAAACTCAGAAAGTTTTTTTTGGGGGGGGGGTGCTTTTAATACTTTTGTTGCTATTAGCTGAAGTAGCTGAAAAGTATTTTCCAGAGTTTTCCTTTTGTTTCTTGTAACTTTATGTAGCCAATATTCCATCGCCATGTTGAAATGTGAGCTGATCCAACTCATTCTATGGCTCTTAGCTCAGTTAGTAAAGCATGCGACTCTTCATCTCAGGGTTGTGGGTTTGAACCCCATGTCAGGCAAAAGATTCCAGCATTGCAAGGGCTTGGACTAGATGACCCTCGTGGTCCCTTCCAACTCTACAATTCTATGATTCTCTGTTTGGCGAGGTCTTCTTTTCAAAAACACGTAGCTGCAGACAGGAAGCAAAACTGGAGCATGCTTGAGAAGCATTCGGAGGCAGAGCACAATGCCCTGATCAGCTAATCCACTTGAGAAGGCCTTAATCCATTAGCACACATGAGCTCCAGGAAGCAAAGGCAGAAGCACAGGACACACTTACTAAGGACTTAGGCGCTCTGCAAGGATCCTCAGGCCGCAGCAGTTATCTTTCAGTCCACATATAAATTCTGTGTTACTGTGAACTCTTGTATCCCCTTAAAATGTTATTTATGCATGTAAATAAAAATGTTACAAACTGATTTTTCACCTCTGCTATCAGTTATGAAGACAAGCTCCTTCGGTCACATGTAGGGCTGACCCCACCACCCAAGACATCTTGCTGCCCGAGCCAAAGGTCAAGATGGTGCGTCCCCTGTTCCACATGCAGAAGCTGACAGGACAGGAAGCATACTAATGGGACAGTGTCTTCTACCACGCCAGAGGGCAGCAGGCTAGCTAAAGGGGTGCAGGGCAGGTCGCATAGCTCTGACCTCCAGTGGAAGGGGGCTAGAGAGCTCAGGAGCAACTGCTTCTCTCTCTCTCTCTCTCTCTCTCTCTCTCTCTCACACACACACACACACACACACACACACACACACACACCAGCATCTACTGCCTCATTCTGCCTAACAATAGGGCCAGCCCTGGTCACATGAGACACTCTCCCCTGTGAGTGTCTGAGGGCCCTGCTCTTGCCACTTACCATCTGGCCCAGGGCGGGGCCTGAAGCCTCAAAAGGACTGCTCTGTTGCCCAGGAGGACTCCCCTGTGAGTGTCTGAGGGTCCTGCTCCTTCCTGCCACTTACCATCTGGCCTGGGGCGGGGCCTGAAGCCTCAAAAGGACTGCTCTGCTGCCCAGGAGGACTCCCCTGTGAGTGTCTGAGGGTCCTGCTCCTTCCTGCCACTTACCATCTGGCCTGGGGCGGGGCCTGAAGCCTCAAAAGGACTGCTCTGCTGCCCAGGAGGACTCCCCTGTGAGTGCCTGAGGGCCCTGCTCTTGCCACTTCCACCTGGCCCAGGGCGGGGCCTGAAGGCTCACAAGGACTGCTCCTGCCACTTACTATCTGGCCCAGGTGGGGCCTCACAGGGACGGTTGTTGCCACTGATGCTGCTACTGCCCAGGAGGACCCGGAGGGGTGCAGAGTTCTTTTTAACATGTTTTAAAATGTTCCTTTCCCTTTAGATTTTTTATATATGGGGGTGGGATGGATGTTTGGGTGGGCTTGGGAATTTGTTAGATTTTAATGAATTTGTAATTTTTGCAGTTTTTATTTGTATTGTTTTATTGTTTTATTGTTTTCTGGGTTGTTTTTGTTTTTTGTTTTTATTGTTTTAAGGTTTTATTGTTTTAGGCTGCGAAAGAATAACATTAATTGCCATCAATGGAGGCTACTATGAGGCTTGGGATTGCTACCGTGGAGGGGCGAGGGAGGTATGGCGGTGGGGGCAGATGTTATAGGCGAAGGGGATCGAGATATGGATATGCTCGTACCCCTTCCAATCTGCGCCTCATCCCGAGGGACGAGGGTAGGGCGAGCAAGGATTACTCACCTCCGTCACTGGTGCTGTGCAATGCCAGGTCTATAGGCAACAAAACCGCCACCCTGCGAGATTTCTTTATCTCGCAGGGGGTCGACCTGGCTTGTGTGACGGAGACCTGGGTGCGCGAAGGGGCAACAGTTACCTTACGAGAGATGGCGCCCCCGGGTTTCTCCGTCCTCCACCAGTCACGGACTGTGGGCCGGGGGGGAGGGGTGGCATTATTAATCCGGGAAGATTGTCCTTTCAGGGCTCTACCATCGCCATGGATCCCCGGCATTGAATGTGTTGGCCTCCGGCATTGAATGTGTTGGGGCTCCGAGGAGAGCTTGGCTGTCTGGCTGGTGTACCGGCCACCTAGCGCACCAGCAGCCACCCTGTCAGGCCTATTGGAGGCGGTGGCCGGCTGGGCCTTGAAGTTCCCTAACCTATTGGTATTGGGGGATTTCAACATCCATGCTGATGCCACTCCCTCCTCACAGGCTCTGGACCTGGTGTCTTCCATGGCGACACTAGGGCCCTCCCAGTTTGTTTCGGGCCCCACACATCAAGCAGGCCACACGCTGGATTTGATCTTTGGCGTAGGTATAGATGTGATCATGTCTCCTTCGCTGAAGGTGCCATGGTCTGATCACTACGCTCTGAAAGCCAGGATTGACTTTCCTCCCCCACCCTGCTTAGGTGCCGAGCCAATTTGGGCTCGCCCGCAGAGGCTGATGGACCCTGATAGATTCCGCCAAGCCTTGCGGGACCTTGCTCCCCCTGGCGACTCATTGACTGAGCTTGTTGAGGGCTGGAATATCCAGCTCCTGGCAGCCATCAATGAGATCGCACCTAGGCGCCCTCTGCGATCCCGCAGAAACTGGGCTCCCTGGTTTACCGAGGAGCTTCGGAAAATGAAGCGGCACCTCAGATGGCTACAGCGAGTATGGCGGGGTGCCCGTGACGGAGCCTCACGAACATCTTATAGGGCTTTTATGAAAACCTACGAGATGGCGGTGAAGGCTGCTAAGAAGTCTTACTTCTCGGCCTCCATTGCATCTGCTAGCTCTCGCCCGGCGCAATTATTTAGTATAATCAGGTCTTTAACGTCCCTTGAGGGACAGCCAAATTTAAATAACAATTTGACACACAGCTGTGAGGCATTTGCGAGCTTTTTTGCGGAGAAGGTCTTGTTGCTCCGCCATGACCTCCCTGCCAATTTGGATACAATAAAGGAACTGGAGGCCCCTCGACTGTCCTCGGGTCCAGTATTGGACCACTTCGACCGGATATCCCCAGCCGATGTGGACAGACTCCTCTGAGCTGGAAAGCCCACCACCTGTCCTCTCGACCCGTGCCCGTCTTGGCTGATTAGAGCGTGTCCAGACGAGGTGCGGGCCCTCCTGGGGGATATCATCAATTTGTCCCTTGGCACGGGGACATTCCCAGGGGAACTGAAGGAGGCAGTGGTGCGCCCGCTCTTAAAGAAAACATCATTAGATCCTTTAGATCTATCCAATTACTGCCCGGTTTCGAATCTTCCGTTCCTGGGTAAGGTGATTGAGAGAGCGGTTGCTGAACAGCTTGGTGGGTTTCTGGATGAAACATCGGCTCTGGATCCATTCCAGTCCGGCTTCCGCGCTGGTCATGGGACCGAGACAGCTCTGGTTGCCCTAACAGATGATCTTCGTAGACAGCTGGATCGAGGCGGGTCGGGGCTGCTGATTCTTCTAGATCTGTCAGCAGCTTTCGACATGGTCAATCACGAACTTCTGGACCACCGCCTTGCTGACGTGGGGATCCAGGGCACAGTCCTTCAATGGCTGCGCTCGTTTCTCTCTGGTCGGGGACAGAGGGTGGCGCTTGGGGGGGAATTGTCATCGCGCCACTCCTTGGTGTGTGGAGTACCTCAGGGTGTGATACTCTCCCCGATGCTTTTCAACATCTTTATGCGCCCCCTCGCCCAGCTTGTCCGGAGTTTTGGGCTGGGTTGCCATCAGTATGCCGATGCCATCAGTATGCCGATGCCAACTCTATCTGTTGATGGATGGCCATCCTGACTCGGCCCCAGACACACTGACCAGATGTCTGGAAGCTGTGGCTGGATGGTTACGTGGGAGCCGGTTGAAGCTAAATCCTTCAAAGACAGAGGTCCTCTGGCTGGGACGGGACGATATGGGATTGGGGGGGGCAACTCCCATCTCTAGCGGGGGTGCAATTAGTGCCAGCTCCGTCCGTTAAGAGTTTGGGTGTAATCTTCGACACCTCCCTTTCCATGGAGGCGCAGATTGCAGCTATAACAAAGGCAGCATTTTTCCATCTCCGCCAAGCTAAGCAGTTGGCTCCTTACCTCTCTCGCCCTGACCTAGCCACTGTGATCCACGCGATGGTCACCTCCAGACTGGATTATTGTAACTCGCTCTACGTGGGGCTGCCCTTAAGACTGACCCAGAAACTCCAGCGGGTGCAGAATGCTGCAGCGAGACTCCTTACGGGGTCTTCGCTGTGAGATCACATTCACCCGGTGCTATATCAGCTGCACTGGCTCCCGGTGGAGTACAGGATCAGGTTTAAGGTGCTGGTTTTAACCTTTAAAGCCCTATACGGCCTAGGACCCTCGTACCTACGGGACCGCCTCTCCTGGTATGCCCCACAGAGAAACTTACGGTCTTCAGATAAAAACATCTTGAAGGTCCCAGGCCACAGAGAAGTTAGGCTGGCCTCAACTAGAGCCAGGGCTTTTTCGGCTGTGGCTCCGACCTGGTGGAACACTCTGTCACAAGAGACTAGGGCCCTGCGGGACTTGACATCTTTCCGCAGGGCCTGCAAGACAGAGCTGTTCCGCCAGGCCTTTGGCCAGGGCACAGCCTGACTCCCTCCCTCGGCAATCTTCGCGGAGCTCTGGCCCAATGGTGGCCAGTGGCTTGAATTTAATTAATTTTGTAATGAATGATTTTAGAGTGTTGTTTGTGTTGTACTTTTGTACTGTTTTATTGTTGTTAGCCGCCCTGAGCCCGGCTTCGGCTGGGGAGGGCGGGATATAAATAAAATTTATTATTATTATTATTAATACCTTGACCATCCTTTGCCTGGTGGTTTTGAAAAGAAAAGGTCTGGACATTTTTGCTAACCTGCACACACATTTCATATGTTGGGAAGAATACAGGTTCTAAGATGTCTGTTAACTGGACTGACTTGCAAAGATATTGCAAGCATTCTCAGTCTCATGGGCTGTTTTGTTTTCCTACCAACAAGTCAGCCCTGTGAAAGAAATCATCTAAACTTATTACTCTGACTCTCCAGTGCCAGTGTACCAGTAATAACTCTGCATACCAAAGAAGCCAAACCTATTATTGTTGCTGTGTGCAATTGCATTTTTCCTGTGTCCTTCCACCCATAGTCAAATTTCCCACCCTCTCCTAGACAAGATAACCTCTGCTAATAACTATTTACAACCAATGCTCAAATCCTTTCTTTTCAGCTGTAAAGGTATTCATCATCCTCACCTCGTATATTATACTGGCAAGGCTTTGGGCCACACTGGGCACAATGGCAGCAGCCACATTTGCTCAATCATGTATTTTCCCTGTTGCGATATAAGGCAAATATTGTTGTGTGTGTGATTTCACAGGAAAGGAAAGCTAACCTTCAATCCCCGCCCCTCCCCACCATGCCTTTGCACACCCTGCCACTCATATACTCTTCTCCCAACCCAGATCCCATCCAGTATCAGTCTGAGGGAAAAAGAAGAAATCACAGAGAAGTAAGGTCAAGGAGGATTTACTCTTCACTCACAAACGCTCATTTGGATGTTAAAATCAGACCCCTCAATCCCACTCTGCTTCATACATGAATGAGACACTCACCATCACATCAAATTTGGTCCTAAGCCAAAATAACTGCCAAAGAGGCTGCTTGTTTCCTTATTGTCTGTAATGAAAACAGCTGAGGACAATGGCAGAGACACACTTCAACATTTCTTCCCATACCTTGGCAAAACAACAAGACACTTGTCTTTAGCAACTACCTCTAAGGGTGAGAGACTTATTTGTTTATTAATGGAGATGGGACTATCTTGGGTGGCTGCTGTTGAGCTACCTAGTGGCTGAGAGCATTGTATGGTGGTTAAAGAACTGGGCTTAGAGTCCCAGGTTTGAATTTCTGCCTAGTTCACGGGTTGGTCTTGAGCATATCACTCTCTCAGTCTAGTCTATCTTGCTATAAGTGAACTTCTCAGAGGAAGGGACAGAAGATGCAATTTTGACACAAGCTTTTGTGAAGTACAACCTGCTTCGTCAGAGGTACATCACACATCTGATTCTAGTACACAAAAGCTTATGCCCCATTAATGTGTTCTCTCTCTTTTGTGCACTGTTTGTTAAGACCATAAAGTAAGCTGTCCTGCCAGGCTTAGTTAGGTCACTCCCCACTCATCTTGGGAGAAAGGGTTATCAAGCCTTTGTTCTTCCATCTTCCACTATGTGAACCCTCCCAGGAAGGAGGTCTGGGCTTGTTGCTCTGAGCCTAGACTGCCAGGCTTAAACAAGCCACCTTTGTGTTTCCATACAGATAATTTAGAAACATTCACCACTTGGGAATCTAAGTTTAACTGCCTGTGTTTTTCTCAATGCTGTATGGAAAAGCATATGAACTTGACCTTTGAAGAGTTTGTAAGTAAAACATCTTCACCTTACCAAATGTGTGGTCTTTTTCCATGCTAAAGGAAGTGGTGAATTTTGGAAGCAGCTTAGAAGGGGATATTTTAAAGATCTTAACAACCTATATTTCAATGCTTTGCTGTATATTTGGTGATTTTAAATATCTGCTGGGGTTCTCTCATTAAAGAGTACTTGCCCCCAAACCTGAATTATAGGCATCCAGGAAATTATCTTTTTTATTATACTTATATCTTTTTCTTTAGCCAAACAAAAACCAGCAAACATTACATGGGACCTTTCCTGAACAGCAATACAATATGGAAACACAAACTACTTGTTAAACTCACACACATTAATACATCTCAATATTTTGGGATGTGGGAATGATTGTTTAGAAAAGCACATATTTGTGTATGTGTGTGCATAGGAGCTTGCTGGCTCAGAGACAAAGACCACAAAGCACTTTGCACTCTATGAATTATTTATAATTCCTGAAGGACTCAACTAAATGTTTCCTTACTTTGTGATGATAGCTGTGTTGATTGCCAATTTGGCACCAACCAACAAAAGCTACTTTTCTTTGGGGTAGTACTTAAATGCATCATACGTTTTGAAAGGCATTTGATTTATTTTACTCTCTATCCTGTTGATTATATCCTGCCATCAGCTTCTTTGTCATTTATGATAACTTTCTTGTTTTGATAGGTGGATTTTCAAACGTTTCAAATTAACAAAAATACCTTATTTCATCCTGAAGATGCAACACATTCTTGTTGTTGGCATCTCTCTGACTCAAGAGACAATGGAGTGTGCATCCAGGGGTGAAGCCAAACCGTTGCATTGCAGCACTGAAATGACCTCCTCGGGACGCAAGCTTGGGCAGTGTGTATGGAAGTCCTGAGATGCCCAGATGACAAGACCCCACTCCCAGCCTTGCTGATGTGGTCCAAAGGAAAGCAGAGCAATATGTCTGGCTTCGGCTTGGTTGCAGGAGATGGGACTGCTTAGACAGGGCAGCTGTCTGGTGACCAAATGCCCCATATGCTTCTGATGCATTAAAAGGGTGGTGTGGAACCTCCAGGCCTATTTACCTGCCCTTCAGGACTTCAGGACTTTCCCCAGGCTATGTCCCTGCTCTGCACCATCCTCAAGTGCTTTTGCCTGGCTGGAACATGTTATTGAGCTGTGGTAGTGCTGGAGGTATGTGTGTAGAAATCACTGCTTTTTGCATCACTAGAATGCAGCCTATAGCACAAAGGTAGAAGTCACAGCCACTGCTCCAACCACATTTGCCTCTGGCCACTCCCACCACTGGGAAGCATCCCCCCTCACCTTTCTGAAGGAGGTTGTCCGGGAGCAAATGCAGCACTTGGGGTGGAAACATTTTCCCACCTCTGCACAGCAATGAGCCCAAAGCTGGTAGCACCCATAGGAGTGACCAAGCCCAGAAGCCTGGCGAAGAATCAGGGGTGCTCTTTCGGAATCCAGAACACAGGGGCAGTATTTAACCATTTCACAAGCAAAATACATCTAGGGAAAACCAGGCCCATATGTAAAACACGTGTGATGATCACACACGAGTTCTTTGTTGTGTGCACAGTTACTGGGAGCAACGGCACATATGTATATAGCAAAATGCATGGGCAATCATCACACAGAGGAATTGTGTGGATGGAAGCTTCATATCCTCCACCATCCTGCATGGATGTAAGAAATGCCTGTGTATGATTCATCCCTCCAGAGCTAGTGTGAAGACCAAGGGCACAGCTAGTGAAGGATGCTCGTTTGTAGACTGATTCTTAAATGCCCTGTCTCTGATTTTGTTCCTTATCCTTATTAATTGTTCCCTGCCCTGAAATAGCATGTCCTCTTACAGACAAGGGCTGTTCTTTTTCAGCTGGAACTCAGTTCCGCCAGCTCTCAGGTGGATGCCATTGCTATTCTAAGAGAACACAGGTGAGTTCATGAACCTCTTTCTCTAGAAAAATAGCAGTGCTTACAGATTACACAATACTTCTGAACTGTATGCATTCAGGTGTTGTTTAGCTGAGAATAAATGATGGGAAGCAGCTTAGATCTAGAAACACCTTGTACAGTGGTACCTTGGTTTAAGAACAGTCCTGTTTACGAACGATTCAGTTTGCGAACTCCGCAAAACCGGAAGTAGTGTCCCAGTTTGCTAACTTTACCTCAGTCTAAGAACAGAATCCGAATGGTGGAAGTGCACCAGCGGCAGGAGGCCTCATTAGGGAAAGCACGCCTCAGTTTAAGAACGGTTTTGGTTTAAGAATGGACTTCCTGAACGGGTTAAGTTCGTAAACCAAGGTACCACTGTACTTGATTCCTTCCCATGATCTCCTCCACCCACTTTCTTCCCCATTTGCCATCTTCTTAATTTCCTCTTGGGATGACAGAGGGAGTTCTCCCAGTAGAAAATAAACCCTGGCTATTGCTTCTGTTCTAAAAGTCACAATCTCAGAGGAACATTTCCCAGAATGTGAGATCTAGGTGTCAACAGCAGGTCTGCAAACATGAGTTAATGTATGGCTAGCTGGACGAGAGGATGCTATAAATTCTGGCCTGGACTGTAAGGAGTTTTCAAGAGAGTTGTAGATTTCCACATTTCCACCCCTGCCCCCTTTCCAAGGAACTCTGATTTGCATGAAAGGAATGCGGAACTGGATACAATGACAAAGAGCTGTCTTGGCTCTTATTTGTCCACTGCCTCTTTTGATAGTCTGACCCTTGGCCAGACATGAGGCAAAGTGAAGGGAAAGGGATTACTGTATATGAATGAATAGCCTGTTTCAAAGTAGCCAACAAGCAAAAGTGGTTAAATATTTTCAAAGGGTCATCTGTAATTTTGTTTCATGTGAATCACACAATGATTAAATGCAGTAACATTTTCAAAAGACAACAGCAAGAAGAAAACAGCATTTGTAACACAGCTCTATTTTCATGCCAAGAAACATTGCGAGAGTCCTAAGAAACACTGCGGAAGGCACTACTTTTCCGTACTTTCTCTGTGCTGTATTCATTTACTCTGCAATTGCTTGTCTTGCACTGGTTTAAAGGCCTGTTTAAGGTGTCTGTTTCTTTGGCAAAAGGTATACTAGAAAAGCACAATTGTCCTACAATAGGTTATCAACATATCAAAGAAGACCTCAACAGGTGCAGTGTGCAAATTAGCAGGTTGATTACTGCATGGTCCCTTAATGTTCATGCACATATACTAAGGATAGACAATGGCTCCTTGGAAGGATGACCAGATTGGCAACTTCACACTTGAAAATTTTGCCAATATTCCTTCAAAATGCAAAAAATAAGGACAGGTCAGCAGAAAATAAGAACTGCCCCTGAATAACTAGGACAACTAGAGCCTGTATATATGAAAGATAATAATTGCTAAACTTTTTCATATTTTGTCTACCGTGTCTATGGTAGTGCAACTAGTGGCAGATGCCCAACCTCCAGTGGTGCAGTGGTAAATTGTGAAATGCAGGCACCCACTCTCCCTACAGCCATGCCTCTTCTAAGACAGTAGAACAAAAATGAAATCTTGACCAATATAATTATTATGGTTTCAATATCAAGCCTACTTTTTCCTCCCCTCCCCCTGCCTGCCCAACCTCCTGCCTGGCTTAACACCCAGTCTGATGAGGAGTTCTGCTGAACTCAAAAGCTTACTGACCAGCTGAGTGCCTGAGGGCCCTGCCCTTGCCTCTCTCCACTTGGCCTAGGGTGGGGCCTGACAGGCTGGAGCAGCTCCTGGTGGAAGGCCACAAGGCCACTGCTGGACCTCTTGGTTGGCCTCTACACCAAGTGCCACTCACTGCTCCAGAGGGACAGGCTTGTCTTGGACTTCCTCAGGTGGGAATGGGCCTCCTGATTATTGAAAGCAATGTGGGGTAGTTCCTCCTCAACAGTGCCTAGGCGGGCTACCTGGAGTCAACATCCACCTTACCACTGGCAGTAGGCCTGAGAGCCCCATCATCTCCACCATGGCCCGCTACTCAGGACCCCAGCCAGCACAGCATCTGGCTGAGCTGGCTTAACAATAGGTATTATGTGCATTTGTGTATTTGAATGAACTGAACAGAGTGAAAGGTTATGAGTCATGGGGCTGCAGAGATTGTGTGAATGAACTTAGTGCTTAGCTTCTATTTTAATTGCTATTTTGTTAATGTTTTAAATATTGTTTCAAGGATTCTAAATGCTGCATTGATTTGTTAATCACACGACTTGCCATAATTGTGAGGTTTAGCTTATTTTTTAGTTGCTGTTCTGTTAAGTTTTTATAGATTGCAACTGTTTTATTGATAATTTGTTAATTATTTTATATGATGTATGCTGTATTCACAATGTACTATTATGTTTTATTATGTTATGGTTATTTATTGGTTGTAAGCCACTTTGAGATTCATTTGAATGAAAAGTGGCATAGAAATACAGTAAATCAAAGAAAATCACCTTTTTGTAACTTTTCAGTTAGAATTTTTGAAACAGAAAATGACACTTTAACATTTAGCCATGCATACCAGTATCACCTCTCTCTTCTTCACTTATTTTGTGGGTTTCTCTCTTGGGGGAGGGGGGGAACCTGTCGCACTTCGCATGTTGCTAAACTACAAATTCCAATTTCTTCATTATTGGTTTTGTTGGCTGGGCTGGGCTGATGGGACCTGGGAGCCCAACAACATATTGAGGGCCAAAGATTCCCTGCCTCTGCTTACATGGAAGTAGTTAACTGCATCCAGATTGATGGATCATAAGTTGTGCAGGTCTGGGCGAGGAAGTTCAGCTTCTTGCTCAGCTAGGAAACTCAGTATGTGACCTTGAGTCATGTGCTCTTGCTTAGCCTAGCCTACCACAAACACTTCTTGTAAGAATAAATTAGGGAAACCCCATGTATGTACCTGGAGCCTCTTGGAGAAGGGAGGGGCATACTGGCTTGTTTGCTGTGAGCATGTTAAGGCACCCTTTAATCTAATTCCCAGGCTGATCAACATTAAAATGAAAAATGGCAAAAGTTTACATTACAAAACACACACAACTCTCCCCCTAAGAAGAAAGCATGTCTCAAAGCAGCATAAACGCCGTCAATAGAATAAAAATTTAAAACTAATTCACAATCCTGTGCCTCTACTTAGAAGTTATTTGAGTTTATTACTTGCAGGTAAGTATAAAAACCAATCAAAAACTGCAAAGAAATGTGCAAGATTTCAACTTCGGCAGAACCGGATGATGAGCAAATAAATAAGCAGTGAAGAAACAAAAACAAAAGCGTGGGAAAAGCAACTTAATTCGTCCGCCGCCCCCCTTGTTTTGTTTGGGCTTCTTTTTTCCCCTGGTTGTGGTTTATTTTGGAGGAGCACTATATTTGCTCAGTGTTGAATTTGAGGAAGAGTTTTGCACGCTACTCCAAATATACAACCTTCTGCATTAATACCGCTCAGCTGGTTAGAGCATGGTGCTGATGCCAAGGTTGCAAGTTCGATCCCCATATGGGACAGCTGCATATTCCTGCTTTGCAGGGGGTTGGACTAGATGATCCTCAGGGTCCCTTCCAATTCTGCAACTCTGATTTACAGGAAATGGTGGCGTGGGGAAGAACTGAAACTTAAACCAGCACTTGTCCGCTGTCCCGGGACCTTTATACAGCACTATCAAAACTTCTGGGGTTCTGGTTTGTGCCTGTTTGTTCGTTGTCTCCAAGAACCCTGTTGCTAACGAGCATGATTGCTGGCCCCTTAAAGCCTCGTCAAGTGGCAAAGGAGTTCCGCAGACGCCTGTTTCGCAGCAAGAAAAAAGCGTGCAGATTAGGGCTGTAGGCTGGAAGATTAGGACGCCCTAGAAAACAAACCGCGCGAGAGGGGGGCTTGCAGTGCAGACGCCGCGGCCGAGCTCGCTCTTTATTCGACTTTTTCCGGCTCCTCCGTTCTTCCTGCAGCCGTCGAGCCCCTCCCTGTGCAAATCACAGGGCTTCGCTAGGGCCCGCACTATCTGCAGGCGCGCTCGGTCTCCTGCGGCGGCGGCGCCTCCGCCTCTTCCTTCCGCAGGTTCGCAGCGCTCCGAGCCGTCGAGGCGGGAGGAAGGCGCAGCTCGAGCGCGCGCGCGGCTCCGGCTGGCTGGCGGAGGGGAGGCGGGGTGAAGGGCAGGCGAGGCGAGACCTGTGGCGCTTGCCCGCGCAGCGGCGCGTCAGCCATATTGCAGCAGCAGCCGGGGAGGGGCAGCAGCGACGCCCACACGCCCAGAGGACCAAGAGCGCAGCCGGAGAGGACGCCCAGTACCAGCCGCAGCAGCCGCCTTGCCTGGTCGGAGCCACACGGACCTGCCGCGGCGAGGTAAGGACCCCCGGACGAAACCCCGCCCCACCCTCGACGGTCCTCACAGGAGTTGGGGGGGGAGACTGGGAAGGAAACTTGGCAGCGACCAAGTGGCGCGAAATTGCTTTTGTGGCGCTGCAGCCGAGGCTTCGGCAACAGGTGGGGCGGCGTAGGATTAGCGCCCGGCTCTTCTTCCGAGAGAGGAGTTGGCGCACTTATTTAGCGCTTCTGGAAGCGGCGCGTTTGCATTCTGCCCAAAAAGCCTCGTTAAGGTTTTCTCCTCCCGCCGCTTTCCAGAGACTCTTTGCGCTTCTTGAAAGCTGAACCGGAAAGTGCTGCTTTTCTGTTCTGCCTCGTTTGAGCCGCCCTGCCTTGCATAGCCCGGCCCGAGTCAGCCTCGTGGGAGAAGTAAACCCCCCCCCCCCCAGTTCAGCGCCTCTTACGCCCAAGGAAGTGGGGAAAGGATTTGCCGCTTAAATCTGCCCCCCTCCCTTGGGAATGCCCGCAACAGGATTATTACTCACATCCTCTTGAAACCGGCCTATTTCGACTCGGGTCTTGAATTCTTTGGATCTGGGGGTATTAAAGGGGTGACCAAGGCAGCGATCCGAAGCTCGCTTTCCTGGGAGTCCGCCCCATTGAATCCCACGGGACTTACTTCTGAGTAGAGGTGGCTGGGATTGCGCTGTTAGGCAGCTTGTTCTTACTTGTCCCGGGGTTGGAGAAAGGGTGGGTCCCCTCCCTGAGCCAGGGATGAAATATTGGGGGGGGCAGGTAAGCGATCACAATAAGCAGTGCACGCAGACCATTTGAATGGCAAACTTCGGGGGGGGGGCTCCCTCGAATATCTCATTGGCGTTGGCTTCTATGCCATGCACGCAGGTGGGGGTGGGGGGTGGGAGCGAGTTCTGCTTCCCGTAAACGGGAGTGAATACGAAACTCCGTTGGCGGCAACTCATTCCGGAGTGATTAATGCAAGTACAAAAAGCAGGGCTACTGATAATACGCGGGCCGGTTCTTCCTCAGCGTTTCGTTTGACGAGGGGAGGAAGCTGAAGCAGTTCCTGTCTGTGGGTGAAAGACTGCAGGTTACATCAGACCTACATTTTGAGCTACCGGGAAACTCCTCTTGTCCTGCCCCGTTTCGAGGCAAAATGAAGCCTTGACTCTGCAAGGTTGTTCCCCGCCAGCTTCAGCCCTTTATTGAATGTGGGACTCGGTAGAATCGTTGCCTGCAACTTGCTTGCTTCAGAGCAGTCTTAATGCGGGAAGGGAGGGGGGCGGGGAGGTCCCTGATCTTTATTTAAAAGGGCTGTATAGCTAGTGAATTACTGCTACGAGGTCTTTAAAGCAGAGAGACTTTGAACGCAGACCGTTTCCCTTTAAGGCTTAAAGTTTTAAGTCAAGGGGTTTAGTTGATTCCGTGTTGCTTGGATACTTGTTCTGTAAGAGACCACTGTTTGGAAAAACTTGAAATATGATTAACCCTCCACACACGCACACACATGCATGTCCTTGAACATTTTTGAAATTGTGGTTGTTCCTATGGGTGTGGCTGAGCAAATGACCTTCTCTCCTTGCAATCAGACTCCTCTTTCGCTGGGTGAGGTTGCTGGCTTTATGTTTTTTTCTATAGGGGTTGGCGTAACTAAGTAATTATTGGTCATGAGTGAATCATCCTTGCTTACTTAACCTGCTTAAAGCTGCAATCCTATGCACATTTATATGGGAGTGTGTCCAACTGAGCACACTGAAGAGTTACACCTGAGTAGGCTTAAGTAGAACTTCTCTATTGAACTTTTCTCCCCACGCCTTGCACCGTAGTTTAACTTTAGTGTGTTATTTATTTGGATTCTTTGCGCAGATCTTGTAGAAGAAAGGAGGAATACCCTTAGGCTGCTGCATGAATATTTGCTTTTGGACCAACAGGAACACTTCAAGAACCGAAAATGCCAAAACCAGTAAGTGCTTCCACAGAACCTTACACTGTTCATTCATTAGTGCTCCATTTAATTGTTTTTCTTAGGACAAGAATTGTAGAAGTTATAGAATTGTAGAGTTGGAAGGGATCCTGAGGATCATCTAGTCCAACCCCCTGCAATGCAGGACTATGCAGTTGCACATATGGGCATTGAATCTGCAACCTTGGCATCTTAAAGAAACTATACTTTGAAAATTTATAGCACAGCTGTCCCTAAATCGGGGGAGGGGGGAAGGAAGGGGTGCTAAGCTGTGACCCTCCAGATATCTCCCATGACCCCTGACTGGCTGAAGCTGTTGGGAGTTGAAATACAGTAACATTTGTCCAAATTCAAATAACATTTTCTTTCTGTAAAAAAGGTGGCATAAATTATCCTTATACATTCTAATGAAATTATTATAAAAGCAAAAAATTCTTATCTCTATTATAAAAAAACCCAATTACCTGATTGAGGCTACATGGGATTTGCCTCTGAGTAGCCATGTATAGGATTGCGTTGTAAAAAAAGAACAAACAGCAGGAACTTGTTTTTTTCATATCCCACAGAAGGTAGGAGTTGTGTTTACATAAGCACATTGGTCCATACTGATGCTTTTATGAGTCTGCCATATTTTATATGTTTATTCTCTAACTTTTATACTCTCTGGCTTGAAAGTTAATTGAATCTAAATTTAAGTTTGTTATACTTCCCACCCCCACTGTGTAATCACATTCAGCAGAATCCTAAACATGTTTACACAGAAGTAAGCACTGTTCAATAGGGCTTACTTCATAATTGCACTTAGGTTTGCATTTCAGTAACAAAACTTCAAGCAACTAATACTATCTGTATTGGGGCTTAACATCTCCTCTAGCTGTGGCCCCTTTTTGACCTTGCACTGTGTGATCACACTGAGAGTGACTTTTCCTGAATTACTTTTCACACCAAGTCACAGGTTGCATGGAGACAAAGAATTTGCTTCTCCTGCAGAATTCGTATCTAAGGAGCAGTTTAATAATGAACTTGGATTTCAGAGGAATGAGTTCATTAGCTTGTTAAGGGTGTTTTCTTCAAGAAAGAAACTAAAGTGTTAATTCAGCCTGCGTAAATGGGTTATAAAATGACTCAGTTACTTTACCTAGAGATTAACTGTACACATTGGATGTTCATAAGTTCAGTTAAAACTCCATGGATGCCATGTGAGTTCTTTGCCATGGCTGTGGGGAGCTGGTTTGTGTGGCGGGGGTGTCTTGCAAATTGCCACACTCAAGCTTAAGTTCTGGCTAGCTACCTAAAGACTTGGTAGTGCTGTAGAACTCTTGCACTGTGTGCCAAATCTGCAAAAATTCTTGACACTCTTTTCTCCTTTGACCTCATAACTGTTGTGGCAAGAGGTTATGAAAAGAGCAGGGTCGTTTTTTCATTCTGAGGGCCTTTTTCTTTCATGGACAGTTTTCCAGGGAGCTGCATGCCATTGGTGGGCATGGCCAGAGCAGCCCATGCGTCTCTTGTACTATAAGCTACATTCCAACTACACAAAAGTCAGAGGTTTCCATGCACACATCTCTTTATCCAGGCAGGCAAGAGGCATTCTCACAGTTCAAGGATACATTCCAGCCATGTAAAAGCACTCAAGGAGGGTGCAGAGCAGGCATAGTGGTGGATTGGCCTGGGGAAAGTCCTGGGGGTCAGATAGAGTGGCCTGGAGTGCTGCATTTGACCCCGAGGCCTGAAATTCCCCACTCATGGCTTATTAGTGCTTCAGCCATTTTTTTCAGCTTCTCACAGGGGGGAGGTTGTAGCTGAAGAGCTGCAAGAATAAGAAGCTGTTTGTGCTACTGTTTAGCAAAGGGGCTTTTCTCTGCCCTGGAGATCAATCCTGTGCACATTTAGGTTAGGTGTAAGTTCCGTTAAACTTGCTGGGACTTAATTATAAGTAATGTGTAGGATTGAGCTGCTATAGCAGAGATATGTTGGTCTAAGATGATTTGATTTTGCAGAAAACATTGTGAAACACTTCCCTTCTTCAAGGAAGCTTTTGCCATTGCTGCTGCTAGTCTAAAATCAAGGACATTTGTCACTACATATGTGTGAGCAAACAAACAGAATCAGTTCCCTCAAGAAATTAGGACCAGCTCCCAAGTCACTGAAGTCTGACAGGGCTTAGTGAAAAAATTGTTTTTGTAATTTTTCAAATATTATTATTTAAAATGTTTTTAAACAACTCAACATCCTTACAGATCCCAAGGCAGCATACAAAGGGCATGGCTGACTAGCCATACCAAAATAAAATGCAGTAATACAAAAACCACAATCAAATGAAACAATACATGTCCCAGTCCTTTGTTGCTGCCAAAATGCTGAGGAGATCCATTTTCTTGATTTGAACTCTTTGATAAAGAGCCAGCAATATATAAATCACTGTCATCTTTTAGACCATTAGGAGGGTGGGTTAAAATGGCAGGATGAGTTTTTAGTGAGAACCTACTTCTACTGTAGATGGGTAGTTTTTTTTCCCCAGCTGCTGCATTGCTCCACAGGTGTGGCAAGTTGGAGTGATGTAGATTGAAATGGTTAAAACTTTGACTTGAGGAAAGGGAGATAAATATGTTTGCCAATTGCTGATAACTCCGTTTCCACCCTTAGAAACTGAAAGGTTTACTTCATTATGTGTGTGACAGCTAGCTCTCTGTTCAAGGCAAGCTACTCTTTTTGCCACATTTCTATTAAAAAGTTGTGACTAGAGATGGAAGAGAAATTAGCTCTGAATTTTTATGTGAATACTTCAGAAGGGTAGCTTTCTTACCTTTGAAACAATCCTCAATAACTCTTCCCAGTTTAGAGATGAAGGAACTAAAACTTGAGTGTGAGCTGCCCATGGCTATCCAGTTAACTCAGAGTTTTGAATTGGTGTGTTCTCATCATGATTCTGAGGAGCAGCTAACCTGTTGCCCTCCAAGGGTTGTTGGACTCCAGCCAGCATGCTCAGTGGTCAGGCATGATGGAAGTTGTACTCCAACAGAATGGAGGGCCATAGGCTAATCAGGCCTGCCATACAGGTTTGTGGAGAAGGTGTGAGGTCACTGCCAGAAACATGTAATAGAAATAGGTCATTGCCTAAAACTTGTAATGGGAACAGAATGTTTATAAGTTTGCCATAAGCACAAAATACCTTTCTTGGATTAATATTGGATTCATTATTCCTACTGATACTTTCCAAGACCTTAACTTCAAGGGTATCCATGCCACCTACTTTTCCTCCTCCCTCCCTCCATACTTTTCCATTCTCCCACTCCACCCTACACCCGGATGTTATTGTAGTGATGATGGAAGTCCACTTCCTATGTAATCTGAGGCTTTCTACCATTTTCAGTCCAGCTGGATAGAGCAGTTAGGTGAATTAGAAACTCAAGTTCTTTGAGAATGCCATACCTTGACATGACCTCCTGGGCTCTGGTTAGTTACACAGAAACATTTCTGTAGGTTGAGGAAAAGTTCCTTCATCTAATCATCTAAAGCTGCTTACAACTGTGTTCTTAATTGTGCCTGAGCTTGGCCTGTCAGCTGACAAGTGGAGCAACAGCTAGTAGAGGTGAACTTGTTCTTCCTTCTCTTGCAGTCAACAAATGTCTTGAGAGCTAAAATTCTGACCTGGTCTGCAAGGTAAATGGGGAAAGCCAGCTATCACCTTTCCAGTAATTTCTGAGCTATGTGGTGCTGCTGGGGATTTACAGGCATGGATCTGTGATGGTTCCTACCAGTGCAGTGTGTGCACAGCTTTCTACATAATCAGCAGTTAAGTAGCTCTTTGACTGATACAGTTATTAGGAAAGGAGAAAAATCACCATGGGGGATTACCTAGCTTAAAGTTATTGCTGATCCACCTGTTTCAAAAGAGCAAAGTTTAGTTTCGGAATTCTCCCCTCTCTTTGCTCCAGCTCTACCCTCTGCAATTGCTAATACCACTGAAGAGAGATGCATGCAAGTGGTACGTCGGGTTAAGTACTTAATTCATTCCGGAGGTCCGTTCTTAACCTGAAACTGTTCTTAACCTGAAGCACCACTTTAGCTAATGGGGCCGCCTGCTGCCTCTGCGCCACTGGAGCATGATTTCTGTTCTCATCCTGAAGCAAAGTTCTTAACCCGAGGTAATATTTCTGGGTTAGTGGAGTCTGTAGCCTGAAGCGTATGTAACCTGAAGCGTATGTAACCCGAGGTACCGCTGTATTTGTTTACAATAAATAAGGCTGCCTTTGCAGAACTGAAGCGGCCCAGAATTCTTTACAGACATTTGGGCGTTCAAAGATTCCGTCCCTTGGAGAATGGGACTGTCTCTATAACATGGGTTGGGAACCTTTGGTCCTCCAGATGTTGCTGTAAAACTCCCATAATTCCTGGCTATTGCTTATGCTAGTCTGAGCTGGAGCTGGTAGGTGTTGTAGGTCCAGCAACATTTGGCAGACTACAGGCTCCCCAAGTTTGCCGCAGAGAAGCAGAAGCTGTGGGTGAAACCCACCTTTATCCCAGCTTCAGTTCTATGAAGTTCACTGCCGTTTTCAGTTTAAAGATGAGGAAACATAGGCAAGTCACTCTGCCAGCCTGAGGCTGTGACCCTAAACACTAGGAATTAAGCCCAGTAGAACATGGGGGCTTATTTCCAAGCAGTGTTATGGGCCGAAAATCTCTCATAAGTTCATTAGTAACAATGGATAGATGCCAACTGTAAATAATAGCATATTAGGCAAGCTTGGACATTTCAAGCTTGGACATTTCATTTTTTTTTTTTTTTAGCTTAAGTTGTTAGGAGCTGGAGTCAGGTGTAGGTCAGCAACAAAAAAAACAAAAAAACCACTGTGTCAGTGAAGTTAACTCCTTATTCAAAGAAACCAAAACAGGCACAGGCCTAGTGATCCCAGCCATGGGCATAGCCAGGATTTATTGGGGGGGGACCTCAGTTACTTAAGTATTTTTATTGATTTATCTTGGCTATGCCCATGATCCCAGCAACTCTTCCCAGTAGGTCTTTCCCCAATGAGGCAGTTGTGAGAAGTGAAGTCTGCCCCCCCTCCCACAGCTGCTTAAGTCCCCTCCTCTGAGTTACAATCTCAGCAAATACAAGTAGATACTCTGGGATAAATTAGACTGAACTGATATGAATAACTTTTTTTTAAAAAAAGTTAGCAAATAAAAATTAGTACTGCAATAGGGAACAAAAAGTTAAAGCCCACATCAAACATGAGGATATATTTTCCCATGATAATCAGCTTCTGTAAACCACTGTGGTATTTTTTTTTAATGGAAAACAGTTTAGACATAAATACTCTCACCAAGGTTCCAATCTGCACTGGGCCCGTCATACCTCCTGTATAAAAAATTATTCCCACAACGGTCCCATTTCATGAATGGCTTCATATCTGGTATGGTGCCTAGACATTCTTGTGTAAGACCGTCATTTAAGACCTGTCTGAAAATACCAAGTGCTAAAATAAAATTGTACACTGATTCACAGGGCAGAGCTTGTTGAAAGGCAGCTTAAACTTTAATTCAAGGCAAATGCATTGCAGTAAAGAAAATATTAAGGTACAAATACTAATTTGAGACAGGCTCTAGAGATTTTTATATTTGCCTATGTATGGGGATATCTTTACACAGGCTGGGCAGAGCCTAATGAATTAGTTTCTACTTGCATGTACAATATGTCCTGCTTTTCCAGCAATAGTAAAAAGTGTGTACATGGAACACATGGATAAAATTATATATATTTGGCCCTGTTCCTTAAGAGGGTTGACTATACTGTTATGTTTGTGAGAGCAGGAGGTACTGTTGAATTGGGCATATGGTGGAACTGTTTTTCTCTGCGTATTAGCCAGAAGGATGTAATTACTAGCCTATTTCCAGTGCCTGCCATCAAGTGATTGCTGCTTACTTTTCATTCACCGCATAAAGTCTATACGCTTTCTTTGTTTTTTAGAACGCTTCCTAAATAAAGCTTAAGCATCCATTCTTAGCATAATCATCTCCTTTTATTAATGAACTACCAATCTGCATACAGCTGTTGCAACAAAGAAATCTGATTAGGGAGGAGTTTGGTACAGTCGGCTGCTGCTTTTCTCTGTGTTTGGCCTCGTACAAAGAGTTTGTTTAGTCTCTTATAGTATGTGTGGCGCAAAGGCACATGAATCATTTGTCACCCAAAACTGGACAGTACTATCCTAATCTGTGTAGATTTAAACATTTACGATTTTACAAAATAATGCAGCTAGCTTCATCAGAATTTTCTTCTACATTGAAAATCAGTTCACATTAATTTAACAAGCTCTATGGGCTTGGGGGAATATTAATATTTTGCATAAGTAAAAAGTCATGACTTTAGTCCCAAATCTTGGATGTTAACCACAGGCAAAAAGTATCTCTTAGAAAATCCCATGATGGTTTCATATATTTGATCATGATACATACCACCAGGTGCTACATTCCCTGTTGACATAAAGTATGTAAGCAAAGATTTCTCCCAAAGATGATGAAGCATCATAAGTTAGAATGACAGTTCTTCAGTCCAGGTGAAAGGCAGTTAAAAGGAGGTTTATAATTTTTTTAAAAAAACACCCGCTAACGGTGCCTCAGTCTTATATGAACTTTAGTTTATTGGCTCTCATCCAGTCCACTACTGAGGCAAGACAACTGTCCAGCACATCCACTGCCACTCCTGCAGATATAAAGGAGAAGCAGAGCTGTGTGTCATCACCATATTGCTGACAACATACTCCAAAACTCCAGATGACCCCACTAAGTAGTTTTATATAGATGTTAAATAGCATGGGGAATAAAATTGAACTCTGAGGAACCCCACATTGAAGGCTCCATGGGGCCGAAGAGCACTCTCCAAGCATCACCCTCCCGAAGCAGATTATTCTCTTTTTAGACGCCAAAAAGCATTTGATAATGTGGAGAAGCAGCATTTTAATTGTTTCTTGAACCTTTTAAAATTAGCTATTTTAGATGTTGGAATCTGTTTTCAGTAAGGGTCTTTTCAACAATCAGGTTTTTTTCTGGTTTCTGTTATACAGAAGGGCATGTCAAAGTTACTCCTCCTCATGTTATTATTTGTGCTTTCATTAGAGCCTTTGCCAATTGATACTAGGAAGAACAAGGTGACATTTGCAATATAATGTTATCCCTAGTGTGTCTGTGTTACCCGATCCTAAAGCTGATGGGGTTGAGGGGCAAATAAGTTCCAAAATATAAATTACAGTAAGGTTGTGGAAAATTCTGGCTCATTGACTGGAAAAAGAGTAAGCGAATTAGTTTATTGCTTAGAAGAATAGCAGCTATTTATTGTGTAAAATACTTTTTCTTATTTATGAATATTGCCATTCAGGTTAATCTTTCTATCTTGGAAATGTATCTGATTATTTTTTTTAATTTAGATGGGCAAATATGTCTCAACAGCTACTCTAGGAGGTTCTTTATCAAGTTAAGAGAGGAGCCTAGGAGTTCTTTATATTTAAATATACCATCAAGCAGTTGAACTTGCTTCAGTGTATGACTGGTTTCATCCATTTGAAAAGCAGAACATGGTTTGTTTATTTTTTTAATGACTCAACTTGTTTGCTTTGGTTTCAAAAATGGTTACGGCCCATGATGTGTTAAACCTGGATTCTATTATTGCCTTATTTACATTAGCGTTAACTTAGATCATGTTGAAGACTATCATTATTTACTTCTGTGCTATTAAAAAAACCAAGTCACAGAAGTTCTACAGAATCTTTGAAAACATTACAACATGGAAGCACATATTTAACTTTCCTGTACCAGGAGTAATGTAGAACTTGTCTGAGGTTGGGGGCATTCAACAGAACTCCAGATACCCAGTAAAGGAGTGTGTGTTGGCTATAGGTGGCAGTGGTGAGATATCGGGCCGGAATCTCTTTATCTTAGCAGTTCTTCTGATGCCATTCTTAGAAACCCTGAGTGCTTCTTCCAGTCAACACAGTTAAAAGAAGCAGTGAAAAACAATGAAATAACATTGGGTAATATCCTTCCTACATCCCTCTCCAAAGCACTGTCATTGGAAGTAAAAAGGATAAGCATTCCTTGGTTAGAAGCTACAATTTTTGTCACCAAAGTGCGTGCACGCACACACTTTCTTCCTGCCTACCATTTCCTTTTATGGAGAACTGGGGAAGAGTATCTATTTTTAATGATTTTCTGTGTCCCTCCGAAGCAGACTTTCCAAATGTGGTGCCTTCCAGACATTTGGCCTGCAACAGCCATCAGTCCCAAGCAGCATGGTCCATGGTCAGGGATGATGAGAGTTGTAATTAAAACCATTTGGAGAGCACCACATTGTAGAAGTGTCCCTTGAAACTTCAGGAGTGGCCTGGTTCACTTCAGACTGCTCTGGACGAGGTCTGAATCTCTGGATGTTGGTTTTGTCCAAACTGAATGCATAACCCTAGTTATTCCTGTTCCGGTAAATAACTACTGCAAGAGGAAGATTGAGGCTAGAGCATGAAAAAGCTGATCGTATGGTTGCATAGTAATTATTGTATTGCTAATAAAGGTGACTGTTGCATTGTGGACAAGCAATGTCTGTAAGAGAGTTTCTCCATTTGCAGAAGCCATTGTGAAGTGTTGTGTTGAGAACTGGTGACATGTGTTCTGTCTTGTAGCCATTATGCCCAGGAATAACACTGTGGTATTTATGATGAGGCTTGTAACCTTTCTCCTGGGGTTCCCAGTTATCTTGCTATTCCATTTTCAAGGGATGTATGGAGGAGGTAGTCACTGGTCTTCAGTTACAACTTTTCCCATCCTGCCTTGTTCTTTGTACTGGTCTAAAGGGTCTTTGTAGATAGGCCCTGTAAAGTTTAACCTTGGGATTTTTAGTTCCATTGAGAATGCTGAAAGTTATATTTATTTATCTACCACACTAGTGGCCACAAAGGGTTCCTTCTGTTAACCTCCAACACAGGTATGTGGAAATTTTGGCCCTCCAGATGTTGGTGAACTACAACTGCCATCAATTCTAGACAGCATGGCCAATGGACAGAGATGATGGGAGTTCAGCAAAATCTGGAGGGCCAACTGTTCTCTATGCTTACTCTATGTATAGGAATCTGCTTTTGAAAACTGAGCAACCCTATCTATGGCAAAAAAACCCCACACGTGTTATGTCTATCAAGGTACTGCATCATGCTTGCTTAAGACAGCTGAGTAGGTGATACTGTTTTGGAGTGCAGTAAACAAAACAATAAAGACAAGCATAAGTATTCACCAATTCTGTTTCTTGCTTCTCCACTAGCTCCATTATTCCTTCTCCTAATAGCCAACTGTTCTTTAACCTGCTCTCAGAAGATGGTCCACATAATGTTCCTGACCTTGATGGACCTGGTGAAAGGCAACCTTTGGTGATTCTGAGATGCTTTTATATTATTATATTGTATATGCCTTTTTATTTATTAAATTTGTATACTACCCTTCATCTGAAGATAACAAGGTTGTTCACAATATAAAAATACAAAATGAGAACACAAAATACACAATAAAACATAAAATCCCCCTCCCACAAATGCATTTAAAAAGCCATAGGATGTTAATTAGCCAAATGCCTGGTTGAAGAGAACCATTTTTGCCTGGATTCTAAAGCTATGTAATGAAAGGACCAGGCCAGCCTTCTTGGGGGAGAGCATTCCACAAGTGGGGAGCTACCACAGAAAAGACCTGTTCTTGAGTTGCCACTCTCTAGACCAGTGTTTCCCAACTGGGGGCCATGACCCTCTGCCCCCCCCCAAATATTCCAAGGGGGGCACAGGTGAAAATTACGTAAATGGGGGGAGCCACAGCATGAGGCTAGGAGGCCACAGGGGGAAGTGAGAAGAAAAGTTTTTTTAAAATATATAAATCCTGATTGGCGGGCTACCTGCTTAGCACGGCAGGAGGCAGCCCACCAGGGGGCGGCCTAGAGCTTCTTTTTGCCACATGCATTTTCTTGGAGCAGCCAGCTTGTTTCCAGCGGGAAAGGGCAACCGACTCTCATTTTGACCACTGCTTGTAGCTGCCGCCAGTGCTGGACCAGGTGGCCGCCTGGGCCTGACTCCACAAGGCGGGTGCAATCCACCCCAGCGCCTAGCAGATCAGGGTCTTTGGATGTTGCCGAGGGGCGCAGGGCCCGTCTGGAGCATCAGCCTGGCTCTGCATGGTGTGGGGCGAAATCCACCCCAGCGCCTAGCCGAGCAGGGATGTCTGGTGCTGCTGACTTGCATCTAGTAAATAACTAAGTGTCTGCTCGGAAGAAAGCTGCACTGAGTTCAGTGGCCCTTACTCCCAGGTAAAGGTGTGTGGGGCTATAGTGTTTTATATAGGCAGCCCGGGCTCCTCCGGATGACAAGATCTTTTTGCATCAGGTCAGTGAGGACAGCTTGTTTTTAAAATTCTCCCATATATGCAGAACTCCTTGTGCGCCTTTTGCAGACCCTTCACGTGTCCCTGTTTTCCAGGGACCAATCCTGGATTTACAGAAGTTGTCCCAGTTTCTGATTTGATCCCAGGTGTCTCTATTTTCACCAGAGAAATGTTGGAGAGTATGGAATTATCTGACCCCCACAAGCCATCTGAAGGCTGCCCTGAATAGGGAAGTTTTTGTAATGTTAAATGTTGCATTATGCTTTTATATATCTTGGAAGACGCCCAGAGTGGCTGGGGCATAAATAGTAAAATTATTATTATGGAATAGGATGTCCTTATTTTCATCAAGAGAAATGTTGGAGGGCATGCCTTTGGACTGTTATCTGTAGGTTTCCCCCTCTGTGTCAAATCACTGGGGTCAAATAAGTGTTGTTTACTTTTTATAATACATGGAAGATGGATCTCCTTCGGGAGGTTCTGGACTCTCCTTCCTTGGAGGTTTCTAAGCAGAGGTTGGATGGCCATCTGTCGTGGATGCTTTAGCTGAGTTTCCTACGTTGCAAGGGGTTGCACTAGAAATAAGACCCTTGGAGACTCTTCCAGCTCTATGATTTTATGTTTTTCTGCTTCAACAATATTTCGTTATGTTCCTATCATTTTATGTAATTGTATTTTGTATAAATTATAAAAGTTATAACTAAAACGTGTTCTGTTTACAAACAAAACAGTAGTTGCTAACTACATTATTAATGTAACATCTAGTTTGACCGTTTTAAAACACATTTTTGATAGTCTGTATGTGTAGTGGGTTAATCTGTGCATTTATAACTAATTTCTGAGGTTGGAAACATTACTGTTGTATGTATGATTTCAGGTTTAGCAGATAAAGGCTTTTTTATTACATAAAATTATGGAATAAAAAGTTCAGCTAAGGAGGATGTCTAGGACTCTTAAGGAAATGCATAGGTCTTTTGAACTTTCCTTAGTGGTTTAGTTCAAATTTGCTTTATGTGGGTATTGGTTTTCTCCAGGAAGTGAAAACAATATATGGGAGTTGCAGCTTTTGTGCTCTGTAAGGAGTATGATTATGTGCATTCCTTAAGGAGAGGCTAGAAATAAATCTTATCAGACCTGATTATGTGGGGGTTGGAAGGAGGTTTTTTAATTGAAACGCCTTTAAGATTTATATTGAGAAATGGTTTGCTAAAGCCTTTGGAATTTGTTAAATCCAGTCACTATACATTTCATGGATATCCTGGGATACACAGAGAGAGAGAAACCATATTGCTTAAAAATAGCCTTTGTTAAATTGTGGGAAAGTGGGTGTGTGCTTGGAATGAGGATTAGAAAAACCCAAACATTCTTTAACACTTCTCATTCTTGGTTTATCACACTAAAGATTAGATATTGAGAATGCATAATTTGCATGTATTCCTATAATACATTCTTTTTAATTTAGAATGCTCAGAATAAGAGTTCTGACCACAACTTTCTGATGCTTGAGAGTAATGAAAAACCAGTATGATTTATTTCCTAGTGTTAATCTACAGAGATATAGAACAGGACAAATGCTTGATTAACCCATTGTGCCATATTGTCTAGCATCCACTAACAGCAGATTAGAACATTTATAGTGAACAAGCTTATGAATGGATGTTGGCCACCATCTCTAAATGGAGTATTCATGTTCAGATATACTATATCTCTAAGATCCAAGTACTAGGTACAAACAAGGGGTGGCCTTTACCTTTATACCCTCTTTGTGAGTTCTGTGTTGAAACATTAGGTTGGCCATTATGGAAAACAGAATTCTTGACTAAGTGGGCTTTGACCTAATACAATAGTGATCATATTAACTTCTGACCCACTGGGGTCTTCTTATCTTGGATTGCAGAAACATAGGTTTCTCATGAGCAACATTAGCTATACAGAAATGTCAGTTGTCATCATGCTATGTCCACAAACCGCTCTCTGCTCATTTTCTGCTTCGGCCATGCTCTTTTAAAAGAGGCAACATAATCGTATAAGGAGAATAATTAGCATGCTTTTACCTCTTTAAAAACCCAGAATAACTCCAACTCTTAATATAACAGGGAGACCTGTGTTGTAATTTAAAAGCCTTCCCTTAATGTGGTCAATTCCTTGCCCTAATTCTAAAGGGATGTTAATTAAGATGTCAGGCTTCATACTAATAGTAGCCCTGGCTTAGCATAACACTATGCACTGGAAGAATGAAGACTAAAATGTCATTTTACTTAAACTAAAAAGCTCAATCAAAGCCAGGAGCTGCAAAGCAAGTAGAACACTCAGGATAATGTCTGGCAAATTACCTTGATGGACCAGCATCTTGAAATGTTTGTAGCACTTATGCGTTTAAACACTATGGTGATTTTATTTTTAAAAATTGTTTACTAGCACATAGCATCTTGTATACACTTCAAATCCTGAACCACAGTTCTAAAATCTGTTATACAAATTATAGTGCACACTGGCTCTGTTTTCATATCCATTACTTTAATTTCTCTTCTAGGTCAATGTACGAGTTACCACTATGGATGCAGAGCTGGAGTTTGCCATCCAGCCTAACACAACAGGCAAACAGCTGTTTGACCAGGTCAGTATATAGTGTGTAAGTTTTCATCAAAGTTTTCTGCAGGGAGGGTGGATCACCTGAGACTTTCTCCTTTGCTCAAGGAACCATTCACTGGGTGGCATGTTGCAGATCTGCCTCTGTACAAATCAGCAATAGAAAGCTGGTGTTCCTTTAAAAATCGTTAAGTTTGCATGTGCCTGAAATCCTTAAGGAGAGGTAAAGGGATTTTCCACCTACTCTTCTGGACATAAAGAAAAGGGGGAAAACCCCAGCACTCTGGGTCTGTCAAGTAAAGTTGTTAGATCAAAGTTTAATCCATAAAGGAATATAGCAAAAAGTACTATGTGTTCTGTGACCTTGCTGTGATTTAGAAAAAAAGGAAATCTGTAGTCTTCATTGAAGCTATATTGCTCAGGTGTGAGGAGAAAGCCATTCACTTCTAAAATGGGTAGGAAAAATTGTGTCAATATTGTTTATTTGCTACACACACACACACACACACACACACACACACACACAACTATGTAATGTAACAGTACTCAGTTAATAAATGTTTTTAGATTAATTGGCTGCTAATAAATTATTTCTAGGGTTCAAGTACAGGTTCTGTTATATTGAATCAACATGAGTAATTGTAGAAGTGTGTATTAATCATACTTAAACTGCTCAGCACCTGTCACTGCTGTGGGATTACCAAATGGGGAGAAGAAAATACCCTGTATTAAAGGGGATGTGGTAATGACTTAATGGAGCATATCCCAAAGAATATTGGAAAGGCTTTAATATGGTCAATCTGTATACTTTGGAAATGGGCTTCCATTTTGTCATTTCTACTTAGTAAAGGTCACCACAGAATTTGCAACAGGAAAGCTATGCTATTTTGCCTTACTAGTTCCTTAAGCTTTATGAGATACGCTGTGTCTTTAAGGGATTTGTCTGTTATTGGTGGCTGTTGTAAGAAAAATGAAAGACAATTGGGAATGATCAATAGAGTGTAAACATTCATAGATATGATAGATAGCCCATTCACCTTATTACAGTGATTGAATACAGGTGTGGGTAATATTCCACCTGCATCCAGTTTGCCATTTATATTGATATCCTCAGGCAGAGAGGCAATGACTGCAAGGCATTTGACCTATGCACATGTGGGCCTTTGGGTTAGAGACTATAATGAACTGTGTAGTACAGCAGAGGGTCTGTATATTTCTATTATTGTGAAGTCAGAGAAAATTGTACAGTGCTACAAAGAATAAAATCCAGTTTTCCTCTTAATATATCTTGCAAATTCCTATTTTATTTTTTACAACCAAGGAGGAAAAGCAATATTGCACCATCCATAGCTGTATATTAACTACAGTAAAGTTTTAACTATTTTTTGAAGTTGTGAATAGGGAGAGAAAGAGAGTTTTGTTAATAAATAACAAATATAAGAGGTTAGCAGTCACTTTCCTGCCAGCGATTTAACTCTTTCACAAGGTTTATGTAAGAATATAGGATTCGAGAATTTAGCAAGTTTTTCTTATGTAGAAAGGAAAGGCAGCATGTTGTGGGGTGTCAGTTCTGTGCATTTTATGAGGGAAATAACGTTGGAGGCTGTCAATGCCACCATTTCTCTCTGTCTAGGCTGGGAAGCTGACCAGGTAGTGCCAGCAGCCTGCTTAATGCCGAGAAGTGCGAGGCAGGATTGTTTACAGGAATGGCAGATCGATAGTGGAATATAACCCTCCTGGGTCAGAGGAAGGTTCATCAGTTCCCACATTCTGTCTCCCAGGGATGTAGAGCATGTGTCACATTGAGCGTCCTCACCTCAGGACCTGATATTTGGATGTAAATTGCTTCCATACAACCGAGATTCCTTTTAACAGCTAGTTTATTTAAAAGTAAACTATCAGGAATTGCCTTATCTAGTGTGGTAATTAATTCCATGTTAGGTTTTGGATGGGAGAAAAAAACTTTGTCTGACCTGAACCTACTGCGAATCAGTGCCTTTGGATTTCTGTGTTTGTGTGTGTATGAGAGAGAGAGAGAGATTTTCTACCTCATGCTTCCCCACCCACATAGTTGTCTCTTTTCTAAACAAACAAACAAAGCCCCAATGTTTTAATAAGGGGAATGTCCTAAGGCCTTGCCAGTGACAGAACTGCAGCCCTGTACCCACACAACCCTGACCCTGCATTTAAAAATAAGGTATTCTAGAACAAATGTCTGTGGAGGCCTGACAAGACTTCTCTCTGTAGAAATGATGCAACATCTCTCATTTGCCAATATGTACAACCAGAACATAAGTCGCTTTCCCTCCATAAAAGGGTCTCTTTCTTGGCTTTTTCCTTCCACACCATCACTGTGCCTTACGTAGGTATTTTCAGGATTTGGGTAGTATCAGTCTGTTTCTGCTGTTAGTAACATCAGTAAGCCTGGAAACCTTGCCCGCCCCCCTAAAGATGTTGGAAGCAGCAGAGTGAGGATGAAGATATATGACCAGGCCTCAATTCCCAAACAAAGTGTAATAAATGGAAAAAAGATTAAGTACCACTGCCCTAAAGGGGGCAGATCTCTGAGTAAGTTGTCCTACAAGTGTTTGCCCCTTTGATCTATATTCATAACGAAGTTTATGCTGTCGGTTCATCCAGTGTGTTTAAAGCAATTATAGTGTTCATTAAATAATTTATCAGATCTGGAAAGAGCCAGACAACCCATGGTCCAGAAAGTCTCGCTAATTATGCCCAAACTGTACTGGAGAATAGATTTAAACACAGCCCTGCAGAACATAAATTAACTTAGATTGGTACATTACTGAGGCTAAATACTGCAGTTCCCCTTGGTTGCAAAACTAGTTCTGAATGCATGAGACTCTCCTAGAATATATAATTCCAAATGTTCATTTTATCTCTGGCACTGTTTTAGAGTGTGTGTTTTCTCCTACATTCAGTGCTTTTTACTGGCTTTGAAGATTGTATTGATATGGATTCACATTGCCACCCTTTATTTCCTTGCCAGAAATATTTTGAGCAAATTCCATTTTTTGCTTCCTTTAAAATATGTTTTGAGTATCAGAGTTGTGAAGCAACAAATCTGCACTGTACTTTGCAAATTCGAGTGGCAAAATATCTGTGCATTCCTCTCCCACTATGTATTCTGTACTCTTAATCTCAAGATTTTCCATAGCACGTAGTAAAGATTTGAAACTTTTCCTGGTGAAATATGGAATGCTGAGAGAATTATGTGATAGAACTGTAATTAAACAGTGGTGCAAAATTTTCGTGTTACTTCACCTAATTCTTGGGCATATTTTTGGGAGTGAGGCATTTTATTTTGTTTTGACACTTGGTTTAAAATAGTATTTTCATTTCAACTATTTCAGTAAGCAAACTGAAGTTACATGAGGCTGGAAATTTTACTTAATTCCAAAATGTCAAAACAATTCATTCTCTCTGATGCATTTCCAGACAGTAAAAGCATAGTCTTGAGAGTTGGTCTTGTCTTTAAATAGGGCATCTTACTTTTATCTTTTTGTAAGCCCTTCCTTGATTTCTATTTTGTCTCCCATTACTTGTCATTGATTTAATCTATTAGATTATCTGTCACTAATAATGTAATGCAGTTGAAGGAGACAATCCCCACAGAGTGTTAATTAAAGGCAAATGGCATATATATGTCAATTGGCTATCAGGGCAACTAGTAGATCACTGTAAGAGGAAATCACTGCAGAAGGAATGCCATTTTAACACATGGCTAGCTTTATGCTAATTTTAATCACTGTTACTATTTTATTATTGAAAATCACCCTGAAAATATATATTTATAAAAATATGTGTGTGGTATAGAAAATTATTAATGGGGAAATCTTTGACACCTTAAAGCATCTTCCACCCCACAAAGCAGATGCTGCTAATTCATTCATTTTTGAAAATTTGTAGTATTGTACAGTAGTTTTCTTTTTTAAAAAAATCTTATGTGATTGCTTTTGACGGGAGAGCAATTACAGTTTTGCATGAGCTAATAGTTGTTACACTTGGCCGCTCATCTTGTTTAAATTCCAATATCAGAATTAATTACAGGAAGCTTTTACAGCTTTCAAGCAGCTTTGCAGTTTTTATTAAGGGAGGATCACATTTCAGAGATACAGCTCCTCCTAGCTGAGCCTTCTTTCTCTATCTGGGTCTCTTTGAACCCTGAGACTCTTCTTAAGAGAGGCATCTAGTTATGCTATTACTGATGAGTCTGCACCAAGCAGCTCTTAAATTTTGGAGCGCTTAAAAAAAAGAAAGGGCTGTAAATACCTATCGGTTTCATTGTCTGTTTTGCACACTGATTAATCTGACCTCTGATAATATGACGCAGCAGGCAACTGATCAGCATGTCCTTTGTTCAGTCTTTTTCAAACCAGCATTTTTACACGGAAAAAACCTTACCAAGCATTTGCCACGTTCTTCTCTCAGCCTTTTGTTTCTTCCCTGTATTGAATGGGATCAAATTCCATGGGATCAAGTAGTCCCGGCAAAGCTGGGTTTTAGAGGGTCTTGAAATTTGCATCTTTTTCAGAGGGTGGAGTTGGCAGTCCACATATTCAGGCTTACGTGCTATGGCAAGAGTCTTAGAAAACATAGGTGTTTGACCTTTTTATTTTAACTCTTCTGGCCTCCCTTCTCATCTTTTAGGTGGTCAAGACGATAGGCTTACGCGAAGTCTGGTACTTTGGTCTTCAGTATGTGGATAACAAAGGATTCCCAACCTGGCTGAAGCTTGACAAAAAGGTAAATGAAATTAACTTGAGATGGAAAATACAGTCACAGCTGTGCACTAGCCGCCTTAGCTGCATCTCTGCATTACTTTATTATACAAGAAGGGCACATAGATAATATTGAGAGTGTGAACTTGGTCAATATTAGTCTGCAATGGGACTTACAGTACAATGAGACATTCGGTTGGACCTGGCAGACACTAGGGAGCCATCTACATCAGGAGTTCAATCCAGAAATCCCAGCAATTGCTGTGGTGACTTCCAGAGGTTAAAATACTTAGTATGGGAAAAGAAAAAAGAGATGCAGTGTTAAAACTATTCAGTCCTCTGGTGACTAATGGCCTGGCAAACAAGAGTTCTTGCTTAATTTCTGAATACTGACTGTTTGTACATAGTCTAGTCTCAGCTTGTCTGTTGCCTACTCCAAATAGCTGGCTATTGTGTTTATTTCAATTAGCGGAACTTCTCGGTATACATTGCTTAATCTCTGCAGGACTAGTTGCCAAATTGCCTAGAATAAATTGTTCTCGCAGATTAGTGAATTACCATGTGGAGACTAGTATAGACCTATTCCTTGTTCTAAAGCCTTCAGGATTTTTAAATAAAACAAGCCATGTGTGTGCCTGTGTTGTCATAGCTTTCTCTTTTCCAGCTTACGGTTGCTATTATGGCTGATGCTTTGGTGAAAAACATGATAGCATTGTACTGCAGTTCTGTTCTGTCTAAGATAATTTATTCCTCTTGCCATACTAGCAAACATTCAGCATGAGCTGTACATAATATTGATATACCTTAGGAATGCTGATGCACTAGTAATTTGGTCTGGCATTGTATAATGAGCAAAGTGGCTGAAAGCATGCACTCATTACTTCATCACACATCTAAGCATCTATTTATTTAATAAATTATGCTCCATTTTTTCACCATGCATCTCAAAGCTGCTTAAGAAAAGGCAAAACATACATCGTTGCATCCAGATAGTTACTATGAGGCTGCCCTTTGACTTAAATAAATGAAGAGCCCCGATCAAAAGTAGCACCAAAGAATGGACTACAAAGTAGGATGTGAAGAGCAAAATCGCCTCTTGGCAAGTGGGAAGCCTTATGGTCACAATGCTAAGGACAGTGTTCAACTGTGAGTAGAATGACACCTGCTTGTGCAACTGGACTCCACCACCACCGTCACCCCATGCCATCCTCAGTTATACTCCAAAGGGATAGGGGAAACCACAGAACAAATTTAGGAGGGGTGTGGAGTAAGGGGAGGAGTCCTGTTGTGCAAGCAGAAGTTTTTCATCTTACATAAGGAGCTATTTAGAGTTTCTATGCAACTCTAAGGCTGACAACCAAAAGACTTAACTTTGAATAACGTGTTCAGAAATGTTAATAGTCAACAATAATCTGCTAACATTCAATTGTGTTTTGACATGCTGCTCATGTTTTGCTGCTGCTCCCTCTTTGCCCGCTCTCCATTTCAGGTCTCTGCTCAAGAGGTCAGGAAAGAGAACCCTCTGCAGTTCAAATTCCGTGCCAAGTTCTACCCTGAAGATGTATCTGAGGAGCTGATCCAGGACATCACACAGAAGCTGTTCTTCCTGCAGGTGAAAGAAGGAATCCTTAGTGATGAAATCTATTGCCCACCTGAAACTGCAGTCCTCCTTGGGTCTTACGCTGTGCAAGCCAAATATGGAGACTACAATAAAGAACTGCACAAGCCAGGATACCTCAGTTCTGAACGCCTCATTCCCCAAAGGTGAGAACGTCTCATGGGAAACTTAGGGACAGGGCTTCTCTGGGGAATTTTAAGTGCATTCTTTAAAACTAGACGTACACAAGTTTAAACTAGAGCTTACAACTTTCTCATCTCTTGGGTTTTCTTTTTGTTCTTTGTATATTTAGAGTAATGGACCAACATAAACTCTCTAGAGAACAGTGGGAAGAACGGATCCAGGTCTGGCATGCCGAACATGGTGGAATGCTCAAGTGAGTTATGGCACTGAAGGGGTCTGTCTGTTTTCTTGAGCCCACATTTTCATTCCCATTCCTCACCAGCTCTTAGATGAAAGGTAACCCTGTAGCAAAGAACTTGCAACAGGTTCTTTACATATATCTTGCTCTGGCCCATCATCTTCTCTGCATTCCTGATACATAATTGTCCGTTGATGTATGTAGAAATTCCTGTGCTGGGCACAATGTGTGGGTGAAGCACAACATGATAGACTGGAATTTTTGAAATGCTCTTGAAAGTACACAGGTGGGGCCACATTCAATGAGTGTGTAAGCAAACACGTGTAGTGTTCAACGAGTGTAGTGTCTATGTACCTGTGCATACAATAGAGATGAGTTGTACAAATCAACAATTGCACACTCCTTCACCCAAACACCTGCACCTGTGTACAGGTAGTTTGTATCTGTTCAGTGCAACTTCTGAACAAGCTTATAGGCAAAAGCTTTAGAGGATTAGCAAAGCTGGAAATTTATTTATGGGAGTTTTTCTATTGTACCATATCATAAAATATCAGGGGGGTGTACAAAAATTAAAAAGCCATTAAAAGCAGTAGAAAAAATAATTGTGGTGAGTGGCTAGTTAAAAAGCTGTGAAGGCCTGTTGGCATAAAAATGTCTTCAAGGGATGCCTGGAAATCCAAAGGGAAGGATGGCAGCCCATCACGGCTGGAAGAGTGTTCCACAGCATGGCATCAGCAATACTAAATGTCCAGCTTCTAGTTAAGGCCAGTTGGGCCTCTGCTGTAACTCGGGTACAACTAACAGGTCTCATGTTGGACAAGAAATAAGTAATATTGTAATGGTTTTGTAGTAAGGTGGTGTTTCTGTTGGTCTCCTCCTGTTACCCCAATGAGTGCATTTATTTTCCCACTGGCACAAAGGTTTTGCATCAGTCTTAAAAGAGAAACATCATCTAACATTTCCTACGTATGATTTCCTTGTCAACCAGAGAGAATGCCATGCTGGAATACCTGAAGATTGCCCAGGATCTGGAGATGTATGGAATCAACTACTTTGAAATCAAGAATAAGAAAGGGACTGATCTCTGGCTGGGAGTAGATGCACTTGGGCTGAACATTTATGAGAAGGACGACAAGTAAGCGGATGTTTTAGTATTCCTTTGAGGTTGAAGAGCAGGCATTAGTGCCAGATAATTCTCTCGTTATCTGTGCTTTGTATTTTTATGGCAGCCTTATCAAAGCAAGTCACCTTGGTGTGCTGAATGCCGTTGTGCTGGGAAACACGTGGCCCCAAAGTGACTTGACTTGACTATCTCCAAACTGCGACCTCTTTTCTCCTTAACTCCTATACTAGCCCTTTAGAAGGGCAGGCAGGGGTCAAACGGAAGACTCCATTATATGGTGTAAAGGTAGGCCATATACCAGATCCTAATGATAGGGCTGGCAGAAACTTGGATCCAACTTCATCAAAACATTGTGCAGAAGCAGAATTAATTGGGAGGAATTCAACATTGCACTTTGGCAATCATTCTGTCAGGGCAAGCATTTTGGCTTGTCAGATGGAATGATTCCCCCTTCACCTTCTCCTGTGCTGTGTTTCACAGGTTCTCCTGAACCCCCAGAGCCAATTTTGAGGGGTGGGGAGAAGGGGGAAAGCCCCATTGTGCAAATTAAGTTATTGCATTCATTAGTTGAATCCTGCCCATTATCTCTTAACTGATAGCTGGTAGGTGTCTACCAACATCTGAAGCAGACAGGACTCTAGGGCCATTCAGAGCCAATATACAATATATTCAAGTTGGAGAGAGCACTTTAACTCACTTTTGTTAGTGGCTGGCTCCAGCCATGAGCCATTTGTGCGCACCTGTCCTTAGATGGCTAGGTTGGGGTCAAACTAGAAGCAAATTAGGTTGTGCCCTCTGCCATACACAGATTTGTAGCTGATCCTCTTTCATTAGGTAGCTGTGAGATCTCTAGTTTTGGAAGAAGGGTGGGGAAACAGCAGACTGGTAATCAGGGAGCAAGAGATAAGAAACTTAATGGGGACAAAATGTAAAAGAAAACTACTCCCATTCATGTGCAGCAGAGTTAAAGGATATGAGCTTGGAAGAATCTGAAATAAAGAACATACCTTTTTGCCAGTACTAACTTTGCTTTGTCCTCTCTGTTCAAGGTAAACCATAAGCCCATATAACTAGAGATGTTCAAGCAGTTTATGGAAATAGGATAGAATAGGTCTTCATGTTGATTTTAAATGAAATAGTCTTGGGATGGTAGAGTAGGAGAGAGATTTTTCTGAAATGCTAAGGTGCCCCATCACCCAGAAAACAAGGAGTGTCACTCTAGGTATTGCATGAGTGAAACTACTTCTAGTTTTAGTGTAGCCATAGTCATTCAAACAGGTTTTGCAAGCTATCGACGCTTCAGAAAGGAAACTTTGCCTCTGAAGGAAAATCAGGGGAGGGGCAAACATGCATAGCAAAGTAAGCGCTGGAACACCTGAAAATTAATTCATAACCTTCATGATATGAAGAGGTTGGATCCCACCCTCTGTGTTTCTGCAGTTAGATGTCTCAGTTTGCTTAAATGAATTAGAGCTGGGTTGCACGTGAAGGGCTGTAGGTAGAAATGGCCAGGTAGGAAAAAAGAGAAGGGGCCCCTGCACATTTTATTAGTTGTTTAGAGCAACCTTCTCCAACCTGGTGCACTTAAGATATTTTGGACTACAACATTTGGAAGGCAACAAGTTGGGGGAAGTCTGGTGCAGAAAAGGAATTTCAGCAGGTTTAGCTTGCATAGCTTGTCATGCCTGTTGGAATTTCCTCTTCTACACAACTGTGTCAGAACCCAGTCTTCTTTCTTTTTTTTTCTTTTCTTTTTTTGCATCTGGCCACCTTAGCTGCAGGGCAGAATAGGGCAGAACCACGCCTGTGGTTAATAGAGCTTAACATATAAATATTAGTGCCACTGCTTTTCATAATGAAAACAAAATTATAGTTCTTCTGCACGTAATTATTGTGTTGGTGTTTTAAAGTGGCAGACAGAAGGGATACATTAAATTTTAGTGTTATGGTTATAATTTTATAGATTGTCCTTCTAGAGATGGGATTGAACAGAGGGAGCATTTTGACACCTTTCATCATAAGAGATGTGCAATACACATATATAAGTAAATGGGTATCAACATATTGAGTGGATTTTAATAGTTTGCTTTGCTTTAAAGCAGAAATTGTGATAGTTTGCCATTAACTGGAAGTGAATTTTTGACATGAATAAAACCTGTATAGAAATGAATTGATGGGCCAAGGTGCAACTAAGCTTCCATAAGATAGTTTCTTTGGTTCTTTTCAATCTGCTTGTATCAGAAGGACAGGAAATTTAGGATGGTTGAACACACAGCAACCCCAGAAAAAGTAATGCATTAAAGCACCAGTGAGTAAGCACTAAAAAAAGAGGATGCAGATTTACATAAAGTTTGCTATGCAAATTTGCATAAATATACTTTCAGAAATAATTGCTTCTCACCCTAACGGGGAACAAGACATTGGCCATGTGACCTGCGTGTTCTGCAGGTGTGAACTCTCCATGGGCAAATTCAAAGCGACTGTTGCTGCTCACCCTTCATATGGTTATTTATATTTTCACCAGATTTGGACTGGACAGCCTTTCAAACAGAGGACTGTCCTCCCTAAAGTAGGACACATGGCTGCCCAACTGTCCCAAAAGGCAAAACTCAAAAGTCACAAAACCAGGCAAAAGTCAACCACCCCAAAATACCCAAACGATAGCACATCTCAAGAAACAGGCAAATCTCCACCCGCGAAGGGGGGGAAGAAACACATATACGCCACTCAGAAAGGCAGCACACAAGTGTGCATGCACACAACAAAACAAAAGGCATTCTGCACACAATCCCCCAAGCAAGCACCAGTAGGATCCCTTTTCTTAATAATAATAATAAAAAGGTGTAGCAAGAAAGACCCTCGCTGACCAGCCCCTCCATTCATTTGTTGAGAGGAAGTCTTTGGTCTTAACCTGAGCCCCAGAGGCATTCCGAGGAAAGGAGACGAAGAGGGAAAGAGACTGAAGGTCTGAACTTCTGTTTTCTAGCCAGCCCAGCACTGCCCAAGTTAAAAGAAGAAAAAGAAAAAAGGGAGGGGCAAGGGACCTCCAGCTGAGGGTGACATAATATCTGTGGGGCCCCTGATCTAAGAAAAAACAATACCTAGGGTTAGAACTACAGGCCTCAGCCCTGAGATGAAAGTGAAAAATGGTTTGCTTTTACGTAATTGCTTGTCTACATAGGACCAAACCCGACGGTAACGATGCTGTAGAAATCTGACCCTTTTTATATTTAAGCATTGTCACATTCAAGACAATTTATGTATAAAATCAATGTATCTTCTTGAAAAACAAAACCATAATAATTTTGTGCTTACAGATTAACTCCCAAGATTGGCTTCCCTTGGAGTGAGATCAGAAACATCTCTTTCAATGACAAGAAGTTTGTCATAAAACCAATTGACAAGAAAGCCCCAGTAAGTATAGCCGATGACGAGTATTCCTGCCAAATCAAGAATGTTAACTTCCATCTTTACTCTGATACTTTTTATGCTAATAGTTCAGTTGTGGATTGTATGTGTCAGCAATCCCCCAGTACTTCAGCTCATAGGTATTAAATTCCTTATTAAAGGATCAAGAAAAGAAATGGTGGCATAAAAAGTAACATTGACCTAATAGAAAATTATTGCCATTCAGTTGTGTCCCCTCCCCCTTTTAGTATTTTCTCCAAAATGTTCTTTGTAACCTTAATCTGTAGTATGTACTTCAGAGACCACAGGAGCAATGACTCATTAACTCTTCCCAGCAACAACTCAGATTACTGTTTCCTGTATCTGATGGAAGGATTTCCTCCTGAGGCTTCTAAATATCTCACCCCATAGACCACTTGCTGTAAATAATTTGTATTTGCTAATTGCCTCCCCCCCTTAAATACCCCTCCAATGTATTGGTGAGAGGGCTTGGTGAGTGAAGTTGCCTCCCCTCCAGACTCTTGCTGCTTCGCTACACTGAAAGCCTTTATTTCCATGAGATAAATCTGATTGGCGACAATGAATTCATGAAACACTCCTTTATTCTTGTGTGCATAAGCTTTCCATGCCAGATAGTTGTTCATTATGTTGTAATTTATATACAAAAAATTTGTGAATCTTGGGCATAGCCGGTCTTGTACAAACTGGGATGCACTTTTAAAATGAGATTTTTCATGAGGCTATTCCAGAAATTTGTTATAGCCCGGGGAAGGGCATTGTGTCTATACTTAAAAATTTTGAACACACAAAATGCTTCGCAGTCTTTGACTGTGATACGCAGTGAGCACTATCAGGGTTCTCCTGCAGGCAGTTGTAGAGGGAGAAAAGCCTTTGTGTGTGCAGGGCACTGGATCACAACCCACATGGATCTTGGGAAAGTGGGTCCAGAAATTCAAGGGTTCTCATTCCTTTTACTTAAAAAGAACTGCTATTAAAAGTCAATTTCATACACAGTAATCTGCATAAAAGGATACTCTCTCAAATGAAATGAACCCATCTTTATAGCCATTATAAAAGCTCAATGAATGTCTTTTCTCATGAGCATAGTAGTCTGTGAAAACCTTGGTAACAAAAGAACTCTCAGCCCCTATTTATCCTATTAGGAGTGGGAATTGAGAAGCTGTATAGGCATCCAGTTCAGAGAAACACTGAAGACATGGTGACCTCTGTGCTTTTAAAAGAAACATACACTGCTTTGGATGATTAAGGCATGTCTTCTGTTAAGTTAATAGACGCTTGGAATTATTAGGGAACTAAGAGCCATTGAGGTGTAGGAATTGGACTGAGGAAGTTGGACTGCAAATACTTAGCTCAGCTCTAAACAAACATGACTTGCCCCAAGTCACTATCTGCCTCAGCCTAAATTGCCTCACAAGGCTGTTAGGCTAAAGGGGGATTTTAATTCTCATTACTGTGAGGTCCTGACATAAAAGTATGATAAATAGCAAGAAAATGTAACTTTGCAGTTCAGTAGAACTGGCAAGATGCAGGTTTGTGCCAAGTTTACTTTGGTGAAACAGCAGTGAAGTAACTTGTTTCAATAAAAACTCAGTGTTGGCAAAAAATACTGTAAATGTGATAAAAGTTATCTCCAAAGTATTGGACACCATTTTGTTTAAACATTTTTCATAGCTTTGAAGTACACAGTCAGGTGAAAAGGCAAAGTAGTAGTAGTTAATAATAATAATAATAATTAATATATAAAAAAATAAAAATAAAAAACAACAACACTGTTTTAAAGCTGACTGCTTTGAGAAGTGGAATATTTGTTTCCTCTGCCACATGAATGGTTTGGTCCAGTTATTTGACAAAATGCTCTCATTGCAGTCTACATCCCATGCTGAGTATATTAATTGGTGCAGTATATCACTTCAGATTAATAGGAAGATTAAAGTATACATCTCATTGACACACTTAAAAACAAACAAACCAGAGTCCTAGACACTTTTATTGTACTGTTTTTCTTAACTTCAAATTCCATTTCCATAGTAGTATCAAAATCTCTAGTCTGCATTTGCTTCCCTTAAGTTCTCTTTTCTCTTCTCTCAATATTTGGGCCTTGGCTCATCATTCTAAAGCGACACATGTGTAAGTTTCAGGAAAAGAACAAGGTCCCATACAATTAAAACACATAAGCTGTTGTAATAGGTTGCTGCCTGTGTTTTCCATAACAAAGAACTAAGGACTGTGTGAGTGGGGAAGATGAAAATGCTTGTGGGAAGCCCAAGTAGATGTTGTTGTTGTTTTTTACTTACTTTCCCCCCTTCCTCCTTCTGCCAGGACTTTGTGTTTTATGCTCCTCGTCTAAGAATCAACAAGAGGATCCTGCAGCTGTGCATGGGAAATCATGAGCTGTACATGCGCCGTAGGAAACCTGACACCATTGAGGTCCAACAGATGAAAGCCCAGGCCCGTGAAGAGAAGCACCAGAAGCAGCTAGAAAGGTACTCGTGGTGGTGGACAGTGGTGGGAAGGGTGTGGTTCACTTGAATGGAGAAAGTGGCTGGGCCTAATGTGTTGTCTTCAATAAAACTTGGCAGAGGTAGAGATTGGTGGTGAGGGTAAAATGCCACCACTGCAAGGGTAGAAATCTAGAGAACTCAGTTTTTCTTGCTAAATGTAGGCATCCACACTTAGCTGAGAAGAGGTGACATAAAGCAATAGGTAACTATTTAAAGAAATTGTTGTATTGCTTTATTTTGCAAACTGCCTTAGGTGCCTTTCCAAAAAGGCCATATATAAATGCAATAAATGGCTATTAAAATAAATAATATTGGATCACAATAGAACTCTGATGTCCAGCATTTTGTATCCCATATCAAGATGCTCCAGAGATCCATCTTAATCAATCTTAACCACTATAATGCAGTAATATGGCAACTAAGCAGGACCAAACCAGGGAACTCATACTCTTGGAATCTCTATTCTCCCTCCTTTATGAATGCTTCTTTGGATAAAACAACACTCATTATCAGTTTAGCAATTAACCCTGTAGCATATTCTATGTTGCACTGGGGCTGCCTACCACGCTCCCCCCAATAAACTCAAAGATGCATGGAGTCATCCCTATAATGTGATGCATACCCAGAATGGAGCTAACAGAAGTCATATCAGCAGTGGGTAAATCCTGGTGAGCAGCGAAATTCCCTGATTCTGTCTGGCACAGCTCCATACTTTGTAATTTCTTCCTAGTTTCTTAATTTGAGAGCTTGTGACACCTGATTGTTGCTACCTCCCTGGATGTAGCCACAGGAGTGTTTGAATGCCATATTTTCATCAAGCTTCTGTCTTTGTAGAAAATCACAGAAGAGAAAAGCTTTTCACCTCAGCACAGGATGGTGGTGAAGGAGTAAACAGACTTGTAACCTCCAGAGTTTTAAGCCAACTTATTTTTCTATCCATTACAGACAACAGCTAGAAAATGAAAAGAAGAAGAGAGAGACAATTGAGAAGGAGAAAGAGCAGATGCTAAGGGAGAAGGAAGAACTGATGATGAGACTGCAGGAGTACGAACTGAAGACACAGAAAGCAGAAAAAGGTACAATTTGCCTTCATTAAACAGGCAACCGGAATCCATGGTTCCACCACTTCCTCACATTCTCAGCCCTGCTTAGACAAGCAACATAGCAGTGTGTTGGCGCACTATAATATCCTGACAGTGCTGTCGCATGACATTTCATTGGGTTTCATGATAGAAATATACAAACCAGGATAACATTTACTTCACCAGAGCACAGGAACCACTCTTAATGGATGGAGGTTTTATAGGAGCTTCCTTTTAGTCTTTGAATCATTTATTACTTGTGCATATTGCTCCATAAATGCAGCTGGCATTACTGCTATCTACTGTTAGATGGCTGAGCTAAGCAATTTCATAAAAACAACTTCTAAAATCTCCCTCAACTATTAATCAAACTATTTAAAAAATACGGTAGGCGCCTTGTAATCTTGTCTTACGATTATATAGATTATTCAAGATTAGATGTCTGCCATAATAACCCCAGGAAAATGTTATTGAAAACCCAATCTGATGTCCAATATTTGGCATATGTGGCTGTAAAGTTCCTAAAATGTCTGCACCCAGTAGTGACAGTTCAATTGACAGGAAGCTTTTCTCTTTGCCTAAAGGGAAAGTGTTAAACTGCCTGCATTGGCGGATGTTTTCTCAGCAGACCAGCCATGAGATCTGATGCAGTGCACTGTAGATTCCTTTACACCCTGATCTGGCTGAGCCAGTATCTCTGAACAAGATTATGAAATTTAAATGCATAACATGCCACTGTCCTCCCTTTATCCTGTATCAATCCAATGCTTTAGAATCCATACTTTTCCTGCATCCCTGTAAGCAGCATAATGCAAAGCTATACCTATTAAGCTTCAAAGAAGAATGTTTTACATATTGATAAGACCTTGGAATTGTCTTGGCATTCAGAAAGCAAGCTCCTCTTTGCATTTGCAGGTAGAGGACACCGAATTTGCCAAGTATCTTTATAAGGCTGGAGTTTACATAAACACAAGTTTTTATTGTGTGGCTTTTCCCCCCCATTCCAGAGCTCTCAGACCAAATCCAAAAAGCCAGGGAGCTTGAAGATGAAAGGAGAAGGGCTCAGGAGGAAGCTGAGCGTCTAGAGAACGAGCGCTTAGCTGCTCTGCAAGCCAAGGAAGAACTGGAGAGGCAAGCAGCCGACCAGATGAAGAGTCAGGAGCAGCTGGTACGCATCCAAGGCACTTGGGAGATAAACTCTGACAATTATATAAATAGTAGCAAACGAGTCTGGCTGAATGCTACATTTGGGGGGCAAGAAAAAGTTACTGACCAAAGCAAAGCAAATCCTACAATACAGGACAAATTAATACATGGCTGAGAGTCTGTATTTTTGAGCAGTGAGTCTTGAGAATGAAAGGGGGAAATCAAGATACTGTACAGTATGGACATTTGTTTTTCATGGAATTCGTGTCCTTCCTTGCCACTCAAAGCAAGTAGTATAGTATTACAGTAGAGTAATACGGGGAAGCATTATAACCAGAAGACCAAAACATTCAAGCAGTGTTTAAGAGACAGGACAAAGTGATCTCACAAAACAAATTCCATAATCTGGGCATTACCGTGGTGAAATCTCCCCCCTTTTACCTCTAGCTACACACCAGCTGGTAGTGAGATGTGCAACAGGCCCTAATAGTAGGTTAACTTCTGCTGGAGCATCGGGCGAAAGGGCAGCTGATCCAGCGTCCTGTTCACAGTGGCCAGCCAGATGCATATGGGAAGCCAGCAAGCAAAATCTGAGTGCAATAGCAGTCCTCCACTGTGATTGATTCCCAGTTACTGATATACACAGGCATATTGATCATAGCCATTGTTGCTGTTTTTATTTGCTTATTATTTACAGCATTTATATGCTGCTCAATCATTAGCATTTCTAGGGGTATGCATAAAAATAAACCATACAGGGGAAAATAAGAATTCATAAAACCAAATAGAAACCTGAAAGGCAACCTTAAAATGTCTGCAGGAATAAGAAAGTCTTTGTCATATGCCTGACAAAGGGTGCCTGTCCAATCTCAGGTGAAAGGGCCCATAACATTAAACACAACTTCTAGTAGTTGAGTTGTGCATCTAAGCTATTGAGGTGGCACCAATAGACTACCCCAAAGATACCAGTGATATAAGGGATCAGTCAGGCATTAGGAAGTCATGATCCCAGATTGTTAGCTAGTAGACATTCATAGCATTATCTTCTTAAATACATCGAAGTTGGTGGCCCTCTACGTAAGGTTGTCCCTCTCCGTCCAACTGAAGGGCACTGGCACAATCATATTGGAGATAAATGCCCTTGCGGTATTCTAGCTCTAAACCACTTGAGGCTTTAGGGACATAACCAGAATCTTAAATTGAACAGGAGTGGAATAACCTGCCTCCCTGGAGCTGGTTCTAGCTAACACTATTGCAATAGCATTTTGTACCTGATTTTTCATCAGGAGAGCAGCGTCATCCAAAATGGGTTGCTTCCCTGCCTCTAGATCTTACTGACCAATAGTACTTCCATCTTCTTCGGATTACGTTAAAATGCCTTTCTCTCTGTCAAACAGGCTACAGAGCTTGCCGAATACACAGCTAGGATTGCACTGCTGGAAGAGGCAAGGAAACGCAAGGAGAATGAAGTAGAAGAGTGGCAGCACAGGGTAAGTGCTAAGTTTCTTTAGAGCTACGTATCGGTCTGTTTGACCTCCAAGGGTTTAGCAGTTTTAGTCCTGCCTTGGAACTTTCAGTGCCATTAATCTGGGAGTATGGGCTACACAGTTCTGTAGAACAGTAGTTTTTGCTACTCTTCCAGCCGTAGAAGTGTATGATGGGATTGTGTGGGGTAGGACCAGATTGTTTACTTAAGATATTTGTATAATGCTTCTGAGGTGCTTGTCTCAAAGTGGTTTGTATAAAAATGTTTAAACAATAAGCATTTGTAAAACTGCTTTATTTATAAAATAGTTTATAAATAGCCTTTTACAATCCATCTCAAACCAGTGTGTACAAGTTAACATAAAAAATAGTAAAACCACAGTAATTTAATACAACGAATGGCCCCCAGGACACCATTTATCCTGAGATTAAACTCCCGAAATGTTTTGAGCGCTGAAATATGACCCGTATGGGTGCTTTCTGGAGCTCCAAGGGAAGGCAGTTCCCTAGGAAGGGGGCACCATAGAGGGGGCCTTCCCCATGGTGGCCATTGGCAGGATTACAATGCAGCTAAGAGAACCTCCAACAGCTGGGCACAATGTTAAGACCAGGGCAGCAGGGAGAGAGGCTCTCTTTTAGGTATCCTGATCCTTGGTTTGGGGTTTTCGAAATTAAAACCAAAGCCCTGGTACTTGGGCTGCTAGCTTGTTACTAGCCATTCACCTCTTTTAGGAGAAGTGTATTATGTCTGTGATGGGGCATTCCACTGAGTTACCTCACTGCAGCCTTCTGCACCACTTGTGGCTTCCAGACCAACCTCGGGCAAAGCCCCACAGAAGAAGAGTGCTCCTCGTTCTGTACCCACCGGAATCCTAGTAAAAAGTATTTTGTCTAAATTTTCTTTCTGGTTCCATTACAATAGGCTATAGAAGCCCAAGAAGATCTTGTAAAAACAAAAGAGGAGCTGCACTTGGTGATGACTGCTCCACCTCCTCCACCCCCACCTGTATATGAGCCAGTGAACTACCATGTCCATGACAACCTTCAGGACGAAGGAACCGAGTCCTCTGGCTACAGCGCAGAATTCTCCAGTGAAGGGATCTTGGATGATCGTAACGAAGAGAAGAGAATCACTGAAGCCCAAAAGAATGAGCGTGTGCAAAAGCAGCTGAAGGTAAGATACACCTAGATCAGTTTCACATGACTGAGATGACTGCTGCTCTTCATGGTTGATGATTTTGTGTGAAATGGGGCTTCTGTCCCAGTGTTTCCATCTAAAACCATACGGTAGCCCCTTCATGAAACTGATTGTGTGGATCAGTAGCCACCCAGTTTGTGCTCAGCAGCATCCATGTTGCCCAAACTATCATATGCAGCTGTCCTGCAGAAGATGCCATGTTCAGTCCCTGGCATCTCCATGCAGGACTGGGAGAGACTTCTGCCTTGAATGCCAGAGAGCTGCTGCCACCCAGTGTAGACAAACAGAGCTAGATGGACTGAGTGGACTCACTCAATAGAAGGCAGCTTCCTTTGTTGGTTGTTCCAAAGAGCTGAGAGATGTTTATATCTGCTTCTTTCTCTGCCCTTGTACTGAATTCTGAACCTGTTAAATGCAGACGCTAATAAATGTACCAGGAAGCTCATATGGAACTGAGGATTCTTATATTTCATTTAATAACTGTGGGTCGTTATTGTAGGCCTCAATTGCCTATCTAAGGAAGCCTGGCATGGCTAGGATTGGAAGAAATCCAGAATCTTCTAAATTGCCCCCAGGCTCTTATTTTTCTACACTCCTCTTGTTGTACCACTTCTAGTTGTCCTATTACAAGAAACACCGTGGCAAAGATTTTCATAGCCTGGCTTCCAAGCAACAGAAGGACTGAGGAATGATGTTCTGTTATAGTCTTGTGTGCTACCTCATACTCCCCTAAGTATTTGTATGTCTGTGTAACTTGAGTGTTTTAAATATTGCAGACGCTGACTGATGAACTAGCCCAGGCCAGAGATGAGAACAAGAAGACACAAAACGACCTCATTCACACAGAGAATATGCGGCAAGGACGAGACAAGTACAAGACACTGAGGCAGATCCGACAAGGCAACACCAAGCAAAGAATTGACGAGTTTGAAGCTATGTAAATGCATAAGGCAAGACTCTGGGAAAGGCAGGTTTTCAATGCTGACCTTTCTTTCTGAAGGGTCACTGAACAGTCATACCAAAAAAAATAATAATCCCCAAACCCTCACACCTGTCAGATGCTACCTGATTTTAGCTTAATACAACATCAGTTTTAAGCATACAAGGATAGCCACCACAAGGTTTTCAGTCAAGACTTGGTGAAATTTGGTCCTATGCTAGTGCCAAAAGGCTTGTCAGAATTGTTTCTTTTCTGTGTTACTATTGTGCTGCTTGTTACACTGCTTGTCTGCACCCATTTCTATAGTGTGGTAGGTATGTCCAGATTGGGGAATCAACCTACTAGTTTGCTGCACCAGGTTGTTTCTTAAGCAGCACAGACAATTCAGGGTTGTAAAGATCTTCATGGCGTCCATCTCTTTCCCCCTCTTACACTGTTGACATTTCTACAGTGGTGACAAGTAGTAAGTCTGAGGAAGCTTATTAATTGCACTGTTGTATTGGAGAAGTTCCCACAGTGATCATTCAGAAGCTATGCATTACAGGCACACTTGGATGCTCTTCTTACATAACAGATAGGCAGGGATATTGTTGGCCTTCAATGTTATTGAAGTGTGGTACTCCAGCTTAACCAATCAGCTGTAGTGTAGTATTTATATATACCTATGTTAAAGATGCAAGTGACAGATATAATTCTAGTTTGAAAAGGGAGGATAAAAGTTTTTTGCTTTGTATATTTTGTTACTACTTTCAGACTTAATATGAAAAGAATAATGTAAAAAATAGACAATAATTTCTAGTCTCTGAAGCCAAGGCAACTATTTTGATCTAGAAAACATTTGTAAAGATGATTTTTTTTTTTACTTTAAAACAAATTGTGATAACATGGCTGTGATTCAGTATATACAATTTCACTGTACCTATTTTTTTTTCTAACAAATTTTCTAATTTTTTAAAAATGATATAGTTTCAGACTCCAACCATGAAGGGACTTTGTCAGCTTATTTTCTCTATTAAAGAGAATTTCTATGGATTTCTTCTACCACTGTGTCCATGTTAACTTCCACCCATGAAACAATCCCACCTCAGGCTTTGGAAATCTGCTAGAATGTCAAGTGAACAATACATTGTTAGCTCTGTTCAACATATAACTCCCTATGCTGCTTTGTACTCAAAGACGTTTTAACCGTTGTCTCCTGATAACAGTGTTGTGGGATTTGTTTGTGTAATTCACCAACAAATAAAAAAAATCTGCAAGGCAGCATGTGTTTGAAGTTCTGTGTGATTTCCTGCCCCCCCCATACTTTCTATTCCTGCCATCAAAGATATTTGAAAAATTAATGGATGGTATTGATAAATACAACAGCTCATCTAGTCACTCTATAGAAGGAAGTTGAGATCCAATGTAGTGTAAGTGAATGCCCATGTGTGCAATGGGTCGTCTTCCACATATCCCCATAATAAGCTCCAGAGGCTCAGACTCTGTGGACCAGATGGAGCGCATGCAGAGAACTGGAGGTGGGAGAAGAGAAATCAGAAGCTCCATTGTAGATGCTTGTTGTGCAAGCAGACTTGCTTCACTGGATGTCACTTGGAACAGATGAAACAAAGGAAGAACAGAAATCATTGTAGTGATTGTATTATTAATTTATTTTATGACTGTGACATATCCTGTTTCCCTCACCCTCCATTTTATCACAATAAATTAAGTCCCTTGCATATCTGGTTAAAAGACCCTTAGATTTCCTTAGACACTAGGGAGCAGATGCCTGTTAGGGTAGATAATACTAAATTAATTGGCTCAACAGTACTGGGCAGCTATACAGTGGTAACTTGGTTTATGAACTTAATCCGTTCCTAAACTGAGGCGCGCTTTCCCTAATGAGGCCTCCTGCCACCGGTGCATTTCCACCGTTCGACTTCCGTTCTTGGACCGAGGTAAAGTTCACAAACCAGGACACTACCGGTTTTGCGGAGTTCGTAAATGGAATAGTTTGTAAACAGGGCTATTCTTAAACCAAGGTACCACTGTCTGTGGAACTAAGCAAAACACCCTTTGTGGTATTTTCCAGTTAAAGAAATAAGTGGTTTACAAAAACAACCCTCCAAAAAGGATACATGTGTGTGCTTGTTTCCCCTAGCCCAACTAATTACATGCATAGATAAAATGCCATACATTGGGGTTTTCTTTTACTTCTGTAGATTACAGATACCAATAAATCAAAGATTTATCTCAAACTTTCATTGGAGGAGTTCTGTTCTTTGACGCTGACAAGCAGAAAGAATAGGTTGTCCAGACGCTGACATATATTGGCTGCAGCTATAGACATCATCTCAAGTAATTGGTGCACAGTGCTGCTGAATTTACAGGCATAGCCAGATTGATTTAGGAGAACAAAGCTGAGACTGTCAAAGTAGAATGGAGAAAGAAAAAGGTTTGGGCTGATTATGAGAGAGAGAAGCAGGCAGCAGTGAAAATGAACAAGGGTGTTACAGCAAACGTTCTTGCATTGCTTAGTCCTAGCCTTTGGAGTTTGCAAAAAGAGAGGCAACCATGAAATAGTTCATCAACAGCTGCATTAAATTCCCAGTCTAACCTTGCTATTGCTTGAATTGTGCCAGGAAATCATGCCTGCTGCTCTGGCTAAGATACCCAACTAGTTTCCCAGAGAAATAGGTGAACTCTAAATTTGCAGTTAACACTTCTTGTATTTGTGGATCTGAGGTTCTTTCACACATGCACAGTCTGACTTGCTGTGAAGCTCCTGACATACACAGAGATCAGTAAAGCTGTTCCCTTCTTGTTCTTTTCATTCATTGTTTACATTTCTTGGGGTTAAAATAACTGGCATACCATACTTGTCTGAGCAGGCATTGACCAGTGCTACACATAGCTTTCCATATGTTGTTAAGGCAAGAGACATTCAGAATTTAAAGGCAGGAGCATTAGGATACAGTGAAAGTGCTATGTCTGTCCATGTGTCTGGGCTGCTGAGCATCTTTTCCCACTGAAGACATGCTTGGGAGGTTGCATCCACTGTACCGGTTGATGTTTCTGGAAACATAAGAAAGGGAAAGTGACTCATCTTGACTTAGTCCATTTAATAGCTCTCATTTTGTTAAGAAAACCTAACACCTCATGTTCTGATAGAATGCAGTACATGAATTACAATCAAGAATTAGGCAAAGGCTCCTCACATCTTGAGTTTCAATAGATACCATTATGTTTGCAAAACAGAGCATATCTGGGGTGTGAGAGTCAGACTAGCAGTTTCTTTGTTTATCTTACATGCAAACTTTGGAAACAGAGCAAAAAGTTCAGTCTACTCTTCCAACCCCCTTTGCAGAGATGTCACATCTATTTATATGTGACAAATAAAACTTTGTGTTTTAAACACGTTTACATTCTACAAAGCTCTTTCCTGAAACCATGTCCTTTGAAGACAGTACATTCGGAACCAGCTCTCTGAAATTTGTTCCTACAAAGTTTTGAGTACTGAGATTCAGGCTGCTTCATGCATTTATCTGGTCAATGGGTCTCTTTTGCATGGTGCAAGTACACAGTGGAAACACACACTCAAAGCAAGGGTCCTCAATCTTTTAAAATTCCAGGACCAAAATAATGGGAATCCCTGGCACCACAAAATATCATTTTGCCGGAGAAAAAACTGGTGATACTCAGTGAAGAAAAATATTCATGCACACTCCAAATAAGCAGAAGAAACGGGCAAACAAAAAGCAAGTTAAACAATAAAAAGCAGCCAAAATACCAGGGACCTCTCTCTCGTCCCCCTTCCAATTAAACAACATGCAATCTGGGGTGTGGAAAGGAAGAGCGCAGGGCAGCTGGAGGCCTGCACTTCTCTTTCCAGCAAGATTTGAAAGCTGGAAAGGAGCTCCAAAAATGTTTTCAAAAGAAATGGCAGGGGGTCTGGGGATGCCATGATGCCCACGGGCACCATGTTGGGGGCTCCAGAATTAGAGCACAATTGGCCAACTGTGTGGATCATTGTTGAGTATAATCTATTGAAAGATTCCTCTTGCACTATCTATTGTTATGAGTTTGTGGGTGCTAGACCACTATAATCTCCAGATCAACAAAACATTAGAAATTAATCAATGCTTGAAGTGTTAAGACAGACCTGTGTATATTAAATTGTGTGCTGGAAAATGCTATCCCCTGGAATTAACAAGTGATGAGAACTAATTAAGATAGGCTAAATTTCCCATTTTTGAATTATGGACGTGGAGGAGACTCTTGAGAGTCCCATGGACTGCAAGAAGATCAAACCTATCCATTCTTAAGGAAATCAGCCCTGAGTGCTCACTGGAAGGACAGATCGTGAAGCTGAGGCTCCAATACTTTGGCTACCTCATGAGAAGAGAAGACTCCCTGGAAAAGACCCTGATGTTGGGAAAGATGGAGGGCACAAGGAGAAGGGGACGACAGAGGACGAGATGGTTGGACAGTGTTCTCAAAGCTACTAACATGAGTTTGACCAAACTGCGGGAGGCAGGAGACTTCCGGGTTAGCGCCATCGCCTAATGGCGGATTCCCTCTGAGCTCCGGAGGGGATCGGCTTAGTAGGGGTCGGGTCCTGCCGCGGCGGCGATGCGGGGACCCTCAGAAACCACAGGCGCTGAAGCCTGTGGACCTGGTGACTCGGCGGGCACCATTTGCGCCCCCCTGACCCGCGAAGGAGCCTTTTTAAAGGCTCCGGAACGGGGGACGGAGAGCGGTGCGGTGCTGTGAGTCGACTGCTTCCCCTACTGAGTGAAGCCGCATGCCATGGACGGAGAGAGCTGACTTCTTTCTCTGAACATTTGGACTAAAAGTAACAACCCGTGAGTAATACGGAAATTGGACTTAAAAAGAGAAATTTTTGGGGGGGAATTAGGTACGACCCGGTAAGGTGCAAAGAGGAAATCCGCCTACCCGCCTTGTAAACATCTTAAAGCAAGGATTTTATAACTAAGGTTGAGAGACCACCTTTCTCTTTTGTGGATAAAAGCAATTAATTCCACGTTTTGGCAATATAAGTGATTGTGCTGGAGGATAAGAGCTAATATTGAGAGCGGAATTGTCACCCCCCCCCCAGACCCGGGAGCGATCGGTGAGAGAGCCTGCGGAAGAGATATAGAAGACTTTGACAGCTGTCAAACTAGCTGTCAAAGTTGGGAAAAAAGGAGAACTTTGTTCCTGTTGTCTTTGCCGGTTATATTTGTTACAATTTGGCAACAAATTGTTAAAAATAAAGAAGAAAAGGCTAACTTGACTTTTGGGTTGGAACTGGAAGATACTAAGAAACCAGAATCCCTCTAGAGGGGGTTCAGGACATTACAAAAATGGCTGTAAGTGGAAAAACACTGGCTGAACTGGAGAGGACTTTTCTTCTCTTGGGAAAGTTGCAGGAACAGAGCGATGTTTTGGCTACAAATGTTACAATATTGAATGGAACAGTAAATAAAGTTACTGAGCCTGGGAGGGACTTGACTCAAGTCTTTGCAGCTCAAAAAAGTTTTGCAGTTGAACTAAAAATTTCTGCAGCTGAACAAGAAAAGAAATCTGAGAAATTTGAGAATGTGATGAAAGAGAAACATGATGATTTGAAGGAAAAGGAAGGAGGAGCTATAATGCCACAGATGATTGAGGAGAGCCAGAGGCCGGTTAAGATGGATACAAAGGAAAATAAGATCAGGATGATGAAAATCTGGTTTGAATTGAAGAATGGAGAATGGAGAGATCTCCTTATGTGGAGATCTGAAGACCTATGGAATACAAACCTGGCTAAAGTGGAAACTGGAGCTTTTGGGACATTTGGACTTAAGAGAAGCAAGAAACAAGATTTTGGCTCCACTTTTAAATATGGAGGCCTGGTTGGAAGAAATATGGACCTTATTGGGACAGAGCTTCTTCGAGATTTGGTGTTTAATATAAAGGACTATCAAAAAAACCGGCAGAGAGGAATTGAGAGAGAATTAAGAGCCTCGGACGTGAGGTCGCCAGGCTGATAGCAGATGGACTGATGGACTTTTGTTGGGGTTCGAAACCGGGAAAGGGGGGGTGGGGCTTTGGGAATCCAAAGGGTGTACAATTATATTCTGTTTCATTTAATTTTGTTTTGTTACTAACATAAAAATGGGGAATTCGTGGAAGGGAATTGGGGTCGACCTTAGAAAAAGATTTTTAAGAATAAGTACTGATGTATAAAGGTTGAGGTTTATAAGTTAAAATTGGTTAATTAAAATGAATTAAAGAAAATAAGGTAAAGTTTGGGGACAAGAACTTGCTGAGCTAAAAATTGGAACTGGAATACAAGAAGGGGAGGTGAGGGGAAGTCAAGGAAATTGGTTATTGATAGTAAGAAATGTAAATTTTATGTGTTTTTAATTGTTGTTGTTTTTTGTTTTTTCTTTATTTTTTGAAAATTTCAATAAATATTTATAAAAAATAAAAAATAAACTGCGGGAGGCAGTGGAAGACAGGAGTGCCTGGCATTCTCTGGTCCATGGGGTCACGAAGAGTCGGACACGACTAAACGACTAAACAACAACAACAAATTTCCCTTATCCAGAAAATCATCTTGGGGTGGGGGTATGAGTCATTCCAAAAGCCAATGGATCAAATGAACTTTGTGTAAGATGGCAAATAGATCAACAGATAAAGAGGGCTTGCAGTAGCAAGAGTTAAGAGTGATGTCTCTGGGAAGTTATGTGTGCAGAAACTGAAGAAAAGCTGCAGACAGGCAGAGAGCCATGGCTGATGTCTGACTCCTAAGATGCACCTATGGAGGAAGCAAGAGCCTCTTGAAGTATAATGCTGGGAACCCCTCCATCATAGGGTCAGGTTGTATATATGTGGAATTAAACCATATAACATAAAGGCACCAGTGTCTTTGCTGTGCCTCATTCCCGAAACATGAACCTTCGGTAAGCATGCCTGGAACCCCTGGAATCTCGCACTGCTTGGCAATTGGGCTGGCATGTAACAATACCTTTATAACAAATGCAGTAGTTCTCACTCATTTACAAGAGATGTATACATTTTTAAATAAACTATCAGATTCTATGCAGTTTACGAAATGATCTTTTGCAGTTGAACTGGGTTTTGGAGTAGTTTGCTGGTCCTGCTATATTTTTTGTGTGTCTGTCCAGCTTTTAATTAGATGGGTCTTTGACACTGAGAAAAATAATGGCTTGCCACAGGGAAAGCTTAGCAGGATACAACGCCTGCTGCGAGCAATTCCAATTAGTGTTGCTAATGACGTGTCAGCATTGCTTTGTCCCTTTGATTGTTTGCCAAAGAGAAGGCTTTTATGACAAACTGAGGAGAGCCAAAACAAGGAAAAACAGAGAATTAATTCAGCAAGCAGCAACTAGGTCAGTGGTTCTCAACATGTGAAGTGCTTCCATAGTGAACTATGGGGGATGTTGGCGTTCCCCTGTGACATCCTCCTAGTATACTGTATGTTCTAACTGGGCCAGGAGGCAAAGTTCCAATGCTTGTGTTGATTGGCTGTGCCAGGGACCAATAGGGTGGCTATCAGTGTGTTCTCCAAAGCTTCCTTTTAAGGTAGTATGGTGGACTTACATGCCCTATTTCCCGTTTAAAAATTCATCACACAAAATGGTCCTGCTGCAGGGAGAAAATGTCATATAATAAACCAGAGCATTCACATTAGTGTGTGGACTCCTGAAGCCCATCAGATGCAATTTTTAACTTCACCACTTTTTGAGGGAGTTATTGTTTAAGTGAGGCTTCCAAAGGACTGAGCATCTGCATGAATGCTCCAGCTCATATGGTATCTCCTCAATGCAGCAATGGCAATGGGACTACTCTGTGTAGATATTTAAATGAATGAAATGGGGCTGTGGATCTCTGGTCCCGCTTACTTTTTCATGTATGTATGGGCAGGGGAGTTCGCAAACTGAGCTATGAATCAAGTCACCCCTGGTTTGAATGTCATAAATTCACTGAGACCAACCTCAGACCCCCACTCCTCAAAATGAAGATAAAACTGCCCTCTCTTTACATGGGTGCTGTACAAATTACAGGAAGATAATGTATGTGATATGCCCTGAACAGACTTGAAGCTCTGCATAAACACAATACTTAAGTTGAATTACTTAATTCAACACACGTGTTGAGCTGGGGTGAGGAACCTGGGGTCTTCCAGATGTTGCAGGACTCTTGAACTCTCAATAGTATACTCCAGCAACTTCTAGAGGGCTACAGGTTCCTCAGCCCAACCCACAAGAGTCATTTCAAGCCTTAAAAAAATTATCTAACGTGAGTTGTGCTGTTTTCCTAAAGTGTTTCATAGCCATCATTTTAGTAAACCTTACAAGAGTTGTGCACTGTGTAGACTGATGATATTATACCATTACATTATAGATGGGGGAGAACCCAGTGAAGTCATAGCCAAGGCGAGGTTTGATCTATAGAACTCCTAGGTCTTCTGTCTCCACCTCCTTTACATTATCCCTAATGCAACACTGTGCTATGTGGGGTGATTGCGATATCTCTCAGCACGAAAGTCTCATTTTTTCCACTTACGTTTTCCGAGTCTTGCACCGCCCAAGAACTGATCACGTAAACCAAACGATGCTTGATCCCAGACAGTTAAGTCCAGACAAGATTGCTGCAGCTGAGATGTGGTAACCCCATTAAAGACAAACAAGTGGTTCCATTGTGGCTGGGCTTGTTTCTTCAGCACAGGAGTCCTTTGTTTTAAGTCACGTTGCCCCAGGATACAAAGGCAGCTTCCCAAAGAGAAAGTTAGAAACCATTCAGTGAGATTTATGACAGGGAAAAGGTGAGGGCACAATCCAGCTAAAGTTATGCATTTTCAGTCTCCTTGATTTCAGTCAGGAAGTTGAGCATGCCCCATTTGAAAGCAACAGGGACTTTAAAGTGCTCAACTTTGACTGAACTCTGCCCCTACTTTGCAGAACAAACCAGTATCTCATGGCACCTTGAAGTCTGACATTTATCGAGGCTTGAGATACAATTAATGCAGGCATCAAATGAAGCAGGCACTAGCCTACAAAGGTTCATACTACAATTCATGAATTGTTAAGGTACCAAAATACAATGCCATTTTTTTCTTGCCACTGACTAACTAACGTAGCTACTCTTCTTGAATTACTTCAGGAACGTTTTATAAAATACCTTATGCTCCTTCAATTCTGTTGGTCTTTCTGTTTTTACCATAGGAGGCTTTGAATAAAGCAGGGGTAAGGAACCTTCAGTGCATGGGCATAATTAAACCTGGCACAGATTGCAATTTGGCCAGAGAGGCAGTTTTGCAGCTTTTCACCAAACCTTGCCTACCTGCCCTGCACATGTCATAAATGACATTGGGTGGGCAGATAAGGGCATGGCCACAAAAGAACAACCATGAGCTTAACGAGCCATGCAGATGATAATGTCTACAATCCAGCTATAGTTAAACAGCTTTAACGCCATCATTTTGACAGGAGATATTTAAGCCCATACTTAACTATTCCCACTGAAATAAGAATTGCAAAGGGTGTACCAGTGGTTTGTTGAGCATAAGGTTGAGCATAAGGTTGAGCATAAGGTTAAGCTGCACACACTTAACAGTTACCTGATTTTACATATAAGGTTTTCTCTTAAACTAACTTTCAAATAAGGGACGTGGGTGGCGCTGTGGGTTAAACCACAGAGCCTAGGGCTTGACGATCAGAAGGTCGGAGGTTCGAATCCCCGCGACGGGGTGAGCTCCTGTTGCTCAGTCCCTGCACCTGCCAACCTAGCAGTTCAAAAGCACATCAAAGTGCAAGTAGATAAATAGGTACCGCTCCGGTGGGAAGGTAAACGGCGTTTCCGTGCGCTGCTCTGGTTCACCAGAAGTGGCTTAGTCATGCTGGCCACATGACCTGGAAGCTGTAGGCTGGCTCCCTCGGCCAAAAAAGCGAGATGAGCGCTGCAACCCCAGAGTCGGTCACGACCTAATGGTCAGGGGTCCCTTTACCTTTACCTAACTTTCAAAAAGTTTAATGCATGATAAATAATAAAACAATTACATTTTAAACAACATTGCAAACCATACCCTTTAACAAATGTGTTCAATAGGCTATCAGGTCTTAGCATAGGCAAGTTGTGGGCTCCAAGAACTAGAAGTTGAAGCTGGTACTCAGGATGTGCTCTGTGTTCCACCCCTGAAAGAGGGCAGAAACCAGAAGAGAGTTATCACAGTGTTGAGGGTAAAATGTCTAGGTGCTATCAGCTGCCATTACTGTGAGCAAGGAGATTATGAAAAGAAGACCAAAATGCTACAATGTCTTACAGACTAACACAGCTCTCCAAACCCCCAATCTGCCATGCTAGAGGGAGGTTTGGAGTGGAAGTGTCCTTTCATATAGCCCCACCACTGGCAAGAGAGTTTTGTTGGTGAGGAACACTCCAATGTGCCCTCCCAAATGGAAGAGTGGAGATTCCAGAAACAGAGTGCTGCAGGAGTATGCAGAGAAAGGGACGGACTGGGCAGGCACAGGATGTGCTGGATCTTGAGCGGGCCCTGCTGCTGTCAGGAACAGTCCTGATCTGGGTCTCTTTGCTGTACCAGCTGGGAACTGGCATAGCATTTTTCCTGACCCCACCCACCTTCTGGTGCCAGCAGTGAAACAGTGATGGCTAGGCTACTCCACTGAGACCTACTACTGCTAGTCAAGGGTTTGGATTGTTCCCTAAATAGTTTAGTGCAGGGCCAGCAAATAAAAAAAGTGGGTGCCTGCACCCACACACAGCACTCAGAACCACCCACTTTAGGCAGTTGCCTTATTCTGTCTGATAGTAGGGCAAGTCCTGTGCCAGAGATGAATTAAGACTAATGACTTCCATCATAATCCATAGAATCATCAACACTGCTAGAAGCCACATCACAAATGGTGAATGCTATGCAAGAGCTATTTGGGAGTCTAAATCCCTAGTGTGATAAAAACCTAAGACCCAGGGACAGAGGGCTGAGTATATGTGTTGTTGCTGTGCCCCATGACAGTCATTTTGTGTTTTGCCACACACCCCACAGCAGAATACATACGGTGCTTTGTATGTTCTTTCCCATGCTCACCATATTGGAACTTGTTACGTAGGGAAGGTGAAACCAGCTTTGCACGCACCCGAAGTTCTCCACTGTACTGGAGTACATTATCTCCAAGCTTTTCGGGCTATACAGAAGTTGAGAGAAGAATACACACAAACATAGTTGACAGTTTGTGATTGCCCTGTGCCTTTCCTCTCTTCTCATAATTAATTCATATAATCAGTTGTGAAATTATTCTCAAATGATAAAACAGGTCAAGCCTGAGAGTCTACCTGCAATAATCACAGTTATTAGACACTAACAGGAATAACTGATCTCATATTTCAATGACCCATACTATAAAACTGAATAAGCAGCTAAACTTTCATCTAGAGCAAGACCACAGATCCATAATTTTCTTTTTGTTAAAAATATAGTGACAGGTTAGGAGGTTACTCGAGGTGACTCAGCTATCAGGGTGAATGTCTAAAGACTTAATCAATTCCTTTGATGACACTATCCATCTCATTATAGTGGACAAAGTAAGTTTGCATCAGAATGTTGGGAATTAAAAGCATACACTGTATATTCATATCCAAACATACTTCTCTCGCTCTCTCTCTCTCTCTCTCTCTCTCTCTCTCTCTCTCTGTGTGTGTGTGTGTGTGTTTGCTGGAAAATATGTAGCTCTAATACAAAGCTGGAGTCACCTTTGCTTTGAGTTGATACCAGCTGAATGACTGAGTTGAACTGTCTTCAAAATCCCAAGATTCAAATGGGATCACCACTTCTCCAAGGAATACTCGATGTCTAAAAGTTCCAGCATGCCATACAGATATTTGCAGTTGTCGAGTTTCCAGCTGCGAGTATTCAATCTTGTACTGTAAGCATCAAAAGTACCACAGCGCAGTGCATAAGACTAACATATTTTTATGAAGTTGCAGCATTAAAATCTGCCAGATTAACAAATGAATTCCCTCTTCTGTACAGTTATTAAAGATAAATGAGTGCTGTGCTCCAGTATGATCAATCCATTGTGGTCTACTCACCTGGTGAGTCAGTTAATGTTTTAAAAGAAATCTGCCCATGTACTTAATCAGCATCAAAGCATGCAAATATCTTCTGAAAGTTCAGAAATCAAGTACATTTCCCTCCCTCTATGATATAAGGATGAGTATCCTGAAACATTGCACTGATGTATCACAGCAACAGCTAGTAGTACTGACTTTTCATAATGCCTTTTAATGTAACAGTTGGATTTTTTTTAAGTTAGCAAGTCCAAACAGCAATGTTTGAGACATTCATTGTGAAAAGAGGAAACTGGCACAATAGATTTTAATTCCTTTCAACTTCATAAATATTCCATCCAAATCATGATTCACTTCCTTTAACCTTTGAAAGGAAGAGACATTTGCTCAGGTTCTTAAAAGCAAATAGTTGTCCTTTGCACAATACACAACCTTGTTTTGGTTAGGATTTTTCAAGTGCAGTCTATATAGCTTTGGCCACATCATAATTCAGAAGACAGGCAGCTATTTTAATAGGGCTATTTAAAGGCCAGGCTGATTCTGATATATTGGGAATATATCAGTATACTGATGATACCCAAGCTCAATCAATCCAAGTTATGCAGTGAATCTGTGCAAGTGTTGTGCTGGTATCTGGAGGTACTAATGGGCTGGATGAAGGCCAGTAAACTGAAGGTGAATCCCAACAAGATGGAGGCACTCTTGGTGGGAAATTGGGGAATAAACCTGTCAGGATGTGGTTAAACTCCTTCTGGAGAAGCAGGTTCATAACTTGGGGGTACTTCTTGATCCAGCTTTGTCACTTGAGACCCAAGTGGCCTCCATGGCTAGTAGTGCCTATTGCCAATTCTGGCCAATTCACCAGCAGCGCTCCTTCCTGGGTCAAGATAGCTTAGCCACACAGTGGCCCATGTTCCAGTGACTGCTAGGATAGACTTCTGCAATGTGTTCTACATGGTGCAATCATTGATGATGGTTCAGAAGCTGCAGCTAGTGCAGAATGCTGCCATTAGACTACTCTGTGGTATGACCAGTCAAAATCATATTACACCTATCCTTCAGAAGTTGTGCTGGCTGCCTATTCACTACTGGGTTCAATTCAAGTTACTAACGATAGTAATACTTAAAGGATAGCCTCCTCCTATATCTGCCTATTTGGCCAGATATAGGGAAGGCCCTTCTCATGGCCCCATTCATGGGCACAGCCCCACGTATAGAGCTATAGGATAGGATCTTCTCCATGGCAATGCCTCAGTAATGGAATTTCTTTTGGAGATATGATTCACAATCTCTTCACAAAGGCATTCAGGCGAGGACTGTGGGCCAAATGTTTATTTTAACCTACTGCTGAACTGTTTAAATGCTTTAACTGGATGACTGCTACCAATTTTATATGTGGTTTCATCTTTTAGTTAAGCACCATTGATCTCTCCTTCGCAGGAAGCTCTGCTTCTAGATCCACTAAAAGCAGGAGTTTAGCTGTGCACAAGAGCGAGGGTGAGAGTGGGGAACGTAGAAATCTGGATTATAAATGTTGCTTAGTGTACCTTTAATGTTTCTTGGAAGGTTGGATCCAATGTGTTCTTTTTCACAGAGGTCTTCCGTTTACTCTGAGAAGATTTATCAGGCAGCAAGTGAGTCTTGATGTACCTTGCAATCAGAGATGGAAACAGCAGTTAAGAGCCAAAGAAAGAGAGGGAGAGGAAATGAAACCACTACTACTTAATCTACTGTAGCATTTACTGATATATGTTTTCCTTGCAGCATTCTAGGCCTTTCTACATTATCAGCTTATTGTTAGCTGCACACATCAATATATATTCCCTCAAGCTAGCTGTTCCATAAATATTACATTTTCTGAGCCTTCAAAATGTAGTCTTTTGCACCTGAGGAAGAATAGAAGACTACCCCCCAGCTACCACTGAGGGAATTCTTGTGCATCCATGATGATTTGTGCCTATTGGAGCAGTTATATGCAAACCCACTTTTAATACTGCTTATGCTGCCAAACGTTTTGGGGCAGACATACTGCTCCATTTCCAGTCTTGTACACCCCATAGTTTCCTGCTGAACTCCTGTAACTTTTCATACCACAAAATAACCCAAAGTGGTTGTTATTTTGTCTTGCTTTCATTGAGCTACAGTGTAAGAGGGCTCCTCTAAATGGCAATAATGCACACCCAGGATCACACACAGTCAGTACAGCAGGAGACTTAATCTCAGGGTTGTGGGTTCAACCCCAACATTGGGCAAAAAATTCCTGCATTGCAAGGGGCTGAACTAGATGACCCTTGTGGTCCCTTCCAACTCTACAAGTCTATGATTCTAACTAATAAAGCAGAATGAAGTGTGGAAAGTCCAGTATAAAGTCACCACTAATGCACATCTTCTTGCATCAGTGCCACGTTGCAGAATATATTCACACACCAGAAACCACTGATCTGGAGGAGCTCTGAGTTTCTTTTTTTTAAGTGTGCAGGTGCAGAACTCCCCACTATTACTCAACCCAGCACTATCATACAAACCTTTTATTAAGCCTGCCCCCTCCCTTACAGATTTGTTTTTTTTAAAAAAAGATTTCCCCCTCAGCAATTCAAAGTCAATTTCTGAATCTGTTGTTACTTTATTTAACTTCCTTTTGTTCCTGTTTCTCTTATTCAGAGCCATCTACACTTGCATTATGATCATCTTGATGGCCTGTAGGTATGTATGAAGACCAAGTCCATTTGGAAGGGCTCGTTTGATCATCTGGCAATGGAACAGATTCAGCACCAAACCCTGGGAAAGTGTTAGGACAGTTCTGAAATTCCAGAATGCTTTCCTCATTCTGCTCAAAGCATGACTTAACATGAAGCTCAAGTGCTACTCATTACACACATGCTTCTTAAAAAGCAAAACATCTTGTTTTAATCCTAGCTTCAGCATAGTCAAAGAGTAGAAAGGGCCCTTGAGGTTCAAAATGACTACAGCCCTGCAATTAAAGTCAGAATCTTAAGCATTTATTCCGGAGTAAACTCCATGGAACTCAGTGGAACTTATGCCCAAGTAAAAATGTCTGTGGCTGGGCTTTCAAGCTCTCTGAGCTTAAACAATCCTCACAAAGATACTTGTCCAGGCTAGACTCTACCTGATAAAAATCCAATTTCCTGGAAGTAACGTGACCCACTTTGCCTCTTGTCCTTCATACAGTCTTTAGTTATCAGTCATCCCACCTCATCTTTTTGGTAGTCATTTATATGAAAAATGACAACCACTCTAAAGAAGGAGGGAGGGATGTTTGCAGGAGTCAAAGCTTCAAGCCCCAATTTTACTTGTATCAGAATTTCATGCCATAGGCTTTGGAAAGACAAACTTACGGATTGCATTTTTTCTTTTTCTCCTCTCCATAAGCCAAGTTCTTGCAGGCTCTGATATATACCTCTAAAATACCAGATTTGAAGAGATATCTGATGGCAACTTCTATGTCACCGCTGACATCAGCTTGCTCAAAGTTGCCAGCCTCAGTGCAAGTGCTGTTAATGCTGAATAAACTACCCTGTAATGAAGAAAATGAATTAATACAATGTAAAAAGACATAATCGCTTGTTCTATAGGCTTAACGGCAGTGCATGATACTGTAAGAGCCTTGAAATATTACAACCATCTTCATTTCTTTAATAACAACAGCTATTATTATTGTTATTATTATATTTGTACCCCACCCATCTGCCATCTTTATCGTAAGATTCCTCATGTTTCTGGAATTCTCCAAAGATAAGCTTTATGTTGTCCAATATAGACCATCACTGCATTCCTCTGTGAATTTTCCACTGTTAGATTACAAGCAGTGAATTGCTAAATTCTATAATCTAACACAGTGACAAAAAAGGGAGTTAAGGAAGAAGTGTGTGAGTGTGTGTGTGTGTGTGTGTGTGTGTGTGTGTGTGTGTAATATCTATAACTTTCTTAAATTCTTTTTCTATAATTTCCCCCCTTAACTGAGTTTTTTGGTCACAGAATTTTTGGTTAAGAGTTACTTTTCCCTTAAGCTGTTTGCATATTTCCTTCCGTAGTGAACATAGGATTGAAAACAGGATCACTACTTACACTTAGTTTTCCTGAAGAAAATAGGTCACTTATGGCACTGGATGGAATCAGCTCTTCACTGGATTTCCTTTTGGCAGCAACTCCATTGACACCTTGATCTCCACTTACGAGCCGTTGAAGACTTGGGGCATCATTTACCTGTAGAGAGATGTACTAATGGGTCTCTATTACCTTCCTCAATTACGGTAACTGTTCTCTGAAAATAGCTGCCCACTCCAGCAAATTGCAGCAGGTACAAGACATGCACACATGCAGTGTATTCTCCCATTTCAAAGGATTTCCCCATGCACTTCAATGGAGGAACACAGATTTGCAAAGATATTCATTTACAACCATGGTTACCCCTCCACTAAAGTTCATAGGGCAACTTGCAGTTCACATGGGCATTTCTTCTGATTTACATTCACTAGCCTTGGGGGAATTGGTGGGAAGGCAAGTAAAACAAGTAATTCCCAATTATACAAAAAATATGGAACTAAAAACAGAAAATCATCACAATCAAGAAAGGAGAAACTATGTGTATTTTATTCAATTCAAAGAATCTTTTGTGTTTTACGGGAGCAGAATTTGGAGTTTACTTTCAAGTGCAGAAAGCTAAGCCCTGTGTGTATATTTGCTTGTAAACAGTCCTTTAAAATATACTGAATGTAAATCCAACCAAATACCCTGGATGAAATATCAATGGCAGTGTCAGACAGGCTTCTCCTCTCCTTCTTTGGATCCATTGCTTGCCCATAATCTGTTGTTAGCAACCCTTTCTCGGCTGTCATATCATTCTGGGACTTTGATATTTCTAGAATTAATAAAAGGAGAATTAAAAAATTAAAAAACCCATCGAACATACTCAGTTTATGAAGTTCATCTATTGTCTTGTAAACTACTTTGTACTATGCAAAAGATTAGATTCATAACTGAAAGCATGGCTGATATTTATGATACAATGCACACACAAAATTGAGGTGTGAAGGAAGGGTCAAGTTTTCAAGACCTGATATAAACCTGCTAATAAAGAAATCAAAGTATTGCCATAAACTGGGAATGTACAATACCCATATTTCCCCTAGGATTAGTCCCATATAGGTGAATAACATTATTTCATTCTTTGTAATACTGTCCTTGTCACAAAGAATATCAGAGACTACATGTCATTTTGATACTGGAAGACAGGGCCTTGAGCGCTTTTAAGTCCACAAAAGAAAGGAAATTCTGAGTCATGTCTGACTTATGAAACCATTCCATCATTACCCTTTATAACAATCAATATTTGTTTACCCATTGCTTGCAGTAAATGGCCCATGAGACACACAAACAGTTAAGCCAAATCTGATCATCTCCTGTAGGAAATGAAACATGTCTGTTTAGTTATTATTCACTGTCTGTGCCGATAAGGTGGGTTGAAGCTGAGGGGCAGCTGCTGCTGGTGGAGCAGCATATAAAAGCTTCTGCTTAGAGCCTCTCCACAAAAACACAAGGTGAGATATTGTTTGATGCTCTGTTGACATTTCCAACATGGGTGATACGGGAAAAGAGCTTAAATATACTGAAGTACAAAATACAGAATTGATTATAGAACTGAACCAATGAGTGGGAGAGCAGAAAGTGTATTATGTCCAACAATCTGTTTTCTACAGCAAGCTCCTGTATTTGTTATAACAATGAATAAAAATGTCAATTGCAGGGAGGGGAAATCTTGTTCCAGACATGCTCTTAGGCTGTGTATGCGCTATACCTTTCAAGCACATTCAAGGCACATTTCCCCCCTCAAAGAATTTTGGACACTGTAGTTTGTTAAAGGTTGCTGGGAATTGTAATTCTGTGAGTCTACAGTGTCCAGAATTCTTTGAGAAGAAAAATGGGCTTTGAATGTGCTAAGATACAGGATATATGCAGCCTTAGAGAAGCATATATGCAATCTTAATTTACAGGACAGCATTGGAATTTACATTTGAAGAAACTGGCTGGAACACATCACATGAGGTCACCTCAGCTTTGAACACAACACAGCTAGAAGTTAGTCCCATTTCAGTGGAACACAGTCCTTCCAAGAAAGGGGTTCTCTGTTACTGACAACTTTGATGCACAACAAGTCTGGAGTACTGAAAACAGGAATAATGCTAACTGTCATTACACTGCAGTAGTACCTTCTGTAAGTTTTCAAGTTACGCATAGGGTAGTTATACATATGGGTCACATTCAGTGTTTTTCTAAAAAAAAATGCTTAGGGGTACTCTCATTTTCCTACTCATATTGAAATACTGCCCCTCAATGAGGCCAAACCTAGATTCACAAAATATTTAGGGGTATGAGTACCCCCGTGTCCCCCCAGAAAAAAGCACTGGTCACATTGCATAGTGGTTTTCAACCTGTGTTCCACAGAACCTGGGCTTCCCCAGAAGTTTATCTTAGATTACTTGACCAATAAATAAAAAATAAACCCCAAAACCCCACACTAAGAAAAACAGCTTGTCCTCCATTATCAATTTTTCATTATCATGTAAGAGATGCAGCAACAGAAAGGGTTGGCCGAGTTCTAGCTGGTCCTCTTGGTTTATGCAAAGCGTGTGTGTGTTGTACAGTACCTGCACACCTATTCCTGGGTATGCACAAGGCCATTTATTTATTTTTTCTGAAAATGAAGTGGGACAAAGCTTTCCAGGTACAAAAGGCAATGTAAGGTAAAGGTAAACTGTTAAGTCCAGTCAAATTTGACTATGGGGTGTGGCACTCATCTCCGCTTTCAGGCCAAGGGAGCCAGTGTTTGTCTGCAGACAGCTTTTCCAGGTCATGTGGCCAGCATGACTAAACTGCTTCCAGCACAATGGGACACCGTGACAGAAGCCAGAGTGCACGGAAACACTGTTTACCTTCCCACCACAGCGGTACCTATTTATCTACTTGCGCTGGTATCCTTTCAAACTGCTAAAACGAAACCAAAACTAAGCCAAAACCGTGGTGGCCTTGGTATGCAATCTAGCAATAAGTAGGCACAACTAAGGCCCAGTTCTCACATCGTGATTAAATGCTCCTCCTGTGTGTGTGTGTGTACATATACATGCATACATACATACATAGAAAAATGTCATTTCAGGACCAAAAGAACTCTGCTGGATCAAATCACAGGCCCATCTACTGTAGTATCCTGCTGGCCAAATGCCTCTTGTAAGTTCACATGCAGGGTTTAAGAACAACAGAAACTGGTATTCCAAGCTATAGATCCTCTGAATCTGGAAATTCCATGCAGCCATCATGTTGATAGCCAGGAAGAAATCTAGGAAAGAACCCATTTCCCCAGTATTTAGCTTTCTGCATACATTTGGGGTGGGGTGGGGAGGAGGTTCGATTATGGAGAGGAATTCAATCATGTCGGCCTCCAACTTGCAACATTATGTCATACAGTTAAGGTACAGACTTACCACTTCACTAGCTCTACTAGTGAAGTTGAAATCAACTGAGTATTTGGGTCAGATGTGCAATCTATTCTTGAGGACTGAACTCAAGTAAATCACTTTTGCCAGCTTGCAGCAGAAGCTGGCTATATACAGTAGCAATGGACTGGCGTCCATGCTGTCACCAAACAATGTTCCCTGGAATAGTTTTCAACTTTTGAAAACCTCATTGTTATTTTCGCTAAAATTAAGGTGCTGAATGAATACTTCAGAGCATAAATAAACAAGCTGCACCTTAAGCAATTAAAAAATAGCCAGCATGTTCCAAACACAATGTGGGAGGATCACAATGTAAGTAGTACTGGAATCAGAAGCAAGTGTGCCTGTTATTTTCAAAAGTTTGACATGGGGAGCTGCTTCCCTTTGTGGACCCTGGAGAAAAAACCACCAACTCCTCTACTTAGAAGAGGTTGGATTCTCCCCTCTGCTTTCCATTAAATGGCCTGACCCGTCCTCTCAAGCTGAAATATTTTGCTGCTTGCTTTAGAATAGCAAAGTCCTTAAGAACACTTACTTTTTATATGTGATGTAAATGTCAGAAACAGATTTTCCATAGACCTGTGGAAACTTTTACTCTGGTCAAGTTCCTGCAATACAGGGTGAAAATAAAAAGATAAAAGTGATAAAAGAAGGAGTTGTGTTTTCAAGGCTTCTCAAGTCACATGCTCTGAGAAGCCTACCAAAAAAAAAAAAAAGTGTATGTGTGCAAATAGAGCTATCATATCCGTAGCTAAGCAATTAAGGGAAATGTTTTGGCATGACTTGAGCTGTCTGTGTTTGCAAAAAGGACACACAGGTCAGTTCAATCCTTTTCTATCTACCACACAGCACAAAATATGCTATAATGATGTTACAAATAAAAGCAAGTAGCTTATCAAATGGAACATATTTAGGTGAAGAGCTGCAGCTCTGTGGTAGATCATCTGCTTTGCATGCAGAAGGTTCAAGATTCGGTATGGGAAACCCTGCAGAGAGATTATTTGACACTGATTGAACTTCTACTCTGATTGCTGGGGCAGTAATTTATTGATATATTTACTTATTTGTACATATAGCCTGCCCTTCACTGAATGGTCCCATGGCAAATTACATAAGATACCACATTTTTTAAAAAATATACAGCTTTCGTTAAAATCAGTAAGTTAAAGGACCAGAAAAATTGACAAAATCCTCTGAATGGCAAAAACAACAGTACAGCAGGAGGGGGAAAACAATGCACCCACCCAAATGCCCGGGTAAAGAAGTATATCTTTACCAGTTGCCGAAAGGTATGCAATCTGGTGCAAGACACATCCTGGTGGCTTATAAAGAAACAAAAGTAATCTGTATTGCAGTCCTATATGTGCCCATTAAAAAACAAGTCCCACTGAATTCAATGGTGTTTACATCCAAATGAGACAATATAGGATTGCAGCCTTAACAGCCATTCAGCCAGTTTTCTGCTCCTTGCCACTGGTGTACAATAGGACCGAGTCAACCTTCTTCAATCATCCCTATTTCAAAAACATTCATATTTATCTAGAAAACTAACAAACGAGTTCAGTGGCGCTTATTGCTAGGTAAGTGCGTTTAGGACTGCACTCTGAAAAACATAAAATGCACTCAATGGCACAAGTCTGTCAGGAAAACAAAAATTAAAAGAAAATGTGCTAAAAGGGAATAATTGTGCTAAAAGATGTGGTGCCACATTGAATTGAAAGACAGAAGTATACATTACCACTGTATTATGTTCACTTGTGGATTCAGCAAATGGAGGGGGAGTTGGAGGCACCACTGATATGTTACTGAGAATTTAAGGAGAACAGAATTTTACCATAAAGATGTAAGTTCATTTCTGACATACTGTATTCGCTATATCTCCTATACTCCATTTTAAAACCCATCAACCACCATTTCAAAGAGATCAATCACCAAAAAAAATCAATAAAAATATAATAGCAAAAAATAATCACAAAAATCAATCAAAGCAGAACAGCACTAGACATTAGAGACCAACAATGTTATATTTAATGTAAAGGGTAAATAAGTTTATTTTAGGGAACAGAGATGGCTGCAAAATTAATCAATTGTTTACGTGTATAAAACAGAAAGCAGATTATGTTAGAAGTAATTGGATGCTTTAAAGGTTGCTATAGTAGGTAACAGTAGTATTTCTTTAACAATGTTTAAACAATACTTATTGGCATTTAAATTTATACTTATATGGTTTATGGTTTGTATTTAATAATGCTGGAATATATTAATTTATAAATTAGGTGGAATATGAAAGGACAGTAACTCGAATTTGTAAGCACACTATCTTATCATTCCCTTTATCATGTTGATCATTTAATATAATAATAAAAACCATGGTAATAAATAATTGTAGAGATTAAATATGAAAGGAAAATAACCAGGGGAAAGGCAGACATTCCTAGAAAATGAATTTCATATCAGAGGTGACAAAACTTGTCATACTACAAATCCCTCTCAGCTTAACCTCCGAAACAGATGAGATCCGTTAGATAATCTGCTGTGTCTATTGACTGTGAAATGAAGTATACTATCACAGTATTGGACACAGGTTCTGTATATTTTGACAGTATAAATAATTCTGTAGACTAAGTCATGGGAAAATACCCCAAAACTGAGCAAAGCAAATTTTATTAGCAAGTTGTGGGAACAACTAACATTCTGAGATTAACAACATTGAAAAATAAGGAAAAATACCCTCTCTTGATTATTTTGTATTACATTGAATAATAAAAAAGGTTTTGCTTTATATTATATCATGAAATCTTTTTAAAATAGTGGGAAAGGGAATCTACCAAATATTTATTCAGGAGAACTAAGGCAGATCCTGTGATATTTACCATCAACTAAGGGCCGAAGTTACATGCAGAGTTAAGCATTTTGCTGAGAAGTGACTTTTCAGCCTTAATGCTTAACTTAAACATTCAATAAGCATTCCCCCTACAACATATTTGCTGCTTGTCTGTCACATTCCTGACAGTCTTGGTATTTACTTTTAACCTTTATTCTTTCAGCAGAGCAAGGCATTGAGCAAGATTTTACTGAAAATTAACAAACCACTTAATCTGTCTCAGGGTTAAGGGCCACCATACTAATGTGTGAGGTCACAGCTAGCGGTCTGGCAGCACAGGTGGGGGTGGGAATCCCTGCTCCACCACACTGTGAGCACGGCAGTTCCCCATGTGATCACCCCTAGAAGCCATACCACAGTGCCACATAGTGGTATCTGGCTGTACTGCAATATTGAGGGAGGCAGAGCTTTGGATGGGCATGGCTGTAATTTTATCACAAGCCTACTAGGATCAAAGGAAAGCTGGCATAATTCCATGCTGGTCTTCCCCAGGATTTAGGGAGAGAGATCAGAGTTGTTGAGTTGGGGTTTTTTTGGTCAATCGCTGGAGATCACGTGATCAACAAGGATCGACCAGGGACAACCCATGATTGACTGGTAGATCGCGATCAACCGGTTGGGCAGGCCTGCTAATTAGATACAGGATTGACTACACCACTGTAGCTAAAGTGAGCCCATATAACAGGCTTGCCTGTCCCACTGAACAAAACTCTCACTCTGAGACCCCCTTAAAAAAAATCATAGAAAGCAATGAGAATGTAACCAGGACATTTTGCTGTCCCAAACCACTGATGTGTGATCCAATAGATGCCTCCCATAATCTTTGCAGTGTTGCACACAAGTTTTGAATTGTCAGTGACTGCTCATGATCTGGGCCTTCCGTCACAGAACTTCTGAGATGCTGCAAGAGATCCTTTGCTACCTATCAAAAAACTGACTGCTGCTTCACTAGCATCTCAATAAATATCACAGCCTCCATGACAGTACTTGGCTTGCTTGTACGGTGGGACTTTGATGAACATACACCCAAATGGAGCACAAGCTGACTGGTCTGAAGGGTGCAACTACATGCTAAGAAAAATATGGGGGCTACCACCAAAAATGGCAGCCCTGCACTAAGGTCCCTCTTCTTCCTCCATAACATCTAGTGCAACTTGCCTTATATGACCTAACAGAATCAAGTGATTCTACCGCATAATCGCCTACTGAGAGTGGCAGGGAAACATACCAAGTAATGACAATAAGACATGGGATAAGTTGTACAAGACATTACAGGCAGCAAGTAGATAACTTGACATGGAAATAAAATAAAATAAATAAAAAAATTCCTTCCAGTAGCACCTTAGAGCCCAACTGAGTAACTAACTTGACATGGGAATGTCATTTTTGGTGACAGTCTTGCTTTTATTATATTATTACTTTTATACCCTACTTTACTTCCAAGAAGACATTCATGGTCCTTCCACTCCCCATTTTATCTTCACAACAACCCTGTGAGGTAGGCTAGGTTGAGAGACTGTGACTGCCCTAAGGTCACACAGCGAGATTCATGGCTGAATTGGGATTTGAACCTTGGTTTACCAGGTCCTAATCCAATACACTAACCACTACAATACTCAGCCCCTACTAGGTTTTGTACTATGCTAACTTGTTTTAAAAGCATAGCAAAAGCACCAAAATTAGTTTTAGATTTCTGCTTGTTCTATTGCAAGCTTTTAAAATTAAACCTTGGCATCTGCAGGTAGCTTCAGGGGGCAGATTATTTTGTACTGCACAATACACTCCTTGTACTGCATCCACCTCTCTAGGACAAGCTCACCTTCTTGTCCTTACCTTAGTAGTGCTTGATAAGAGTCCAAGAGCTTTGCCCCAGCAGTTTCATATCTACCTGTGAAGCAAGAGGGGGAAAAACCCCATCAAGGTCATTTGCTAGCAATAATATTCTATTCACAAACCAGTTCTTTGTCACAATTTTCTGTCATTTATTGTTGTCAATATACTTCAATTTCGCCAACCCTTAAAAGTGCTCAAGAGATTCTGTGACCATCTAGAAAAATGTAGTTTTACATTTAGTTATTGGTATTGATTCAAGCAATGTACAATAATGGATGGTAGAAACTTAAATTACAGCTGAAAAGTTCAGTAATACAAGCAGCACAACAATAGTTTTAAAATTTAATTGATTCATTGAATTTACATTCCACCCTTCCTCCCAAAGGAGCCCAGGGTGGCAAACACATCTGCAATTTTAAAAAAGGATTCTAAAACAGGGAAATCATTCTAAAATAGTTGCAATTAAAATTATTATTTCATTCAATGATCTCTGGGTTGCCAAAAACAGTATTCTTCACCTGCAAAATGCCTGAGTAAACAAGAATGTCTTCAAATTCCTCCTGAAAGCTAACACTGACAGAAAAAGATGCACCTCACTAGGGAGGGTATGCCACAAACAGGGAAGCACCTCTGAAAACGCCCTGTCATTATACAATTTCATTTGTGTGCAGGAACGTAACTCCCACATAAGGGGGGGGAGGGACACGTAGGCCTGTTGAACTAAACTGGCTTAGGTTTGTTGGTTTTAATCGATCTATTCAGAGTATGACTTCATTGGCTATCACCCAACCTGTATAACTAATTACCAAAATAATCTTTCTGCTTATAAAATGGTGGACAATCAACTAAGAGCAAGCAATCCTTCTGTCATCAATCACATGTAACAAATGATGAATTGCACAGAGCAATATATATATATTAATGCCCTGTGCACATATATATATATTATATAATATATTATATATATTAATCTCAATAATCTCAATATGCATTAATCTCAATATGCTTTTACAGCTACTTACAAAGATAATAATTCTGCAATAGATCAATTATTAACACTGTATAAAGTAAGTCTCTGGCACAATCAACAAAATTGTTGATAAAAAATATTTTCTCACAATGACTGCCTGATATTTCAGGCCACGTTATGCCAGCAAATAGGGAAGTGCTTGCATATTTTACAAGAACCCTGTTGCAAGCATGCCGCTGCTCTTAATTCACTATCTTATGTCTAAAGGCCACTTCCTGCCCTTCCTCATGTGCCAGCATAGGTTGGAGGCCATTAAATAAATGAAATGAGAAACAAGCAGACTGTGCACGTGTTCTTATGGGTTGTACCCAATGCTGATCTGTTCCACTTGTGCAAACGAACTTCCCACTCTTCTCCTCTGTAGCCCCCACTAACTCAAAATCTGTTCCATATAATTGAGAGACCCTCCAAAGCAGATTGAGGGGCTGCATGCTTTGTGTGCAGAAGATCCCACATCCAATTCAGTCAACAACAACGTCTAACTGACAGTACTAGTTTCTAAAGTTTCCTGTTGAAATATTGTGCCACTTATGTCATAAGTTTGTGTTGTCTTTGAAGGAATTACCATGGACTGATTGGTCACAGAGGCAATTAACAGAGAACAACAGCTATAATTTTGGTTCATCACTGTTAATTTATTCCTGCTCCAAGAGAGTCACAAATTGGGAACATTTATTCCCTTGGCTGTAATCCTGCACCCAAACCAGCCAGTTTGAATTCCACTGACTTCTATTGATTTATGCAACCCAAGCATGTGCAGGGCTGCAGATTTTAACTGGATCAGCTTCAGCATGCTTTCAAATTATAGTTACCAGCCAAGCACTCAGATTGTCTTTCACCAATAGAAATAAATTCCAGTAGAATGATATCACATTTTCTTTTCTATACATTTCTGTCTCATTTTCTAGTCTAGGGCAAAGAAAGCAACATCTCTCTGTTGAAAACTATTGGTGAGGCCGTTTAACGGTTTCATTTGAATTCTACAAAATGTTGACATATGGGCAGATGAACTTTCTGTTGTAAATCCATTACAAATCATTTTTAAAATGGCACTAATAATATATATAATAATTAACCACTTCAGGACTCATTAATACAACAAAAAGCCAAGAAGGAGTAGTATCTGAACCTGCAATTTAACACAGCATCAGTATCAGTTCAAAAGAAACAGTTATTCTTATTAAGAGTTTACAGCCAAGGTAGAGTGCATTGTACTTAGTTAAAATTATTTTTTATATTAAATTTGTATAATGCCCTTCATCCATAGAGACTAAGGCAGTTCACAACACAAAAATACGAGATGAAAAACACAAACAAAATACATAATAAATAACCCCTTCACTCCCACAACACATCTAAAAGGGTATCAGATGCTAATCAGCCTAAGGCCTGGTTGAAGAGGAACATTAATGCCTGGCACCTAAAGGCCCCTAAATACTTCTACATTGTAGCCAAAGGTAACTGTTATGTGCTCATATATATATTTACTTACTTATTTATTTACTTACTATTACTTATTTCAGATTATACATATCTTCCTAAGAGAACAAAATGTGAAATAAAAATAACAGACCATCAATTTATCTTGCATTTAATAGTGTAGATTCCTACTTTTTAAAAGCATTACCTTCAGCTGGAAATTTCTTTGATCGCTGCTCAAAGAACCACTCGCCTGCTTTCACTTTAAGTTCCCTGCAAAACAAATATTTGAACCTTTTACTGAAGGATTTTCAAAATCACCTGTAGGCTCGTCACAAAAACTCCATCATTGCAGCATTGGAACCTCAACTGTTACATAACCCAAAAGGACATTCCAGATTATGCACAAGAATAGAAAACCCATAGAATTTGGTACTGGGCATAGAAGTCAACTTTCTGAGAATCTTAGCTTTTATTTTCATTTCATTTTTTAATTATGTGAAAAAGACCTATGTGGTTCCAGGCTTCAAATATACACTACATTACAGGAAAGCAACTCCCATCCTACTGAAGGTGCATGCAAAGGAGTCCCATGGCTCTGACTACCAAGTGTTGTGTGTTAATTCCACAACAATATTGCCAGTGTGCCCTCTGTGTGAACCTCCTTAGACACTGCCTTGTCACACAGAGGGAGGAGATGAGCCCAAAATTTGATGCCCCCCTAACTAGCCCTTCCACCACCTTCCCAAACCTGGATAAGTGAGGTGCTGGGGCTGGGCTTTGGGAAGGATATAAGGCTCTGGCAGAGTTCTAGAGCCCTCCCACCTCATTCCCAAAGCTGGAGAAGCGCTAACTAAGCTTTGGGAAGGTGGAGAGACCCTGACAGAGCCCTCAGGTCTCCTTCCCAAAGCCTAGCACTTTGCTTACCCAGCTTTGGGAAGGTGGTGGGAGGGCTGCTGTGGGGTGTGTGTGTGTGTGAAATGTTGCCAAGGGCCTCCAAAAAAGCCCTTGAGGGCTGCATGTGGTCCTCTGGCTGTGTATTGGACCACACTGTCCTACTCCCCACCAAAGTATATGCTGCCTCTGCCTCCTTCTTCCTTGATAGCAGAGGGCTGCTGTGAAACTCCTACAGACCCTATCCTCAAGACATATGCAACTAAGGCATAAACACCCACAACGCAAATATTACTGAGCAATTTCTCTAGAATTTCTCACTCATGAGCGTAGCAGACGGTGCATTTCCACAGGTAGCGATTCAAAGTGATGCGACATCTGGAGCATACTTGGTGACTGCACCCATTGCACACTGCACCTCTGTTGATTAGCACTCCAAGAGGTTTCTGACAGCGGGCACAAGACTTATATTCCAGGTTTGTGGTTTTTGTCCCTTTCCATCGAAGTTCCTGCAGCTGCAGCTTCAGTTTCCTGTTCTCAGCCAGAAAAAATAAATAAATATGCACACGTTTTATCAGCTGGGAGTGAAAAAAATGAACAATTGTTCACACTGCAGTCTTTAAGTAGCTGCATGAATTCACTTTCATTAATAATACGCTGTAATTTGAATAGCCAATGTAAACCAAAAACAAGAGGTTAACCTGTAATTTCACCTTCCACCACATTTAAACAATATAATACCATGCTGAAATAACTGGCTGACCTATGGAGATGAGTGAGACTTCCTTCTGTGTTGCTTTCCTAGATAACCACCTTAATTTTAAAGAGGGGGTTGGAGGAATTTACTAGTGAACCTTCCTACCATACTGAAACATCATAATTGCTTTACAAATCTTTCTAAGAGCCCTTGGCAGGAACTTGGGAAAAAACTAGCAGGTCGACTCTATGCGCTTGCTGTGAAAGATACATCTGGATTAGACTGGAATATATGCTCACATTTTAATGTCAGCATCATATGAATGCTGTGGGGGAGGGGAGCTGCATGCATGAGGAACATGAACAATAATCACCCATCTGAAAACACCCTTAGTGCATGGAGTAGGGAATATACAAAACTATTCTAAGAATAGTCATGACAAAGCCATTCAATAAATTTCTTCCTGCAAAGTATTTACTGTAATCTAGAATTTAATCACTAGAATGGTCTAACAAAGAAGCTGAGAAAAAGATTTTAGGAAAGAATAGATGAAAAGAAGTAAATAAAACAGGGAGATGCAATGGCACGCTGTATTCCAAAATGGCCACATACCTTATTCGTTCTTCGTCCACCTTCCTCAACGTCTGATCACGGTTCAGGACATCTAAAACAACTTGTCGTTCCAATCCCTTTAGTACGCCGAGGTCAAGTTCCTGAGTCATTTTCTCTTCTGATTCTTAGAAGGTTTTTATTTGTTTGTCTGTCTGTTTGTTTTGTTTTTTAAAGAATTTTAATCTTCTTCAGCACCCCCACCAAGGAACGTTGGAGCTTAAAGCTAGGGGCAGGGTTCAGCAACCAAAAGATCTATGAGTCCCTTTAACTGCTTGCATACATCTTTCATCAGAGATACATTTGAATTGTGTCATAAGGTGGAAGGGAGAGGAAAAGAACCCTTTTCCATATATGCCATAATTTTCAGTCTCATCACCTGCTGAAGGCACTTTCTTTGCTGGATGAAGGCAGTTTATCGTCTTGTATAAATAAAATGGCTTCAGGCTCCCAATTTGCTGCTGGTAGTTTCTAAACTGATAAAAACGAAAGAGGTTTAGCTTAGATCCACCATTCTGCAAAGAAAATTGGGGTATAATTCAAGCTGATAGGCAGCAGCAGGTATAAGGGGGAGAAACTCCACCTCCATTGCTTTAAATTCACAAATTTCCTATTAGGAAATTAGGATTGCATTTCTTAGGAATGCAGAAAAAAGAACAACCTACTTCTCCTTTCTTATTCTGCAGTAGATCACTATCTCCTACTTTTCCTGAAAAACAAAAGCTACATCCTGTCAGCATATCGTTTCATAGTATGCTTGGGCCACAGTTGAGCTATGAAATATGATTCATCATCTTTCAAACAGCCTCATTACAATAAGCACCATTGCCCATCAGCATGTTACTTACCCTGGTGTAAAAAGGCCTGTATAAAAGCCATTTTGCTTATGTGGATTGTGCAAAAGATAATGAAAAATGAGAATAACAATAATCCAAATAATAAAAGGTTTCATGAAATTCAGTTGATTGCCTCCTAGTCAACCACAAAGATAAATGTGCCTTAATTGAAATACGATGCCCTCTGACTGCTAGCTGTTGAACCTTTTATCCCATGGAAGTAAAACTAGTATGGTGTGAAGGCGAGATGTTCTAAAGTAAGTCTTTACTATCAATCAATTATTTATAGGCTTTAATAGCTAATGGGCCTGCCATCTGAATCATGTCTAGTTTGTGTCTGTTGAGGCAGATAAAAAGGTCTTGCAAAAAACAGTGTAGTTTATCACTAGGGCAACACACATCCCTCACAAATCTAGAAGATGTTTCAGGCATTATGCACCAATACCAGCTTATGGTTTCACTTTGTGCAGACACAAAATGAACAGGAAAACTCATTTGGACATATAGATGACACAATCAAAAACCAGAAGGACTTTAAACAAGAGCCTAAGGCAGTTGTGAATGGATTTTGGAGAGACTGTGCCCCACTCTCACTTGCCCCAAATGAGTGAAAAATAGATTGCAACTGACTGAAATGCCACTCACCTGATGTTCTGCTATTGTTTAAGGACTTTGTAGGGAGTCCTTCCTTACAAAGTCAGAGGAGGCACAAGAATTTAGGGGTAGGATGTGGGAGGGATCAGGTGCATTGAGTCTGACAAAAGCAGATTATGGTCTTGCCTCCATGCAAGTTAATTTAAACTAGATAGTTCAGTGCCTTGATTGATGTTGGCACTGAGGGCCAAACAAGGCAGATCACTTACTTTCTGCAGTTGGGAGGGGGATATTAGTTTACTCCCAATGCCAAAAAAGCATATTAAAACATGTTGCAAAATTAAGCAAATATTCTAGCATTTGCTGCACCATCAAAAACAATTGGGTTTAGGACCACATGCTTAACCATGACAATATATTGCAATTAGTGTGTAAGCAAGCAAGACATTCACACACAACATAAGATGAAAAGCTGGTGAAGGACTAACTCTGATGGAATTGTGTCTCTGTCTAATTACACCTAAATGTAAAGTCACTGGAATTATAGTTGTAGTATGATTTTATATAATAAATAAACTGTTCAAAGGATCAATAAAAAGTTCAAAATGCATTACACACATTGATCTTATGCACAGCTTATTATAAGACGACATACTACAAATCCAAAAACTTAACATTTAGAAAGCAAGGCCTTCATGAAAGATCCCAGTGTCATACATCCTTCTCTGAGATGTTTATTGGGCTTAACACAGAAAAATTGCCTATCTTGGACACACCAAAAGATACAATGTTGAACAATAGGCTACTTACTATAGACACATACACATGAACGGGGTTACTCAAAGTATAAGGTTTGGGGTGTGCAGTGTTAAGAGAGCTAAATATACAGTACAGAGGAAGGAATAAAAGTTGCACAATAGATTAGTCCATGCTATGCTACCAGGAGGAAATAAATCTCCATCTTTTAATGGCAGAAATTCAGAGGCATCTTTTACATATTTACATAGCTTTGAGAAACAGATACACAGCAATAATAGAACTTATTTATTTACATTCACCAGTTTTTGAATGTTAAAGCAATAGAAATGTCTAAAATAATTTGAGATAGGGTGTTTTCCAATTCAATAACCCCTAAAGATCAATGTGTCCTATCTGCTAGGGGAACGAAACACAGCAAATAATCACAAATAAGAGAGGAATGCAAGGCACTTGCCTTGCAAACATTTTAACATTTTTTTATGCCTACCTTTAGCAAACACTGACTTACCTTTTACTTTCATAGAAGAAATGCAGGATGCTAGTTTTACTGAAGAAACAATGATATCTTCTTTCTCTCCGTTTCCTTCTTCCTGGACTGAAGTTTGACACAGAATACTTCAGTGCACATCATCATATGATCCTACAGCCCTCTGCATTGGAAGTAACTGCCACCAATGCAGTCTGCTATCAAAGAGAGTCTTTAAATAATGCCTTAGTGGTCTGGGAGGAAACAGTTCACTGCAAGAAAAGACAATGTTTTTTCTTAAAGTGTACATGAAACCCCTAAGCTAACAGGAAGAGTAGTGGCCATTAAGTATGATACTTTCACGTGGTTTCTCTCTGTGTCACTCGCTTATGTTAGATGTGTGCAACACTGCAAACCTCAACTTCCGCAAGATTCAGAGCGAGCATTTACTAGAAATGACAGACCCCCCCCCGACCGCTTAGCTATCTCAGGGAGCTGTGGACTGCATGATAATTAATACATATCGCTGGTATTATTAATATGAATAATACAAATACAGTACCAGTAATACCAGCATAAATAGTACGCACATTTTAAAATCCCCAATGCTTTTAAGCTATCAAAGGGAAGGCTTTATTCACCTATTTTTCAAGTACCGTATTTTTCACTCTGTAACACGCACCCGACCATAACACGCACGTAGTTTTTAGAGGAAAATCCGTAGGCATTCCCTCCATAACACGCGCAGACATTTCCCCTTACTTTCTAGGAGGAAAAAAGTGAGTGTTATGGTGCAAAAAATACGGTAATATTACGTACAAATCAATCCAAACCCAAATCTAGAAATATCTGAATTGGAGGTTCCATTTCATCTTATTACATATGCTTCAGAAGTTTAATAGCCAAATATTCATGTGTGTAGAAACCTTTTCCATTTTTAAAGAGAATATTCATATTCCAGGCCAAGCTCGGCTTTTTTTGTTACCTGTTTTGGATGTGTTTCTTTGTGTTTGATTGTCGAAACATCTGTAATAACCATAGCCAAACATTCTGTTTTCCACAGCAACCAACAAGAAGCATACTGCCTCTGAATCTGGAAGTCGTAATGACCAATAGTCATTGACTCATTGATTTATCTTGCCCACAGGCAAGGTTAGCTTCCCACACCACCTTCTCGTTCCTCACATTTTGCCTCTGATATTGCCCTCAGTCTTACCTAGGCTACTGAAGTGCTTGAATGTTGGAAGGATGTGGAAGGAGGGGAATGTTCCAGACATCTCCAAGTCTGTTCCCCTCCTCCTCAAGCACTTTGCTGGTACGGGTGGTAAAGATCAGGAAGTTAAGTACTAGTCAAAGTCTGTATTTGGGGAACCTAGTTTTAACCTGGGAGAGAGACATGCAAATGCCCTTCCACTAAGAGAGCCTTTGCCAACCTGGTATCTTCCAGATGTTTTGATCTACAACTTCCATCAGTCCCAGCCAGCATGAAGAAAAGCTAGCTTAAATAAAGTATGGCAGCTTGCACTACCATAAAAACTGATGCACCAAGACAGAGTTCCACAGAGAGTGGCACAGACAGACCATTTTGTTGACAATTGGCTTCCCTTTGTCAGAAGGAGGAAGACCACCTGAGCTTCAATAGAGCCTTTTGGAAACTTCTTCCCCCATGTTTACATCAGGAAAACCCATAGTAACGAGTATAATTTGCTTACTGTATCCTGAATTTGAATTATTTGGAAAACATGCACATATGCACTATGATTGTTTATGTGTATGCTTTTAATAAAACAATTAACAGCAATATCTATATCTATCTATATATAAAAGATTACCTGAGAAGGGAGCTTCCAGTGTCCTAACAGTGAGTATGCATCTCTCCACAGCCATTGACTAAATCCTGCATTGTAGAATTTGGGCTAGGTAGGCACTAAGTTCTGGAAGATGTTGGCAATGCAGTGTTGCCTAAGAGCAGAAACTGCCCTCACCAACTGCTGTGGGTTGGAAAGGGAAGAAATTAAAAGGGCTGAAAGAAGGTAAGAGTGAAGAAAAAAGCAAGCTTATGAAAAGCAGTTGAGGGTGCCCTGTTATAAAACCTGCAAATTATTCAGGCAGAGTAAATGCATAAATGCAGAGTATGCATAAATGCACAAATTTAATTAATAATAATAGGAGTGTAAATGGGAGGGATTAAGAACTGTCATCTAGCCTGTGATTCTTGAGAAGTATTGCAATTCTTTTGAAGCATTTGAGGAGACTTCTGTTGAAGCATTTGAGAAGCAAAGCCAAGATAGTAATCTACCCTCTCTGAGGGGGTGAGCTACGCATCCTGGCAAATGAAATGCTTCAAACTCTTTTGCCAAGATAGCATGATAGGGAGGGGAAAAACCAATTTTATGTATAACTTTTAGTTATTTGTTAATCGATAAGCATAAATGTGATTTAATATATATATATTGGGGAAATAGTTTTGAAGGGTTGAAAGCTTTGTTTTTAAGATTCTGAATTGGGAATTTGCAGCTCCCAAAATATTGTTGAACTGTAACTCTCAGTTCATTGGCTGTATTGCCTGGGGTGATCATGAGAGTTGGCATCCAACACCATGCAGGTTCTCCACAGTGCCGCATTATTGCACAAGGCCCCATTTTACAAGATGACACTTCCTTCTGTAAAAAAATAAAAATGCCTCTTCTAACATGGTGTCTCCTGAAATCCAGTTTTTGTTTTTTGCTGTGGTGGCCAGTCAGGTGGTGCACTATTCTGGCAGATAAAAAGCCTTCAGTACTAAGCAGTGAAAGAGTTGACAAGGGCCTTACATTTACAAATGGATGTTGCTAGTGTTGTTTTTCTAGAAAAAGGGGTGCTGGAACTCACCGTGAACGCCTCCCTTGTTCTCTTATAGAGGCAATGGTGCCCACCTGAGAGGTGCCGGAACTGAGTCCGGTGAGTTATGGTTGAAAAAAAGCCCTGGATGTTGCAGGACAACAGAGGCATGGGAGCTGCTACATCTCAGTGGTACATGTTGGTTATTGTTGGCCAGGAAGCAATGACTCCCCTCCATGGTACTGACCTTGAAGTCTCCAGGGGACACCCCTGGATAAGGGCTTTGGGACCTCCCCCTCAGTTCACTGCTCAGCAGCAGTCTCTTTATTCCCCATTATACCATTTCACTGGCTGCTTCCATTTCTGTTAAGGATTTCTATTTAATTTTTTTAAAATTTATCTATAAATTAACTTTGGTCAGACCTCCCTTCTGCACCCTTCATTTTAAGGTGACTGACAAAATAGAAGGCATCCAGAGGAGGGTGACCGTCGGAGATGAGGAACCCTGAGCCAAAGACTGCACTCCAGAGGGTCAGACTAGATGTCCCTTTGGGTTCCTCACTCTACAATTCCGAGACTGGAGGAGCTGGATATATTGGGCCTGCAGAAAAGGCTATTAAGAGGCGACGTATCATCTTCAAGCACCTGCAGGCCCAGCCAGCATGGAAGATGGGGAGTTCTGGAGGAACTGGAGTAAAATAAGCGACGAATGTGTGCTAATCCTCCCTTCCCTACGGTCGCTAAAGCGCAGGCTCCTCAGCTCAGCGCGAACCACACGCAAAAAACCCCCAGAAACGGCGATGGGGGGGCATTTTCCACACCTCTTATTAAACAACGGAAACCGCGCGCGCTCGCCCTTGATTGCGCAAGCGCGCGCGAGAGAGGGGGGGGGAATAAAGAGAGAGCGTAGCTCAGCAACGCTTCCGGTACATTTGCCAGCGTCGGGTGATTGGTTGGGAAAGCACAGGAGCGCACTGCGCAGCTGCGCAGCTCGAGCGAGAGAGAAAAGAAAGAAAGAAAGAAAGTGCTGCTGTCTGCGACCGGCGAAGAGTCGGTTGCGCATGCGTCGCGTGGGAGACGATAGGCTGGATTGCTGAAGAAGAAGATGGACGAGCTTCAGTCTGCAGAGGAGGTAACGGTTCCTAAGGACAGCGGCGTCCCTCCTCCTCCTCCTCTTGGCGGGCGGGCGGCCGTGGAGGGAAGGGACGGCGTGCCCCTTTCTTCCGTAGCTGCGGGGACCTCCGTGGGGAGGGCGGTGGCGATGGCGGGGTCCGCCCCTTTGCCCATTGTCGGCCACGTTCCCGTTCCTGGAAGGTCGCCTGGCCCTCCTCTCTTGCCAGCCCCGGCGCTCTCGCCGCTTCCAGCCCTTGGGTTGAGAGGAGAGATGCCGCCGCCAGGCTGCTTTACAAGCCCCGGGGCAACTTTTCCTGCCGACGGTGCTGCATCTCTCCGCTCCCCCCGTGGTAGGTATGGCTTGTGCCAGAAAGCGCATCTCTTCGTGGCACGCATTTGGGAGGTGCGCGTGCAGCACGCCGAATAAATAAATCTCTTGCCATCTGGTCTAATGGCCCAGGTTCTTGTCCTAAGAGAAACTTCGCAAAATCGAAGAGGGAAGGGAATTTGCCCCTCTTAAAGGAGAGGAGAAGGAAACTGGCAGGTTTCATCTGGGGTGTGGCGGGGTCTCCTTTTGGCATTCAGAGGTTACTGTTCCATCAAATCCATGGTTATGTGGCTATAGAAAAGAGATCCTCAGACATTATTTCAGTGTTCAAATGAATGTCCTTACCCTAATCATGATCAGGTAGTAAACGTGGCCCATGGTCAAAGGTGAGATGGAGCCTCATGTACTCCTGTCTGCAGATGAGATCGGTGTCTCAGCTAGTCATAAACAAGTATTTCATACAATTTATATACCAGGATTGAAAAACAAAAAACCATCGACACCTCAAAACCTTTATTATCATATATAGTAATGTTTATTATATATGATAATACAAATATAAAAGAAAAAAGGGGGGAAAGATAAGAGTTGCCTTGATGCATGAGTGTCAGAAAGGCCTCCACATAGTTTTGAATAGATTGTAAAAGGGGAGTAAAGGGACCCCTGACCATTAGGTCCAGTCGTGGCCGACTCTGGGGTTGCGGTGCTCATCTAGCTTTACTGGCTGAGGGAGCCTGCGTATAGCTTCCAGGACTAAACCGCTTCTGCTGAAACCAGAGCAGCACACAGAAACGCCATTTACCTTCCCGCCAGAGCAGTACCTATTTATCTACTTGCACTTTGACGTGCTTTTGAACTGCTAGGTGGGCAGGAGCAGGGACCTGCTCACCCTGTTGCGGGGATTCGAACCGCCAACCTTCTGATTGGCAAGCCCAAGAGGCTCTGCGGTTTAGCGCCACCCGTGTCCCTAAAAGGGGAGTAGTTGTGGCCTTTTATGTGTTCCCTGGCCACTATATGTGCCTGCCACCTCTATTCTATAAGTGTTTGAAGGGGAGGTTAAACATATGATTTTATGTGACTGCTTAAGAAGTTCATTTGCTACAGTTATAAGCATTAAGGAATTACTTGGCACACTTTGCGATGGCAGGATTCTATGTCTGGTGAAGTAGAAACAAGGCGTTAGATGCTTAGGGAAATAAATCAAATCTGATTAATGTTTGAAGCATTAGCCTGTTTGTTAAAACTACCTTTGTGTCAGTACTGCAAATTGCTTACTTGGTTTAAATGTTATCTCTGGCTTCTTTTTCTCTTCTTTCCCCCTGCAAGACTGCGTTTATTGTGGATGAAGTAAGCAACATTATAAAAGAGGTAGGATGTGTTTATGCTACATCTTCCATTAATATATTCTCATTGCACAGCATCTGCTATATTTCCACTGCACCCCGTAACTCCCTTTAAAAAGATAAATATATCACTGCTGCATTGTGGAAAATACACATTGCACTGAATTGTAAGGCTGCAATCACTCACACTTACCTAGGAATAGGTCTCATTGAACTCAGTGGTACTTCTGAGTAGACATGCCTAAGTTTGTGTTATAACCCCACATTTAAAGTGGCAAAATGAGCTATGTAAACAGCCTCTTAACACACATTGCAATGTGAATTATTTAAATTTTGCTCCGAAATATGTGTCTCTCTGTGTGCTCATAATTTTGTTATTGGTGTATACATTTTGTGCAATTACATACAGGTACATATTATTTCATTTGAAACATTTCTAGGGGATTGTGACTCACTGGCTCTGTTTTGTGAACATTTCACCTCTCCAGCTAGTGATATAGTGTCTTAAAAGTATGAAAGCGGCAAAGCAGGGCAGTTTCCACAAGTGAAAGGGGTGGGAGGGAGGACCAGAATCTGCAGAATCTCTTGAATACATAGAAAACATTCCTGCATATGCAGATTGTCTCTCTGAGGGGAAAAACCCATTCCCCCAACTTTACTTTATAGTCCCTCATGCTATGTTGAACTCCACTCTGGAGGTGACTCCTGATCTGCAGGGATGATTTTTCTGGGAGTATCAAGAGCTGCAGTGGGAAGAGGAGTAGAGGCTCGTTGGCCTTGTGTCATACTTTTAATCCCAGCCAGCCTATATAGAAGTAACAATCCTATTTTGATATCCTCATAGAATTGCATTCGTAAAGGTTTTTACCTCACTTTTTAAATGATTAAGCATATCAAATTTAAGACTTGTAATATGAACTGACTTCTGGCCTAATCTGCAAGCTAGTTAAATCTACTTGAATCACAGTGGTGACATCAGTATTTAATGCATGTCCCTTGGCTTAAATGTAGTGGACTGTTCTATTTCATTAGACTCCAACTTCAGGAATAATCTCTTGGTGACTTGCAGCTATAGAATTAATATAGTTAGTAGATTTAGAGCAAATTTACTCCAGTTATGTGTTACCTGGGTACCAGTGTCTTGTTTGCTAATCCTCTGTTGTGGCAACCTTCCTGGCGATTAGTGAAGGCTTAGGAGCACAAGCTAAATATGTTGTACATGCCATTCTTTGTTAAGTAAATATATGATTGGTAACTTATCAAGTATGTACAACTCATCTGCGTAAAAAACCTGCATGCCTCCCTTGCATGTTTTGTGGTGGTGCTGGTGTTTATTACTCACTTTTCACCCTAAAGCCCCAAGGCAGGTTACAGCATTAAAAACATTAAAAACAATTTAAAATAATAGGGCTATTAGATGCTAGTACACTCTGCTACAGTAATGTTTGCAAATATAGAATCTGCAGGAAAAAGCATGAAAGGACCACAATTTAGTGACATCCATTGAACAGCCACTCCCTTGTTCTCAGTCTTGGCACTAATGCTTTACAGAGTGTGAAATCTATGCCTACAACCGCAGGATAAGACTGAGTAAGCCAGACACCCATTTATTACAGAGGGTATTGATTTGGGCTGTTCAGCCTCTTGTTGCAAGATCTCATTGTCACTCCCTCTGTAGCTTCAGAAGTGGAAGATGTCTTTCTCCCTCTATGCGTTTCTGGTGATACATTAAATGTTGTTTATAAAGTTCCTAATATTTTTTACGTACTGGGGAAAGACCGAAAAGCAACACAGTCCTTGCCTCCATGCTTACAATCTGTCAAACACAACTCAAAAGAGATGAACAGTAACAGGTGCCTGTGCTCACCTGAACACCATCACTGGTGGCACTGCAGCTCACCATGAGGGGTGAGGTTGGCACACTGCTTGGATCCTAGGTTGCCTCAATCCCACCCCTGCCGCACTCCCAGAACACCAACAGTTCAGTTACTGCCCACAGAGCTTTTTACGTGCATGGCCTTCACAGTGGACATGATCTCCCACTGGCAGAGAGGTGTGTCTGCTCCACTGTCATTAGGACTGCAGAATAAATATGAGGTGCCATATTGTTGGTTACCTGCCCAAATCATTCTTGCAAAGGTGTGGGGAGATCTTTGTGTGTTTGGAACTCTTGAGATTGATCCACCACCTCACAGATGGCAGCTCAAGCTAGCATTTCAGTGATCATTGCTTCTCAGTATGGCTGTTAGTTGGTTCTGGGTTTTCCTTCCTGTTTGATGGTGTGATCTGTGTTTGATGGTGTGATCTGTGTTGCTTGGAAAAAACATTGACATATTTATTCTAGCTTTTGAAATCAATGCATGCTTTTTTAAAAAATTAAAAATTCCTTAGCAGCCTGGTGGTAATTTGAACCTCTCTTTGTTTGCAGGCCATAGAAGGAACAATAGGTGGCAATGCATATCTGCACAGCAAAGTGAATCAGTGGACTACAAGTGTTGTAGAGCAAATTCTGAGTCATCTCACAAAGCTGGGGAAACCTTTCAAATATGTTGGTAAGTGAATGGGTTTCTGTGCTCATTGTATTATTGTTTTGACAAATGGTTTTGAGTAAAACCGAAAATTAAACTCTAAAATGGAAATTGCAGGTGAGGGGGCAATTTAAGATAAGAGATGTTTACATAGCCATTTAAGGCTAAAAACAGATGTGGATGTAACCGTGTAGCTTATGCCATGGAAACATTCCATTTTCTAACAATACTATATCTTCAATTTACAGTGACATGTGTGATTATGCAAAAGAATGGTGCTGGACTTCATACTGCAAGCTCTTGCTTCTGGGACAACTCTGCTGATGGTAACAAGAATGTTTTAATTCTTTGTCTTAGTTTCTCCATTGAAATGTTTCACAAGATATTTGTGTGACTCCGGAAGAGAAAAATCCACACACACCTATTCTGTGGTAATAAACTTATAATACTAGAAGTTACAAGTGACCATGGGGCAGGTTGTTCTTATTAGAAGTGCCTTATTCCCTTATTTCCCTAGGGTAGCTAATAGAGCATCTCTGCTTTAAAATTGAAGGATTGTAGAGTTGGAAGGGGCCCTGAAGAGTTATCTCTTCCAACCTCCTGCAATGCAGGAATCTCGGCTAAAGCTTCCATGACAGATGACTATTCAACCTCTGCTTTAAAACCTCCAAGGATTGAGAGTCCACCATCTTCCAAGAGAGCCCATTACACTGTCGAACAGCTCTTACTGTCAGAAAGTTCTTCCTGATACTTAGTTGGAAGAATTATCACCACCAGTGAATCAACATATATGCTTCCTGTGGAAGAATAAAGTGTGACTGAATATCGGTGTAATGTGGTTCAATAATTTTAGGTTCCACTGCTCCAAATTATGGGATGTTGCCTATGTGGTACGGAGTTGGCTGAGGCTTAAGCTTAGCAAGTGTGGCTTAAGATGCAATAGATCTGTTCTATGTGTCCTTTAAATTGAAAGCTATGAATTTTATGATCTGATGTATTTCTTCTGTATATAGTATGGCCACCCTGATTGACTGACTTCTCTTTTTGTAGGAACCTGCACTGTGAGATGGGAGAACAAGACTATGTACTGTATCGTCAGTGCCTTTGGACTCGCAATATAATTGCCTTGGAATTCTTCAGCCTTTGTGTCATCTCTTCCATTTCATATATCCACTAAAACTGTGAATTCAATGAACAACTTTGTTTTTAAAGAACTTCTGTCTTCTTCTAGTGAGAAAATGGGGAAGCAATTTCTATGCTGTTACATAAACACATCACCTCTTATCCATATCAAATCACTCCCTGTCTTAACACTTTAAGGACTCTTTTCTCAAGGTGCTAAAACCTGAAACATGCTGCACTTCTTCAGCTTTATTGCAACTGGTTTGAATAAGACTAATTTCACACAATGCTTTTGTTTGTTATTAAATTATTGAAGTTCTGAACTTGTGTATGTGCATTCATAAAAGCTGTACATTCCACAAGCAAGTGTGAGGCTAACCTCACATGCCTTGGCCCTAATGGATCATTGTGAAGTAATGGGGGTGCAGTTATTCCTTAAGCACTTGCTCAGCTGCTTAGTCCTTTTGGGGGCTTCTGTGGTACCCTAAAACTCCCAATAGAGCCACCAACGCTCCAGTTATTTACACTAGACAACTGTAGGTATTTTAAACATTCCCATATAAAGCAACTCCAGTTTTAATGGCAGCCAAAACTTTTAGGTGCATGGAGGGGCTAACAGCTAATTGCTCCAAGGTGCATAGTTCTCTTTAAAGTAAAATTGAGTTTTGTTCTTTTTAAAAATCAATTTAGATGGTTCTTTGCTCCCTGACCAAACATATAAGTAGGAGCGGCCCCAAGTTAATTGATTGTAGAGAAAGTACTCCTCATTTTACCCCATTCTCAAAATGGGAGACCAGCACACCTCACAGAACAGAGGCAAGAAGCAGCAGAATGTTGATCCATGCTTGCCGTAGTACAGGGCACATCCTTTGAATGTAAAAGATCCAAGGCTCCATCTCAGGGATCTCAAAGTAGGATAAAGACCCTGTGTCTTAGTACACAGAAGCTGTCACTTAAGGAGTGAACTGACATTTGAGAGCCTAATCATCTCTTATTGAGATGGTAGACTTGTACCAACCAATTGGGCTAAATGTTATTTAAAATAGCCACATAATAAGTATTCCACACACCCCAAAGAATTGCCAGAATGCAATATTTTTCATCAAAGTGTTTTTCAGAACACTCCAGAATGAGTGAGCTGTTTTACTGTAAAGTGAATTTGACTGTATGGCTGCACTCTGCTTAAGTGTCTGTATAATTAAGAGGTCAAAAACATGAACTGCAGTTTCCAAGTAGTGGGATTGTTGCTAGCGTTTGTGAATGAACCATAGCACAGTAGGAGAGGTACATGCTTTTCATGTAGCTTCAATCTCTGGCATCACTCATTCAGTGCTTCTTGGGTTGGCAGGGCTGGGAAAGTCCTCTGGCTGAGACTAGATGGAGGAGAACAATTGTGTGATACAGTATAAAGAAACATAATTTGTTCCGTTGGGACCCCTGGGAAAACTGAGTAGGACAGACTAATGTTAAATAGCATGTTACTAAAATAATTGTTTAGTATTTATGGCCTTATTGTGCTCCAGTGTTTCTGAAACCACAGGACATTTAAAAGCCTAAGAACAAAACATACTGCTACTCCATTAAAATAGCAAGCTTATCTGAAAAATTCAAGCACACAGGTGTTTGCAGGTGGATGAGAGAATTCTCCCCACCCCCACTCCAGGGCCAACATAGGCCCTGCAAATCCATATCGGCAAACTAACGTGTTTCTTTGTTTATAAACTCGTGCTCATTGGCAGTGCTCTCACTGCGGCAGTTTCTGGGGGAAAGGCAGTGGTGAGACTGGACCCCGACAATTGCAGCATCTATCATCCAGTTGCAAAGCTGGTGGCAGTTCAACAGCATGCACTTCAAGAAAGATTGTTTGCCAATTATCTTTGCCGGGAAAGAGGAAGGGGGCGTGCACCCCCATTTATTGTCCCTGAGCACTTGGCAGAGTTTGGTGCGCATGCAAATGAGGTTCCAGTACTGTGCCTGCTCATACCTCAGTTCCATCAAGTAGCATCAAGGAGCTTCTGCTTGTCCCCCTGGAATTTTGGCTGGTTGTCCACCATGCTTCCTGAAGATATTTAGAGTTAGACGTCATTATTTTGAGCTGTGTCATCATTTGATGTCACTTTTTTTTCCAAATATAGACAACCAATTTTGTTTTCCTCAGATGCATTTATATCTATTTCCATCAAATTCAGGTCAATGAAAAGTCAGTGAAATTGAGAGTTTTTTCATCCTGAAGCCAGAGCAGTTTTAGCTTATCTATTACATGCCACCAAATGAATTTCCATATGCACACATGGAAATAAACGTGCCACCATTTATTGTGTATGGGGAGGAACAATACTGAGATAGGCACAAAGGTTCTATATAAAACTTTATTGTGAATGCATTGGATTGGAACGTAATTTTACTATGCACAGTCTCCAAAACATCTCTGCGCCCAGTATTTTACTGAAAGTAAACTGACTCTTAAATTCCTGCTCAGGGAAAGTTATCACCAATGTTGCTAGTGCCTCATAATAACAAATAGCATCTACCCTGAAGCATGAAGATGACACATTGAGGTACCCCATGCATACCCTTCCAAAAGCAAAATTATAGTTACAACTTTTCATTAACGTAAACATATATTATGAAAAGGTTCTAGCCATGTTTTGGTAGAAAATATTTTCTAGAGGTTTATTTCATTTTACATCTATTTACAAATGTTGAGTTCAGTTGTACAGTAGCATAAGGAGCTTTTCATATCAATTACTGGCACAATTGGAACATATGGCTAAAAATGCAACAGATGTGACTACATCATTTAAATGCAGTAATGGCCTTGGGCACCATTTAGAAGTAACTCTCATTGTAAGTAAGGCTTTGTACCTCGTGGGAGTAAGTCTGATCGAACCAACTTGGACTTGCTTCTGAGTAAGCACGCACAGGATCAGGCTGCAAATTTCTTGCTAAACAAACTTCTTTCAATGTACCTTTATATAAACACAGATTTCTTGTTCTTTGGCATGATTCTACTGGGTTTACACTTATGGCTGAGCCAAGATTACTCAGAAAAAAATTGTTTTCCGTGACCCTTTTGTCAGTGCTTTTTTGTGTGTAATCTGTAGAAATCTTTGCTTGTTTAAACTTGCCGCCCCTCAACCTCAGCGATATTATAACACAGCCACATCTGATTGGCTACAAGACAGTATAGCATCTTCCTCCTTCACTATCTCTGGCTGGTAGATGATCACTTATGTGACTAAGCCAGGAAGAAAGAAGTGGTGGGTGGGTGGAAAGATGCTAAAGCAGCAGCAGGGAATCCCACCACCAAAATCACTAGTTTCTATTTAAAAATTTGAGAACACTACAGGCTACTTTCCCTGAAGGCGGAAACTGAAGGTTGCAGCAGACAAAACACAAGATTATAGCTTGTCTGAACGTTGAACACAGTCCTAGTTACATTACTGCCTCTTAGCTTTACTGGCACATCGAAATTTTAACCATAAAAGCCAGTGTGTACAAACTGCATATTTACCTAAACAGCGCTGCAACTGACAATCACAACTGCTAAGGCAAAAGTGATCGATGTTAAACAAGGGCAAAGACAAAGTAGGCGAAAACTACAAGCACTTTTGGGGAGGTTACACCATATGTGGGGCACGGAGGGCAATGCTCATATTTTCTTTAGAGATGTTTTTCACCAACAGTGGGCATCAGCAAGCCTTTTTACACACACTACAGAAGCCATTTCAAAAGCAGCAACTTCTGCCAACAAAAAAGATGGGACACATTTTTTTAAAAAAGAAAACCCACAATGAAACAAAATATGCTTTGTAGTGGGCAATGTTCTCCCACTGTAGAAGAATTACTGCTGCAGTTGTCCACTGGGAATTATTTTATTTGATGAGGGAATCTAGCTCATACTCACTCAAAAGCCCAGCTGAAGCAAAATTGCTTGGCAACTGATCCTTGTGGAAGCCAACTAAACACCATATCCAAAGGCACTTTCATTAACAGCTCCCTCATCCAGCTGCAGGGCAGTGATTCCCAAATGTTTTCCCCCATGGACCACTTGAAAATTGCTGAGGTTTTTGGCAGACCTCTAGATGGTTTTTCTGCTTGTAGCAATTGTAACGTGCTTTACTACATTGCTGGATGCTTTTAAACTGCATTTTTACAGACCCACTGCAGACTACCTGAATGAAGCTTGTGGTCCATGGAACAGAGCCTATGAAGCCCTGCTAAAAGGAAAACTCTCCTATTCATAGGGAACCCCTTAGCAAAAAATAAAAATACAACATACCGTGCTCAATTATCATATCTGTGCAAAAGAATTCCAATTAATAAACCTGAAAATAGTCTCTGCTACTACCTTGTGTTTTCCCCAGTTTGCAATATGACAACTTGAAGTGTTCTAGGTGTTTAACACTGAGCATTTTAAACAAGTTGCGATGTGACAAAAGAACAAATGGCACTAAAAATTGTAATGGGAAACACAGCTGAATGCTTGTTCCTGGGACTCGTCAGATGAGTGAGATTAGTGGAGACAAATGCAATAGTAGCCTTCAATTCCTAAAGTTCAATGAACTTCAGGGACATTTAATTAAGAAATTAACTCAGGAATTCATTTATTTTCTCCAGAATTAAGGGAAAAGGTAACTTGGGAACTTAAGTAAAATTGAGTGATCATTCTGTAAGGGCAAGCATTCAGACTTTGTAATGACCGCCCCCCCTCTTGTCCCCCTGAATACTGTTCTGCAAGCAGAAATCCTCACACAGGGCTGACAGGACTCATTAATTTAATATCACCCTAGGTATTTAAAATGTAGAAGAGAAACCAACAATAATTTAAAAGAATATATACATCAAAAGACAAGTAGTACAATTTTTCCACATGATTACTAGGGGTCAATATCAAGCAATATAAAATATTAGGAAAAATACACATCTAGTTTCCCAAGTTTTACAATGTATTTTAGGCGAAGTCATACTCAGATCCACTGAAATCAATGAACAAGTTACTGAAATCCATTGATTCAAATGGGTCTATTCTGAGTATGACTAACATTGGATATTATCCATAGAATATACTCCATGCCTTGGTTTTAATTTGCTGTTAAGAACAACAACATTTTACTAAATACATATTAGCACTCTAACTTGCTGATTGCCACAGAACAAAACATCTGAAATGGTTTATCAGAAACCTAGCAAAAGCAAACTATTACATTTAGATGATTATACTAATATTATGTCTTGTACTTTTGATATGCAAAGTGCATGACACTCTTTCATAGCTTTAATATCAGTGTAGATATTTACTTGCAAAAACAGCCAAACAAATCCTTCACAGTGCCGTAAATTCACATGTCACACTAAGCCAAACCGTGGTTTAGGACCTGCAAGCTCCCAGAATGGGGATCACAGCTGCTTTGCTTGTCACGGCTCATTTTGCTGCTGAGCTAAGCCATGGTTTGCCTTATCGTGTTGTTCAACCCAGAGGTCATGGTTCAGAATATGCAGTAAGGCAAACCATGGCTTAGTTCAGCAGCAGCAGCAAAATGATGGGGGTAGCAAAGCAAGTGGGATCTCCTCAGGAAGCTGTATGTATGCACTAAGCCATGGTTTGGCTCAGTATGATGTGCAAACTGGGTCAGTTTATTCGTAGCCTTGAGGTATCAACCACCATATACTTGTCTATGGCCAGGATTCAAAGCGCTGGTTTTTTTTTTTTTTTTTTGCAAGTACTAACCCTTTCCCAGAGTAACTCCTTGCACATACTGAAGAGCCAATACTGAGAAAGTCCCCCCCTCTCTCACACACATCAACTCTCTCATATACCCACAGAGGAAAGTCCTTTCCACTAATGCACAAGGTTCTTATTATCCCAGCCTATTTTCCTAGAAAACAGTAACAGCAGAATGAACAGGTAACTACAGGTAACTCGCATCTGACGCTTATTTAACAGGCACACTCTCAGCATTATGCACGTTGCCCAAAAGTGGTGCAAAAATGGCAGGCACAGGGGAAAAATAAGAAAATGGTATGCAAGGGGGAAAGAGGGGGCATGAGAGCAAGGAGAAAGAGCCAGCAGCCTTTGTAAGAGTGTTTAGGCATAGAAGGGGTGGTTGCAGAGGGTGATCAGAGGTGGCCAGAGAGACTTGTGGAGGGGTTTGGAGAGACAACTAAAGGGTGTGGAGAAACTTCAGACTGCAGAGTTAACTGAGGGCCAAACAGGTATTGACTGCTGAATTGCTAAAGGAACTGGTCAGCTCAAGTTCAGTATGCGAGGATGATGATGGAGACCATGGGTCAGCAAGTTGGAGCCTACAGAAATTTTCTCAACTTTTCTACGCATATGATCTGATCCCTCCATGGAATACATCCTCAAGATCATCTGTGGGAATACAGACATTCTGAGACCATGCAAGGAAATGTTTGACGAGCCCAAGAGACAACAGCAGCACCTATCAATCACCGTGTTCCTCACAAAGAAACTAGCAACAGCAGATGTGCCCAGGCAACCCACCTCTGGATCTGAACCACAGCCAAGCACTTCTTCTGGCTACCAGTCAACTCCTCGGGGTCTTCGTATCATCTGCAGCAGCATCCAGCAAGGGAAAGGATGCAGAAGACGAAGAGCCGCATTCGTCCCTCACCAGTTAAGTGCAGTGATTTTAAAAATGGTTGCTGAATGGCTTGCTAGGGGTCTTTTGGGGCTTTACACAATTTTGCTTATACCCGCGATGGCCAGGAACGCAACCCCTGCATAAGATGCAAGTTACCTGTAGACTGTTTCTGCAGCTTGAATTATGTTAGGACAAGGTTTGCCAAGCAAGAGATGCAAATAGCAATTCAAGTGTGACCAGCAGAAATGCACTGAACTTTTACATTCAACTCAAAAAGGGTCTTCAGTCCTTGCATATTGGTCATTTTTGTTTTGGTCAGTGATATAACAAAGTGTTTCTGCAAAAGGAACCTACTGGAGTTATTTATAGGCAGGAACATGGGCTTGAAAAAGCACATGAAAATACTGACAGCTTCTGTGAGGTAGGAGGGCTATCCACGATTTTCCCGTCATACTATTTTAATAAATCCATTCAGAACCAAAACTACCAGGGTGGGAGAATAAAGAGGCATTTCTCAATAAACTGTGATTGGAAGCACCATTCTGCTAAACTGTATCAACTTCAGTAGTGCACATTTCCAGCAAGGGTAAGAATGGAACACACGAAAGCTGCCATTTTAGGTGTGTCTGAAGATGAACTAAGAGAAATGCCTATCATAAAACATAACACAAAATGGCTCAGATCATACCTTTCATTGAACCAACTACAGTCCAGTACACACATCACAACCACAACACAGAGGCTTCACCACACCATTGCTGCAATGTGTATAGTGGCTTGGTCCCATTGTATGCATGCAATGAGGATGATTCATTCCATGTTAGCCATTGTCTTCCGCATATGTGGCAGGCATGGTACAAAGGCTGTTTCAAGTGGCCTCCACATGGTCATAACATACCGTCACGTTCCAACAATTATTACAGAACTCTGAAATCTGAAGACTTCTCTGTAATTTGAAGGCTCCAATTTACCTTGCCGGTTTATACAGTTGGTTCAACAAAATGGATCAACCACCATTTTGGATCGTGCTCAGTTAAATGAAGAGAATTTCCTACCCAAATATCTCCAAGAGCCCACCTAGGTTCACATCCAACACATAATGTGTGCTTCTATACTACTGGTTATGAAATACCAAACTATTTAAAACACCCTTATTCGGGGGGAGGGGAAAAACATTTACAGAATTTAAGGGAATGTGTGTTGAAATTATATATTGTTCCCTCTTAATTAACAGCAGCAAGCAGCATTCAGTCATCATTTACACAGGCAGAAGACGCTCAGGTGCAGCCTTAGAACACCTTCTTTCTCAAATTACTTTGCTCTTCCAATACAATTATATAGAATTATGTCGGTCTCAGAAGAAGCTGAACTGGTGTGCTTAATTGCAATCACAAAATCAGATAACTGAAAAAACTCCTTCATTTAATTCAAGTCACGTACAGTGCTGAATCACAATTGCAATTCCTACCCACCACCTTTCAACCCCTGAAATGGGAAAACAGAAATTGAGGTTTCTCAAGGTGTTGGAAGTGCCAAGCAGATTCCAATCAGAGTAAGTTTGGGATTGAATGACGTTGGGAGCTGGGGCATTTCCTCTCTCCCCTTCTCTGCAAACACGGTTTGCAAATGTCAAAATAAAATTATTTGGGAGTAAAAAATAAGCATCTCAATACTATATTCCATGTAAATAGTAACTATGAGGAAATCAAAGTATTAGCTGTGACAGTGCACAAGAAGCTCCCCAAACAATCTGGTCTGGAGGCATCCCATCACAACTGTTTTCTAAAAAGAGGGCAGGGTACACTTTGAGTTTACAAAATAACTCTTCCCTAAAAATTGTATTCTCCGCCCTCTCCCACTTCAGTTTTTGGTTTGTAAACAGAAAGGGAGAAACAGGAAATCCTTCCACAGAAGTCTATGATCAGTTAACAGTAGACTCAGGAAAAAGATTTTCAGGGGGGGGGGGAAGAGTGTCAAAATTGCTTTTGTTCTCATAGAGCAGGTCACTTCTCTGAAAACTTCTCTGAAAACTTAATCACTGTCCGATTCTTCCTTGAATTTGGCTCTGATGGCTTGGCCGTTCTGAAGTGGCATTTCTTCATAATCACTCCTGTCCCCCCCAAAAAAGAGATAATCAAGAACATCTTAAGACATAAATAGCATAAAACAACACTTATTCTGGGCAAGTAGACGAAATTAGTATGATCTCAAAAGATTTGTTATTCTTTCAAACATGAACCCTCTTCAGATAGGAATGAAAGCAGTATTCTTTAGCTTCCTTCCATTCTATCTAAAGAGTATGGCTTCAAAATCTGACCATACTGGAAAGTTGGTATAGGGAGCTTGCTTTAATTTTAGTGTTCAAAGCAATTCTCTTATTTTCAAGGCATCCTCAATGTAACACTGACGGCTCAGTTGGAAGTGTACACTTGTCTTGCTTGCTGCTGAATTCGAGACAGGACCAAAAGATGAGGAAACAAGCAGGGACACAGAAAATAAAAGCAAAACTCCATGGGGAAACAATCCCCCTGTAATTATTCAAGCAGCTGAACATCCCCACAGTAAGGGTTGTTGCATAGCTGCTTACACATAGAACAGGCTCAAAAAGAATAAGGAAGCAAATTGATACTCTTTCTGCCCCACACAAAGATTATTCATATGTTGGAAAGGGTTGGGGTAGAATTTGCAGCTGCACTTTCCAATACAAACTGTCATTACCCTCAAAATTACATTATTTTTGTAAACTGGTGCTCAAAAACTTTATACTTCTGAATTAAATGGCTAACAAGTTAGATAAATAATAGTAGGCACAATGTCTGTCTTAGCACTTGCTTTCCCTGCCACACGTACATTTCACTCACGTGGCTTAGCTCACAAATTCAGACCTCGCTCCCTAGAACGGAGCCCTCTCACCTTATAACCAATTCTGTGGCTATAAAACTCTGCGGTCACAGAGGCTATAGAGAGATGTTAGGTCATATGTGAGCAAGTGAGCACCCTGGGACCAGAGCAGAAGAAGAGCCTGCTGGACCAGGTCAATGACCCATCAGGATGCCAATGAAAGCATCCTATTCTCACAGGGGACAACCAGATGCCTGTGGGAAACCAGCAAGCAGGATTCAAGCACAATAACACTCTCTCCTCGCATGGTTTCCAGCAACTGGTATTCAGAAGCATTACTGCCTCCAACTGTGGAGGCAGAGTATAGCCATTGATAGCCCTCTCCTCCATGAATTTGTCTCGTCCTCTTTTCAAGTCATGCAGGTTGGTGGCCATCTCTGCCTCCTGTGGGAGTGAATTCAAATCACTGCTCAGCCAATGAAGCTCACAAGAGATCTACTGGCCTTTCACTCTCTCTCAGGCCAACCTACCTTGGTAAATTGCCATGAGGATAAATGGGGCAAGGGACCACATATGCCACTTAAGTTCCATGAGGGAACTAATGGAAGCTTTTTAAAAATGTTTGACCTCATACTATTCCTACCACAAGTACTAGATTCTTCATCATTTGCTTCCAATATACATCTATCACCAGTGACAGGGCAGTCCTTTTTAAAAGGAAACCTCCACGGCTTATATTTTGTAGAATATGAGAAAAAATATTAAATTAATACTACTACTGTAAGCCTTACGTTACTTACCCATAGATCACATCATCATCTGAGTCGTTCAGCATAGAGAAGGCAGGATTATCTTTCAGCTGAGACTCTGAAAGGTTTTGCAAAGGAAAAGTTCACTTAACAAGGTATCTCTCCATTATAGGACCTTTTCAGTTCAGCTTATTTGAACTTTCAGAAAGCTTTCGATAGTCAAGATGAGTCTTTCAAGAGAGACAATAAGCCTAGCATTTTGGGGAGGAGGGGAATACGTCTTCTTATGGAGCACCATGGAGGGAAGCAAGACTCTGCCAGAATGGCGAGTGGTGACAGGTGATGGGAGCTTGAAGACAACTTGTGGAAAGCCACAAGTTTCTTATGCCTGCTCTAGGGCTTAAATCCAAATAGAGATAATACCTGAATATGACATGCAACCTTTTTGCAATAGAATAGAATATGGCGGAAAAAGAGGGGGAAATCAAAAGCCGAACTGAGGCCAACTTACCATACAGGGCATTTTTTGATGGTGAATATACGAAGGCTAATGTGTATAAATAGAAGTTCAATAAGCCGTAGAACGATAAGAATTCTGCAGGTGGTAATGGTCAAGGATATCAAGCAAAACAATTCAAGATGCACACCTCGCAGCACACAAATGTCATTCTCCATATATATGTAGGCAGCTAACCTGGACATGGTAAAAACCCTAGCAAAACATCTAGGAAAAAGTTATCTCCAGATTTAAAAGTCAAATCTGCTTTACAGCTGCCTCACCTATAGATAGTGTCACAGACGAAAGCAGTGGTAATGTTCAAAACTGCCCCAACATACAAAAAGCTAAAAGCCAGTCTGTCTACTAAGATCACATAGAGAGGCTCTCCTTCACATGCCACCAACATCTGAGCTATGTATGCTTGGGATGCAGGAGAGGGGCTTTTCTGTGGATGTGCCATTGCTTTGCAACACCCTGCGCAGCCGTGCTTGCTTTGCCTACGCTTTGATGGCCTTCATTATATAAGGAACTACAGTACGCTAATCCCTCAAACAGCCTGACATAGACAACTTGACTGCAACATCTCAGTACCACGATGTCACAATAAAAGGATATAATTATGATAATGGGTCGACAGTTCAGCCACAAAGTTGTCTTGCAGAACCTGGGCTCCAAAACGCAGATAAAGTATAACGATGCTGCAGTTAAGGGAGAAGAAACCAAAAAGCCACTAAACATTTTGTAATTACTTTCTAACCAGAGTTAAATGAAACATTAAATTAGTGCTGGGGCAAATGTTAAAAAGTAAAGGTAAAGGTAAAAAACCCCTGACAGTTAAGTCCAGTCACGAACAACTCTGGGGCTGCAGCACTCATCTCGCTTTATTGGCTGAGGGAGCCGAAGTTTGTCCGCAGACAGTTTTTCTGGGTCATGTGACCAGCATGACTAAGCAGCTTCTGCTGAAACCAGAGCAGCACACGGAAACACCGTTTACCTTCCCAATGGAACGGTACCTATTTAACTACTTGCACTTTTTGGCGTGCTTTCGAACTGCTAGATTGGCAGGAGCTGGGACTGAACAAAAGGAGCTCACCCCGTCACAGAGATTCGAACCACCGACCTTCCAATTGACAAACCCTAGGCTCAGTGGTTTAGACCACAGCGTCACCCACGTCCCTTAGGGCAAATGTTAGCCTTCCTAATTACCGTATTTTTCGCTCTATAACACGCACCCGACCATAACACGCACATAGTTTTTAGAGGAGGAAAATCCGTAGGCATGCCACCCATAGGCATTCCCTCCATAACACGCACAGACATTTCCCCTTACTTTCTAGGAGGAAAAAAGTGAGTGTTATGGTGCAAAAAATACGGTAAATCTACTGTCAATGCAGAGGAACATCCAGATTCTCAAAAGATGAGTGCATGGGAGGGGATGCAGTTGTGGGAAGGATGTGGTAATTGTGCCAATGGAAGTTATTATTTCATATATTTATATACCACAATACCAAAACAGTCTAAGTGGTTTGTAAAAACCAAAAAAATATTACATGTATATATGCCAAGCATAATGTATCGGCATCTAATATAGTCAAACCTCGGTTGTCGAACGTAATCCGTTCTGGAAGCCCATTAGGTTTCTGAAATGGTCGACAACAGAGGCATGGCTTCTGACTGGTTGCAGGAGCTTCCTGCACTCAAGCGGAAGCTGCGTTGGACATTCAGCTTCCGAAATACAGTGGTACCTCAGGTTACAGATGCTTCAGGTTAGACTCCGCTAACCCAGAAATAGTACCTCGGGTTAAGAACTTTGCTTCAGGATGAGAACAGAAATTGCATGGCTGCACTGCGGTGGCAGCGGTAGACCCCATTAGCTAAAGTTCTACCTCAGGTTAAGAACAGTTTCAGGTTAAGAACAGACTTCCAGAACGAATTAAGTTCTTAACCCGAGGTACCACTGTACATTTGAAAACCAGAGCATTTACTTCTGGGTTTTTGTCGTTCGGGAGCCGAAATGTTCCAAAATGGAGGCGTTTGGGATCCGAGGTTTGACTGTATGTGCTTTATCAGAAATGTGTAAGATGCTAATCTGCACCTCAGCAGAATGATTTCTGTATCTAGCACCTTTCAGAAAAGAATTAATATCTTACCTAATGACGAGAACTACAAACGTCAACGCAGTCAAGAATTTTAGCCTGAGATCTGCGGAAAGGAGAAGAAAAATGGTTATCTGAAAGTGAACACAAATATCTCGCTGGAAGAACATTGCCATGCAGCAACCATGACTGGCACAGAACAGAGCTTACCGACATAGGGCATGTTACGGAGTTCTGAGCATGCCCTGATTATCAGGAACAAAAGGTACAAAATGTACACAGCTGCCACCACAAGGAAGAAGATTTTCATACCCTGTTACAAAAATATATACAAAAGTTTTAAAAATATTATGATGATGATGATTATGACAACATTTCTTTCCTATGCTTCATGATGAGGTCCACGGACAGCTTACAAGAATGTAAAAATACAATATCAGAGACAGATAAAACAAATTACAGCCATGAGAATGGGATGGGCCCTAAAATATATGTCTCCAGTGTCAAAGGTGCATATCCAGCCTTTCACTCAGGCAAAAGTGCCTTTAGATGAAAGCCTTTACTTTTGAATAACCATGGCTAAACTTAATCCCAGTCAGTATATGCTTCTTGGATAAGAACAGTTTTACATAATTTCCAAAATGCTGGTCAGGCTAAACATAGGGATGTTGTGCTATCAATCCTGTTTCTCTATGTGTTTTCCCTGATTTGCACACCTAGTGCACTGGTGGTCACACGCTTTTAAAAGAAGCTGAGAACAGTGACTTTATAAGTCACTTCATTTTTCCTGTTCTGTTTCATTTTCTCTTAATACAATTATCTCCCAATATTTATTGTGTTGTATTAAGACATCCTCACATGATCTTAGAAACAGCAACTGGACTTCTAGGAATCTAAATGAAAGATATAACTGATGACCAACAAGGAGTTATAGTTTACAAAAGTGGGCAACCAAAGTCTTTCAACAAAATCAGAATAATAGAATTGTAGAAGGGAAGTTGGAAGGGAGTCCAACCCCTGCAATGCAGGAATATCAACTAAAGCATCCCTGGAAGATGCTATCCACCTCTACTTAAAGACCTCTAAGGAAGGAGAGTCCATCATGTTCAGAAGGAGTCTGTTCCAGCGCGAAGCAGCTCTTACAGTCAAAAAATTATTCCTGATGTTTAGTCAGAATCTCCTTTTTTGTAACTTGAATCCATTGGTTCAGGTCCTATACTCTGGAGTGGGAGAGAACAAGCTTGCTCCATCTTTCATGTGACAGCCCTTTAGAAACTTGATTTTGTTACATGTGAGATTCTCCTAATTACAAGAATCTGTGTGAGATGGTTTTTTGCAAAGCTGGTAGGCTTTGGTTGTGATCAGGGGAATCTTACACGTAACAATTTCAAGCTTCTAACACTGAATTTAAGTGGGTTCTCACCATTCTTTTTCTGAAGGTTCTTCCAGGGATATCAGAAGTCCCTAGAAACTAAATGTAAGAAAACCTACAACCAATATTTAAGTGACAGCCTGTTACCTATCTGTCAGGGAACTGCCATCGGAGCCCGAGGGAGAGGGAGGGCTCTCCAGAGGGGTTCCGGAGAGCGTCCGGGGAGTGAGAGAAGCAGCCCATCTTCTGGGGAAGGAATTCAGCGTAGCACCAGTGGAGAAGGGGGGCAGATGGGGGAATCGGCGAGGTGGCTCCATGACTCCTCGCCGGAGACCAGCGGGGAGAGCACGGGTCCTCCGCTGCCCACACCCTCCCTGCGCAGAAGGCTTCCGCGCAGGGAGAGTAGGCGGTGACTAGGCGTCAAAGAGCTTCTTTGCTGGAAGAAGTTCAAGAAACGCCCACTGACGGATTCTGCCAGCGATTGAGACAGCCATGGGTGAGTGGCTGTCCGGACAGAAAGGGTTCACCCAGGTAACCTAGCCAGGTGTGGTGTCGATTTACGCACGAGCAACCCCTAGAACCATTACACTATCGTTTTGCAGTTGTGTCAGCATAGGACATCAGCTGGACAGATGGATCAAAATAGCTCAGTGTTTTTCAAAATCTGATAATCCACACAGCATTTCTCATATAATCAGAAAGGATTGTTCACACTAATTTACCTGAAAGTTGTTTGTGTCAATCCCATACTGGTATGTTGGGTCATGTAGTTCATTGACACTAAAAAATAATAATAAGACCATTTAATGTAAGAATTTGTATGCATCATAAAACTAAAAATAAATCCATAGAAACTAACATGTTTAAAAAATTGGCCATTTCTTTCCCCTCAGCTTAATAAGATACAGATTTGGACTCTCTCTACTACAGTTTCCAAGAAAAAGCCAGAAAAAATTGATTCCAATTTGAGTTTGTAATTATATTTTCTATTTATGCAGAACTGAGAAAGCTGGAACAAACACATTCAAATACACATACACATAGCACTAGGAAAATGTTTTTAAATCCTATGACTACTCAGAGCTGAATAACGTTTGCCACTTCTTGAGTATCCAATGCAGTGCTTACCCATGGAAGAAAATAATTCCTCGGCGGAATAGGGGAGGGAGAGAATTTTCAGTGATTCCTCCTTACCATGAAGGTTCCTGGACTCCCTCAATCTGTTCCAGAGGGTACCTCAACTACAAGGAAAGTGGGCTCTCTCTATGTAGTAGGAAGACTTCATATTCTGATCATATGCTAACAGACTGAATAATCTATGCAGCTAAGGAAGACTTTAGTCAGATCTCAGGATACAAAGCTATCTCCCAATATTTACTGCAGTTTCAACATGTGCTTTACATTCTCCAAATGGTGGACTTAGTCTTTGCTTTTACTAGAGGAAAAGCAAAAGATAGGAACTATTAAAAAAAAATCCTGCTCTCTTATTCAAGGCTATTTAGTGATCAGAGAATTTAGTGATCAGAGAAGGGAAAAGAGGAAAGATGAAAAGAGAGAAGTTACTCACGTCTGCCATATTCCTAATGTAACAGAAGCCAGCCACAAAAGACCAACAATAAGGAGTTTAGGAAAATAGAATGTTATGCACCTCCTTTCACCCTAACAAAGAAAAGGATAAATTAAGAATATTAAACTTGGTTTTCAGACATCAGTTAATTTACAATATTGTGAAATATTGTTGTACTTTTTTTGGAGGGACAGCAGCAACAAATAGTTTAATTTTGAGAAACTCACACAGAGTTTCTGGGTGGAATCCAAACTGGGGATGCATGCAAGAGGGGAAAAATAATTCATAAAGTTCATAGGGTATGTGTAGGCTCTCTCTAATCTACTTGGCTGGGAAAGGAGGGGAGAGGCTGAACTACAGCTTTCTGAGTTCAGCAGAGGAAGGGAAGGATTAAAAATGCTACAAATAAAGTAAGTTTAACTTGTTCTTTGACAAGTGAGACCATTTATTAACGTTATTTATTCCTTTGGTTTAAGATTTTTCCAAAACTGTTTATTTGGAATAGGTTTTAATGGGTGACTTAATGAGTGTTTATCCAGTAAAAAGCAGTAAAGCGCACACACATATTCACAGAGCAAGAGATAAGTGTGAAAGGTAGAATGTAGATAGGATTGAAATATGTGTCTCTTCCTGACCTGCACTCTGATCCCATGGTAGACACAGAGCCAAAACAGCAGCAATGCACATAAGAACAGCGACTGGAAGAGGTCATCTAGCATTCCAGGAAACCAACTGTTGATTAGGAATGAGAGGGGGAAAAATGGATCTGCAACAAAAGAAAAAGTGTCACAAGACAACCACGGAAAATGTTGTTCCACTCTGCACTTGGGCACTCTCTTGCAGCCTAATTGTGTGTCAGAGCTGCGACTCAACAGAGCCTTCTCAGTGGCTGTACCCAGACTATGCAAATCCTCTCCTAAGGAGTCCTGTCTAGCTCCCTCTCATATGGACTCTAGCCAGCAGGGAAAGAGTTTTGGCTTTTTCAAACAGGCCTTTAGCTTGCCAAACTGATATTGCTTTCCTGAAACTCTATGATGGTAGATGGCGAAAGCCAGCTGCTGTTTTTTTAATCTGCTCCTGTTGTTCAGCCATTCTAAACCATTGTATTGTATTGTATTTTTGTAATAATTTCCCGACCCCCCCCCCTTTGCTGGCTGCCTTGGACACCTGACTGTGGAAAGGGCAGATAAATAGCTATTTTTAAAAGCTAGAATCAGTGAGAACTGAAATTCTCCCATGCTGGCCCTGGGTGCAATCCAACTGGTACACTTGTACTCACACAAAAGGCTTTTTTAACCAGCAGGTGCCTCTGCTAACAGAAGAGGGGGGTGATTTTTGCCAGCCCCCTGCAGTATCCAGTGCCCCCAAAATTCACTGCTGGAAGTTTTTTTTGGGGGGGGCCACCTGAGGGAATTGGCAAAAATTGCAGAGGGGTGAAACATCCTTCTTTGAGCACAAGGGCATCGCATGGATCCTGCTCTTCCCCAAACTTATTTCAAAAGAAAGGGGCTTGTATTTATTTATTTTTCCTTTCCTCCCCAATCTCACTTATGGGACGAGGGCGGGGGGGAATCTGCCTTATAAAGCATGGCCCCAGGAGCCGATCACAGCATGATGTAATACATATAAATACCATTATAGAGCAACAGCAGGGGGAGGAGGATCGACATCCACTTCTGCTCTATTCCCCAATCTCGCATAGAGAACTTGCGCAGGGAGTGTGCAAAGAGACACTGCAAAGGAACATAAAAAATAATAATCAGCGAAGATTATGCAGTACCCGTTTGTCTTCAGAGAAAAAAGGAAGAATGGCGGCAGAATGTAAGCTGCGGCACATGGGCTACATTAGGCAGCAAGTTCTGCAAGGATTTCTTGCACTTCAGAGAATAGGTTGGATGATGCAGCCCCAGGAGAACAACAGTGCCCCCAAAACCCAGCGAACAGGAACCACCTCAAACCATGTTGGGGAGGCATCACATACCAGAAGACCTCAGTGTCTTATATTTCTCCTTGTATTCACTTCACTTTTCTTACCCCGTAGCACTCCCTCTTTTGTATCCCACCTATGTCTCTGGCCATTATCCTTCCATCCCTCTAGCAATGAACTCTCCCTTCCAGAGCAACTTCCGTATCTCATACAAAAATAAAACTGAACAATCGACACTCACTGTGACGATGAAAGTAAGGACCACAAAGACAAATCGGAACCAGATTTCCACTTGAGAGAAGGCTGAGTTATAGGTTTTCCACTGAAAGAAAGAAATTAGAATATTAACAAAACAGCTAAAGGAATGTAGATGGCATCAGTCATAATAGTTTATATTCAGTATTTTATTACTCATTTATTTATCGGTGTGATGTTCTGGATTTAGCACTGGTACCAGTATATCTTGTGGGTCTAGCCACTGAAACTTCAAGGGGAAATAATGTGCCCTTTAATATTACAGTCAACGCAAAGATTTACAGTTAAAACTACACTTTCATTCTACGTTTGCCTTTACTTCACTTACTGTGAAATTGTAATGCTTGATTGGAGGAAGGTTTTCAAAGGCGACAGTGATCTCATAGCGAGTGTAGTTCAGATAACCAAGATGGACCACAATAAATTCAGCACATTGCTAGGAGCACACATTGGAAGAGGGGAAATTGGGAGGGAAAGGGAAAGAAATTCAACAGTGAGAACACCATACGCACACCAAGTACAATCAGGTTTTTTTCTTTCTGGGCTTTTGAGACATTTAGGGTTGGGCCAACCACTGCAATAAATGAGTTAGCATATCAGAATTGATTTAATGGTGAAATTCAGTTAGAGTATCCCTGCCTTTTTGCATGACATTCCCTTAGACTTCTCTGCTGTTTGTAACAGCACAGTTGCCCTAAGCTCATAAGGCAAAGGAAGAATAAAGACTCATCTGGGACCTCTAGTTGCATTCAATGGAAGTGCTGCTTGGTGACCACTGGATTTCAAGGAAAACTAACAGAGCAAATACAGAAACTGTTGATTAACAGCTGTAACCTTGATTTGATTTGTGGATTCCAGAAAGAGGATCTGGAGGTTCATACTTCTAAAACATGCTCTCTGCAATTCCTCACTTTGTTGTTAACAAGAAACTAAATCAAAAAATTCATCCACCTAATATAATATAGTCAATCCTGTCTGGCAACAATTTTCCAGGACCTCCAACAGAATTATTGCCCGTGACTGCTTCTCGAAATGCAACGTTTTGAATGTGGGGTCAAATACATTAGCTGCTATTTTGTTTATGGATTTCACCAACAAAGATACTTCCTCACCTTGCCGCACCTCTCTATCATGCTTTAAACCACAGAAATAGCTCATCTGTAAGAAATGGTACATTGCCATTACCTGTGCACAGTTCAGCGTCCTTGTTCGGTTGTGAAGTTCCTTGTTAAAATACCTGACGCTTGCATTCTCTATTACACCACTTATTGTAACCAGCATATTGAAGTTTTTTTTCAAGCCATTCCATTTGTTATCTGAAAAAACAAAAGTCCATTCAGATGCTACAATTTATAGGCTAGAGTAAACATATATATATATATATATGAGATAACAGATGCAGTAACAACAAAAAATGAATGGATTCTGTAACGGAATCAAGAGTACATTCCAACCCTCAATAACAACTGCTCACTGAAGCTAGTACATTGTGGTAACAAATTGCGTTGTTTAACTACGCACTGTGTGAAGCACTGCTTCCTTTTATCTGTCCTGGTGACCTTACATTGTACAGGCAGGCAATATACACACATTTCTATATATGGTTGATATATACATAATTAATATAATCATATAAGCTAAGTAACACTTACCAAAACGTTGGTCCAACTCCACTACACATGTCAGCCATAACTGCTGATTATAAGTAGATAACGGCGGTGAACTTAAATTAAATGGCCTTATCTAAAACAAAATGGAAGCAAGAGTTAAACCACAGTCATTCATTTTACAATATTAGCTTCTCCAAGTTTTGTGAGCAAGTTTTGTCTGTGAGGTTGTTATACTATGAGATTCCACTGGGCTCCATTTTACCCTCCATGCTATTTCATAACTATAAGAAACTCCGAGAGGGGTTATTGGGAGATGTGGACTGAGATGTGGTACAATCAGTATGTGGATTACACCCAGCTTTCTCTCTCCTTTTCTTCAAATCCAGACGAGGCAGTGGGGGTTCTAAATCAGTGCATGAGCAGAGTAAAGGACTGGATGCAGGCTAATCTATTCTACCAGGGGTTCTCCAGAAGACTGGCAGAAATCTTGCAAGCACTGCTACATCAGAACTTTAACTGAATATTTTTGGGATTGAATCTGGGACCTTCTGCATGCATAGAATGTGTTCTGCCACTGAGTCATGGCCCTTCCTCATCAACATGCAGCACAGCTAAAATGCTTGTTGCAGGAAAGGTGCAGATACTGTCTCCTTGCTCATCGTGTTTTCTAGAAGAGCAAAGCAAAGTGAAGGGATTCTTATAAGGCACAGCAAAAAAAACTAGGACACGATGAAAAAGTGCTATCAATCAGTTCTTAGGCAAATGAATGCCTCTCTTTTCTGTATGTCACGACTGTGGCAGGAGCTCGGAGGAGCATCCATACCCTCTGTTGATATCATTGAGATTAGACTGTTCAGTATGGCTACCTGCAGATGACCTTTGAACCCCACGCCCTACACAAGGTCTGCAGTCTAGGTTCTGCTTCGCTCCACAGGGTCCTGAAAATGCCCCATGTAACATGACCAGCTCAAGAGCTGATGGAATAAGTCCTAAGGCAAACTCCCACAGACCTAGGAAGGATTATGTGGAATACACCAAATACTTGAGGCTACGTGTGAAATTCAATGTTGTGCTCTTCCTATTGTTCCAGCTAACCAGGTGAAACGACTCTCCCTCTCCTCCAACTGCACACAGTTCTGGGGGTTCTCCCAACCTCCCTCTCGGAGCCCATTTCATGGGGCTCAGGTGGGAGTATGAGAGGAAAGCCCCACTGCACAAGCATAAGTCCTGACAGGGCTTGTTAGGTGAATCCCACCCTGAAATATTTGTGTGTCAGAACAAGCATGCACAATCTATAAACAGTATAAGAAGACTTACCTTGGAGCCATTGTTCAACTGAGATTTCACTTGAAAGGGTTCAATGACATTGGGACCTATACAATAGAGACATGAGCTCAATATGCGAATACCTGTTGTAGCCTAAATTTTTTAAGATGACCTTTATTAGCTGAAAATGTCAGGAATGGCAGACAGATAGAGAATGTTAAATTACACAGAAGCTCCTGTTTTACACATGCATCAAAATTAAGGGATGATTTCTTATCCACATTGCCAATAGAATTCAATTGGACTCAGAGTCAAATTCCACATTCACATTACCACACACTACAGACTTCAAATGATCTTTAGACGTACAGTTCACCAAAGAACAAAACTGGACTATAGACTACATAGCCACAGACTGTTCTAACTTAGAGCACATTTTGGTGGAGGGTTGAATGGTCCTCCCACTTTTAAAACACACTCTATGCACACAGGAAGCGATATGCCAGTGAAAAGGGTACCAGCCTAGTTCCCCCCAGTATAGCAGCTTTTTATGAGTAGGTTGTTTCCTCTGGTGGGAGAAGAACAGGTCTATCAATATCTATTAGCCATGATAGCTAAATGGCATCTCGGTATCAGGGCTGGGGGACGTGCATTCCTCCAAATGCTATTAGACACCAACTCCCATCAAGCCCAGCCAGCCTGAACAATGGTCAGGGCTGATGGGAGTTTTAGTCCAACATCTAGACAGCCACAGATTCCCCAGTCCTGCTGTGAATTCAGGTCACATGCAGAATTCCAGATGCCAGGCACAAGAGACAGGAGATTTGATTTGCCTGCAAGAGAAGGTTTGCAACCAGATTTTCTTTTTGTAAACCACTGCAGCACAATGGAAGAGAGCAGCCTTGAGAAGGTTTCTATGATATCACAGTCCAGCAGCAGGAAGAGGGATTGCCCACTGCAGTATCTAGCAATGCCTCAGAAACAACTGGACTGAAATAATATTTGAACAATGGGAGCAGGTGGCATCTCTCAAGGCCCACCCTTCCTTCATGTTCATCACCACCCAAGGGTCTACAAATGCCAGTTTGCCACTGGCCAGAGGATCTTTCAACCTGCTGAGGGTAGTATCACAGAAAGCGTACACCCTTCTCTGGTCTGGAAAATATGCAGGAGCCCTCCCCAATGAAGAGATTTCTCAGTGCTTTCCAGGTGTCGCTGTGACTCAGTGCAAGAGGGAAAGCCCCTCAGCTCACTTTGTAGCTCAGAGGGCAGGGGACCAAAGGAACTCCCACCATCACACAGTGACTTTGGATCTTGAACATGGCGTGATCTCAGATGAGATCTTGCCCCCTACGTCTGAAGGGCAGGCTGGGATGTGTCAGCCACAATATGCGGACTTGTCTTTGCCTTGCAGAAAATCCTGCTCTTCCATACCGCACCCACAGCTATGCTTTTGAGCACTTATTCTGCTACAGTCAGGATTCTCATCTTGTTTTAAGAAACAGAAGTCTCAAAAAAGTATTTTTCTTTTTTAAAAAAACAGCTGGAGCATCTTTTATTGCTACGGAACGCTTTAAAAGTAAACTATGTATATCAGTAAATTGGGTTAAAATAAACCAGTCTGCCAACATAACAGAGTATGGATAAAGAAGCTTCAGCATCAACAGTTTCACCACAATATCAAAGGTCAGGTCCACCGTTCCAGTATGGTACAAAGTACCATATGGTGCTTGAGAGCAATTCTACATTAGCTCAGATTATTATGTAGCAAAACTATTGACTACACAGTTTCAGCAGAGAATAGAAATTTACTGAAAGCGGCACTCCAATCCCAAGTGCACCAAAGAAATTCCATTACAAGACACTTCTAAGTATGCGTGTTTAGAATCGCATGCAAGAAGCTTACGGGTTACTGTCTTCAAATAAATGTATTCAATCCAGAGTTTGTATTCTTTTCAACAAGTGTTTTCAGCGTAGACTAGTCTCTGTACTAAATATGTAAATAACTTTTGAATACCCCAGCCAATAGAGAATAATCAGCGGTGGTCAACCTATTGTGGACTGGATCGCACTCCCTAGTGAATCTTATTTGGAGGGCAGGATAATATCTATTCAATAATAATGAGAAATTAGAACTGGAAGTGAAAGCTTCTGAACTTCTTTCCTCTATGTCTGTGCTGAATGGAGACAGGGGAGCAAAGGAGCCTGAGGCTCACTGTGGCTCAGTCGCATCATGACGTGCCAGGAGTGGCTCACCTTTAGGGGGCTTATGGCCGCACTCTGATGGCCTAAGGGTGCATGCCTAAGTTTCATGGCCAAAGTGTAAAAGGGGCTATGGTGAGAACTGCAATTCTTAAGCTTGCCTTCGGATGATTTTTTATTATTCATTATTAAATTATTAAACCTATAAAAATATAGGTTTTTTTAAAGACACGTTTTGGGGAAATTGGGTGTGTGGGTGTGACAAAAATCTTTTCATATCACAGAATCTTAAAAGGGGTTCTCTGTGAACAGTCGGGGGGGAGGGAATAACTTTTAAAAACGGATGAAGTTGGGGAAGACTAAGGGGCAAATAAGCCTTTTGCATTATGGGAGCAGTAGAAAAACAAGAGGTTTTTTGGGGGATAAATATTAAAAGTTTTAAACAGTTTGTATTTAAAAATGAAAAATTAAGTGACACGTTTTGGAGAGTCTTCCGGGGGGGGGCACAAAAGCTTAAAGGAACAGCTGCCAGTTTGTCCCTCCCCCTGGTATAAACCATAGGTTACAGTGATGTTCAAATGCAGCCACTGATTAGCATCAATACAGCTACCCTCTTATGAATAGGGAGGGAGGTGGAGAGAGAGCTTGCTGGAATTATCCTGCTTGGCAATGTGACTAACTATATACATACATGTTTTGAGTGTAAAAGCATTTCTTTGAAATGTACAAGATTTTTATAATACATCATGCACACATTTTTTATTATGGGCGTTAGCCTGGTGTCCCCATAGTCACCTTTGATTGGACTTAACTGTCCAAGGGTCCTTTACCTTTACTCTTTTTTTAAGCAGCCATATGTGCTTTACCAAATCTAAGCAAGCACACACATTTGGGTACGAACTGCTATGCAATTTCCTCACTAACATTTATTTATAATATGTAAAACGTAGTCCCCTCGCTTCCCCAAGTGTTTGGTCTGCATGGGCTTTTGCTTTCAATTTCAGTACCATCCCTAAGATACAAGTACAGTGGTACCTCGGGTTAAGAACTTAATTCGTTCTGGAGGTCTGTTCTTAACCTGAAACTGTTCTTAACCTGAAGCACCACTTTAGCTAATGGAGCCTCCTGCTGCCGCTGCACAATTTCTGTTCTCATCCTGAAGCAAAGTTCTTAACCCAAGGTAATATTTCTGGGTTAGCGGAGTCTGTAACCTGAAGCGTATGTAACCCAAGGTACCACTGTACAGCAATGTGGAGCTGCAACTGATGACAGTGTAAGTTTTAGCATTACATTTTGAAATGTCTCAAGACCTGCAGTTTGACCCTGGCTGCTTCCTGCAAAAGTATCAAGCCAAATAAAAAAGGTCTATCACATCAAATGTTTTTAAGCAGTTCAAAAGCTCAATTTGAAATCACCAAGAAATTGGATGAAATACCAAAATGTCACCTTAAGAAAAGAAATCCACCAAAAGAATCACTTTTACTAGTGATTACACTTTTACTAGTGATTACTCAACCTCTCCATAAGAAATCGAGAAATCACAATTGAAAGGCATATCTCTCCAAAGGAAAGAATGCTCAAGCCTGCACTAGCCACTTCTAACAGTACATAGTACATTTGAGAAGGACTATCAATGGCTGGATAAAATTGCTTCAAGGAGCAGCAAGCTGGTCCTTGACTACACTGTTTGCAGTTATGTTTTACTAAAGTCTAATATAATTTCAGGACGCAGATTCTGGACTATGTATGGCGAGAATGGAGACACAGGCTAATTTGTAACCTTGCAGTGGTCATGGATAGGACAACATAAAAGGCAAAAATGGCTCCATGGCTGGGGCTAGTGGGTAGGATCTCTGCTCCTTGTCAGTTTTGGGTGGTGCCAGCTTCTTTTAAACACTTGATAAATTTCAATCCCCACCACCAACTACTCATTAGAAACCTAAGGAAGGGGCACAAATTCAAGCTGTATGTCTTGATAGCAAAACAATGGGAAAGAATAGGAGGCAAGTAAATAGAGAAAACAATCTTTAACCAAAAAGGCAGAATCTTACCTGCAATACCTATTAAAACGGTTAAACCAAAACAAATGAAGAATACAACGAAGACCAAGACAAAGTGGCGTTTGGACAGCGTATATAATCGCATCGGGGCCAACCTGCAAACAAGGAGAGAAAGAACAAGTTAGCAAGTTTCCCACACCAAGTATCCAGTTAAAAACACTCTATGTTTTGTTTGATAAAATGTGCCATCAGAAAGTGGAAGGCTTTTTCGAAGGCTGTAGCCCTATACACAATTACCTGGGAGCAAGTATCATTAAGCTGAATTAACAGGAACCAGGACCGGCTTTAAAGTGATGCTTAGATTAGCAGCATGTTATCATTCTGACCACATAACCCACACACTGGTGTGCCCCATAACAGAACCTTACATATAGCTAAGCAGGTGGTACAAGCAGGCACATTTGTATCTGTGGAATATTGGTTATATCTTCTCAAAGTTGTCATAATTCTGAAATGTATGTGCAACCTTTTTTCTAACTTATATGCTACAGATATGCAGTAGTTGCGATATCAGCTGCTTAATACAACTTGGTAACAAGAGGGATGAATCAACATTTTCCACATGCACAGTCATGAACTGACATTAAGATTGTGCTTGAATCAATAGGAAGGCAACGCCAAGATACATTATGGAGCAGACTTTCAAACAATAAACAGTTTGCAATCTATAAATTAACCCATCTACAACAGGGCAAAAAACAGGTTGGACACTCTTAGCATTCAGCCTATTGGGAACTCAAAACAGGACTAACATGTTATTTTGAAACACTTTCCTGAAGTTATGCTTTCCTTGTTGAATGAATGCTTCCACTTCTGCGTTATAGGTATTCAAGGAAATCGAAAAGCATGTGAAAATACATAGGTAAGAAATTAGGACATTTTTTTGGTAATAAATAGCAATTCACAAAAAGAGGGGGGAAAACATCATCTAGGAAATTATCTTCAAACTCAGCAGCAGCAAATATGAGGCAAAGGAACCAAACTGCAAAGCATGTAGTGAGAGTGAGACTGTCCCTGATAGAAGCTGTTTTCCTTTGGACACCCACCCAACTGTTTTTCTTCCAATTGGGTTCCTAGAAATGGGGGTGGGGATGATTGGGGTGATCACAGAAAGAAACCAGCAAGTGAAGTATATACACCCCGTTTCCCCTGCAAGTTATCCCCATACACCCTGCTTACGCCGGATTAACTTTATTCCACCTCATAAGTAACGTAAACAAGATCCAGCCTGATTTTGCACTAACCGTCCGTATCTTTTTTCACTTAAGGACAGCAGGACAAGAGCGAGGGAAGGGAACGCAAAGTGTGCACAAGTCTGCGGCTTGCCTCTTTTTCATACCTTGCAGGCACAAAATGGTTTATACCGACAAAGCCGAGGTTCAGAGAGCGCAAAATGCCACTCAGTCCACAAGCTGCCTTTGGTTAGCTTCCTCCCATGCAATGTACAAAAGCAGAGCAGAGATACACTGCAAGAAGGGCTTACAGAACTGCTGCTCCAGATCAGCCATGCAGGCCAGCCAAGCTGCAGTGAAAGACAGAGGGGAAAACCAACACCCTCAAAAGGCCACGTTCCAATCTGATCCAAAAGGGGGGGGAAATCGTTCCTAAGGATGTTAGACTGAACACAACATATCCACAGGTTTAACCGTCCTTGATTTACCTCTGATGCAACAGTCCTAAAGAGAGAGGCGTCTTAACCCCATCACTCAGCAGCATCAGAGAAGCAGGAGAGAAAGAAAACAGAAGATTTAAAGAAGGGAAAAGAACTATCTAGCATTCAGTTGGAGCACATGTAACCAGAAGTCGCATAGTACACCCGTACCTCTCCCAGGATCAATTTAGTTTGGGCAATAAAGAAGCAGGAATATTTGTGACTTAAAACTGTAGCTGGAAGTTCTAAGACAGTGTCCTAGACAGTGATGTGGGGCTGGGCGGGGGATTAATTTCAAATCAAGGTAATTTGCATCGGAACACCTTTTGTTGCCCTAGAGCAGTGATGGCCAAACTTGGCCCTCCAGCTGTTTTTGGACTACAACTCCCACCATCCTTAGCTAACAGTGGTCAGGGATGATGGGAATTGTAGTCCCAAAACAGCCAGAGGGCCGAGTTTGGCCATCACTGCCCTAGAGAGTAATCCAATTCAGAATGCTTATTTTACCTGTATTTAGCAAACAAAGCTAAACATTTGAAAACACCAAGGTTGCCTAATATTGCATTTGCAGTTGGCGTCTATTCATTGCTACTACTGAAATTATCAAATGGAACCTTTTTTCATAGAAAAACAAAGAACTGGAAAAATGTGTCCCTTAAAAAAAAAAGTCCGCCCCACATCACTGGACCTAGCAGCCAGTTTCCCCACTGGCAAACAAGTATTCAGTTAGAGTCCACCCCCCTCATTTTGCCACACCTCCCATAATTAATTCTTAATTAAGTGCAATGAGGTTTTCTTCTGGGTCACATGCTTATGGTCAGGCTGTACGCTGCATGAAAAGTGTGCAGAATGACATCTTAATGTGACAAGGCAATTCACATTATTTGTTTTACTGTGTTTACTTCCTGCAGTACCACCAAGCTTTCTCCAAAAGTAAAACAAAGAAACACAAAGAGATTTTCCTGTTGATCATGCTAATTATTGGATATCTGAATCTTCTCCAACATACTTGAAGATGTGCAGAGGTGGAGATGTAACTAAAGCAAGCATATCGCAAGTGAAGCAAATCAACTGCATATACCCTGAAACGTAGTGACTAAGAAGTTGAGCTGTGTACCAGAAAGTGTGGATCTAATCTTACCTCTGGTTGCTACAAGAACTAGTACTATTAATAGCAAAAATTAAAGAAATTCGTATAGTGCTTTCAAGTGTTCAAAGCACTTCACGTGCTTTATCTAGTTAAAATCCTTATAACAACCCTGCAGGGTAATTCAGTATTATTTTCTCCCATTGCAGGCAGCGGCCGGAGGCTAAGAGAGAGTGGCTTATGACCAAGGTGAGCTATGAACCTGGAATTTCCTGGTTTGTAGCTGAGACTCTATTACCCACTATGCAATAGTTTAAGTAAAGCTCTTTCAGCACATTAAAACACTATATAAATGCTAAAATATTACTCAATTCCTGAAGAACATGTCAGGTACCATGAGTTTTCAGTCCAGCGTGTTGTCTAAAACTTATCTACTTTATTCATGGGACTGGTTTTCAAGCAGCCATTGTGAAAAACTGCTGGGGACAGAAGGTACGTAATACCACCTCTTACAGCCATGGTCATTTTGAGACACTGGTTAACTTGCTTGCTATGGCAGAGATTCAGTATGCAATAGAGAAGCAACCCAACATTTAAGTTGATTTTTCTACAGAGGAATCAGCCTTCAGATCCTCAGCAGGAAACACAAAAAGGAGAGTCAGTTTCCTTGAAAGGAGAGCAAGGAAATGATCTAGGGGCCTTGAATCATAGCTTGTGTGTTTGTTTTAAGAACTTTAGAGCCAAAACCAGTTTCGTGAACTTTTGTCCACACATTTTATAAAATTGCTTCTGATAATTAGGCAGAGAAATCATTCCGTTCTCTCTAAAGGTCACAAGCAGAAAATAGGTATTATTTATTAAATGTATTAAACTGGTATGAAGGTTGAGGAGAAGCAAAAATCAGAAGCACCCTGAACTCAGCTTATTAAACAGATCTTTCCTAAGACATTTGCAAACATTGTAAATACCACAGCAGTCCTACTAAGAATTAGTTTCAACCTATCTCATAGACAGTTCATACATTTAAAGAAACAAGTACAAAGGAACAGCACTTCTCTTTAACGTGTGTGAATTGGAGCTTGAGGAAAGCTTTCATCTACAGGAAGATCTAGAGGGTCTCAGCTACTTTTTAAACTCCTGGATCTCAACACTGATAAAAGTCCACTTTAAATGCAATAGCAGAAGTTATAGAATCATAGAAGTGCAGAGTTGGAAGGGACTCGTAAGGGTCATCTAGTCCAACCTCCTGCAATGCAGGAATCTCAACTAGATTATACATGGCAGATGGCCATCCAACCTCTGCTTAAAAATCTCCAATGAAGTAGAGTCCACCACCTCTTGTGGGAGTTTGTTCCAGAACAGCTTTTACTGTTCTTCCCTGTGTTTAGACCAACTCTCCTTTCTTGTAACTTGAAGTCACTGGTTCAGGTACTGCCCTCTGGAGCAGGAGAAAACAAGCTTGCTTCATCCTCCATGTGACAGCCCTTTACATATTTGAAGATATGCATCGTATCTCAGTCCCCTCTTTTCTAGGGTAAACAAACCCAATTCTATCAACTGTTCCTCATAAGGCTTGGTTTCCAGACCCTTTAGCATCTTGGTCACCCTCCTTTGCACACATTCCAGCTTGTCAATATCCTTAAATTGTAGCACCCTGAGCTGAACACAGGACTCCATGTGTGGTACTTGAAAATGTCTTATCCTGCTTCACTGTAACATTTGAGCTAGCTTTTGTATGTCATTATAACTCGAGCCAACAACTGTCCAGACTCCAGCCTTTACACTGGCATGGCTTTGGGGTCGATGTGAGGCAACTCTCTTCCACTGAGCATTTCTGTCAAAAATAATTTAACACTACCCAGCTCACCAAATGCACAAAAGGCCTTAATGAATGGTACAAATATGACACACATGCTCAGCCATCTCTCCCTGCCTCTCACAATCACTAAGGGATAAAGGAGCTAGAGGAAAGAAGGATCCATTCCTCAAATGTTTTGTTTCTAAAATGAACGGTGCTGCAGCTGAAAGTCTGTGTCATATTCAAATGACACCTGTCACCTGCTGACCCAAGGCTCTGACACTAATTATAAAGGCAAAGGGGGTGGCGGCGACTATTCCACAATAACCAAGCTGTCTGTGTATGTTCAGGGGAACTGCTGCCTTCCCAGCTTGCTCCGATTTAGCTAAAATAGGGAGGTAGCGAGGGAGCTGTTCCCATTCTGCTCCGCTTGTGAGCACAGTTATTAGCAGGTCGCTGGGTTAGACAGAGTTCCTCGTATAGCCTAAGCCCCCCCAATTCTCGCCAGCCCCACAAGGCAGGGAAAGAGGAGCGTTTTCCTCCTCCAAATCTGAGCCTAAAGCACTACACGCTCCGGCTTATTACGCCGGGTGGGGCGGGGCAACACTCGCTCAGCAACCCGTGTGGTCCGGCCAGAGGAATAGGCTCAGGTCAGCCAGGGTTCCCTCCGCGGCCTGCGCAACTACCGCGCACCCCCCACCCCTCAGCGCAGGTCCCGCTACCCCCAAAACTCACAGATCCATATCCATGCTGCGCATGCGCGCCGCGCCGCCTCCACTCCGGCAGCGGGTCTCTCCCAAGCTAAGCGGCAGCTGCCCGCCCGCCGAGCTCCGTGGCAGCGCCAGCTGCGCACATCACTTCCGCGTGCGTCACCCAACGTGCCAGCTCCGCCTCTCGGGCGCTGTAGGGGGCGGGGCCGTGACCGGAGGGGCGGGGCCGCAACACCTCGGAAAACACCCTCTGAGCGCCTGTCAGTATAGTGTGCCCGTAGGCACCGAGGGTGTGCGCCTGCGCGTTGCTCCTTCTGCGAACGGCTGTCAGTTTGAAAGCCGCCGGGGCGAAACTACCTCAGGGCAGTTAGTTCCATGGCAGTGCGCCTCGCAAGGAGACATGGGAATTGTAGTTTTCAAGTCTCTCAATCACAAATACGCACACAGAGCTATCTCCCATGGAAAGAGAGGCATATATTTAGTTCTCAGCAACGCCACTCAAATCTTACCTTCTATTTCCCCACACATACACATACTTAAAAAAAATTAGTTCGTTTTAATAATCAACCCTCCAATAGCCTTTATCTGTCCTAACGGTACAAAAGGCGTGCCACCCACCAGTGATTCAGATAGAAGCAGGCTTTTCCTGGCTCATAAGATTGGACCTGGTAAATACTTAATTTCTAATTTTATAATACTTCTTAAGGTTTGCATCTCCGTTTTTATTATACAGCAGACCCGTAATTTACGATACAATCCCTATTAAGCACAGTGAAACTTAGCTTCTGAGTAAATATGTACAGAGATGTGGCTTTCATCAAGGGATAAGAGCTAAGACTGTAGGTAAAGGATGCAATTCTCATTTTGTTGAAGTCAACAGCAAACCTCTCACTGGATTTAGCGGAGCTGGATTTCATCCAGTATTACAAGGAGGGCTGTTGTTTTTTAATTGTATTTCTTTATGGCTAGAGTTGCTGGAACCTGAACCACATGGAAAAATAAAATTCCGCAAAGACTTTAGTTAGTAATGCATGTAGTATGCATAGGTAACGGTAAAGGGACCCCTGACCATAGGAACCATCTATTTCATGGAGTTCCACACAGAGGACATTCCGTGGCTTGTGGCTCAGGGGGACACCTTGCTCCTGTGATTTTGTCGAACTCTGAAAATTTTGGAAAGGTAGTTTTCTTCTTCATATGAAAGGGAAATCAGCTATTAGGTGGGAGAAAACCTGAATATGGGCAGAAGAAGGTTTGGGGAAGAATGAGCAAAGAACCCACAGCTCTTAGATCCTGAGGACTCATGGGAGAGAAGGTGGAGCCCTGATTATTTACATTACAACCCCATGTAACTACAAGAGGATCATGGGCTCTTTCGGCGGTGATGGGGTGGGGGAAATCCCCCTCAGCTTTTCCGGGCAGGGTGGTGGTGGAATATGATCAGAGTCGAGAAGAATCCCAGACCCAGATTCCACATTTAGAAAATGCCATCAGGAAGGTTACTCAAGCAACTCTTTCCCTTTCCCCCTTTTCCTTACACCAGCAACTCGTTCCCTTTCAGGGACTCTCTGAAGTGACTCATCAAAACCTAATCGCAAAAGAACCAAAAAGGGTAGCTCCGATGGAAGAAGGTAACTCTCCTTTCCCCAGCAGCCATATTGAAACGCTGGACCATCTCCATCCTTGGTACAGTACTGAGAAAGCGGCGGCGCGGGAGGGAAAAGGCTGTCGCAGCCGGCCAGGAGGAGGAGGAGGGGTGGGTGGGAAGGCTTCACTCTGCAAATCACGTCCCCCAAAGTGCGTGCAAATAAGGATTCCCCTTGGGATTGCTCATAAATGAATAGCTGCTTCTGAATCCTACCTGCTGTATTTAAAACTCCATTTTTAGCAGGGGTTGGCCAGACCGCTGATGCAAACAGCTATTTCCCTAGAAAATAAAGAGGCCTCTCTTTCCCTCTCCATCCCTCCGCGCGCTGCTCCCTTCGCCCCCGCTGCTCTTACCTGTAGTAGCGATCATCTTTGTAAGGGGTCAGGTCCTCTTTGATCTCCTTATAGGTCTCTCTGATCCTTTTGCAAATGTGCTTGAGCTCGCCGCAGAGCGGGTTCTCAAAGGCGGGGTAATCCGCCTCCATCCCGCACCCGGACATCGCGCCAGCCCCTCCTCACCCAGCCAGCGGCCGCGGAGACAGCAGCAACCCCCGGGGGCCCCGCTCTAAGCCCGCCGCCGCCTCCCGGGCTCGGCCATGGAGACCCCGGTGGCGCCTGGGCCTCGGTCTGGAGCTCCTCGGCGTTGAGCCGGGCTGCCGAGGGGGAGAGAGCTGCAATGGCCGAGAGGCCGCCGCTTGAAGCGACCCTCCGCTTTCCTCTCTTCCTTTCTCGGCAGAGCGCCGCCACTGGGCGCCGATGGGAGTTTTGTGGGCGGCGGCGGCGGCTCCAGGTCTGCTTTGGCTGCTGAAGCCCCATACATTTTCTAAGGGGACGCGGAGGGCTTCTCTTATTAAATGCGCGCAAAGAGCAGGCAAAGCGAGGCTGACCGTTAATTTATGGTGGTGGTGGTTGTTTTTAACGAGATAAAATCCCCATGGTCCACGGACCAGGTGGAGCTGGAAAAGAATCAGCACCGTGGACAGCGCCACTGGGGACTCGTGGCAAAATGGCCCCTGGGAAACTGGTCCCGTGATGTTTTTCAGGCACGTTTACACATGGCATGGTTTGAGGTGGGGCAGAGGCCCTCATTTGGCAACTCGGTATTCCTCGCAACCAGAGCGGTTTCTCCATCATCTGGTATTTTGCCCGATATGTTTGGTTCCTGCCCAAGGAAGCGCCAGTGCTACTGGTATATCACCTTTCAGCAGCCTTCAGACTGCAGGCAGTTCAGAACATGAGGCTTGGTTCTGCTTTGAGGAACACATTAGGGCGGCGTAGAAACAATACCTACAGCTGCCTGTCAATTTTAAAGCATCAGTTTCCAAGCAAAGACCAAGCAAGTGAGAAATGGGCAGTTCTTGAAACTAGTGTGTGTGTGGGGGGGGGGAGAACATAAGAGACCCACTGAATCAAACTAAAGGCCCACCTAGTATTTCTGTTTTCAAACTGGTCAACCAGATGCCCACAGGAAGCCCAAAAGCAGGGCCTGAGTGGTTCCCAGCTACTGGTACAAAGGCATATTTCCTTCAATAGTGGAATTAGAATAAAGCTTCATCCTCCATGAATTTGTCCTGTCAAACTATAAAATTCTGGCTCCGCCTACATTTCAAGTCTGACCCAAGTGGCAGAATCCTACCACTCCAAATAGTTGGCTTGCATTGAGAGCAAAACCAGAACCTGTGGCCTATCACTCAAGCTGCTGCTTATGTGCCCACAATTGAAAGCATAGAATTCTATAAATTGAATTCCTAACCCTTAGCAGCGCAGCCAATAAAACCTGTTCCCCATTGGGGTTGGAATTCCACCCTCGTTTGAAGCCCTGCAGTACCAAGTGCTGTGTCAGTCTTGCTGTTTGACAGAGTCTGGAGAACTGAGACCTTGCTGTTGCTGGCACCTCGATCCAATCTTCTGGGATTTTTATAAACTCTAAGGCATCAGCCTTACATAGTCATGTTTCTGGAGTGTGTGTGTGTGTGTCAAGAGTTTTAAAAGGGCTCCTTTCCAATGGCATCCAAAGTAGGGCTTCACTACAGTGATTCAGAGGCAAGAGCATATGGACTGTACCTGGTTCCACTTGAGAAATATGTGTTGCATCTGCATCCAGAAAGGTTGCCCACTAAAAGCGGGTAACAATCTTGTACCCCGGTACTTTATTTATTTACAGAAAAGGAAAATATGAAGGCTTTCTTCGAGGGAACACTGCTGTTCCTTGTTTATCTACTTTTAAGTATGAAAAGAAACACAAATCCCATTGGGATATCTTCATCAACTATCCAGAGGAAACTGGCTGTTATCCAAAATTTGTTATAGCCGAACATTATTACAAGGTTTCTGGACTAGCATCAAGCTGTAGGAATGACAGCAAGTGTGCATCAGAAAGAACAAGAGGCATCCAGATATGCAAATAAGAATAAAACAATCTGTTAAGAATATTGAGGCTATACATTGCATACTAAAACACACAAACATTCAAGATTCTCAGTGTGAGACAAAACACCAAAGTCAACTCACAGTTTCTCTAGTTTGCCAAAACTTTAATAAGCAACACCTGGACAACTCTTACAATTCCAAACCATCAAGGAAAATAGGGCAACTGACCCCATCTCAATCATGTAGACAGTCAAAATTTTGGACAAACCACATTTTTGAAAGGAAACAATTTAATGCTTTCTAGGTACCTTCTTCACAATCTATTACACAGGGCACATAACAGGAGAGGCAGGTCAGGGCAAGGTTCAGAATTACAATGAAAACCCAGGTCTGAATGGCATATTTAGAAAAGAAAAACAAAACAAAGGCCATTAAAAATACTGCAGGTGGTCAGATAAGTGTACCATTTTCTCTGCAGAACTGAGATCATCATGCAGGCTTTGCATGGTTAGGAAATCCATGCACCTGACTATATATTTTTAGTAAAACTTGGAAGAAAATAAAAATAAAACAAAAGCAATCCTCAAATAACATTTTTAAAGGCAAGTAATAAATTCAGAAACAATTACCAAAGTTACAGTACCCAAATAATGCATTTATAAACAAATGCAAAATTAAAAAATATCACCCTTTTTCAGTAAAGATTACAGTGCCTTTTCAACCCTATGTATCCCCATGCAATTCCACAATAATACAAAAAATTGTATCTACAACAAATAACAAGAGCTTAAAACCCTCCCCTGCTAAATAACAGGAGAGGATAAAAACACAGACTGAGAGGGGGTAGGGAAAATTAGAACAGAAGACCAAATGGAGACAAAAGAAAAGAGAAACGGACCTGAAATGACAAGAACAATGGTTATGACATGAGCTCATTGAGCACTATTTTAACAAAACACTGGAAATACAAGCATCTTCTAATATTTTTATCCATTTCTTAACACACTATTTCAATGCCTCTTTCAGTTAGCCATTTATAAAGACAGAGTAAACATTCAACAAGTGAAGACCTTCCTAACTCTCCAGAACACCTCGATCAGATTACAATCTTTTGGGTTGTATGCATTGGTTTAAACAGAAATCAAATTTATTAAAAGGATTGCATCAGATTTCTCTCTCTCTCCATCCCAATAATTTTGGTGTGAAACAACAATTGCTGCATAACATGGAATGCAATCTTAAAACGTATCCATTTTAGCCAATTCTTCCAATAATATTCTGAAAAGTGTTACTTTTTAAAAGTTCCTCGTAAACTATTAACATTCCAAATGACATATTTAGCATGTCCCATCACTCTTGTAGAGAGGAAGGGACAATGGACAAGAGGATTTGACCAGCTCCTGACTGCTATGGCTGTCTTGCCCTGATAGAAGTTACATGACAAGGCAGGGAAGAAAATTCCAGTTGTACCCAAAAGTGCTGGAAGGACTGGAAAAGGATGTATTCCAGCACACTCAACTCTATAAGCCACTGCCACATGTGCTCAGTCTGTTCAATATAAGGACCAGCTCTAACATAACTTTCTCCTACTCTTATCTTTTCAGTTGCTTTTGAGAGCCACTTCACACATTTCATTTAGGTGCACATCCAAAAATGTAACCTGCAAATGAAAAACACAGGTATTATACAGGTGCACTTGACAGGGAGTTATGACTCCCTGCCAAGTATACCTTTGTTGGGCAAACTTAGGTCTCATACAGTGTATGAAATGCCCTTGAGAAAGCAGGGGAGGAAATGGCCAAAGATGCAAAACATTGCAATGTCAAATGCAAAGCTCCTCAAAGCTGGTACATGAACTCTATGTCAGATTATATTGCCATCACAAAGACTCCATCTGGTCTTCAGGCAAACAAACACACACCACTTCTATACAAAGTTCTTAAAAGATACTAGAAGGGGAAAGTATGAGGGACATGGGCCTTAAAAATATTTTCCCTGCACAATATGCTATACTGTTCGCTGCAGGAAACCAGGATTTATATATTTAATTTATATCCCACTCTTTACACTCCACCTTTCTTCCATGTACATTCAAGACAGTATATATAGGGTTGCCCATCCAAGCACTGATCAACCCAGATCTGCTTAGCTGCAACCAAGTTGCTGCATCATGTGACTTCAAGAGTACACCTTGAGTCTCAAGAGCCAGTTCTACTATTTAATGAGCTCAGATTCTGCTGCAGCACCAGCATGGCCTAATAAAGTATGGACTGCAGTCTCCAAAAGGCACTGGGTTCTGTTTTGGTAGACCACTGGATCCAATTCAATTTTGCAGAGATGTAAGGGAACCAACCTTGCTCACATGAGCTGGAGCCTAAGGCTGCAGAGTTTAACACAAAAAGCAAATATGGCCCTTTTTATTCCATCATTTTGTCTTCTTACTAGGTTAGTTGGTCTTGCCTTTCATTTCACAAACACAACAAAAACAAGCCACAGCACCAATATTTTAATTTTTCTATACATCTTCCAAGACTTCCCTTCAAATGAAATGTTAGTTAGGCCTGGGTTCTGTATTCCCAAGGTTTCCTTGTAAATAATATAATTCAAGTTTATGAAGACCAAAAAAACGTAAAACGTAAAAGATAATGTCTTTTAAGACAATATATTGGGGGAATTCTCAGACATTTTTATAAGCGTCAATTACAGCCGGGAGAGGATCACAGAGCTTGTTTCATTCCAGTAACAGTCTGGAGACATTTCACCACACAGTGACCTGTGTAAACCTTCCCACTGATTCAAATTGATCTTACACAGCTGGGATCTAATCTTAATTATCTTTGTTTGTACTCCACTTTGCAAGGATACTTTTGTTAAAATACAATCAACCCTAAGGCTTTAATGCTTCTATATTTGCTTCTCTTTATATTTGCTTTATTTTCTCTATAGGGTTCCAGATACTACATTGACACAATTAACATGTTTAGGGCCAACTCCAAATTTGAAAAGGCACTGGGCAGCGTCCTCTAGTGGCACCAGTCTGCTATCAGTAATTTCCCACAATGCTCAAGAACAATTAGGTTGGGGGGCATTGTGGGAAATGAGAAGGGTGGCTAAATCCAGGTGCCTGGCAGTGCTCAGAGAATCAGACCAGAATTTCTTTTAAAGAAAAGCCCGGAGCAAGCATCATCAGTGTGTCATGTCAGCACACAGGTGCCATGGCAGCTGTGTAAGGATGTTAGGTGCTGATGCCAGCTGCAAACATGTTGATTTTTCTCTCCTGGTTTTATTTTGAAATGTTTTAGATGAAATGTTCTAAGTGTGTTTCTAGGATATGTAGCACTGCTAAATGCCGTTCTCCTAAATGCCATATCACTTTTTATATAGACCTGAACTTAAAAGCTCCATTTCACATTCTAAATCAAGAGACATTTCTCCCACTTATGGAATAATGCTGACCAGAATTCTCTGAAGAGTTACATATTCCTAATTAGCCTTTCCACTATCCTGGTGACTCTCAAGCTAGTCTTTAGCTGTGACTGCAGTAGTAGTGGCTGAGTTGTGGAGTGGAGCAGCACTCTGAACACTGGCATCACTGCAACTTACCTGGATGTGACTGGAGGCAGCCAGCAGTGAGGGTAGGGCTTTGTAGACAAACCTGTAGAGCCAAATGGTCATTCTCACAGGAACATCCACACAGCCCTTACCTCGCAGTCCAGGTAAGCTGCAGCAATGTCAGCAACAGGAGGGCAGCTCCACAGCTCTATCCCACCCCAACAGCCGCTACTGGACGGCAAGTGTAGCCAAAGAAAATGTCAAAGAAAATATCAACGAACTGGGAAGACTGCATTAAGGGTTAACCTACTGCATGCTATTGATTAGGAAGCAATGGAGGGGGCACATGGCCATTCATTTGTCTATAGGCTCTGTGCCAGAAGGGGTTGCCGATTCCATCCAAGTGTTTTATTACCTCTTGTTATCCCGTGCAAGTGAAATGAGAGAATGCACTCCACCGATTGTGTGTGTATGCACATTTTCCTCTCAGTTTTTTCTTGATTGCAGCCTGTTTCATACAGAAGAATCAATGGAATCAATCGAGCAAATGCACACAAAATATCTTGGTGGCCACCTTTGAGAAACCATGCTCTGTATCATGGGTGGGGAGAATTAAAGTCAAATAAGCCTGTGAGCAAAGGAAGGGTGGATATTTTTCTAAGGCTGCAATCAAAAATTCCAACGCTGAATGACTTAGGCTGCTAGTTTCCATGGGGAAGGTGTCATGGTCAAGAAGTGCAGCAAAAAAAGATTAAAGGTGCCAAGATAGATGAGGGAACTGACATAAACATGTCACTTGCCCAATGCATTTATGCAGAAAGCTACCTCTGGGACGCAGAGTCCCTGACACAGAATTTTATTTTGTTAAAATTCTCCAGCAGGGAAACACGTCTTCCTGCTAGGTTATTCCAACAAAATAATATTCTCGTGACCCCAAGGAACGTTTCTACTGAAATGCATCAGGCAACTGACACTTTTATTAAAGATTCCTCATATATTCTGGGACCGTATTTGGGTTTGTCACTTTTTCATCTTCCTTCCTTCCTTCCTCTTTCTTTCGTTCTGTGTGAACCCAGGGGATTTGTCATAATGTTTCCCACTTTAGGCCTTGCTGAGTGATAGCATTGGTATCAATCCAAACTAATGATTTACCAAGAAAAAAACCTTGCTTACAGCTCATGGCTTGTTTGGAGTTAGGACAAACCACAAGCCCAGGTTCACATGCAATATTAAGCCAAACCATGGCTTTGCTCTGGGTATCACAGGAGCAGCAGGAGCAGGGGAGGAGTGAAGTGGCCACAACTTTTGCTCTCTGTAGCTGCACACTTGCTCATCCAAGCTATGTCATCATCTGTCTTAGCATTATGTGCTGATCAGGCCATCTTTTGCAAGCAATCCAACAGGTAACAGCTCTGTTTTTCTTTTGAATAACATTTTGGAAACTAGGTAAGGTTTCTGAAAAACCTCCATGGTGCCTACAGTGCTCAGTTATCAGAGAAGAAACATGTGTCTTCAAGTATATTGTAGCATTTTTGTTCTTTTTTTTCTTTTTTGCTGTAACTATTGATGAAAATAGTACAAAGTGGTCCAGGGGGAAAGAAAGTTGCATTCCCTGCATTAAAAAGAACAGCATGGTATAAGGCAGTCTATAAAAGAATGAAAGAAAACGAAGGGCAGTCTTTTAAAATCCTTCTATCAGCTTACATCAGCTATTTTTTTTTTGCAGCAAACACAGAAGAACCGCCACAACAAGCCAAAAGCCACATTTCCCAACATAACACTGAATAGCTCTCCTCCTTGGCTTGCCCTGAAGAAACCAGCACATATGTTGATTCAAATAAAATAAATCCCAAACCACAGAGTCCCCACCCCATCCCCGATAATGTTTAAAGTTGATGCCCTCCTTTGGGCACTCGCTCTTTTCTTCCAGTTGTACTTTCTTCTTTACTTGCAGAATCCTTTGCACGTCTCTGCCAGGCCTTCGTGGGTTGGCCCTTATGAGAAAGATTTATCAGGGTTTCTCTACCTCCCCCTCTCTGGTCTTTTTCTCTTTTTCATTTGAGGCGCTGAGTCACATTAGCCAGAGCCACTGCAAAGGCCTGCACCGCTGAAAATGGATATTGAAAGTCCAAAATGTAAGCATTGCCATCGATCCTCCCAAACTGCATGACCTGGAGGAGAAAGTGGTGGGGAAAGAAATAAAGAAGAGGAAAAGTTGGTAAAGATAAACAAGAAATTGAGCAGCAGTTAAATATGAAAATTGGCCCATTAAAGCAAGGAGGGGGTGATTTCACAACTTCTTGCCTCATATGAGAGCTGCATTTCAATTGGCAAGTGGCTCTGCCCAGAGGAACTCAGTTCTGGCACCTCTCAGGTGGGCGCCATTGCCATTTTAAGAGAATGAGGGAAGTGCTCATGGTGAGTTCTGGCGCCTCTTTTCTAGAAATATAGCACTGGCTTCGCCTATTTTCACAGGGGAAGTTCAGAGCCCACAATGATTAATGAGGTTGAATATTCTGAGGAGATCATATCAGCACAGCAGGAATTTCCCATGATTTTCAGCAGACTGAAGCCGTTATGTTCTGGTGGATCTTGGTTGTTCTTGGACAACGTCGATGCAACACGACTGCAATCCCAAAATAACCTATAGATATCACAATCGAATCTACAGTGACTTGTCTGCTCAGCCTCCTGGTGGATCAGGGAGACTGCAAAATTACACAATGAAGCAGAGCTAGCTAAAGTGCCATTCCAATCCTGGATCCCAGAAAATAAAAGCTGCCTAAGGTTTGTACAATGTTTTGCACCTCCTTTCATACATCTTTGCGGTAGAATGCACCAGTTTTTCTACACTGCAACAGCAGCAGGGCTGGGGAACTGATGATTCTTGAACGTTCTTGGACTCCAATTCCCATGAGCCCCAGTCAGCATTGTGAATGGTCAGGGACAAGGGGAGTAGTAGTCCAACAACATTTGGAAGGCCACAAATTCACTATACCTGCTCTAAGAGACTGAAAATAATGGCCAGGGTTTAAAGTTCATATATTCCCCCATCACTTTCACCTTACACATACATTACTGTTGCCTGTTTTTCAGACTCTCATGACCTTTGACACTGGGTTGGTTGGTTGGTTGTTGTATTAGTCTTGTAATCATGATAGAGTGTCAAAAGGCTGTTCTCACATTGTATTATTTTCATGTGAAATGATCTGTGGTATGACATCAGCTGAAGATGACATCATATTTCTATGTTCCTTATAGTTGCATGGGTTCATATGTTTCTATTCACTGTGACATTTAAAATATCCCATAATCTGTTATAGCTGCTCTGAGGCACAGAAGCCACAATTATAAGCAGCTACCATCAAATTTCTTCTTGGTGGAATAGAATAGCTTTGGGTTTATACAGTCAAGATTTTTATGCTGCAGAGGAGTTGCCTGTACCTCAAAGGCAACCTCGGTATGGACTGTATTCAATATTTGTGAAATTGTGACAGAGACAAATGCTCTACAGATGTTACACAAACGTATGTCCAATGCCTTGGGCAGATATTGGCCACCCAAGGGATAAGGCATCAGGATCCTGTTTGCACCAGACCTTTCACATGCCACTATTTCCTGCAAATTAATCTGCAAGAAGGTGTGTCTATTTGAAAGAAGTCACATCATACTGCATTTGCAGGGCCAGCATTCCTGTAGAAAGCAAACTGAGGCAACTGTTTCTGGTGGTGGCAGTAGGAGGTGGCAGATTACTGCCCCCAGGTCCTCACTCGCTTGTTTCACCAGTCCATCCACCCAGCTGTCACCACTACCCAACCACCCAGTTGCTTTGAGCTTTCCAGACACTTGCCTCATCCTCATGCCTTACACTGAAGGGGGTCCATCCTTAGAGCAAAGTATTCTGAGTGAGGTGAACTGGAAGAGTGCCTGCCCCAACACTGCTTTGCCACAACAGCTGGACTTTAAAAAATAGTTAGAAGTTACTAGTGATTTGAAACCTTTAACTAGCCACCGAGACAAAGTGGTAGTGGTGCAGGCACTTTCCAAGGCCACCTCGCCCAGAATGCCTAACTCTAAGGAAGGACCCCTTTCCCCAGAGCAAGGCAGAAGATAGGGGTGGGAGGAGATGGGGAGTTCTGCCACCATGTTAGCAGCAGCAAAACTTACAAAGCTGGAAGGGCGGGGGGAGGAGTTGGCAGTGGCAGCACTCGCTTCAGAGGCACAAAGTCTTGGGCCAGCCCTGTTCCTCTGGCACACATGTCAAGGCCTAACACAAGAAGCAGCCTGGAATTTCTGACTCATTATCTTACCTGTCTCCCTTCCAGCTCAATCTGGAAGTTTTTTGCAGATTCTTGGGTCACTCTCCCTCCAAAGTCCAGCTGATAGACTTGTGTTGCCTCATTCCACAAGGGCTGCTTGTTAGCCATCACGTACACAAAGCCCTGGCTTCCTAGTCGCCCATCCTCCTTTTCGTTGGCTTTCCGGCACTTAAACTCATCCAGTTCACTGGCTGTTCTCAAGTTCCTTTTTGTTTTCCATCCCTTTTTACTGCCCTGGCTCTGGTTCATTAGCTCATCCCCGCTAATAAACAGTTCAGGCTCACTTTCTGAGCTGTCCTGAAATTCGTTCATCTTGTTCAGTTTTTTGGACTTCAACTGGTCCTTTTGACTTTTGACCTTCTTCTTCTCCCTGCCCAGCCTAGGGCTGGATATCAGCGAGTTGAAGTCGGTCAGAGTCGTCCTTGCCTCCTTCTTGACCTTTCCCTCCGTAATAGCCTGCATATTCCCTTCATCCGCTCGGCTATCCAGGCGCTTCCGATTCTTCTTCCCAAACTTGTCTGTCCGCTGAGGCATGGGGCTCTCGGTCAAGGACAGAACTTCTTGGAAGTTGTCTGCTGTCTCTGCCATTGCATCCGTGCCCGCGTGGCCTTGAGGCTCCACTGGTGGTGGTGGTGGTGGTGGAGGAGACATGACAGGCTTCTCCACCACCAGCAGCGCCTTGGGGGGCAGAGTGCCTTGGGTGCTCTGCGCAGCAGGTGGGCATGTGCTGTAGGAATTCCACGGGTGCAAGGCCATTGGTGGCAGCTGTAAACTCGAGCAAGTGCTATTTCCAGGGTACAGGGGGGGCAAAGGGCAGTATGCAAGGTTGGAGGGGTAACCTGGCTGAAGCACAACCGTTGGCTCCTGTTGTGCAATCTGGGGTGGGGCCAAAGCTTCTTTGGGAGAACAGGGGACCTGCATTCCCTGAAGAAGAGGAGGGGGAGGAGGGGGAGGAACACCGTAGTTCCCCAAGTATGGGGCTCCAACCCCGTAGCTCATCTGGAAAGTGGCAGTGGGACTGGTTGGAGATTTGGGGGAAACAAACGGTGCTCGGGATATATCCAGGTGCTGAGTTTGGCCAATGACTAGGGGGGCAGGTTTGGCAGGGTGAGGCAAAGTACTCGGAGCTGTCCTTTCTTGAGGGACCCATATCTCCTCACCCACCATTGGTTCCCACTGATAGGGGGGTGGTCTTTTGACACCAATGCCTGGCTCGGCCATGGCCACAGGCATGTGGCGCACCGGTTTCTCCACGGGGCAGTGCTGAGAAAGAGCTTCATCCTCCATGAAGGCAGAGTTCACATAATCTGTCCGTTCACGAGAGCTGTCCAGTGGGCTAAGCAAATTGTAAGAGGACTGGGAGGCCAGGGGCGAAGTACTGACGGAGTGTGCGATGACCGAGCTGTGCTGAGAGCTGCTCCCGGTCGTCATGTCCGGTCTCATGCTGTTCATGCCGGACGTGCTGCTGTTACCACTGATGCCACTCATATTCCCACTTCCGCTATTAGAGTTGCCGCTGCCACCGCCGCCACCACCGTTGTTGCCACTGCCGCTGCTGCATTGGCTGCAGGTGTAGAGTGCCGTTGGCACCCTCTGCTGGTACTGGGCTGCCACAATGTTGCTCTTCAGTTTCGGGGGCAGCTGCAGAGTGGCTCTCTGGCTGTCGACCAGCTGGGCCATTTTCAGTGCTGCCTCTCTGCTGTTCCGCCGCAGAGTGGCGTGAATTATGCTGTTGTCCAATCTCTGGGCCATGCCGCGACTTTGAGACAGCTGGGCTGCGATCTCTGGGTAAGGTGGCGGATCCCCGGTTGGAATGGAGTAACGCGGCACCGTGAGCCTGTTTAGGGTGGCGCTGGTACAGGGCTGCTGAATCTTCTTCTCTGAGGAAGTGATCCTTAAAGTGGCGGAGCTGCCAGGCCCTGGCAGAGTGTAAGTGTTCTGGGCGCACAGCATCCGCGTTCGAGGCCGGCAAACTTCCTCCACATTCCCGCTGCTGTCGAAGGTAGTGATTCTTTCATAGCCGAGAGGGGTTTGATAATGCCCTGTGGAATAAAGGGGGAAATCTCCCTTTTTCAAGCAGAGATCTATGGGAGGTTGGGGAGGTACCGGAGGAGGAGGAGGAGGAGCTGTGGTGGGAGCTGCTGGTATGGTTCCAGGGTACGGAGGGGGAGGATTCATTTTGTTCATCTGAATTTCCTGGGCAGTGGTGAAGACGGATGCTTCTCCTTCAGCTGCCTGTGGCACTGGACGCAACGTCTTGGCCTTCTGGAGGTGTTCGTGGTCTCTGTCCCCATCTCTGTGGTCCACAATTGCCATCTGGATTGCACCCTGGGGTGGCAGGGGGAGCTGAGGGGGTGCCTGGATGATGCGCCCCATTTCAACTCCTCCAAAGATCACTTGGCCTGGGTTGGAATACCTGCTTGGGATTGGGTAGTGGACTGCGTTGTCAGTCACGTGGTCCGCCGCTGCCACAGCTGTCGTCTGATTGGCGAGGACGTCCAGCTGCACATTCTGATTGGCCAGCAAAGACTGAACCAGCCCTATGCTCTGTGTTGGTGACATTGCTTGTGCTGAGCTGTGAATAGGAGCAATCGGGATGTTTACGGTGCAAGGTGGGTTGTTCTCGGGAACTCCAGATGTTCCAGTCACTGGGACAAAAAGATATGAGTATCAGAATACAGCATCACAGCCTTCATGCAAAAAGAGATATAACGGTACCTCAGGTGAAGAACTTAATTCGTTCTGGAGGTCCGTTCTTAACCTGAAACTGTTCTTAACCTGAGGTACCACTTTAGCTAATGGAGCCTCCTGCTGCCACCACACCGCAATTTCTGTTCTCATCCTGAAGCAAAGTTCTTAACCCAAGGTACTATTTCTGGGTTAGCAGAGTCTGTAACCTGAAGCGTTTGTAACCTGAAGCGTCTGTAACCCAAGGTACTACTGTATACTAAATTAATTCTGCCATCTAGAGCATTAATTTCCATTTTAAAGGTATTGGAATCATTTGTTAAATACTGATTATTTAACTTTTGTACTTGTGCTGTCATATTAGATCAGTAATATTATCTCCCACCTCACTACAGTAAGGGTATTAAGAGCCAGATCTGAGAACATGCAGTCCCTCCACAAAGCCCCTCACCTCCTTGGGGTAAGTCTCTCTTTCTCCATGGTCCTCAGTTCAATAACCTGGTTTAAGGGAAATCCTGGCTAGACTTAATAGCGGTAAGCATTGGAGCCAACAAACTGCTTCGTCATAGCAAAGGAGTGGGAATTTGCCCCAGAAAGGGTTTGGCTTCCAATTTGTTGACCACAGTTAGCAGGAAGCCAGCACTGTATCTGCATCAGACCTTTATCTCAGAAGGAACAGGAACAATCTAGTATTCTGCCACTCTGTTAAACCAGACTCTGATGCAAGTGGGTGGAATGTATAATAAGCTATAGTCCATGTCATGAAAAGCAAGCAGTTCTGAAGGCATGAATGACAGTAACCCAATGTGAATCTGAGGAGAGAATACAACCTGTTCACCTGTTGACATTTGTGAATGCTTCTGGCTACCACTGGAGCCTCAATTCCCAGGCACCATGATGGATTCCTGCCACTCTAAGGTTGTGCAGTTAAGTCACCATTGGAGATTGAACCTTTTCAATTATGAGTGCCTCTATATCACTCCAGGTCTTTTGATTGTCTGCTTGTGTCAATCCCCTTGCAGATTTCTAAAATGTGGTTAATACTGAAGCCTCATAATTTAATTCCCAGTTTAACAGATGCTTCTTCTCAGGGGATTAATGGACTCTCTCTGGATCAAATTCATAACTGACCCATTTAAAATGGATTAATTAAAAGGACATCCACCGGACATCTAAACTAATGGTGGTGGTTGCTGCTGCTGCCATTTACAGATTAATTATGAATTGTCCATGGCCCTTTTGAGTTCTCAGCTATGTCATCAGAAACTTGTTGGAGCCAAGAAACACCCCTCCACTCCAGCAGCCTGCACTGTTCCTGGGCTTGCCTCATCACCCTTTTCAACTTCACATTCCTTTCAGGAGTCAGAGAAGAAGGTTCCATTAAGGCTTTAAATGCACCATGTATGTACAGCTGTGTCTGAGGCCTTCCAGCTCCCCTGATCTTGAATGCACTGTTCACAACACAGGGCAAGGGCAGTATGGTATGGAATGCCCACACAGGCTGCGAAGGGCACAGGGAGCCCTCCAGGCTCTACCAGGCTCCCAATGACAACACCGGAAGTACACAGGTCTTTCAAGCCCTATTTTGCAGTTCCCAGCCTCACCACAGACTCCAAAATGGAAGTCAAAGAGCAAGCTCCAATTTGGCCTCTCCACCACAACAAGCATATCTTGCAAAACATGGAATGGACTCATGTGCCTTGGGCTTTTAATTACAAGGAGAGTCAATCTTCTTACAGAGTTTCATAAAATTTTAGACAATCAGTTCAATCTCACCTGGCAAATCATCTTCATCTTCACTAAAAACATTGGGGTTGAAGACAGGAAGGTTTATATAGTCCATGGAAATCTTCCGCACTTCTGGAAGGTATATCGTCATTTGCCTAGGCTGGAGATGCAGCAAGCTGGTTTTATAGATAACTACAAAAAGGATGCAAGGAAAGGGAAGAAAGAAAAGATCTGTGATGCAGAAAATACAAAGGGAGGGTCCAGCATTACTAAAGGAATCAGCCAATTAGAGGGACTTCAACCATGATAAAACTCCTACATGGAAAGCATGTCTATTTAAGAAAGAGGGTGCAATATTTGGATGACTGCATGCGACAAGCACACACAACTACATTTTGTTGTATGTACATGCACCGGGAAGATAACAGGCAAACAAGGCTTCCCAGTGATGCCACACAAAGACAAAAATATACACGTATCCGGAAGTACTTTCTATTTATGTATTTTTTCATAACTGAAGAAGTCTCTAAGCAAAAGGTCTAGTATGATTTCATTCAATTACTGAAATTAAGCAAGTTTGGGCTTGGTCAGTGTCTGGACTACTGGGAAACCATGTGGATGAGGAATACAAACATGACCACTCCTCTAAAAGCTAGTGGGGAAAATCAAAAGAGCTACAGATGTGATTTATTTACCAAGCAAACAGATATAAAGTATATCCTTAACATGGCAATGAAATAGGCTCTGGAGCAGAAGGAATTGCTCCCTACATGGAATGTTTTTCTGGTATACTCCCACAATTAGGGACAGTATCCTTTTAAGCACCACTTCTATGGAGTTTTGACCCAGTAGAAGATGCCACAGAAATAGTCCAAACTGTTTCATGGCTTACAACTCCATGACTGAATTAGATGCAGAATTTTAACTACTGTTAAAGAATATTTGCACGCTTTTTCTGGTCAGGAAGGGTCTGAAATGAAGACAGTTCTTAAAGAGTTAATTTACCTGCACCAAGATTGGTTGGTAGGAAAGCAGCCAAACCCACAATTTTGAATTTGGTTCCCCAGATATTTGACGTGACCTGAGCAAGGTAGTTGTGCTGCAATAAAAAGGTATGACAGAACGACAACAAGCATTTATATCGTATTCACATACATTATCTTAGTTATCCTTACAATAGTCCTGTTAGGACGATCAGTATGATTATTTCTATCTTCACATTGACAAGGGCAATTCCACCAATGAAAAAGAGTGAAGGACATAAGAAGGGCATGCTGGATCAGGCCACAGGCCCATTTAGTCCAACATCATGTTCTCACAGTGGCCAATCAGATGCCTATGGGAAGTCCACAAACAGGACACGGGGCCAACAGGGCTCTCCCTTGTTGTACCTTAGCAACTGGTATTCAGAGACATGGTGCCTCTGTTTCTGGTAGATAATGAGATAGCCATGCAGTACCTGAGTGATATCATCCAAAGGAAACTCTCTACGAGTTAGGCTTGGTGAACCTATGGAAGGCTTCCTTATCGGTAGCCTGGGAGATCTTGATATCTCCTGAGCAGCTCGTGACAACTTTGGAGATTTGCGAGCTTCTATATTAATTCTGCATACAAAACAAAAATGACAATAATGAGGCAGGCACAAATAGGTACTCTCTGTCTCTCTATACAAAAAGAGAACATGGAATACAAATTTAGGTGGGTGGTGGGGGAAATGCTAACAAGGTTTACCATTCGAAAGTAGCTTCAAGAGCAAAGACAGAGTTAATATGAAAAGAGTTCACAGTGCATCCTTCAGTCTGACATTGCAAATGGGATGACAGACAGCCACACCAATGAACAGGACACCCTGGCTTAGCCATCAGACTTGTATAAGTTTCCTCCCCCCCCCCCCCAGAAAAAAGCTGCAAGGATGTTCATGTCCCTTATTAATTAAAACGGTAACTTTAAATGCAAAAGGGACCTGAGGATTGGAGGGAGGTTTCTTGGTGATGTTACATGGAGCCTGTCAATTGGCATAGCTGCTTTCTGTCTCATACTTGCAAACTTTTGCAGAATCAAAGGCGAGGGGCATTGGGACTGAATGCAGAAAGAGCATTTCAGACCGGCCCATTACTATAAAAGATGTCACATCTGTCTTCAACCTAACATACTAGATAATCCAAGTACACTTTGACCAGCATCTCTAGTTCTGGCTAAACGGTAAACAGAAAGATAACATATGAAGTCCCATGGAATTTTTGTACTAGAAAAGTGGTTCTATTTTAATAATTGGTAAGGAAAGCATTTTCCCCCCTTGCTGGCCTGTCTCCAGGTTCAGGAGCTAAGGATCATAATAGGCTTATGCCTATGCATCAAACCAGAGCATTGGGCTTAATACCCTGCTAAAGAGCATCACAGGGACAACAGCTGTTTTGAAAGAACTAGGGCATTATTTCTCCGACACAATGCACATGGCTGGTGCTGTGAGCTTTGGAGAAGCATCACTCACCTTTTAGAAACATCCCTGTTTAGGGAAGTTTTTAATGTTTAATGTTGTATTGTGTTTTTAATATTCGGTTGGGAGCTGCCCAGAGTGGCTGGGGAAACCCAGCTAGATTGGAGGGGTATTATTGTTGTTGTTGTTGTTGTTGTTATGCTGGAATGGGAAAAGGGATATCTAGCCCAGCCCCACAAAGATCAAAATACACAACTCAGACCACAGTGTCCCATAAGCAGAGAGCAGAATAGTGCTTAGAGAACACGTTTCTCAGGGAAGGGAGCTAAGCACTCTTCTAGCACCAGTAGCAAATCTGGAACTTTGCTCTCAAAAGTCTGAGCAGAGAGCGAGAGAGAGAGATTGTTGTAGATTTATGTTGATATATATCTAGGATATATAGTAGAATACAATGGTTGTCCGGGGGTGGAACTTCAGCACCCTGGGTTGTTATCATTCACTGGTCATTGCCCACACTATATACCTAGAATTTATTCCCAAACACTGATTTTCTCAGTGATTGCCAATTATTCCAAATTTTTGAAAAGCAAATCTTGGAACCAGGACACAGTATGTAAACTAAGTCAACAAATTAAAATCCAAGCAGGTGGTCTTATGCTAATCACAGGATTTGATTTATTATTTTTTTGCACCATGCACGTGTGCACATGTTCTCTCTCTCTCTCTCTCTCTCTCTCTCACACACACACACACACACACACACACAATATATATACAACTCTGCTTAAAACACTCACTAGTAGCAAGCAAATAACCTAACAAGTACCCTGCACTGTTAAGTGCTGTTAAACATTTGAAACTGTCAGGGATATGACACCAGAACTATAGGGGGATTATGTCTGTATTATGCTTGTAGTTAATCACAGAGGAGAACTCTATGGGCCTTAATAATGTTTCACAGCAAAAAGAACCCTAACATTTCTGAAGCAACCCATTTCTGATCCCTGTATGAAAAGGTTCCCCTTTGTTCTAAGTGTATAGGGTGCCCTCTCAGCATAAAAAAGGAATTCAAAGACCCAGGAGAAAAAGGAAGGTGGCGTTTTGAAAATACCAAAATGATTACCTGGGAAGTTTGGGTGATTTGCTAGCTCGAGTGATTTTGGGAGACTTTTTTGCAGCCCAGTCATCGCTCAGTTCAATATCGCTGGAATCAGAGCAGTTGCAGCTGTCAATCACGGTGGAAATCAAACTGTTTCCATAGATTTCATCTGTCAACACAGGCCCCATTAAAAAAAAAAAAGTTTCAGAAACCAAATCCCAATTACAACTGTCAATCATTTCTAGGATATCCTACAAGCAATAGCTGAGATACAATCGCAGCAAGGAGCACGGCGTATTCTTTGAAACCCATGCAGAATCAGCAATAGCCTAAAATCAAGTGGATGGTGCTCAATTATGCTAGTTGACAGGCATCTCTCTGACACTGAAATGTCTACAGCTAATTAGAGAATCCTTCCTCTCCTGTCAGGACACTGAATATTATAATGTACTGCAACTTGGAAGATGACTTGAACTATGCCTGTTACTGAGTCTCTTTCAGAATGGCTGATGAGAGCAGGAAAATAGTACTGCCATGGGTTCTTGTGCGGATGCACGATTTTGGGGCATTAACAGGATACACACCTCCACAACCCAATCCACTAATTTGTTCCACAAGCGGGAGCTCCAGTGAGTACATGACGCTCAACCTACAAGAATGACACATTTCAACAAAGAGCGTATTTGTGGGCTTTTTTTTCCCATGTGAAGATTAGTTACATACAATAAAATCAACGAGGTTTGCACGAGAAATTCACGTGCAGTACACTTGCAACACTTGAGGGTCTCTGCACAGGACCGGAATCTAGAAATCGGCACTGAAAAGTTGCCTAATGCCTTGTACCTGCTTTTCCGTCAGTCTTTGGATCCATGATGACAAACTCAGGCCGCAGTTTGCTAATTCGGCGCCCTTTCAAGATAGGCACCAGACCCCCTAAGTATTCCAAATACAGTGTATAGCAAGGCCCTCCAACCTCCGGGTCATCTTCTGTCCGCTTCATTGTGCAGTGAAGCCTTTCGTTGCCAGATGTTGGGTAGCTAACAAAATCTCTCATGTTGTTGGGGTCTGGGATAGGAGGCTGAGTATAGGAGGAAAAATTGTGAGTCATACAAAGAGTTTTCCCTCGTGTTGCTTTTTCATGCTCCTGATTATTATTATTATTATTATTATTATTATTATTATTATTATTAATGACTGCAGTGGTAAATTCTGCCTTTAAATTAATAAAACAATAAAAGAAATCAGGATCACAAAAAGCTAGCTACATTTTAAATGAGAAGTGACCACTTCTAGAATGATGCACCAGAACTGCAGAGAGACCAAGAAGCATCCACTTCAGTAATACAGTGGTACCTCTGGTTGCGTACGGGATCCATTCCGGAGGCCCATTCGCAACATGAAAAGAGCGCAACCTGAAGCGCCGTATCTGCACATGTGTGCGGCATGATTTGGCACTTGTGCGCATGCGGCGAAACCCAGAAGTAACCCTTTCTGGTACTTCCAGGTCGCCGTGGGACGTAACCTGAAAGAACGTAACCTGAAGCAAACGTAACATGAGGTATGACTGTATGTGCTTGCTTCTTTTACAGAAGTACTGTATAAAGATTGTCAACAACTCAGGGGCCGGGATCAGATTTCTCAAGAAGTTCTCATAAGAGCCAGACAAAAGGTATTGCGATCTAGCTGGTAGCTTTTACGCCTTGTCCTGGGAAACCTTTAAATAAAGGCCCATTCACCAGGCTCTGTTCATGCACAAAGTTTACACCTACCCCAAAGCAGTCCCATCCACCTCCCATTGCATGGCTAATATAATGTGTGAACCTTCTAATCATGGATACACTTGGACACAACTGAAGCAGATGTGGAAAATGTCATTACAGCCACAAACTGCAGCTGGCAGCAGTTGTGATTGACTGGTTTTATTAATAAGCTCTCGGTAAACGAACATGCCTGAGGGCAGTCTGGACTGCTTAATCTGTACAAGAAAACTACATTTGTGAAACAGCCCTTAGTCAGGTTGCCCTGCACTGCTCTTCAAACGGCCATCACAACCCTCTCAAAATGACAGTGATAAAACCCTACAAGCTGTTCTGCACGGTTATGCAACTCTAGGTGTATTTACTCAGAAGTCCCAAGGCATTCAAGGGGACAGAGTCCCAAATAAGTGTTTGAGATGGAAGCCTCAGAGTGCAATCTGAATGTTTATTACCAATCAAACATTCCCTGCTTGTGCGCTTTATGCCTCAGCTGCTGTCAGCTGTTTAGCTCCATCTACCTTTGTCCACTGACCCTGATACACTTCACACCCAGCCATTTGTTTACCTTGATCGTTGGTGTAAAGGCAGTGGTGAGGTATGAGCAGAGCCTGGGAGGCAGAGTCAATTTACTGATATCTTTGTCATCCCGCAAGGAGCTAGCGATGGTTTGCTGGCACAGAAGCTGTAGGCTGGACACTCTGTGCTCCACTCGGACAACGTAGAGGGCAGGACCAGAAGCCATGAGCAGGCGGGAGTCCCTGTGACCCCAGCAGATTGAGATTATGGGACGCTGCATGAAAAGTAACAATTCAGATGTTTTCCTCTCATTGAAGCATATTTTAAGACCCATTTTATTTTGGAAAACCCTAATGTCTCAGGGCTTTTCTGTATGTTCAAGTAGTAGCATTCTCTGGGGACTGTACAACTTACAATTTCACTAAGATACGGTATCAGTTTATTACAGTGACCAGAAGACATTTTGTTTTAAAATACAGATTTCTCCAGTATTTTTCATCCTTCATTGAATATTATTGTAACTAATAGCATGGAATCAAAACTTATTTGTTGTGTGTGGGGAGACCTACATATAAAATTATCTAAATTATAGTGACATTCATCCACTGGGCAAACCTCCCTTGATATAATATCCCCCGCTAGCGGTTGTTTTTGTGAGCTGTTATTCTCCCACGCTCCTGTTTCAATATCTCACTTCAGAGTAATCTTTACCTGCACAGGAGTCTCCAGGGTATAGATATGTTCTCCGTGAACATTGTAGAACTTGACCAGTGCACTTTTCAGAAAGGAAGCACCGCTGAGTTCAGCCAGCTGGCTTAGCTTTTCCATGCCTGCAACAGCCAGCAAGTCTCCCTGCGTGCACCACTGAGCCACTACATCTGAAATCACAAAGAGGAGGGGGAGGTTCACTTTACTACACTTAGCAAATAGGCCCAATCCCACACACTTACACTCAGTAAGCAGGCCAGTGGAGGCAGCGGGGGCCTCCACTGCTCCCCTGGCTAACCAAAACCACAGGTTACTGCCACTAACTGGGAGGGTTAATCCCTCCACCTCCCTTTCCCTGCTAAATTCTACAAGAGGCAGCCCTGAGACTGAGGAGGAGGAAGCTGACAGGCCGTGCCACCTCCTGGTCTGGTTGTAAGCAAGGAGACAGGCAGGTGGGGTCTGGCTAAAGGCAGGCTGAGGTTGGTGGAGCAAGCCTTCATTCACTCTACCGACTGAAGCTACTGCTTCAACTGAATTAAACCTGAAGTTCCACCTTTAAGGCTCTGGAAACATTGCCTCAAACTAAAATAACTTTGGAACCCGCCAGCCTTCCAGCTTTGGTTTCCTAAGGGTTTCACAAAACCCTTGAAGGAACAGAACAGAGGAGAGCAAAACAAAATTGGTCATTGCCTCAAGCTGGAGGTTATTTTGAAAAGCACATGGTTCTCATTTGCTGCTGTCGAGCGCCAGAGAATGTAAGATAGGCTACCAGTTTATTTCAGAAGGAATCCCCTTGTTGAGGTGTGCTCTTTTCACCAGCAGGCGTCACTCTTGTTAGAGGAAATTGCTGCAGATGGATGTTGCATTTCAAGAGACAGATGCTGAAATATTCATGTCAAAGCAATCAAGATCTAAAGCAGAAAATGAAGCGGTGGGAGCAGGGCAGGAAGACAAGTCTCCCTTTGCGTACCTTTCAACCCTGAGCGGATGATGGTAGGAGACAAGTCGTCATAGTTGTTCATTAAGCTAATGTCTCCTGATGTGAAGCTGACAGTGAGCAGCGGTTTGGTGTTCTGCACCAGAACTGGATATGCAGCTGGACCATCTGCAGGGTGGGGGGAAAAAACTTTTAGGAAGAAGTTTGAACCAAGGTTCCTAGCTCATCACCTGTTGACTGTGCAAAGAGCTGTGACACTCAGGAGATGTTTTCCTACCCTGTCAAGTACTGTTAAGGAATAAACCCCACCCTCACGCCACAGCACTGAGGTATGGTCTCTGCAGTGTTATGCAGAGTGTTATGACACAGTTCTTCTATTATGTCCTCAGTGATCCTGCACAGTAGGAATATTTACATGTCCCTGGAGCTGTATGAGGAAAAGAATGGAGTCAGAAGCAACCATCCTGGCCCATAACGGGTGCAAACACGGAGGCAGTGCCAACCAAACTAGACAAAGAGTCTTTTCAGTTTGCACCTCTCTGTGATACCTAGCAATGTTCAAGCTCTAAGCCAGGGGTAGCCAACTGGCAGTTGTGGGCCAGACTTGGCCCTTGATGTAGCACTACTATCACTTTATGAAAGTCTAGTCAAGGTGGGATTCAAAAAAGCAATTTGTTCACAGCTTTCTGTTGAAAGAAAAATAAGCTTTCTTAAACTGCTATCTCGTCCACATTCTCAAAAGCCAAGGGACTATTACCAATCTGACTCAAGATTTTTTTTCAAGAAACACGTCCCCTCCTCAGCCCTCCAGACTGAAGACCTCGTGGTACTGGACCAAGCATACTTCAGCTCTGTTAAGCCCTTACTGCTACATGACATAGACTTTAATATAGAAGCTGGCCCTCCATGAGGACTGGATCCCAAAATGGGAGTCTGAAGCATCAGAATGGGCTTATCTACATGCCCTGAGAACACGAGTTAGCTAAACGCTATTCCGTGCCATTATAAAAGAGAGTCTGGTTTTGACAAGATCATTCTTCAGTGTTTAACTTCCTTTGTATATAATATTAAATTGCCTACAGCACCATCTGCAGCATTCACTATTTCATTCTCTGTTTTATGTAACTAGCTTTGACAGAAGGTGCTGCTGTCCCATGAGAAAGGTGCTCTCCAGGCACCAGTTAAGCATATTCTCACTAATCATACATTAGGCTACGTTCAGTTGTGAATGGAACCAAATGTTGTTATCCATGTGCTTATGTGTTAAAATGAAGTAATTGAACTGCAGGGAAATTGTGCTGTGGACGGTGACTTAAAAGCCAGCACCATATAATTGGTATAGTTTTAGCAGTAGGTAAAATCCAATTAAGCCCCTCCTAGTCATGTATGTGAGTCAAAGGCATGTCTCCTTTGAAAGGTTTATGAAGAACAAGTGATACTTCACAAGGACACGTCATATCAGAATAATCATTGGAAGCTACCAAGCTCACCCACTCCTGATTGACTCAGCATCAACTACACACTAGCCTCCTGCACTCATCTAAAGGGATGCACCAGAAGTTACAATGTCCCTGCCTAGAACAGTAAACCAATCTTATAACAAACCTAATATCACCACTCTCATTAATCACACTCCGACAAAAGAAAACTGTAGCACAGTCCTCTAAGTATGTTGTGCATATTTGATTTACCCTCATGTATGCATTTGCCATTGCAGGGAAGTGTCCTAAACAGGCAAAAGGGTTTGTCAACAATAAGCCAGTCGCCCCCCATGCTAAGCACACTGTGGGGCGTTTTTGCTCCTATTGTCCTAGAAGAGCGAGTGAGGAATGGAAGGGTCCCTGGCCCTTGCACCCAGATGCATGCTGCCCCAACCAATAAAAGGCAGGAACTCCAGATGCATGGAGAAAGACTTACTTCAGGTGCAACACAATTCAGAATAATCATTCTTCAGGAGCCCATTTTGTACTCAGTCCCCAACCTATACACCCTGTGTTGAAGCAGGAAAGGTCTGAAGGAGGCTTTGGCTTGTGTTCACTTAAAGGTTGAGTAGAGCCCTTCTTGCAGTTGGGGAACCCTGATATTTCCCCTCAACCTTCTCTCTCTTTGCAATGATGACACTCAGTATGAAACCACAGTTTGAGTCTTGAAGGTATGTCATGAAAGTCACATTCATGCAGTACTGTTGTTAACCTTCCTCAAAAAAATTGTTGTTAACCTTCCTCAAAAAAATTGAAGGAAGTTTTCTTCTTTTCAAAAAAATTGGAAGTTTTCTTCTTTTCAAAAAAATTGAAGGAAGTTTTGAGGAAGTTGTTAACCTTCCTCAAAAAAATCGAAGGAAGTTTTCTCCCTGAAACCAACATTGTCAAAACTGTTTCTTTCTTACAGTTGCACCTGAAGTGGACCCAGAATTGCAAAGGTTTGAATCTGTGATGCTAATTCACAGTCAACTTTGTTTCATGCAAGCTTTTAAACTACTTTGTTTTGGTTGTGCATTTTTTTCTGTTGTAGAAAGTGTAGAAGTAGTTCGTTTTATCTTGCTTCTTGCTCTGTTATTAAAAGTCACGCATCAATATGGAGTTTATTCTTTTAACTAGGTCATTCACTGGAGAAGAAAAACATGTTCTCAGATCCTCCTTTTGATTAAGTAATATGCAAAAGCACAATAACTTAATCTCTATTTGATTTGAACATCTTTGCACCATATCTGGTTCTCTTGCATTAAGGAGTAAAGGAGGCTTCTTACATTCATCTTATTTTTTAAAATATATAACATAGCAAGAAGAAAACAAGTAATTTAAGGATGTCAAGGGGAAGCTACATTCTTCAGGACCACTATATTCTACAAAGTATGGGTAACTGCAGATTAACCATAAAGGATATCATGGCCATTTATTATCCTGTGCAAAACTTGATGCCTTGTTAATAGCAATTGCATGATGCTAACGGCATTAAAAGCACTGTCAATACAAACATGCTGTATATGTTAGGTTTACCAATGCAGTCTGAAACTTCACTGGATGTGAAGTTTTCCATGAAATTGTTTTAATTACTTGTTTATATACGGAATTGTTTTCATTGTTTTTATATATGGAATTGTACTTAAAGGTTTTCAGTGTTGATGTTATTATTGTTAATCGCTCTGAGATGTTTTGAAGGAAGCAATTAATAAATTGAATTAAATGAATAAATGAATGAATAAATCATTTTCACTATAGTCCTTGGCTGCATCATTTCAATCTGCAGCTGCAGGCTTACACAACCAAATGCTCAGAATAACATTAAATCCCTCTTCATAGAAAAGCAGACAACAAGGACAAGAGTTCTAGCCTACCCTTCGATGTGGAGTTTTTTAATGTGGAAAGAACATTTTTCTATGGAAGGGCATTCAAGCATGTCACACAACTTTACCATTTCAGTGAAAAGCAGGCCACAGACATTCAATGAACAAAAAAATGGAGGCACAATGACCTTGAGGTGGGGAGTAGTCATCTGAATCAGTGTCACTCTCACTACTATCTTCCACCAAAAAGCTCGGGTAATTCCAGGACATGCTCAGGATGCCATCAGATTCATGAAGAAGAACATGTGCCAGCATTCGGCCATGGCAATCCATGACAATAACCTGGCCATCAGCAGTGCCAAAGAGGACCTGGCAAAATAAGAAAGCATCGTAGTTAACAAGAATGCAAATGCGATTAAAAATAAAAACAGGCTGAAGAAGACAGTTCTCTATTATCATATTTCAAGTAATCTGAAATGCTAAACTGCCCACATCCACAGTGAATACAAGACAAAGCAAACAGCTATTAAAAATATATATCCTTATCAGCCAGGAATAAGTGGAGTTCCTGATTCCAAAAACCCATAATCCCCATTAAATTCTCATTTAGGATTATGGGCAATACTGGGTACCATGTCATAACTACTACTCTTCCATAAACAACATTTTCCAAAGCCATTATGACTGAAGCCCTCATCTTCTTCATCCCTGCCATTTTTCCTGCTGTTTCCCACAAACTTGCTTCTTTCTCCATTTCACTGATTCCCATCAGGCACTTTTCTCCTTTCCAATTCTACATCCCCATCTGTCCTGTGGTCATCCTATAGCTAACCCCACCCCACCCCCACCCTATACTAGTTTGAAAAACTAGTTATAAAATATTGACTTTTGGTTTCCAGATTACAGAAAAACCTTCCTTAAATATATCAGCATAAACCCAACTGGTTTTATAGAAAATAGGTCCTTGAAATCAAATATTTAAAGAACATGAGACATCATCAAAACGATTAAGAAGAAAGAACACCAACAGTATTGTCCTTGATGCAGGCAAAGCGTACGATATGTTAGAGTGGGCTTATCTAATAGAATATTTAAACAGATTTGGCTTTGAAAAGAATTTAGATATTATTGCTTCTTGTTGGCATCATTGTTCATTATCTCAGTTTAATTTTAGCAGATGTAATTAGGCAACATGAACAAATCAAACTATTTGTTAATGTAGAGCATAAAACCAGACTATCTGCAAATAACATAGCAGTTTTTTATGAAATTTGTTAATTTATTAGCATAAAAAAATATGGATAAATTATCAGATTTAGTATAAATTATAGTCATATTGAAATCCTGCATTTCTTTTTTAAGAAAAGTGAATAGTTGGTTGGGGAAGATTAACTGGAAGAAGGAGGAAATTCAGTATTTAGTGATAAATATTCATATACAATATAGCAACAACTTTATACCTCAAATAAATTCAATGTAGGAATATGTTTAAAATTTCTAAAACTTGAAAATGTCCCCACACTGGGGAGCATAAATGATGGAAAAATGATACAACACTGCTACAATTATTTTAACTGTCATCCAGGAGCAATTTACAGATGGTTGCGAAGTACAAGCATGATGGGATGCTGGACCAATGAGTAGTCAACCATTGAAGACCAATGTGGATGCCTATCCCTGGAGCAAAATTGGCAAAAAACAATGTGACTCAATCAGGTGGAACTGGAGCATTATAGCACAGGTGGAAAAGCAATGTGTTACAAGCCTGACAGCAACAAATAAAGGAAAGTTTCCACCTAAATACAGAATGGAGGAGGCAAGGCTTTTGTGTTGTTTAAAATAGCAGTTAGCAAACAGCCAAGGTACATCATCTAAGATAAGGCTGACTGTAACCTACAGATATCTTCCCCTTGGGCATGTTTTGTTCCCTGATGTATTGAACAAGCTCTGGCTTGCACATTTTGGCAGGTTATAGAAGACATACAACATAATCCAGGAAAGGGCAAATGCATTAAGAGCATCATGCCTGGAAAACTAAACTCTGCCCTACAATCTTAGTCACGCGTACTTCCATTTCAGTTCCAGTCCACTAATGTTAAAGGGCCCTCTTTCACATGAACATTTTTAGGATTCGTTTATGCAGTACGGTTGATTGGGAATCTGAATATATTCAAGAGGCTTGCTCATTCTGTTTAAGGAAATGAAGAGCACTGACTAATCTCCCATTACATTATGTTCAATCATTACTGCAGCAAAAAACTAAATCCAACCACTGCTGAGAAATCATGGAGGATTCTTTTAAAAAGGTGTCAGTGTGGAATTGCTGATATGATTAGTGTGACACTGATGTTTTCTATTTTAGGAGCTTACTAGTTTTGCCTGGTTTGTTTTAATTATATGTTTTAAATGAGCTTGGAAGGTTATTTGGATCTTGCCATGTTATGTTGACTGAAGCTTTAAGGAAGCTTATGGATCAAAAGATGGGATTGCGCAATCCTATGCAAACTTAGATGGACGTAAGTCCCACTGAACACAGTACAACTAACTCCAGATTAAGAACACGTAGGATTGCACTGTAAGTCAATCAACTTTTAAGAAAACAAGAAATAAATGAAGTTCTTAGGTTGCAGCCATTCTGACAGGAACATTTCAAGATCTATATCTTTGTCTCTGCTTAGTCATTCAACACTACAAGGCCATTGACAAAAGAATGCTGTCCTTGGTCAGTGATCCAAATGGCAGCTATATTGTGTAAGCTGCCTACCTCTTCAGTGTTTTGCCTGTTAAAAGATGAGGCCTTGGCTGATTGGAGGTTTTTAATAATTTGCAGACAGCTGTGCCTTCTAGATCAGCTGTGCTTTATCTTCCCCGCCTGCCTTCCCCCAGCCAGAGGCATAATTGTTAGGGATGGTGGAGAAAATCCACAGATGAAGAATACTTGCTCACAATCAAACTCCACTTGGAAAAAGGCACTCATTGGAAAGGAGACAGTACGTGAAAACCACATCTGTTTTGTCAGAAGTACAATGGCAAAAGGATTAAAGGGAATCTCTGTTTGCTTCCGTTCACCCATTTGGCCATTTATTAGTATAGTCAGACCAGAAAATGACTCTACAGTCTTCACAACCGTCTCATATTCAGTCCTTTCACTATCCAAGGTACAGAAACTATGAACTGATTAAAGCCCAAAGCACACCTTCAAATCAAAGCAGCAGGTCCAGGCTTAGGTCCCAGGGGGATGTACCTCAAATCAAGAGTGTGAGTTCTCCAGCTTTGGAGTCCCTGAACATTCAATATTGGAAAGGGATTTTTGTTCTTGTAGACTACTACCAGGTATGACTTGAGAGCAGCTGGGGCAGGAGATGAGCTGCATAAACTTTTTCAAGGCAATTTAAAAAGCAGAAAAATACCAGCCAGATTGTCATATTGAAAATGCTCTTTCCAGGTTTAAACGGTTGCAGATCCTTTATGCACCAAAAGTCTTACAGCTTTTCATCAGTACTATAATCTCAAATTCTTGGGAGAATGTGAGAGACACTCTGAACCTACTGGTTGGATTGTATGTTTTAAAAAAGGCTTTCCTCTTCTCTAGGAGAGTGTCTATTAATCCTGATTAGTAAGTGACTTAATTACTTTGTTTGACTGTTATATGTAAATCCACTATCACCCCCATGGTATTTATACAGGACACAGAATGTGCTATACTGATCTGACAAGAACCACTGAACTCCCCAGTTACTGGTTCCCTATTTAAAAGAAAGTTTTATGCTTTACTTCAAAGCAATCCCAGAAAAACATCTTTGGCTGATGACAAGAGTAAGCACTGCCAAGGCAGCAGCATGTCCCACTGAGTTCAATGGACTGCAATCTTTTTACACAGGATCTATTAACCATTTCACAGAAACTCATAAAACAGGTGACTGAGCAAGAAGCTAAGCAGTGTTGTTTGTTTCCATAATTTATAACTATATAAAAGCAGGCAGGTCTCACTAAAATGTAAGCCTTCTATATATAGAAAGAAAGCCACGTTTTCAGTCCAAAAAGAGCAGCAATGGAATATAAAACATTCATAAAGCTCTTAGCATGAGCAACCAGAGGTCATTAATTTTAAATGCCAAGACTAACAAGAAAACCTGAAGTAATTCTAAAAATAGCCCAAAATATTATATGCTGGAATGTTTTGTTTATACAACAAGAGAATCAAGATGATATGAGCTTGAGTATTCTTCCCTTGTTATATTTGAACTCCCTGAATTGCACTGTTATTGGTTATACTGCTCTATTTTACACTGGCAATTTAGTCATTGACTCCATTCCATGCAACATTAAATGTACTGCCTAATTAATTAAAAGCTTTCTGCTTGCTATTTTGTGTGGTCCTAAGAATCAGAAATGTAATAAACATAGGGGATCGAAGAATGCTTTTGGAGTTACAGCTTGCAAAACATGGTGTTCGTATTTCTTGGCATTTTTAGAGAACAACATTGAAAATAGGTCTAAGCCGCCGTATGGCTCCTGGGGGGATAATGGCTTCCAGGTAGCAAGCTGTTCTTCTAATGTTGCTGCTTGATAGCTGAACCCTGGCCTAGATATTTTAAGGCCTCTGGCCGAAGAAGGCTCATGCTGAGGACGTATCTCGGAAAATCAGAGGGCATTTCCACCTTCCCCATATCGATTAACAAAGAGCATGATGGAATCTTATAATGTTAACCATGTGGTGTTAGGAACTGTGGATTTGGCATCCCAAGAGAATTTTGTGTGAAAAGTCTAGGTGAGCAGTTTCTGCGCAAGGTTTGATTAGGCCCTTGCTATGGCCACATGCTGCCTTTGTATATCAAATCTCACCTCATCCCACTCTCTAACAGAATATAGCATATTCTGACTAAAATAATAATTTTTAAAATCGCCTGCCTTCAGCTGCGGCTTCATCTGACCAAGCAGCAGCTGCACTGCCTTCATTTCTGTGGCTCAGTCTTGCGATCAACCTCCAAGACACATGCGGTGTGGCGGCGTCAGCAGAACAAGTAAACACGGCCTTACTAAAAAAGTATTTTGCTTTGTGACAGGATTTCAAATGCTATCAGCTTTCCCCTGATTTTTTATTTTAGGCAGCAGAAGCTGCGGTGAGCTCTCCGTAAGCAAAACAGAAGTGAAAATGAGAGAGAGCAGAGAAGCAAGCCTATGTTTCAGTCAGGAAAGTTGATACTAAAAACTGAACAGCAACTGCAGGTTAGCAATTAAAACAATACAACTGGGAGCCAGAAGATCTGTGTTCTGAACCCAGCCTTTTCATTTAATTGTGGTCACTGAAGTCAATGAGAACTTTCTTATCAGCTCCAATGAGATTTGCATTGGTTCATCCCAGGGAGATTTTTTAAGCAAAGCAAGCAATTTCTCTTTCTCTTTTCCCTCAACATCAAAATGAGCAGCTGAGAAGGTGCACCTTAGCAAGAGTGGCATGAAGATAATTAATTCCCTCTTCAAAGTGATACGAGACCCACAGAGAGAGCTAAATGTTAAGTGTGAGTATAATATTTCATTAACACTTCATTATGGAATTATGCATTTGGCTTAGATTGACTGGTTTCTAAAATAGAACACCCTGAACTGGGTTTGAGATTAGGAGTCCACAAATCTATTTGCTAGCTCACCTGTGGTGAACATGTCTTTTAAGGCATGGTCTGGTAGGCACAAAGCAAGAGATGAGCGGAGGCTCATTTCTGACCCCAAGGTGAGCTTCCCTCCCTGAATCTGTGCTGAGAATCTGTTAACCCTTTCCCTGTCTGCCTATTCTATCCTCAGACACTTTCTTTCCCCCAGTAGAGGAAGGTAGGATGCTGCAGCAATTACCAAGCTCAGGACTGGATTGGGCTGGCTGCATTTAAAAACAATGCTACTGCTCATCAAATATGTCTACTACTGAAGGTGCTCTCAAGCAGTTTTCAAGCATTTCAATACTTGATATACATATGACTGGAGGGGGGTATATGTAGCCATGTGATGTGAATTACCACTGAACACTTGTGTAGCTTGACATCAGCTACAAGAGTGTGTCAGTCACACAGCTAAATTAATCAACCATCTTCTTGTTCTGTGTGCAGCATGAAGGTGCTTACCGATTAATGCATGGCCAACCCTGACATACACACAGAGTGTGGCAGTTTTTGTTTTCAAAGCAATCTTACCTGTAGATCATCAGGAGTCCATATGCCACAGGTGATCTGACTCTCCAGGTTAATCTCTGAAGACCAATGTCTCTGTCCACTGACTGATCCAACTAGCACAAACCCATCTCTATAGGAGATCAGTGCTTGTGTTCCATCATGGCTCCATGTAAAGTCACTCACCTTAAAACACACACAGACAAGAAGAGGCTAGAACATTATTCCGACAATGCAGCCCATATGTAAAAGAAACAGCGCCCTATAGAAGCAAATGAGACTAGAATCAATTGGTACCAATATGTTTAGCGGGTTCCGGTTAAGTGGCTCGTGTGCCCCCACTTTTTTTCTTTTAAGAGAAGTTAACACAAGTTTGGCCAACAAGCAGGGAACATTAATGCCAAAGCATCTGCTGCATCCACCATCTTGCATTTCAGATTTTCAAACCATGCTATAAAAAAAGTTTTTTTAAAAATAAAATAAAGTGCAATCCAGACAAGGGTGGTATCCAGCTATAAACAGTTCTGCTGGTGCAACTGGGCTCATGTTGTACACAGGAGAGGGGGAGCACCCCACCACAACCCCTACCTTGTGTAACGTCTAGTGTGCAGAAGAGTTCTGAATAATTCAAAAATGTGCTCTCTATCTTGTGACATTTTTGATGGTTGGTATTGCCCAACTATGGATTTTAGAGTTCAATTAAAATGCTGCTCTAACAATTGCTCTTTCCACAATTTACTCTTTCTACAGGGAGTGAGAACTTTAGTGGTCTTTTTTTAAAAGGAAAAAAGGAGGGAGGGGATACTAACCTGTGCCCCACGGTCATTCACAAGTTCCACAGACCATCTGCCTTCATACTGAATCCAAACAAATATTCCACCGTCTGCATCACAAGTTGCAAGCTTCTGGAATGGTTCGTTCCATCTTACCAGTACCACCTAAGAAGATTCCAGAAAACAGAACTTTTTCCCAAGAGTCTATACAAGATTCCAACATGCAGTTCACCTGAAATTTCATTATCTGATATAGCAAAAATATATTGCCATGCTTAAATTATAAATTAAGGCTACAAAAATTAGAAATGTTCAGCCAATGAGGCTTCTCTTTAAGAACAGCAGGATGTGTTTCATTGCTGCCATAAAAGCAACGGAGAATCTTCATGGGCACACTTTACTGAAACCAAGGACTTTTAAGTCCAGCTCTCTCCAATGTTTTCAAATGGAAACAAATCAAGTTAAAGGGTTGTCAGCTTTCTCTAGGTTGTAAAACACAGCTGTGCTCTCTGAGATCTGCACACACTCATTGACCTGGCTGAACAACACACACATGAAACCTCTCTCTGACAGAGTGCAGACATTGGTGGGAGTGAAAGGTTCTTGTGCAACAAGTTTGTGGAGATCTGGAGAGATGGCAGTTTCTTGAAAGGATTAATGTGCTTGAAGTCATGGGCCTTTCCAGAGATCAAGGCTGTTTGATGTAAAAGCTTGAACAGGGCCCAACAACACGGCACCTCCTCTTCTCCCTCATAAAATCTAGCAGTCCAAAATGGTGTCATTCCACTTTCACGTTCCTCTGCTCCACTTCACTAGTGGGTACTCACAGGGGCAGGGAAACTTTCAGTGCAATGATATGATGTCACTAGTTTGGGATTACCAGGTGAAAGGAGAAAGAAAATGAAAGTAGCAGCCACACAACTCTTGTGATGTCTAGTATCAGCCATGGCCCTACTGCACTGTAGCTCCCAGCCATCAGATGGACCCTGCTTCTAGCTGCAGAGGAATCTGTTTGGCTTATAGCTAATAACCACTGACAGATCTATGCAATCGATTAATATTTTATTATATAAAAATAGCCACACTAGTGTCAGTTACCATACATACCAGAAGCACATTTCAAAAGTCAATTATGGAGTATAGGAATAATTTATCTTTGTTGGCCCTGAAACTACCCCCAATCAACTTTGTTGGGTTGCTCTAAATCTTTAGTAGTGTGTGAAGAAGTGCTAGAGAAGGCGACAGCCAAAAATGTCTACCAGTTGACCTGGTTATAGTCAGCCACTTCATAAACTAGTGACTGATATAGGAGAACCCAACCATACAATAATGGTGAGGAACATAATCTGCCCTGTCTTTAAGATGCTATAAGACTCTTAAATTATGTTATGTTGTTTTAAATTCATATGCGCTGAAGGCTTAAGATAGTATCTGCTGAGCATTTACAATGCACTCATGAATCAACGCATCGTTTCCAGAAAGCATGACAATGCTCCCAACAAAGTATCATGACAGCTATTTGGATTGTTATGGATTTAGATTGTTGGGTGAACGTTTCACCTTGTTTTATGCACCAGGATCTTTGTTGTAACCCAGGGATGACTAAGAAGGCATGTCCTGATGCAGTGTCAGTTTCACTCTGCAGCTTTAAGTGAATTCTGCCTGCTAGCTAACAAGGGCATCCCACCATATAGCTAGCAATGTTACACAATTTTGTCAGGAAGGGAGAGGTGCACTGTCTCATGTGCTGCCTCTGTTTACAGGAGAAGCAAGGAAACGATTGCAATATTGTTGCTATGAACTGTTCTGCAGTTGGGCGGAAAAGCTGCCAGAACAACTCCATCCCACATATGCATAATAAGCTCAAATTATGCATTTCCATGTATAACAGCTCTTCTCTCTCCCCACCCCCCCAACTCCACACTATGCCTTTCATTGTTTCATACAGGAAGGCAAATACTGCCATCACCCCAAAGTAACTGCCTCCTCGATCCCTGGGGTGAAATGAAGCCACACCATGACAGCACATACCCATGACATCTACAACAGTATCAAGGAGGAGGTGAAGCAAACATCTTGTTTACTACCTAGAAAAGCACAGCATGAACTTGATTTCTCTCTCTCTCAAATAAAACTCAATGCCTGCACAATTCCTACTTGCTAACTATGGTTGTGGGTGGCTGGGCATTTTGAAAAATAGAGCCTTTTAATACCTGATAAAAGAGAAAGTAATGGGACATTTGACAGATACAATAAAGAAAACTGCAGGGAGGAAATAATGCAGAGATTATAAGATACTCACTCAACTCATGTTACAATCCTTATCTGATACCAAAAGAAGCCAACAGATTCAACCCAAGGATGTCATAACGTAGCTGCTCCATAAAGGCCGATTCTTGTAATATTTGCTTATTTTTCAGGCAGCATGTAATTGCCACCTGCTGAAAAGCGTCAGAATCTAGACTCTAAAATGCCAAGTCTTGCCAGTTCTAAACTGGATTGTTACAGATACCTGATGCCTTTTGCCTGCATCCTTTCTTGGTACTGAAGTATGAAATGAGTGGTAGACCTCAGGATCTCAAGGATTTCAGGGACGACCTGTCCATTGCCAAAATTCAGTGCGCCTCTTCCCCAGCCTCTCACCTTCCATTCTGCACCATATTCATGGTGCCCCCGGGGCTCTGCAACGTAATTCCAACTCTGATGGAATCGAGCGACATGACAGCAGAGGAAATCTAGTAGAATGATCTATCTGTAGTGTCTAAAGGCTGGACTGTATCAAAGAAGGGCAAGTCTGATTCACACATAGATCTAGTGTGAATGTTCCATGTGCAGTGGAGCCCAGCAGTGGAGCCTCCCTCCCCTCACTTTGGGCACAACACTTTATGTAACTGAGGGCCTGTGTGCATAAATTTGCGTGCAAGCTTGTAGTTAACCCACTGCTTTAAAAAATAAAACAAACAGGTATCAGGATATTGCATGGGCAGAGCATACTTCCTTACGAAAGCGCCCATGTAGGCTCCAGTTCATACAAGATATTCCACATGCAACGTACAGGCTGAAGCCCTTTAACTTCTACGTCAGCCACTTTTTCTCTAAAGTTGTAAGAGCCTCTTACAAGCCCTTTCAACAAAGCAGGTTCCTCAGCATACAGCACACTAGCAAAGCCATTACTGATTATTGGATCACCCATCCATCATTAAGCATCACTGCAGGACCACAAAACTGAGAGGAGGGTAAGCCCCAGCCTAGAAGGAAAGTGGAATAATTCAATAATAGCATTATTATTATTATTATTATTATTATTATTATTATTATTATTTCATTATCACTTTTGTGGTGAAGGGGTGGAAGTGGTAGATGTATTACTGAAAAAGACATGTGCTTAGGCTGAGTCAACGTCAATCTGTGTCAGCCAAATAACTACAGGACAACAGATGGCTAAAATGGGTGTTTTTCAGAACGCCCCCACAAAATTAGCATAAAGTACTGTCCCATAGTGGTGGAGAATTGAGCAGCATCCAAAAATCAACATAGATTTTCTACAAAACACTCTTCATACAGACATAAATTCTGTTCACTTGCCATCATCTGCTCTACTCAGTTCCAACTGAACGGTCCAATGGATGGGATTATTGACTCCCCCTCTCCCAAATTCTAAAGAGAGATTTAATTGAGATGTACAACGACACATGTCCAATGCTATTGCCTATTGCAGCCTCTTTCTCTTTTCTTAATTCAAGTCCGGGAGGTCTTTGCCGAGATTGCTTGTTTATTTCATCCTTCTCATAATAGCTACTCTTTCTTTAGGTATTTGTATTAGTTGCAGACACTTTCTGAAGCAGATTCCAGTTTAAATGTTCTTAATAATTCTCCATCTTTGACTATATGGACAAATTTACATGGCCCATCTTAAACATGGATTATTTATTTATTTATTTATGCTAAAATAAGCTTCTAAGTGGCTTATATGCATATAAACAAATGACATCAACATTAAAGCATTAAATTCCTGAACTTATATACACAATAAAACAAGCGTTGAAAACATTAAAATATAAACATCATCTCTATATCTACAATCTATGTATCTATTGTATAGCATTTAAAGCAGGGTCAATAGTTTTGTGTGGTGGACTGGCTGTCTGATCAGTTGGCCATGAGCCCAGTTCACTGGCAAGCTTCTTCTAAACAGTGTGGAAAAAAGTCCACACTGAGCTCATCATGTGGTCCTGATGAACAGCTCAGGGCTGATACACCTGGCTTGCTTCAAACTGGGTTGACCTTTTCTATATCACCTGTTACGAGCCATCACAAAGCAGCCAGCCAAATGCATACCCTTAACCCCCCCCCCAAAGCACCAGAACTTTTGTGAGCTGCTTTGCTCAGAAATCCCAGAACAAACCTGCTTGTGCGATGAACCTCTGCATGTGACCAATCTGACTCCAGCCAAGCAAATGTCAATTCAGTTTTAAAATAAATCTCTATAAAGCTGTTCTACTGTTCTACACAATACACAGAATGTCACTGTAGAATTGTGGACTTAAAATCGCTTCAGATTTCAGGTGGGAGGGTGGTATCTTTAAATGCCCCCATGTGTAAATCCCTCTGTGTGCATGACAGAAAGATGACTTCTCTGAATTCTTCTCCTTAATCTTCTGGTTTAACTACATGGAAGAAGTTCAAATGGCAATGTTTAAAAATATGACAACCTCATTCTCATGCACAATCTCTGCAATCCAGAATTCCGCCATCCCAATCTTCTACTTCATTCTGCAAGTATAGTTCTGCTATACTTCAGTGTCAGGAGAATCAGCCTTCCAAACAACAAAACCAAAAGGGATCAATATCTATATATACACACACACATTCAAACTTTATAAATTTTCCCCGTCAAGCTTACTCAAAAAATAAGCTTCCAAATAAATTATCTGGACTTGCTTCTCACTTTTATTTTACAGTGGTACCTCGGGTACCACTTAATTCGTTCCGGAGGTCCGTTCTTAACCTGAAACTGTTCTTAACCTGAAGCACCACTTTAGCTAACGGGGCCTCCCGCTGCCGCTGCGCTGCCGGAGCAAGATTTCTGTTCTCATCCTGAAGCAAAGTTCTTAACCCAAGGTACTATTTCTGTGTTAGCAGAGTCTGTAACCTGAAACGTATGTAACCCGAGGTACCACTGTATATGTTCTGTTTTCAGAGGCAGCATCTAAAGACATCATGGAGGAAATGCTGCAGGTATGTGCTCCCAATGGTGAAGAACAAACTGCCTTCAGATTGTCTTACAGAATCTAATCATGACATGCGATGGGAAAAGGTGACTTGCAAATGGCTCGATGAAATGAGCAAAACCGTATGTTCCAAAATAATTCTGAAAGGAAAGGGCAGTGGGGAAGGAGCCTGAGAATGTGAGCCACTAGGAATGGATGGAAAATATCTTCCTAATTTCCCTCCTGCCATTTCCCATTGGTTAGTGAAGACCTTTGTTTTACTGGCAGGCTTTTGCTGCACCATCTTAGGCAAAGGGTCTGTGTTGAGGACTGGTTTTTATCTGTCACACTTGTCTTCCTTGCATTTTATTGCTATGACTTGTTGTGATTTTCATCCATATCATCTGCCCATATCAGTATCACAGCCAGATGGGTGGGGTAGTATTATTATTAGTAGTAGTATTAGTAGCATTATTAGTAGTATTGGTATTTAAAAGCATTACTGCCTCTGTTCATGGAGACAGAGCATAGCCCTCATAGCCATTTTATTTCTAGCAAAGTCAGTCTCTGATGCTGCAAATGCAGAGGGCATACGAGAGCATCATTTAAATGCCGAGTCATTCTAAACTGTCACAAACACTCACATGCCTTACTTCTTCACCTTTTCCTATTGGCTAAACAAGTTTGAATGCTCAATCAAGGCTTGTCAATTCTCCTGGACTTCATTGACTGGGAATCATTTATCAGCTTCTGCACAAAAGCAAACCGCATGCATGAAAGACAACACAGAATATATTATCCTTCAGGAAACAGCATTCGTATGTTAGAGGAATGGTGGGGGGATATCCTTTAATGACCTTAAACCACTGGAAGCAAAGGAACAGAAACTGTCACTGACAAGTTCCACTCAGAGTGACAGCAGTGCAGTTGCTTGCAAACCCCGAAGGCCACACTGGACAATGGCCTCCAGTTGAACTCACATTTCAGACACTTCCTCTTATGTTTATAGTTTTACTTTGGGAAGATGAATTATTCTGCCAATTACTGTCATCTTTGGTTTCTTCCTCTAAAGAGCAGATAATAAATTATGCACATATTATCGCAACATGGGAGATAAGGAGTTTTAAAGCTAAATGCTGCAATTAAAACATGTTTTAAGAGCTATTCGATTAGAAATATTTCTTGGATTGTGTGCTTTTTCCCTTTCTCCTCCCCCTCTGGAAAAAAATTCAATAAAAATGAGATTTCTTTATTCACCTCAAGGAGCGATCTACTGTGGAAGTTGAACAGAAATGAAGCTTTAGTGACCTATTTATGATGAGAGGATATGATGTTGAATATTACAGAAACAATTCTATTTCAGCTGGTCAGTGGGATTAATTTCAACCTAATAAATAATCAAAGGTGTTCAGGTTGTGTGACTTCTTCTGTGAAACCTTTTTTTATTTACCCAGGCCTTTTAGATGCCTTGATTTTATTTCTGTCCTATCCTGGCCTTTCTGACTGCTGTGCTTTTTTGACTTCATATTTATTGTTTAAGGGTTTTGGCATTATTATTTAGAAAAATTCTGATTTTGCATATTTTCCATAGGTCTTTTATTGGTTGTTTGTTTGAGCCGTTTTGGGCACAAATCTTCATGGAAAAGCCTGGTATCAATTTTGCCAAGCCAACAACAAAGAAAGAACTGGATAATTGTGGCTGACTTGTAGCAGAATGTGGACACAAAAGATAGCCACTATCCTGTTGTAAATTCTACAAGCATTGAGTTCTGTTCAGTTCTGGGTTTTCCTTCAACATCTAGACCAGATTGGGGGCTGTGGGAGCAGAAAGAGGAAAGGGAGAGGATGTCCTGTCTTAATTGGATGGCTTCATCGAATATAATCCTCACATAATCCTCAGGGTTGTTAAGTGGGTAACATGTCAGGATTGCCTATGGGGAACCCAGTCCAAACGAAGGTTACTGGATGGCTTTGAGTATGTGATGAAAGTGAGAAGTAAGGCACTGTCTACCTCACAGGGTTGTCATGAAGGCAAAATGGGGGGGGGGGAATGAAATTAGAGACATGGTCATGTGGTTTAGGTCGTTTCTCTTGTAGGATTTAGCTTTGTGCTCATAACCTGTCATCTTTTGCAGCCTTCCCTCTTGGAAGCAGGGGAAAAAACCTATTCCAACTGCAGAGTAGAAAAGTGAAAGACATTTCTTTTTTCACAGTTATGAAGAGCAAATCAGCTTACTGCTTTGCAAAGATAAAACATGTATGTCAGTTCATCATGTGTTTACTTTCCTCTTGTAGCAGAAAAAAGAAAAAGGCGAGTTATAAAAGTATGAAACCTGTACATTTCAGTAGAATCCTGAAGGGGATTCTTTGGAGCGAGATATGTACATATTTCCTGCCTCAGAACAATGGCTTGCCTCCTGAGCATCTGGAAAGTGACAGAGGAAAAAACCTGCTGAAAGAATGAATTATATTTAGACAAGTGAGACCATACCTTTCCTCTCATTATCCTCCCAGTACTGTTTTCCTCCCTCCTGTCATGTTAAAAAAAAAAAAAGCCTTCCCCCAGGCAACTGGCTGCTCCCTTTCAGGCATTCAGTAACTCAGACCAAGCTGGAAAGATGCAGCAGGGAAGAAGAAGCAAGCTTCTGTGAGATTGTCTGAGAGAAAGAATTACTACTGTATATACTCGAATATAAGCCAACTTTTTCAGCACATTTTTTATGCTGAAAAAGCCCCACTCGGCTTATACTCGAGGTGGGTGGCGGCAGCGGAGGGACGAGCAGCCTGAAAGGAGCCCTTTCAGGCTGCTTGTTCTTCCTCCACCGCTGCCGCCACCACCAGGTTTGGTGTGTGTTGAACCGGTTTATACTTGAGTCAATAAGTTTTCCCAGTTTTTTGTGCTAAAATTAGGTGCCTTCGCTTATATTCAGGTTGGCGTATACTCAAGTATATACGGTATCTTGATAAAAGGAAATACTTGAACTGTTTAAAAGCCTATAGAATTGTTGCCACTTTCAATATGGCAGTAGCCGAAGTTTAGAGCTGGAAACCCAAATTTACAATTTTGATGTAATTCTTTTGCAACAAAGAGTGCCCTTAGGCCTGGTTCAGAGGCTGGGGCAAAACACTGCAGCTAGAATGTTGACAGGAAGAGATACTGCTTAGAGATTATTGTGATTAGGTGGCAGATACATTGACAAATACTGCTGCTGCCACTGCTACTAGCTAACAAATTGATTACGGCTTACGTTTTCATGGACCAGAATCTGATCCAGCTTCACAATCCATAGTTTAAAAGTTGCTTTTAAAAAAACAACAGAAAAACAACAACCCTGCCCCCTTTGTTTTCAACCAGCCTTGGGTTTATACACGCATAGTGTTAAACCTTGGTTTTTTGAAATTGAAAGTAAATACTAACCACGTCCTTCTGCTGGCCAGACAAAACAAGGAAGGGGGGCAGCAAGCCCAAGGCTTCACTCAGCTCATTATAGTGAACCTAGTGTTAAACTATGGCTCAGCATTACATGCAAGCCAGCTGCACATCATTCCATTCCTGTGCACTTTTAATTCAGCCCATCAGTTATTCCATAACAAATATTCCACAGAGCCTCATAAACCACCACGGAGTATTTGGAAAGAGGTCTTCACTCAGTCCTCTGCACTGAATATTTTGTTTCTGTACTCAGATGTTGAATGATCCCACAAGAGGCACTGATGGCCACCAACCTGGATGGCTTTAAAAGAGAATTAAGACAAATTAATGGAGGATGAGATTTTCAGTGGCTACCAGCCACAATGACTATACTCTGGCTCCACAGTCGGAGGCAGTATGTTTCCATAGGTATCATCCAAAAAACATTTTGAGTCAAATCACACTTGCTTATAAGTTCTCTTCCTCTCATTCACACACTACATATACCTTAAATATATTACTAATATCATCAGAAGATTTATGAATTTAAGCACCCAACAGAAACTAAAAAAAAAAATCACTTATGTATGTAGGCTACTATAAAAATATTTAATAGTAGAAAAACCTTTTTATTTACAAAAACACTCCTTATAATCAGAAATAATCAATTTCTATCTCCCTTATTTCCAATTCTTGCTTAATATATCGCATGACTAAGTTCAATTTATTTAAAGACTCACTGGAGGTAGAGCATAACACTGATGTTAATTTTATCAGTCCTAACTGCTCCCATCATTTCCAAATTAATTCCTGTTTGATTGATGCTTGTTCTTTCTTCCAAGTCTTAGCATATAATACTCTTGCTAGGGTGAGTACATTCAACACCTGGGTTTGAAATTTCTCAAGAGCTACCACACATTGCGATTAATTTAAAAGGCATAATGAGAGGAAAGTAATTAGACTAACCTGGAAGATTTCTTTGATCATATTTATAGCCACTGACCAGAAGCTTTTCGCCTTCTGGCATTTCCACCAGACATGGAGAAAATCTGCCTATACTTCTTGAACCAGCATTTACCTTCTCTGGTCTTTTCAGCCATCTTTAACATTACAGCACATACCATGGGGTCAATCAAGTTTCCTGTCACATCCCTCCACCCCACATGTTCTCCTCCTGCACGTGCAGAACATAGGGAAGTGCATTACACTGGTCAACAACAAATTTGTTGTCTGGGTTTTTTCAGCTGATTTAGGATGAATCTGATGCGCTGAATCCAAAAATCACATTGGTTTTGCTCAATCAGGTCAAGTTTTTGAGGTATGACCACATGATGTTTTTTTACGTTTTTGTTCACATGTACGCTTGTGTGGAGCATTTTAGAAGAAGTTGGTGGGGGTAAAATGCCATGTCGAATAATTGTTTTGATTGGAAATGATTATTTTAATGACAAGAAGTATTCAGGTGATTACGTCGAAAAGGGATCAGTTTGAAGTCATAAAACCTCGAAATCTTCCTTAAATTGGTGCGGCAAAGCATAAAGTTGGGGGATCAAAACTAAGTTAATGGGGCAGCCGCCCCACGAAGTGTAAAGCTTGGGCGCCACACATGATGTGCAAGGCATGCACCGAGACTCTACGTGGGTGGACCAATGGCAAGAGGAGTCTGAACTTTGGAATTCCCATGGTTTGGAGGGAGCCGACAAACCATGTCACTGACTGCTACTTCTGCACTGTTGATGTGACTGGGATCAACAGAAAGAACCGGAGCAGCCTCAAGTATACTGATCTTCAATCAGCACGTCGTCCTGTAGCTCATTGTGATGAAATTCCAGTGCCTATCTTCGGAGAACTTCCTGACATTAGTGACGAAGATGCCTCCAGTGTTGAAGGACACGAAGAAGAAGAAGTGGTTCTTGAAGATGATGCTCCACATCCATTTTCCCAAAAGGAGTTGAATGATCTAGTTTGCGATCTCAGCTTGTCAAAGGACTCTGCCGAACTGTTGGCATCCAGATTGAAGGAAAAAAACCTCCTCTCTGACAGTGCTCGCATCAGCTTCTTCCGCAACAGGCATCAAGAGTACCTCCGTTTTTTCTCGGAAGAGAAGGTCTTGGTGTACTGTGCAGATATTGCGCAGCTTCTGCTCAAGCTTGGAGTGCCACAGTACGAACCCAAAGATTGGAGACTGTTCATTGACAGCAGCAAGTGATCACTGAAATGTGTTCTGCTACACAACGGCAACCAGTTTGCCTCTATACCCCTGGCTCACTTGAGTACACTGAAGGAGAACTATGAAGCGGTGAAGTATGTGCTGGAGAAAATTGGTTATGATCAGCATAAGTGGTTTATTTGTGTTGACCTGAAGATGGTGAACTTTTTGTTGGGACAACAGTCTGGCTTCACCAAGTACCCATGTTTTCTGTGCATGTGGGATAGTAGGGACCGTGCTCAGCATTACACGAAGAAGGACTGGCCTGTGCGGGAGGAATTGGTGCCTTGCAGAAAAAGGAACGTCATCAACGACCCTCTGGTGGACAGAGACAGAATACTCTTCCCACCGCTGCACATCAAGCTCGGCTTAATCAAGTAGTTCACCAAGGCTCTGGACAAGGATGGTGATGCTTCACTTACTTGTGCCAGGCTTTTCCAGGATTGACCATGGAGAAGTTGAAAGCTGGCATCTTTGACGGTCCTCAGATCCGTCAGCTCATCAGAGATCCAGAGTTCGGAAACTCAATGAACAAAGTGGAACTGGAAGCGTGGAAGGCATTTGTTCCGGTAGTGAAGAACTTTCTTGGCAACAATAAGGCCAGAAACTACGCAGAACTTGTCAACAACATGCTGACTGCTTTCAGAAACCTGGGCTGCAACATGAGCATCAAGAAGCACTACCTATTTTCACATATGGACCGGTTTCCTGAGAACCTGGGTTCAATGAGTGACGAGCAGGGGGAGAGATTCCATCAGGACATGAAAGAGATGGAGACCAGGTATCAGGGTCGCTGGGACGCAGTCATGATGGCTGACTACTGTTGGACTCTAAAGAGAGACCTCCCTGCCGCTGAGCATTCCTGGAGTTCCAAGAAACGGAAGTTCAAGCCCTGAAGTTTGAAAAATGGTGAAGCAACATGCAATTTACGTGTACAGTGGTACCTCGCAAGACGAAATTAATTCGTTCTGCGAGTTTTTTCGTCTTGCGAAGCACGGATTATCTGGGTATTAACGGTTTTAAGAAAAAGGAAACAAACTCGCAAGACGTTTTTGTCTTGCGAAGCAAGCCCATAGGGAAATTTGTCTTGCGAAGCAACTCAAAAAACGAAAAACTCTTTCGTCTTGCGAGTTTTTCGTCTTACGAGGCATTCGTCTTGCGAGGTACCACTGTACTTACCTTTATCAATGCCCACCATTCAGTTTACAGTAAACCTGACCTGATGGAGAGAAACGGATGCCATTTCCTGATTCAGCACTGCAAAAATACCCTAAATCAGTTGTAGAAATCTAGACAACATTCAAAAAGTAAAAAATTGTTGCCCAGTGTTATAAGAACATAGGGATGTGCAAATTAAACCACACAGCATACAATGACCAGCAATCGGGTCTCAACATTTTGTAATAATTTGCCTTTATTAATGTTCTGATATGGAGGAAAGATTAGAATCTGTCAAGTGATTTTAAATGCAATAATGGTCTTAAAAGAAATAAAAAAACTCCTTCCAGTAGCACCTTAGAGACCAACTAAGTTTGTTATTGGTATGAGCTTTTGTGTGCATGTATCTGAAGAAGTGTGCATGCACACAAAAGCTCATACCAATAACAAACTTAGTTGGTCTCTAAGGTGCTACTGGAAGGAATTTTTTTATTTTGTTTCGACTACGGCAGACCAACACAGCTACCTACCTGTAACTAGGTCTTAAAACAAAAACTAAACAACTGGTTTGTCCTTTGAAAGGACAATAAAGATCTCTCTCTCTCTCTCACACACACACACACACAAATAAAAATGCATCCTATCATTAAAGCAACAGCTTAACTGTATTAGTCAGCAATCTAGTCTAGCTAAGCTATTTTTTTCTTTTGAACTATACTATTTTCAAAAATAAAATATACACAAGCTTTCATCACAACCATTTGTGACACTCTCAAACTCTTCACAATGCTGGTTCTGGAGGAAAGTTGCTCCTCTTTGTAGGCAGAGAGAGTTACATCACAATCTTTCCACATGTGCTGGACTTGTTCTATAAAAGTCAGAGGCCTGTGGGCTTTTTCATGTCAGGATGTAGATCAGCAAAAAGACTAGCTGTTCCCTCCACCAGGATTTCATCTGTGAGTTTCCCTTAGTTGTGCTCATGCCCTACAGCAGCTTCTGGAGACAGCTTCTCCAGATTATGATGGACCATTAAATGGTGCAAGTTAATGAAAGAGTCACTGTCTCTACCCACTCCCAAAAAATCAGAATCATAACCTCAGCACTTGATAAGCATGGTCTGTTTTTCTACACCAATGTGCTAAAGCTATCTGTATATAGAATAGAATCATAGAAGGGACCACAAGGCTCTAATCCAACCCTCTGCTTTACCAACAGAGTTTTTCATCTTCCCTATTCATGGAGAGAGAAAGAGGTGGGTGGGACTTTCTTCTATCCTGCATCCAACTGCTCAGCCTACCTCTCTCCAGAGCGAGTGCCTGAATGGATTGCACCAGAAATTCTGGCCCCATAATTCCTTTTGTCTCTTCTGCAGACTGGGATGCATAAGTTCAAAGTTACATAACTGCAAATGTCAGCATAGTTCCTATGTCACTTGAATGAACTGGAGAGAGCAAAATCAGCAAACCCAAGTCCTGCCCCAAACATCATGCAGATGTAACATGAAATGACCTATGAATGTGCATCCAGAGCCTTTGAAGAATGAGTTTTCTGCCCTAGAGGTTCTCAAGGTGGCAACAAGAGTTATGCTAGACTATTTCTACTTACCTACCATACCCAAAATAGCCCTGGTCACAGAGTTATCTTTTCCCACCCCACAGATATTTTTTAGAAAAAAAGGAAGAGCAATGCCTGGGGTAAGCTGGCATTTATTTTGAAGGCCAGCTGAGGCACCATAGAGAGTCATATGGAAACAGAAAGTTCCTGGCTGAAGATGTAGCCCGGAGAAAATGAAAGGGCTGGGGAAACTGCCACTGGTTTCACTGGCTCTGACCCACCTTTAACTCTATGCAATTAGACAACTAATGGTGCACTGGCCACGTCTTGCCAATTCAGTGTGGGCTGGATGAGCATCATGAAAATGAGCATTGAGATGCACGTTTTCATCTGCATCAGCTATGCAAGTGGAAGGCTGCTCTCTCCCCTGCTGGATAGATGAAATCTATGGTGCTTACAATCATGTCTTCCTTAAAGTCATGGCCCAAATAGCATCCTTTCCCTTTGAAAACCCTGGAAGGATCATCAAATGCCATTTTTCAGCTGGCACTGGTTTTCTGCCAGTCTGCTGATCAGATTTGTATATTCATGGGGCCAGCACAGTCGGTACAGTGTGCATCATCCATAATGTTGGTTCCCTACATTAACTTGCATAAAATTATAGCCTTTGTGCCTATGCTTTTTCCCCAGGTATCCAACTGTTTTCATGCTCTGGATTCTCTGAGTTGAACTGATTTCTGACATGTTCTGTGAACAAGCTGGCTGCGTGTGGATGCTATTTGACATAGTTATATTAAAGGATACTGTTTTGCTTTTAATCTGATTAATGTGCCTTGACAGTTGCCCCATGCAATGCAGCAGCATTTTTTAGAAAGAGCACAATCATGATTCTTGATGCTGTGAAGCCTCCTGCTGCAATAGCAAATGAAATGAGCTCAGGTGCTCTGTCAACAGAGGAAACCAAATGCTATTGTTTTTTAGTAAAAAGTCGCGCAAGTTGTTAGCAATTTTGCTACCACTTCTCACAGAAAATAAGGCAGGCATTTTATGTTTTTTTAAAAGAGCACATTGCCAAACCATGTATGAACCTATGCGGCAGCTATGTCATTATTTGTAAACAACTGACACCCCAAGTTTATTTTAAAGGCAGAATAACCCTGAATGAAACTAGATGTCTGAGGGAAATGGCAATCCTTATCACAGAGATCCGTAGGTCAACTGTCCCCTTCAGAGGGGATACCAGTGGAGAAGCCTGGTTCAGCTACTGGTGAATCTACAGGTGGCAAGCAGAGCTGTTGCATAACTGAATCAGAGGAAGAGTAAATTTATTTTACTCAATTTGGGCACCATATTAGACTATGAAGATAACCCAGCCTTCAACAACCTGAAAGCTCCCATCACAGCCATGCTGGGTAGTTGTAGTGCAAAACATTTGGAGGCCATATTGTTAGGCACTTTTCTTCCAACCACAGCAAAATGCATCTAGACACCCTCTCTTATTATTTATTAAGATGATGAGCAGGGGTCGACAACCTAAGGCCCATGGGCCACAGGTGGCTCATGGGGGTCGATTAACTAGCCCACGAGCTGCCCCCGAACCGAGCTGCCATCTCGGCAAGTCCCCACGCGCTGTGCTAAACCAGCGCAGCACAGCGCGGGGACTCACTTCTGCAGCGCTGGAAATCACGTCTGCACAGATGCCAGAAATTGCAGGCCACAGAGGGATCTCCGCTGGAGTGAACTGGCCCAGGCGAGGAAAACCTTGCCGACCCCTGATGATGAGAATAGAGGGGAGAAACAGAGGAAGCATTACACACGTTTCCACTGGTTTTCTTCTGCCTTTCTTCCACTGCTGTTAGATAACTTGGGAGAGAGCCAGGTTCCCAGACAGATCTTCTGTCAAATATCAAGTCTGGCTCAAGAAGAAACACAGAAGTCAACACTGGTTGTGTAGCAATGCTGGGAGTGTTGAACTAGGACAAGGAGGGCACAGGTTCAATTCCTCACTTAGCTATGGAACTCAACAGGTAAAATTGTGACAGTCACAATCACACAGCCTAATCTACCTCACAAGCTTGTTTTGAGTATATTAATGGTGGGCACGGCTGAACCATTACACAACTTTCAACTCCTTGGATACAAATGTAACAAACAAACAACCCCCCCCCCATTTAAAGCAGAGGAACCAAGCTTCTGATTTAAGCGTGGATTCTCCACCCATACCGTACCATAAAACTTTAAGAACAGAAGTGCAGGACCTTAGGTTCATCAGGTAAGAAACACCATATTTCTCCTGGTGTGGATGTTATTGCAGTTGGCTTACTCATTTAAGTATTTGCATATGCATGCACCATAGCACTGTGGAGGGGTCTCCTTCTCTTCTGTACTTTGCACAAGTAACCTAACCAAAATAATGTCTGTACTGGCTGTACTGTCCTGGCCCCCAGCAACATCATGAACCTTTAAGATTGTATCTAGTACTGCCAGTCCACTTGTGCAGTAGAATTTTCCCCATATCTCCACTCCCCATGCCTTTCAGGCCCCATAAAATCTGCTCCAGAAAGTCGAGAGACACTCTGGAACATACTTTGAGGGTGCATGAAGGAGAGGAGAGAAAGGGGAAACCCTATTGCTCAAGCAAAACCCTGTGCATCTTACATTAAGCACAGCCAAGTGGGTTTTTATTTTAACTGTTCAAAGTCTCTGCACACCACATTTCCAAGCAGAGCTCTTAATTCCTGTGATTCCTTTTTTTAAATTGTAAGCAGAAAGACAGCTACGTCCCCAACATGATATTCTGCCTTCCTGCAATGGATAGGTAGAAGCGTCATGCTATCTATTATAGAAAGGCAGAATATCATGATGCTTATGGTGGATCTAGGAGAGCTTGAACATAGTGCTAAGAGAAAATTGGTGTTTTAAATCATCCAGAGATATCTGAACAGTATTGAACCTGTAATGTATTATCTTGGGTTCCCACATCTAGAAGCAAACTTTAAGTTAATTTTTCATTTACAGTTTTTTGAGAGGACATCATCAATAATTCTTAAACTACAGAATGCATACTTCAGTGATTCTGTGAGGCACTTATTTTATACCATAACAAGAGTAACTCAAGTGTCAGATTATATTATATTACTATATAAACATTTGTTTACCTACCAACACCTAAACATTTTAATTTTGAATACTTTGGTCACAGATCAACATTAGCTGCACAGTTAAAAAAAATGCATCTTGCTTGACTCCTTGAATACAAGAAATTGACATATCATTAAATAAATCCACAGAATCAAATGCCTAGTTTTCACTGAAGGTAAGGATGCCTGGGCACTATATTCTAGACCAGGGGTGGAGAACCACATGCCAAATGTGGCCCTTCAGGAGAGTTGACCCTCAGGTGACATCCCACACTTGCTCTGCTTCACACCCAAACATCTTTGCCTGGCTGGAATGTGTCCCTGAACTCTGATAATTCCTCTTTATTGCCTGGATGGAGTAAAGAGAAGAGGGTGTGCAGCACTAGACCACTGTAGAATAGCAATTTTTATATTTGTTGCTATATCCACTTTGGCATTTGGCCCCATCCACCAATGGCATGTGGCCCTTGGAAGTTGCCCACAAAGTAATGTGGCCCTCAGGCTGAAAAAGGTTTCCTAGCCCCGCTTTAGATTGCAGTTTAGGGTGCATATAATTGAACGCTCCTCCAGATGAAAAAGTCCCTTTTGAGGAACCGGTGGCCCTTCATATTTTGTTGGACTCCAGCTCCCATGAACCCCCGTCAGAACTGCCAATGGTCATGAGGTGATGGCAGCTGTGGTCCAACAACATCTGAGGGGCTCCAGATCCTCCATCTTTGCTCTACAGAAAAATGTGGATTTGAGGGACGAGAGCCTTCTCCCTCACATGCTACCTTTCTATGTGGAAGGAATTTTGTTCAGGGGACAGGGGAAGCTAGAGCAGCTTTCAGTCCTATACGCTCCAAGCTGCATCCTGAAGTGATATACCCAAGACCCAGATTTACCACATCAAGAATGCTTGTGGGGCTGGGCTGGCCCTGTTTGTCTTTTCCCTTCAGGTTCAGAGGACTCCTCCTCACCTCCAGCACCTGACAAAGAGGAATCTGATTCCTGGCCCCTAACGGTTTCCATCTTAGGCAACAAAACGCCTTGGGCTGGCCCTGCTGAATACTCAGTAAATAATGTAATATTAACACTGTAGGAAAGGGAGATGTGGGTTGGCTGCCAGCAGCAGTGTCCAACTGCTCTGTTGCTGCTTCTGACATGAACAAAATGTGGTTTATCAACCTTGCTCTACTTAGTTATGGCTAACTCCAGAGAGGAATGTATATTCTTGAGACCATTCAAGTTATTTTTGGCTTCCATTGTCAAACAGCTTTTCCTTTCAGCGCAGCACAATTTACTTAGGCTTATTCAAGACCTGGATATGCTGATGCGGCGAAATAAAATAAAAAAGAATAAAGGCAGCGATTATTTTTATACAAACATGTCTCAATAGGTGATGACCGCTCAAGTGTGGAGAAACATCAGTGCTGGGTCAATTTTCAGGAGGGCAGTCTGCAAATGCACAATGGCTGGTCTTGTGTGCAAAAACCACAAGCAGCGGTGAAAGCAGATATCTGATCATTTTAAATAAATCAAGGTAATGCAAAAAAACAAAAAGGACATTCAACCATAGCAGAAATTATAAGAGCAGCAATATGGCTTGCTGAGTATTCCTGGTGGTGGTTGTTTTAAAGCTGTCACTCAACTGTCAAGTGGGGGAATGCAGTTCTTTCATTACAAAAATGACATTAATGAGCTGTGTGTGCGATTCCCATGTTTTTACCACTTTTCCCATTAAACTATTTTCTGTGCTGGTGAACGGCTTGTGAAATTGTCTCTCCTCTGAAATAAGTAACATTCACAACTGCAATGTGCTTTTGGCATTCTACAAAAAGTGGGAAGCATTTTCAGGTCATTGCCCAGTCCTTTGTAGATTTCTCTAGTTATTGCAGATGTTGCTATATTCTTTCTTTAAAGTTAATATTACTGAACTTGTTTCATTTTTCCTGTGAGCTGCCTTGGGATTTTTAATGAAGGGTGGTATAATGGTGTTTTAATTAAATAAATATATAATACTTAATGAGGGTCACCCATACTTGTTTCCTTCTCCTCCTCTGCCTGCCACTTCAACAGAATTAAGAGGAAGTGGCAGCAAATGTTAATACCCCTCTGATGAACTCCTATACTCTGATGTAGCTCAATAAACCCTCCTAGAACTTCTGGAAATCTCAGAAGAATAGCGAGTAAGCATATCCATAAACTATGAGCAAGCATATCCTGTCCTTTGTCTTTGAATAAGCATCCAGGACATATAGCTGGTTTTCACAATGGTTCAACAGGACTGAACTGGTTAAGACCTTTAGTAATGTAAGTTCAGAGTCCTTAGGGAGGTGGAACTAGCCTCAGAGTAATTTTCTGATTGGCCAAAAAGGCCCCTGACATCACAGATGGAGCAAATTTCATGGTAGGGTCAAACAACAATTCATCTTGGGAAGGAAGTTGGCTTCTACTGGTCTCTTATTCCTATCCGTATGTGAGACTTTACTCTCTACTTTTGACTTCATGGAAATGTCCAAAGATGCTGACTCTCAGAAGTTCTCTTCTACAAGGAACTCTGCATATCTTCTGAATCCCAAGAGCCTGCTCAAGCAGATAGGATGGAACTAGAGCTAGATTGGCTTTATTAATATATTTGAATGCGGCCTTACCTTTTCTTCCTTTCCACATTTTTCCTAATACAATTAATCCAATTTGGACATTTGGCTTTGTTATGTTTTAAATAGCAAGCAGCTATTTACAAACTGTTCCTAGAATGCGATGGTAGCTCTGTCAATGTTATTTATTTATTTATTTTTACACTGCGGAATAAAACTAGCCTTTTCCATGTGTCTGTGATTCTCTTCGATAATAATCTAGTTAATCCCATATTTGGTTATGATTATATTACCAGACAGAGCATTCCACACTGCAAGAAAATGCAGAATAAAATAAATATAAAGCAATTATAGTTAGAAATTAAGCTTCAGGATAAAATCTAAGTCATGTGACCCTTTAGCAGCCCTTTGATCTATGAGACCAAAATTTGAGTTGCAAAATGTACATTCAATAGCTTCCATTTGTTCTCATTCCCTAAGACTGAAGATGTGCCACAATACAGTATTATAACAAAGTTCTCACATCTGCTGATGTAACCACAGTCTTTCATATCAAGTATTTCTAGCTTAGTATATATTTGATGACAGGCTTTATTTATACTTGGAATTTTTAAGGTTTTAACTTCTTTTTTGTTACCAACATCTGACGTTTATTGACAATTTTAAGGTATGTTTTGCATTCTATGTAAACTGCTTAGTGGTTCTGACAATTAAGCACTATTAAAAAGATGACAACAACAACAACAACAACAACAACAACAACAACAACAACAACAACAACAACGTATTCTGCATGAGCCCCACTGGAATGAATGGAGAGCTGAGCAAGAAAAAAATATTTTGAAACACTATGGCCACATCAACAGACATACAATACCTGGCATTTTTAAAACCTCGGTGAAGAAAAAGATTGACGGTCCATTTCTCAAATAAAATCATTAGTCTCAAAGATTTCTGAAGGAACGTCCAAGTCTCATAGCTTTCATTTCCATTCTGTAAATTAATTCCTAACTGTAATTTCTTCCAGTTATTTTTGGCAGAACCTCCTAAGATGGAATGTTTTGTTTCTTTCTTCTAGCCCAACCCTGTCTAAGAGGATAATCTTGAAAGCTTGCAGCTGTAGTTGATTAAAGCAATTAAATCTTTTTTTAAAAAAAGCATAAGGTATCCCCAATTAATTGTGCAAGCCGTTTTTTTTTAGAAAAAATATTATTTAAATGCAAGCTCTTATGAAAGGTGCAGGTGGCAAGCACAACCTGAGAAGAGACGTTTCCCGGTACAGTAGTACCTCGGGTTAAGAACTTAATTCGTTCTGGAGGTCTCTTCTTAACCTGAAACTGTTCTTAACCTGAGGTACCACTTTAGCTAATGGGGTCTCCCGTTGCCGCTGCCGCGCGATTTCTGTTCTCATCCTGAAGCAAAGTTCTTAACCTGAGGTACTATTCCTGGTTAGTGGAGTCTGTAACCTGAAGCGTCTGTAACCTGAGGTACCACTGTACTTTCATTTATACAGCATACATAAGGGAATGTCTCTTCCAAAATGGCACTTACTGCATGCAACGCAAGGGTGGGCTAACCTGTTTTAGGCCCAAGGACCACAATCATTCTTGGCTAACTCTCTGGGGGCTGCATGTCAGCTATGAATGTGGCCAACACAGAGACATATTCTCACATGCACACACACCGTGTACACAGGCACACAGCCTCCCCCACCTCAACTGACTTTTGCATCCCTCCCTATTCTTCAGGTGACTGAGCCAATGAGCAGAGAGGAGGCGATCTGCATCCCCATTGCAGTGCTGAGCGAGGCAGCTGAGGTTTAAACTGCCAGTATGGGGATGGAAACCACTCCATCCCAGCTTGACTCTAAAAACAAAGGCATTATGCCTCTTTGTTCAAAAAACTAACCAACAAACTGAAACTGACACGGGGACAAATAGAAGAGGCCGCCTTCACCCTGGTATGGTTACCCTTTACCACATACACAGCCCAACAAGACAACAGTAGTAGTAATAATAATAATAATAATAATAATAATAATAATAATTCATTATTTGTACCCCACCCATCTGGCTGGGTTTCCCCAGCCACTCTGGGCAGCTTCCACAAAGACCAAAAATACACTAAGATGTAAGAACTTGCCAACAGCATTCAAATCAATCTGGCTAACCTGATCCAAAAACACGAAAACACCCCACTCACACACAAAAACATAGTTCACCACAGCCAACCAAAGACAACCAACCACACCCTAGGCCGCCCCCAACATCTCTCACAACCAAAGGAATGCAAGCGAATAGTAAAGAGAACTCACACAAGTGACGCTGACACAAAACACCACACATACACTAAGTAGGATAGAAGCATTGCCACCTACCCCATCCCACTCACCATTCCCCCCCTTCCCCCTTTTTCTTCCTAATGTAACACTAATGTTTCACAAGAAATGAAACTGATTTGTAGAAAACACAACTTGAAAAAAAGAGACAATGCATGTACTTTTTAAACTAAGAATTTTTTAATAAAAATAGATTTTAAAAAACTGACTGTTTCATTCATATGCAAACTTATGCCATATTATTGATTGATCTATTAAAATAACTCAGGCTAATGAAGAATGCTTGCTTCAGCTATGCGACAGCCCTATTAAAAAAACCTCATGTGGCCTAATATGAGGTTAATGAGATGACTATCATGCTTGTGTGCAGCTGCCTTTATTCCAGGCATACCTTCCCCATAGACAGGACACTAGGTAAGGCAGAACCTCAAGCTGATCACCTACCCGATCTTAAATGCATCAACAAATTCAAAATGCCAGCTGAAATGAAAAGAATTGCTTGAGGGGGTTCTTCTTGTTGCCGCTGCTTGTTTAAAAAACAACAAAACTAATATTGAATGCAAGTACCGTTTCTATTCTCCATCTCTAAAATTAGGTAAACCACCATATGGTTGCTTCTTTGCAAAGCTATAATTTCCCCACCCCCCTCAAATGTTGACTGAGATTCTGGCAGTTCTTCTTTAAACATTAGGCCTAAAATATAAACAAACAACTCCAGTAATCATTCATTCGAAAGATCCTTTTTTATTATTTTTTCTCAAAACACAGCTCTCCATAATGAAAAGGAATAAACATGAACCAAGATTGCTGTAGTGCAACCTATAATCCTCTTGATGGAGGAATGGGGGGGTGTCAGGGGGGAGCACTGTCGCCCCTGAAGAAGCAATGCTTGATTTCTGGCAGCTTTTTTGGAACTGGGCTGGTGCAAAAGCAGCCATCGAGGGAGATCGCTGTGCTTCCTTGCCACCCCCACAACTCCAAACAATATACAAGGGAACAAATGTACGGCACAGCTACTCAACTAGGAAGTCTACGGGGATGTTCTTCCCCAAGCAACTGCGCACATGGTGAAAGGGAAGAGACAGAATCCTTTACATCTAGACAAGGGATCATTTGTAGAACGATTCTATCACATTTCTTAATAAAAACAATGGCTGGCATTCACTCTTGGGGGAGTGGGTAAGCACTCTGAGACACAGCCCCTGACACTGGGATGCCCAGCCTCCATTGAAAGGGATTTGGGTGTGGGTGTGTGGGTGTGTGGATGTGGGTGTGTGGGTGTGTTATAGAGCATACAGAGATGCATTGTGTGCTCCCAAGAGTATCTGCAACTTGCCCTCCCAGTGGGAATTTTCCTAGTTTTAAGTAAATGGGTTAATTCAGCCCTTGGCTTACAGACAAATACAACAGTATCACTGAACCACTGAGCTAGAGGGGACCCTGAGGGTCAACTAGCCCAACCTGCTGCACTACAGGAACCGTTTGCCCAATGTGGGACTTGAACCAACGAAGCTGAGATTCAGAGTCTCATGGTCTGCGACCTGAGCTATGTATCCCTACCTGTAAGGTCAAACAAAAAGTGACGTGGAAGGTTCATAACTGGGTCTTCCAACTTATTTCTGTTGACACTTAAAAGCAGGTATGAGAGGGGATATAGACTGAGATTTTCCCCACTGGGATTTACTTTTCCCCGCTGTGCTCTTTCTCCAGTTTGCCTCCTTAAAATAGCTGTTAATTTGTGGGGTCTCGTCTCTTTATTCTTTCCACGCTTTTTAGTGGATGAAACTGGATCAGGTGTTTTATATTTTCTCTGTGTTTCTCTGTGTTTTTATTGTTCTATTTTTCTATTGTTAAACCTAATAAAATATTATATTAAAAAAAAAGAAACTGGATCAGCTATGTGATTAAGACACAAAGATTCTCAAAACTAAAATCCATTGTCAAATGAAAATTCTGGCAAATCAAGGAACACAACCAATTCCTACTGAGAGCTAGCTACATTATTTGGTTTTTTTATCATAAAATCAGCACATGGAGGTATCTTTCCCATACAGCAGTGAAAGATACCAGATAACCCTCTGGGATGATCATTAAATCAGTAAGAAAAAAGCAAGTCATGGCAATACAGCCACATGTTTGCTTCCACCAAGATATTTCTCTCTCTCTCTCCTTTGCTCAAAGGTGATCACCATACTTCATTCCTTGTTCCTAATGATACCAGTGGGTGTGCTTTTGATGTTTTCTCCTAGTCAGAATGATATATGGCATTATTCACCCCACTAGTTGGCTTTCTAGCCTTGCAAACAAATATAAACATTAGGGGAAGAGAAGCAGCCACCTGTAAAATTGGTGAGAAAAACAAATACATGTCCTCCAACGCAGACCCAGACTGGCAATCTTGCAGCCCTTGGAATGCTAGAGGGGCTCGTGTACTCAAGGGTTGGGGTATGTGTCAATATCCGTGGGGGGAAACATTGCATCAAATGGATCGTGCCCGTGCACAGTCCTTGGGTTTATTTCTTGCATTTACAAAGTGCTACTTTGGTTTCACTGGCTGGTATTCTGGGAAACAGCAGGAAGATGAAAGGTTCTTTCTTACCCATCAGTCCCTTAGCATGGAAATAATAATATTTGGTGTGTAGTATGCTAAAAAGCTTTTACACAAGGGGAAGACAGAAGGCCATGATCCTTTTGCTGCAGATTCTAGAGGAGTCTGGTGCTGAAATCCGAAACACAAGAGCAACCTCAGTGTTGATTTTATACTCCACAGAATCTGCTACAGGATATGCTTCCCAATATCCCAGTTAAATAAAAGTACTTGTATTTAATTTGACAGTGGTTCTTAAGCACAGCTGCTTCTGGAAGAAGCCCCAAAGGTCCCCATGGGATTTTTTTCCAGAGTAAACTATGTAGGATTGCACCCTTGGCGGATTTGAATCTAAACAATTTGACTTAAACTGGCCAGCGTGAAAGGGCGACAAAAGCCAACTTCTCTCTCTTTCTTTCACCACCTTTATTCTGGCGGGGGGGGGGAGACCCCAACCTAAAACAAAAGCCTATTATAAGATTTAGAACTACCAAAGAATAGGGAGGGGTAAGACTCAAACTTTACAGTATCATATCTGAAAGATGCACCTTCAGGTAGAACAAGGAAAGGGGAAAAAGGGGAACAAGGAAAGGGAAAAAAGACAAGCAATAACAATCATGGGCAACATAGACACATTTTGGGAGAATGTATTCATTTTCATGAAGTCTGCTTTCTAATGCTTTGGAAGGGGTAGAATTTTCTGTGCTTAAATCAAGAGTAGTGGGTTGAAGTGGAAACATTAAAGGAGCAAACTTCAAGCCACACACACTGGGGCTGCAAGAAGTGACAATTTTCCTGTTTCTTCTTACACTAGTGGTCAACAACAGCTTTTATCTGAATGCCTCAGCTGGATAAGAAGCATTCATCACATTTTTGTTGTTGTGGACCAACTGCAGATGCTATGTATTCCTAGTATACAATCTGAACTGGGACTGGTGTGCTATAAATGCCAACGCCAGTTCTTAATCCCAATTCATTGTTGTCCCCAAAGCAATGAATAGAAACTGTTCTGTACACACGCAGGCATCTATGCTTCATCTCCATTGCTTAGGCCATGTACGTATAGTAGTCAGCAGTCGTTTCTCCCTTTACCACATATAAGCATAGGGCAGGATAGCAACCTTCTTTGAGCAAAGACTTTCACTGGTGGCCTCTAGGGCTAGGTGATCTATTGGTACATTGCCCAAAAACAGTTTGAAGTCCATATTGTGATATCGGTTTCATAGTTCTTGACCTGGCAATATATCGTGAATCATGATGTGTGTGTTATGAAAAATCACAATGTGGGGAAAACCGTGAAGCCAGCCAATGCCTCTACATAGCTCCATCCTTATTTCAGACACTGTGATATATCAGTATATTGTGATGTTTAACTGGTGATATATCATGAAGCTGAAAACAAGCTCCATCCTTATTTCAGATATCGTGATATGTCAAGTATATCACAATGTTCAGCTGGTGATATATTGCAATGTTGAAAACCAGATCTTGCTCAGCCCTATCTAGTGACCTCTGGGAATATGATTTGTTTGTATGATTCTTCTAACTCCATTTTTTATTTATATAGTAAAGACTTTCTCTAACTGAAATGCTTCAGACTGCAAGTGGGGAAGGGATTGCATGTGTGCTGCCTCAGGAGAAAAAAAAGAAGTTTCTTGCCCATAGGAAAAGAGCATAATGAGGAAGAAGGTTGGGATGAACCCACCTCTTGTTTCCTATATGTAGTAGGTGCTTTAATGCGACAGCAAAAAAGCAATCCTCCTTTAGCGTGGTGTAGTGGTTAAGAGCGGTAGTCTCGTAATCTGGGGAACCGGGTTCGCGTCTCCGCTCCTCCACATGCAGCTGCTGGGTGACCTTGGGCCAGTCACACTTCTCTGAAGTCTCTCAGCCCCACTCACCTCACAGAGTGTTTGTTGTGGGGGAGGAAGGGAAAGGAGAATGTTAGCCACTTTGAGACTCCTTAAAGGGAGTGAAAGGCGGGATATCAAATCCAAACTCCTCTTCTTCTTCTTCTTCTACTTGCAACCTGAAAGAACTCAGTCCAAGGAAGGGGAAATTGCCATTTGATTCTCCTGAATGTATAAACTGGCCTTGGCCTAGTTCACTGTGATCTTTGCTAGAAAAATGGCTCCACTAGTAGTCTAGACAGTCTGGAACTACCTTGCATCCTTTTGGCTGCTTTTCCCAACCACCCCCTTGCTTCTGTTTGCCAAGCTTTGGACTGACTCCTGCATTCTTGTCTTGACAACTGGATCTTGCACGCCTGCTGTAAATACTATGTACAAAAACTCCAACTGCCATCCTATGTGCTCTCCCAAGTCACCCTTTGCGTGGCGTGAAGAGTGAGTTCTCTACATTGCCGAACACTGTGGCTACCCCAGCTGTTTCTCTAGCACTTGGTGCAGATGTAAGCTCAGATTGGTGCTGCTTTTCTAGTAATATAGCAATGCTGTATTATTATTAATGCAATGCTACAGAAGCTGCCCACGTATATGTGCTCTGTCTCCTGGCTTGACAGGACTAGGTCTTTTATTAATGCCAGAAGAAACTAAGGGTTCCAGCATGGTGTTGTGGTTAGAGTGCTGAACTAGGACCTGAAAGAACAGGGTTCAAAACCCCGCTCAGCCATGAAGCACACTATGTGACCTTGGGCCTGTCACTGTCTCCCAGCCTAACATACCTCACAGGGTGATTGTCAAGATAAAATTAGGAAGGAGGAGAACCATGCAGGCTGCCTTGAATTCCTTGGGGGAAAAGCTATAAATATAACAATAAATAAATAATGAATATAAAGTTGACAATAGCTTAAAATAAATAAGTGTTTTTGCAGTGAGCACTGATGAGAAATGGAATGTATCCTAAATAAATGAATTTTCTCCAAGCAGAAAAGTATATGTTGATTATCAGAGGACGAAGGAAGTTTAGCAAACTCACATTATTTAAGAAATGGGTGATGCACTGGAGTGAAGCAATGCTACACAGAAAGATGTTCTGCTTGTTTTGTTTATTTTTGCAAGATGTCTGCCTATCATTGTCCTGGAAACGATAGAATAATCTGAAAGCAAAACAGGATGTAAATATCTCTGGCAACTGACTAGAAGCATTACTTCAAAAAAGATTAAACCATTACAAGATTACAGCACTGTCCTTCATAGGACTATACATATTTGCTTTTAGAAAGTTGTGTTTCATCATTGGCACAACACACCTCACTTTATCAGTGATGCAAACCTACATTCACACTGCCTCCTTTCCATAGCTGTACTTCTCAAGTGTCTGCATTTAAGAGCCCTCTCTGAAAAATGTGAATACCTAACACAGCACACAGAGAGCAGGTCATACCAAAACTCAGCCACAGGTAGGATTGTGAGTAAACCACAATAATGTGTAAGCTGAAGAGAGACCAAGGACTGTTGCATGGTGGTCATCTTCCTACCAACTTCATGTTTCATTTAGAATGAACATGAAAATAAGCTTCTAGCCCTTCTAGTTGGTGAGCAGTGTTTGAAATCAGCCTGGCGCCAGACACGTTTTGCTATGGGCTGGCAGGTCCAATTGCGACTACATGGAGATTTCTGGGTGCCAGCTTGGCAGCCACAGTTTAAAAACCTCTTCCTTAGTCCATCGTTAATATCGTTTCCATTTCCACTGTGTGGGTTTCTCCTTCCTGCACTGGGACAAGTGAATTGTTGTAAGAGCAAGCTACAGTCAAGCAATGTAGCTGAGATCACAGAATCATAGAATTGTAGCATTGGAAGGGACCCCGAGGGTGATTTAGTCGAACCCCCCAGTGAATAGACATTCCATTGTGCTGACTGCAACCTAGATTCAAGATGCCATTTGGCGCTCAGCTTATATACCTGAATTTCTAACACTGTAGAGATCTCACAAGAGAGGAAGGCAGTACCTGCCTGTCCTTGCATCAGATATCACTGCTTTCTACCTCCCTCTAGATCACTGTTCTACTAAGTATAATATCTAGTGCTGAGCATCAGCACCACAGTGGTGACTTCTGCAGAAACGGCTATCTCCCCAAGATCACTGCAGCCTTGATCAACAGCAGTCCATTTGCAGACTAGCCACAGGAACTTTGAGATGGCTGTGGGATGTCCTTACTCAATATCCTAAGAACAGAGTGCAAGCTCCACAGAAAAGGAAATGTTTTGAATACAGAAGTTCTCAGGTTCAATCCCTGTCACCTTCAGTTAAAAGGGGATTTTCATTGTTGAGCATGCTCCCTCTTACGTGAATGTAGGGTTACTCTCAAGATTAACACTGGTCTAGGTGAGAGCTAGGAAAGAAGTCTGGTTGGTGAGAGACATACCACCACCACCTGCCATGGTGGGACAGACCTTCTTTGGGGCAATTCTGGAGGCCTGTTTTGTTGATAAATTGCTACTGGACTGCATTGGGTTGCAATGTTTTGCTTTTAATAACTGGCATAGTATTCCTCTTTTTAACAGCTGCTATATATTACTTTAAAAACACCTGGGTGTTGGTGTTATATAGCTCCTGATGTTCTTATTCTTCCCCTTTATGAGAAGCACATGCATTTTAACAAGCTTAGGGAGGGCAACGTGGGCCTCCCAATCATCAGCATTCTCGGTAGGGGCGATAAGGTTGTTGTGGAACACAGATGGGCCCATTAAGGGAAATGGGGATATTTTATTTTATTTAAACTTCAAGGCTACCCTTCATCTGGAAAGATTCCTGGGTGGTTTACAAGGAATTAATAAAGCATAATTAAAACCATGAAACAAAGCAACCGTTTAAAATAATGCAATACAAAATGGGCAAATAACAGCAGCAAACATAATACACCCATACACCCAGGGCTTCCACAATCTAAACGATTCCACAAAGGGCCAGGATGAACAGGTATGTTCTGACTCAGTGTTGGAAGCACCAACTGCACCTCCAGTGGAAGAGAATTCCACATTTGGGACACCACTGCAGAGAAAGATCTTCCTAAAGGGTGTATCCCTCTTCTCTTATGATGTTTGGATTGACAGAGCTCCATGCTGCATTTTATTCTGCCTTGGAAACAATGTATGAACAATTCTGGCTTATGCATGGACAGTCCAAAACACTGTGGATGGTTTGTAACACTGTTGAGATGCTCAGTCCCCACTGTCCTCAGGCAATTGTTCATCTACTTAACCAAATCAACCTTTGTATTTAATTTACCTTGTGCTGCACTACACACTGACCTCATTCTTTCTATTTTTGACTTCATCCTTGTTGTCTCCTGAGTTAGCCTTCGGTTTCTCATTCCCCCTGGTTGCAGTACACAACAGCTGTTGTTGATTTCTGCTGCAAATGCTCCAAAGATATGTTTTGCAAAACAGACGGTAGCATTACGTATGGTCTGTTAGCATTTTTAAACTGTGCCTACAATGGATACTGTTGTCCCCTTCATGCAGTAGAACCACCAGTAGTTTTTCATTCACTTTATTCCGAAAAAAAGGTGGCTAAGCTACCGCATCAGTACCTCCAGATAAGCAAGTCCACTTGGAACCATTCTAACGATTGGAACCATTTAGTGAAGGACCAGCCAGCTGAGATCAGTGATGTGCAAGCAAGATTTCAGGTTCCATCCTTGACATATGATGAAAAATCTCACAAAGATGTAGTCCAAAATATCTGGAAGGCAACAGGTTGGCGAGGGCTATGCTATACACATGTTTTCTGCAAATTATGATGTGTAAGCACACACCACAAATCAGAGGGAAACAAGAGATAGTTAGAAACACTGAAATGCAGAGGATTTAATGTGGATGCTTTGTAAAAAGTGAGAGAACAAAAGGCTGAAATTCCACCGGGGGGGGGGGGACAGGATTGAAACATGTTCTGCGACAACCAGAGCCTTTGAGGCTGGGGGAGAAGTGGCTGGCTCCATGCTCCCTTTCTTCTACATTGCATTTCCTAATGGTACTGTGAGCGATGGGTATCTCTCTTTGGTCCCTCCAAGCTTCCAAAAGAGACACAGCCATCTTTTTTGCCTCAGTACTTCCCGGTTCTCTAGGTCTCAAGGCTCATCAGTCCCATGTCCCTTCTAAGGGTCATTGTGCACATGCCCCAACCAAGTACACCACTGATGCAGGAAAAGGACAGTGGGGAATGCAGAAAGAAATTTAAAATGAACATATTCCCGAATGAAGACAGAGTAAGCACACATTCATGCACCATTAGGTTATTGAAGCCGGCCCAATCTCAGTAAAAAGCTAGCCATAATGGTCAAAGAAACTCTACGGAAAAAAATAGTTATGTCTTGATATAAAACATGATAAAAGCAATAATAAGATCTTCCCTGGTTATAAAACCAATTTAAAGTAAAAGGCCTGTGACAAATGGAGCCTATGTACATGCAGGCATTTATGATTTAAAGCACAACTGGCCAAAGACTTTGTACTAGTGAAACCTACACCAATTTTATAATTATCTTCAGTGGGACATGAATGCGATGCACTAGGCATAAATCACATTTTACCGGTAATTGCATAGCCACCTCATCTTTTCTGCACGTTCTGTTGATACATTAACTCCCTGCTGCCAACTTCTTGCTGTTCATATATCAAAGCCTTCCCCTTGTCCTTGTCCCCACCCCTGTACTCCATTTAGTTCATGTAGCAATCTACTTCCCTGCTTTCTGTGCCTGTGGACAGCTAGCATCCCCAGGTGGTCTCCCATCAAGACAAAGGTCGGGATGGAGCCTGCTTAGTTTCTAAGATCAGATCCATAAATGTATCTCTGAAATTGCCAATTTCTTAGGAGTTATTGGTCAATGCAGCTCCAGTTTGTAGTCAGCACAAATTATGACAGCCCTGTACATGAGTAGAATTTACGTCTGACTCCTTAGCAATGGTATCTCGTAAGGAATCAAAATTTGCAGAGGGGGCCTTATTGGTTAACCCTCTTCTTTGCAGCACACAGACAAACATTTTCCCTCCTTTCCATATCCAACCGTTAAATCAGGGGTGGGAACACTCTGCAGCTGGAGGGTTACATTCCCTTGTGGGGAATCTTCCAAAGGTCATATGCTAGCGGTGGGTGGGGTGAGAGGTGAAAAGGAGGCAAGACAACATATGTGAATTTGACATGTACACTGTGCTATGTTCCAGTCACACACAAGTGTGTTTCTGAAAGCACACATGCACACACCTCCATCCAGGCAAGCTAGACATTATCATAGTTCAAGGACACATTCCAGCCAGGGGGTGGTGAGGGGTGTGGACTAGGAAGGATGTGGGGCTTGTGGAGCGCTCCAGGGGTTGGAGAGAGAAGCTACCATCTAGTGGACCTACACAGAAATATTGATTGCCCTCAAGTCATAGGAAAGGTATCACAGATTTCAACAGCATCCCAGTTTCTGATTTCTTCTAACTGGTAGGTGCTCTTCTAGCATTTTCAGATTATTGTTCTGAAGACCCCCCTCAGCCTACAATCCAAGAACTTTTTGGATTGCCAAAATAGTAGCATCCAAATAACGTTTTTCCATATATTCTAGGTCTTGTATTTAAGAAGCCCTGGAGGGTTCTAGTTATGCACTCTTTAGAAACCTGTCAGAATTAGGCTGTATAAGCCGACAGAATATTATTTAAAAAGTCAAAACAACTGAATGAAGACCGCACCTGCCTGTTGGCAAGATGGTCTAAGATACCAATAGCATGAAACACTTATTGCTTATGCGTATTTCTGTCCTATGGGCTCTCTCTCGCGCTCTCTCTCTCTCTCACACACACATTCTGGTTTCCTATAAATCTGATCAAATCTTGCGCAAACATTTTGATACATTGTATATATTCTTTTAGATGCAGTGATTATTTATTAATTCAGTTTAATAATGTTTTTGAAATCATTTGTATCTGACCTTTCAGGCCTTTCTCTAAAGCGGCTCACAAGAAGACGGAAAGAAAACATGACAACATCCAGCCAAACCAAGTCCAGAACAAAATTAGCCAAAACGCAAGAATAGAGATCAAACATTCAAACCAGATTAAAAGCCAAGCAAAATACAACAAAGTCTCAGCAACTCACTTAAAAGCTTAAAAGGGAGCCAATCTAATCTCTCATGGAAGGGAGTTCCACAAATGAAAAGTTTCTCCTAACATTTCGTTGAAACTTGCTTCAGTGCAATTTCCACCTGTTTCCTGTGCTCTGGAGCAACATATTCTGCAGAACAGCCCTTCCGACATCCAAACGCCCCTGTCACGTCCCCCTTTAATCTTCTCCACACCAACCACACCCAACTCTTTCAACTGTTCCTCAAAGGACTTAATTTTCACACTCCTCGCCATCTTGGACACCTTCCTCTGGACATGCAGGAATGACATGATCAATGTAATGTCTGTACATTACAATGTCTTACAATGTGGAACTCAGAACACCATACTTCAGATGCAGTACAGAACAGAGTGAAACTATTACTTTTCATAATCTGCTCCCATTAATGCAGCTTAATACTGCATTAGCTTTTTATCGCTCACATTGTGTCACTAGCCCATGTTCAGTTTATGATCAGCTAAGTCACCTAGATGCCTTTCATGTGTACTGCTGTCATGCCTGGCAGCATCCTATATCCTATATCCTATATCCCCATCCTATATTGAAGATTTTGATTCCTGGTTCCAAAAGGCAGGATTTAACATTTACCTCTATGCAGCATTTGCTATAGCATTTCCTCTGTGTAAGGAAAAAGAAAGCACAAAATAGCACAGGCATGTGGGTTTAGAAGCATAGCTTTAGACTACGGTCTAGTTCTCATTAAGCTAGTAAACCTATGTCTGACTTACACCTCTTAATTGCAAGTATGCCTCAATATTTCTACTTGCAAGAGAGAAAGGCCCAAAGGGGTAACAAGGCAAAGAAAAATTAGTAAGAAAAATTGGAAGGAGATAAGCTATTAGTGTGAAACAAGCCCTTGTTGATGCATGCTTTGTGTGTGCTTATACTTTGGTGTATCTTCTACATAAGGCATTTTTGGTGGATGTTGAGTTTTGGTTCCCTTCATTCACTAGGAGAAAAATAGTTGTCAGTTCTAAGGTGGTAAAACAGGAAGACTCAAGACAAACCTGTTCATCGTACTGCTCTCATGAAACAATTACACTCTGAGAGATTAACCAAGAGCTTATTTGTTATTAGTACAAGGACAAGGGCCTATATAATTTGCTCCCTGTCCTAGAACAAAACAGCTATTGTACCGACTGGCAATTATTCGGAGGACTGTGATCAATTACACTGCAAACTGTTTCTGGTGTTTAATTGGGTTCTTAACCATTTAAACTATTAGATTTCATCTTTAGGCAAGTCACTTTAATCAAGGTGGAATTGTTTTCTAGCTATTACGGCTCAGAAATGCAGCCTTCATCCTCAGTACTTCTCCCCTGGGATAACTAGTAGATTGTATAATTCAGGTTTTGTAAAATGTTCCAAGATATGGTCAGATTTGTTCTCGTGTTGAAGGATCTCTCACAAAAGCAAGCAGGTAGGTAGTTTGGCCTTCTTAGTACTCTCCGACCCTTCACAGAAATTAATGTCAGCCTGTGTAGATTCACTCCCAGAAATCAGTTTTAACAGTTGAGCAGAAGTTAAAAGCAAATTAGTTTTCCATTTTGCTGAACATGCTAACAATTTTTGTTTAATTCACAAAAACATGAAGTCACTTGCACGTAGAAAGGAGTCACTGGGAAGACATATGCAGAACCTCACACTCCATTTTAGTAGGACAGATTTAATTCTCAGGCAGGCATACAGAACTCTACGAAACACTGTTAAATAATCAGAAACAACATATTTTTTATTTAAAAAAAAAGGGTGAGCAAAACCAATCCTTCAAAAATCTTCACACGAACACCAATTGTAGGACCTCTTCTCCAAGCTACAAGTAATTCCAAGCCAAGTAATTTGCTCTCTGGTGGTCACTCTCAGCATTCTTCTCCAGCGTAGCCCCTAACACTACTTTCTTATACATCCCAAATCCAAACAATAACCTTTTCATTCTGCCTCCTCACTCAATCTCTCCCAAACAACCATGATTCCAACTCACTTGTACTCTCTGGCTTGTATCCAACCAAGTTTTACTCAGAGTTGGGCGGTTTGGCTGGTGCCTTCATCATACACTTTTAAACACCAGGCGTTCCTCTTCAACCATGCCTTTGGCTAATTAACATCCGCTACCCTTTTAAACGTGTTGTGGGATGGGAGAGTATCGGTTTGTTTTTGCTCTTATTTTTATTATGTATTTTATGGTTTTATAGTGTACTTTTATGTTGTGAACTGCCCTGAGATCTACAGGATGAAGGGTGGTATACAATTAATTGATTATGGACCAAAAATAGTCATGTTCATTAATTTCAATGGTCCTATGATGAGTAGGGCTAGCATTGGATACAACCCCCTGTCTTATTCTCTAGATTCCCCATGGCTTTTTCATTCCAAGCAATGCTCAATTCTACTTTTAGAATTGTACTAGAATCCCTGTGTATTCATCTCAGCCCTAAACAGAAGAGCAGGCAAAAGCCACAACTTGTTAGAATCTCAGCAATGAGGGGGATGGGACTGGGGACTGCTCTTTAATTAGTTGAAATTGCCTGCCACTGTTTGGCCAATTCCTCTAATACACATATTGAAAATGCAATTATATTATTTGGTTTTATGATTACGTTGTACACCACTCTCGGTATTTTTAGAAGTACAGGCGGCTTTCTCCAACCTCGTATCTCCCAGATGTTTTTGGCTACACTTTCCATCATTGCCATCATCTGCCATGCTGTCTGAGGCTGATGGGAGTTGTAGTGCAAAACCTCTGGAGGTCCCCAGGTTGGGGAAGGCTGAACTAGGAGAAGCACTTCTGCTGATGCAAGGCACAGCCCCTGATTTCCACCAGTTCCTCCTACCCAACAGCCCCCTATAAGCTTCTCCTGAGCTTTGGGTGGCCTTCTGTAACAGCGTGGGACAGAGAAATCAACTGGATGTCATTTTTATGACATCATTCTGTACTGAATTCATTACAACCCTTTGCACATACAAGACATTCCTCTATACATCATTATTTCCACTTTGTAAATGGAAATTGGAAGCTGAGGGATAATGGACTTGGATAATGGACTTGATAAAGCCACCCAGTAGCCTGGTTTGCACATAACACTAAGATATAGTTAACATTAATCAAGCTTTATAAACCAACAACAATTTACGAACATGGTTTATCTGTGGTTAAGAAACTATGGTTTAGCTCCTGAGCTGGGTTCTGGCAATCAAATTAAAGTATGGTATAAGTGCTATGCGCAAACCAGGTGTGTTCATGGATGAGCTGTGATTTGATGCCTGGTCTCTTACGTTAAACTCCCATGGTAAATTTCTATATATCAATCAAGATTGCCCCTGATCAAAATCTAAAACAGTACTTTTATCGCCATTTTGGACCTTGCTTTAAATCAAGCTCAGAAAAGCTTTTAAACCAAGTTAGGGTTAGCATAAGTCTGCTTTAGAATGAAGCATTCTCTCACAAAATACAACAAAAGACTATGCTTCATTCCACACATTTTTATATTGGGACGTGTGTGCCATTTTTAAAGAGATTTTTGGATTGCCCGTAAGAGTAAGCCATTTTCCAGTTTCAGGCTCTAACCATTATTTAAATCTAATTACCTTGCAGTAGTGGTTTTGTTTTGTTTTTTAAGAAAAAGCACCACCACAGCTGCACTGTGGAGGCTGTCATATTCAATTGCTTATGGCTCTATGAGTCATTTAAGAGGTCTCTGCTCCAGGCATTCTATGTAATCTGTTATCAGAGGGTCTTCTCTAGAATTGGAGAGGAGCATGATTGAGGCAGGTTTCTACAAGTGGCTTTTATTGGAATGCTTTCCATTATAATTCTACTATACTATAAAGTATTCAGCAGCATTTAATTTCCACCTGCATTTTACAAACAGATTCAAAGGGACACTATGCCCACATTTTCCTGCAATTATAGCCAATATGATTTTTTACAGCATAAGAACAGAAAAATATAACTAATACAAGCAGGCAGTAATAAATTAAATACAAAAACAAAACCAGTAGGATCAAACAAAACAGTTGCAGAATCAGTCCTCATATCTTGGAACATGAGTTTCACTGCACAAAGGCTTCATTCTCAAAAGACCTGGTACAACAATAGTACTTTTGTTTGCCTCCAGAAAATAAAATAAAAATAAAAATAAGGAAGTGCTTATGCCCTGGGGGATGAGCAGCACTAGAGTAGCACATTAGCAGCTTTTTAAAGTTCACACACCAGAATGGTGCTGACAGCAGAAACCCTATATTCTGATGTAGATGTTCCCAATATGCCATCTCCAATCAACTTCTATGGAAGTTTGCAACACAAAAACATCCTGTCTCTGGCATGCCCACTGTATCCCCAGTTCCTTACATATACACATTGGATTTCATACCTGTACACAGCCCACATTTTATGATGTATACTTTGGTCCCTATATATTCTTATGCAAACATGTTGTCCAATGTGCAGGTGTCGGGAGAGCTCAGGAGGATAGCAGTGGGAGGGCACAGGCCTCACCGTGCACCATTCCTGATCAAACTTTGGCATGCATCTTACATTTCCTTTTTTATTTGGAACCTGTTTGGTCTTGCTCTAAAGGTAAGCCCAGGCATAGCAAATTTAGTGCCCTGCAGGTGTTGTTTGACTCCAGCTCCCTTTGTCCCTGACCACTGGCCATGTTATCCGGGGCTGAAGGGAGTTGGGGTCCAACAATATCTGGAGAAGGTAGAGACCATGTGGGCTACATCTGCTTTCTCTTTTAAGACAACCAATGCATACATTACAGCAAGGCATTACCAATGATAAAGATTACGGCAAGGCATTGCCGATAATAAACTTTAATCCATCACAGTTATTTACTGAAGCAGGCGGGGCGATGGCAAGCAGCAATTCCATTTATTTTACTAAGGCTTTTCTGTAATCTACCTATTTGGCACAAATGCCCTTTTATCAAAACAAACCACTGTGTTCACCTTTCTAAACTGAAACTTAAGAGCTTGGCATTTACTCACCTCACTGTTGTGGCCCCTTAAATTGAAGTTGATGCGTTGCGGAGTGTTCCGGTCTCTTCTACAATGGCTGGAGGTGAACGTAACACCCACAACTCCTCTGCCATTGCCCGTCGCCAGCCAGCCTTCCTCATAATATCGCCTGCGGCAGACAGGCTTCTCCTTCTCACTTTTAGGAACCCTGCCTTTCCAAGAGAGGCAGAGGATGTTGGAATCACTACAGAGAACAGGCCCATGTTCCACTGCGGCATACATGCTTTGCTATATATTTCCCTTTTGGCATAAGAAAGTACTATGTCTAGTGCAGAAAATGTAAATCTGACGCTTCTGTTTTATTGATAAGTTCAAGAGTTTCGACAGATCAGAATACGAAGTGGGGAGGAGAGAGAAGGTCAGTTTTTATAAATATCCACCAAATGCATAGTGAAAAATTTCTCTATAAAAGATGACGACAGTCGGCTAAGAAAACGTAATGCTTAAAAAAACCAAAACAAAACCAGGTTCATTTTGATTTGGAGTCATTGGAGTGAGGGTACACTTATCCTTTGGAGAAACAGCTACTGCAGAAGAGGCGTTCAAGGAAACGGCAAGCCGTCTTTTTGCTCAATTGGATATAATCATCGTACAGCCTGAGATTTCCAGTATAGCATGATGCGATTCCAGAGACAAAGGTTTGCAGATGTGTGGGTTTCAAGTAACTTAAGGCTTTAAAAAGATTTCCTTCAGTTGGATTTTCACACGTTCATAAATATCGGACATTCATCTTTCCTCAAAGCCACCCTCTGGCAGATCTTCCCCGTCAGATGAAATTTCCGCTGCTAAAGCTGAAATAGATTGCATAAAGGGGTGGGGGGAAAGGCACACAGACCGTGCGAGACCGAACACCAGAGTTCTGGGCAGTTACCAATGTGCCAAGTCAGGTGGGAAAGCCCTTTCTGAACTCAACTGCTCACTGTTCAACCCAGCAGTCTCTGCAATCCAAAGGCTGCCCCATTTCCTTTGCGGCTTCCCCACCACCTCCAATGGAGTCCCTGTTTATCACACTGCCTTGCCTGCTTCCTCACAACTCACAGCCCCATGCAGGCATGAAAAGAAAAGCCCCTTTGCACTTAGCTGTCGTTGTGTTCTTGTTGTTCCTTAAACACTCTGAACCTTTTAAGCTTCTCAAACAAAGACATTCACCTCATGTAAACTCCAATAGTTTGGGCTGTTTTTATTTTATTTTATGCCTTTGTCTTTCCCCTTTTTTCCACTAGGAGAGAATTGTAGGACTCGCTTTTCATCCTCTTGTTAAAAGAAGTGCCAGAGCTGAAAGCACATCAAGTAAGCGATTATTTGCAGATCCTGATGGATTCAAGAAGGCCAATTAGAAATAGTCTGGGGAGCCGCACAGAAAATCCAACTTCCCTTTCCTTCTACGGTTTCCCATCATGCCTCCTCTGCACATCCAATAGGTTCCTTCCTTATTGATATTTCTCCAGAGTGCAGATTCATAATTTTAACACATTTGCAGCTGTAGAATGCGTTTAAAAAGTGTTCCAAATGCTTTGAGTAATATTTATTATCAAATATTTGTACCATGATACAAGGAACCCAAATAAGAACTGCATTAACAGTAATCAGGAGAAGAAAAAGCAGCAAACTGAGCTGCAAAACTCAATACAGGATGATAAAGTCTGTGAAGCTCAATCCCTAGATCTGTCCCACTGCTCCTAAACTTGCCTGCTTCCAGTCATCAGCACATGATTACTTGTCACAACTTAACAGGCGGACATATGAAAACCCCACTGCATCGATCAGAGTCCAGTGCAGAAAAGCACCAGAGATTTGCGCATTATTCCGCTTTCAGGGATGCCAATATCAATCTCCCCTCCACTCAGACTGTTTTATTTATTTCATAGAGGTATTTGTGTAATTTGCTCTGTGCAGAGGGTGTTTTTCTTATGCTGCTTCTTGGAAGGGTTTTTTCCCCACTTGCCACAGACCGTATGGCAAACTGACCACTAGTAGCAGATGGCATTCCATGGGATTTTGGTCTTTGTGCTGTCAGGTCGCTCCATCTGGTGCTTGAATTAATTTTCATCCATGGCAAAAACTCTCCAAAGTATGCAATTGCCAGTCTGTGGGTTTGCAGAAATATGTTTGTATATATGTGTGTGTGTATGTATATGCATACATACAGTATGTACAGGCACTCCCTCAACTTGGCAATTTGGGATGCATCTGGTGCCGCAGTTTGGCTATGGCAGTCTAGCAAGCCATCTGTCACTTATTTGAGTTGGGACTCCTTGGGTGCTTCCAATTCTGTAAAATAAAAAATAAAGAATTATATATACACACATGTACCGAAATAGCAGGACTGTACAACTGTGCACATTGAAACTGAGGGTGCCAAATGAGATGGCAGTTCTTGTTCAATATCATGTACTGACAATATACTCTCGTTTTACAACTTTGGTGTGAAAAATATTTCAAAACATTTTTTAAAAAATTAAATCACATAACATGCAGGACCTGAAAGTGACACAATAGGTTTTAAATAAAAGTAGGAAAGGTGGGTGGGTAGGGTAGCAGAGTGGGGAACATACATTATAGCGACCACTGATTCCAAAATGATGAATGAAACTTGTCAGCAAGTCTGTAAACTGAGAGACAGTGTAGAGTGTTGGACTAAATCCTGGAAGACCAGAGTTCAAGTCCCTGGACTCAGCCATGAAGCACACTGAGATGGTCACTGCCTCTTAGCCTAATGTACTTCACAGGGTTGTGAGAATATCATCAGGAGATGACACGGAGAACCATCTACTCCACCTTGAACTCCATGGACGAAAGGAGGGATATAAACGCAATAAAACAAAACAAAATAAAACAAAGAGGAATAAACGGGTTGTCAAGCCTCCACAAATGAGTCTTTTGGTTAGCACAAAGCAAAACAGGAAGAGGAGATAATTATTTCTTCAGCTATTATTCCTCGGATAAGAAGCTTCAATTCTTGGGATTCCTTCGACAAAGTATTTCTCAGCAACTGCTACTTAACACAAGACTCAGCGTTAGCTCCAAAAGATTAAAAGGTCCTTTTCTGTTTGACTTTAAACATTTGATTCTCAGAAATATGAATAAACTGCTCTTCAGTCACACCATTACTTACTCACACTGTCCAGGGTTGTTGTTGTTGGTTTTTTTTTAATTATTATTATTACTACCACTACTACTACTACAGTAAATGAATTTGCTCAAATATGCCTGGTATTAAAAAAGAGGGCACTATAATCCCCTATCTAATACTCAGTATGTTCAAAGGAGCTTTAGTGACTTACCAAGTACAAAAATGGGAGAGAAATAGAGAGCAGAGAAAGAGCAACATAATAATGTTCTGCATTTGGAGATGGAAAAATTCATCCCTGGGTGTATCAGTGTTATCAATTTTTAATATGTTAAACTGAGAATATATACCAATCACATCCCGTCTCATTCTATTGAAATCTGTGGTTCTCCAAATATGGAACTGGGATTTCCTAAGAAGAAGAGAAGCAGTTGCTATGTAAGGCCCAAGCTGCTCCCTGATGCAATCTATACTGTCTTAATTGGAACCAGAATAACAGTGTCATGTCAATGTTGTGGACAAAACAAGTTGACTGACAGTGCAAGAATCTAATAGTGCTAGCTCATGTTCTTTGCTTCCTTGTGCACTGTCTCCTCTAGCATCCTGATGTTAGCATCCTGATTTTCTAGCAGATACCTATCATATCATAGAACTGTGAAGTTGGAAGGACCGAAAGGGTCTAGTCCAATCCCCTGCAGCATCAGGTATGTTATTCTCAGTCCAGAGATATAAATACATCAATAATCTTTCTACTAGTCAACTACTAGCTAATCAGCCCTTATTTTACTTTGCCTTAATTGCTTTTGATCATGGCTAGTTACACTGTGCAGCAACCAGCTCATCCCATGTACTTATTCACTGATATTTTATATTTTCCGAGTTTGCAGGACTACTGATCTCATTTACAAACACAGTAGCTGCCTCTGCTGACTTTTTCTGAAAATAATTATCTGATTTCTATCGTTGTTATTAAATTTACAAACACAACAGAAATACTAAAACCAATGATAATAAACACAATCAATAGGTGAAGAAACACCACATTATGCAAATATGAGAGGTCTAGCAGATTCTGCCTCATCCAAAGATGCCACAAACACTTTAAAACTTCAAATTAAAGGCCAAAAGCATAGGTAAAAATGAAAGTTCTGGCCTGTCGCCTAAAACTAGTCATCTCTGCTACAAATATAGCCACCTCTTAAAAGACAACCTTTTGGTAGTGTTGTGGTAAATGCAGGATTCTCCTAAACTTGAATACCACACAGTTTTTTGAAATGTTAAAAACAATGTTTTAAAATGTTAAAAAGAAAGAACAGGTCTTTGCTACATAGTTGAAACATAAATATTTCCCAATTTTAAACATAGGGAGCTAACTGATGTATACCTAATTCAGCCACTTATCCATCTAGCTCAGTATTGTCAACACCGGCACTCAGTACTACCCTATTCCAACAGATTGTTCAAAACAGACCATTTTAATCTCATAGATTGTGCTTTACAAACTTCTAGGTAAAACAGCCCTCCTCTCTCCCTCCATCTTTTTCTTCTTAGCTTCTAACCGAAAAGAACAATTATTCTCTGCCAATCTTGGCAGAGCAGAGAAGCTTCTTTACAGCCAATAAACATTAATCCCCCCCCTTTGAGTGGTGTTTTTTATCCAATAGAAATTAAGTATTCTCAATCCCTTCTGCTGTTCCATCTCCTCTTTATCCTCATTAAGTGGTCCACCAACCCTCAGAAATTTTCAAGGGACCCAATAGTGGGGGGGGGGGAGAGTTTGGAAACTACTTATCTAGCTCAATCAATAATTCAAATTTACTAGAAAAGCAGACAACATTTATTTTGAATTAGAATATATACTGCATGCATACTAAAACTGTACACAACACTTTTTGTAAATTAAAAAATAAAATAGAAATAATTTTAAAAGCAAAATTAATGCTTACTCTTTTTCATTCAAATGCTAAGAGCCAAGATGCTCCTGGAGGTAGAATTCTGGAGTAGAGATCTAGTTTCAAATACATGCCAGGTCATGAATTCTCCAAGTGGACTTGAACAAGCCACCAGTTGTCAGTATTCCACTTGTAAAATATGAGTAACAGTGACCTAACTTAAAAGTTTGTTGTGACAAAGTCGCAAATGGGGATTTAAAGTTCTCCCACCATCAAGCAACACATGATGAGCTGGACACTCCACTGATATTGCTAGACTTGCCTACTCAAACGCATGACCCACTAAGTTCACTGGGGCTTACTCACAGGTAAGGAGGTATGGGATTGCAGCAGAAATGTTTTGTAACACTCACAGAATCGTCATACAAGATACACTGGATTCTTTGGAGTTTGTGCATGCATGCTCCCCAGTGTAGTGACAGGAGAACTGAACATCAAGACTGCCGCTTTTGATGAAGCCAGTAGCAGCTCTTAAAAGTTCCCTGTTGCTTTGTTCTCTGCCTAGAAAGGTGGCTAGGTATAGGTGTCCTAGTTTGATACTTAATGCTCTAGATTATTTGTTAGAGTGCACAGATGACCAATGATAAAGCTCAGAACCCCTCCTCCCCAATGCAAAAGTGAGCACTTGTGACTTTTTGCAAAAGTGCTCTGAAACAGGTTTCTTCCCATTTCATTCCTCCTGCCAAGTGAAAAGCTGGCAAAAGGACTTACAGGCCTAGTTTCTGGTACTACACAAGACCCCACGGTGCTTACAAATGATCAACAGCTGGCTGGCACTGTGCAGAGGAACCCCACACAGTCACTTTCTCTCATCGACTATCAATCTCATGACTGCTATCTGCTAGAGAGTCGCAGCTTTGGCCTTATCTATGGGAGAAAAGAAAAATGTTAAAAACTGGATACAGTATATATTCTGTCATTTATTTTTATATTTATTATATTTAGTGGTTTCCAATTAATACCTTTTACCAGCCAAAGCCAACCAAACTGTTAGAGGAGAAGACCTAGCATGTTCCTGATTTATCCCCTTGTACTCACTACAGGTTAGAAGAACACACATTTCTAAGCTGCCAGTAGTGTGTGCAAGGGAATAATTCAGGTGGAATCCACATACCTTTGAAATCGAAAGCAGAAGCTCATAATGCATCTGGAATCTGCTCTGAAATTGTCAAGTGGTTACTGCAGTTCACAGCAGGCAAAAATACCTGGGATTCAATAGATTTAGGTAAATATATTTAGACCATAAATTTTAACATATTTATTAGAAAGACAGTTCCATTTAAATAAATGGGACCTTCCCCCAAATGTAAGGCTTGTATGTTAGAAATTTCCACTGGACAGCACCCAATAGGCATCCTTCAGCACAACTCTTGCAATACATGATGTCCAACAGCTAATACCATACTCAAAGGTATTCTTCCACTTAATTTTGTTTGTATGTTCATTAGTGAATTCTTAATGTTAATTAGTGAATTCTTTTTTATTTTATTATTTAATAAATTTCTATACCACCCCTCATCTGAAGATCACAGGAAAGTTTAGAATATAGAAATGCAACAAAAACAATACCCTCCCACAGTTTAAAAGGCCACAGAGTGTTTAATTAGCCAAGGGTCTTGGAGAAGAGGACTGTTTTTGCCTAGTGCCTAAAGATATCTGGTGCTTAAAGAGTGGCTGGGAAAACCCAGCCAGATGGGTAGGGTATAAATAAAGTTGTTGTTGTTGTTAAGCAAAGTGCATCAGGCAAGCCTCCCTGGGAAGAGGGGAGCCACTGCAGAAAAGGCCTGTTCTCATATTGCCACCCTCTGGACCTCTCATGCAGTGGGTACATGAAGAAGGGCCTCAGAGGATGATTGCAGAGTCCGCAAAACATTACTTCCATCCCTTCTCCAGACTCACCTTCACTTTCCTCCTTTCACCTCCCCTTTTTCACCAGGGCCAGCTCTTAAGCAACTGTTTGTCCATTTTGGTCTCCAGGGTAAAAGAGAACCCCCTTTTTCTGGATGTCTGTGCAGGCAAATAAAGGTTTCTGTATACTTTTAGGCTCATTAAGAGGCTTCTCCTCAGCAACAGCCTATGGGTGGCAATGTATATTACTGTGAAGGCAGATGTGAAGAAACTAGATTTTAAATAATGACATGTGGCCATGTCAGCTGCAGGTAATCAGTTCCTAATTTTAGAATACCAACCCTGTTGACATCCACTTTGCTGATTAAAACCTTCTAATCAGCCCCTCTGGCCTATATGACCTGATAGAAGATGGCTGATTTTGCTTATTAACATTCCAGGAGCCTTCTCCTGTTTCTCCAAGCCCACATTTCATATAAATGTAAGTACGGAGGACTTCTGGAGGCTTCAAAATAAACAAAGATGCTCTGATAACAGGAAGAATATTACATCTGATACAATCATCCTTATGAGGATTTTCTGTGACTACATGGCGGTATCTCACCCACACATTAAAAAAAATAAAAAATGAGGTGATAGCTTGGTTGTACAAGAAGAAAGCTGCTATGCCCCTCCCTGCACATGGCCTTCAAATAAATAATAAATAAAAAGTACCAAATATTTGGTAACAATGTCATCACAAACAATATCCTGTTGGTACCACAGTCCATCAAGCAAACATGATACTAATTTATGAACTAGGTCAGGAATATCATGTCCCCCTCCCCTGTCCCCCATACAAGATATACATTGCACACTCAGAAAATAGAATATCTCCATGACAAAGGTGCTCCTCTCAGGGAAACTGGCCATACCATGTACAACATATGAGGGGAAATGTGCATTTATTGCATTAAAAGAAAGTAAAGAAAAAGATCCTTAAATATTACTTGCACAGTTGCTTTACACAGAGAAGACGTTAAAAATCCGTCCTTCAACAGGGAAGGATATTCAATTTATAACACTTTAGGGCCAGTAAAAAGAAGATACTTTCCAATTATAGTACATGAAACCAGCAGTATTTCCTACACAGAAGAATCTGAAAGCAAAAGCGTATGCAAAATATTCAATTTTCTGGTTACGCAGAACAAGGCAGAATTTCCTCAGCAGAAATAGTCTTATACTGTAAGATCTCTTTTTACAAAATGATAATGCTTTTGCCTACATTGCACAGAAATAATGCATGGAAGTGAATATACTACCTAGCTTTTGGACTTGGCAGATCTGGACTTGGCAAGCGTGCATAGCTACAATCACACTGCACACAGAAAAGCCCCACTAGTGCGGCATTTAAAACCAGTAAAGTATTATGGATGATACAACTCCACAACCAAGCACTGTACACTGAGTGCTCTCTCCACAAGACTGTCCACTTCTGAAAATGCTTTTTGTTGTAAACTGTCCCGTGATTCTTGGATGAAGGGCAGTATATAAATAAAATAAAATAAAAATAAATAGTACTATTCCAGAGTCTTTCCCAATGCCTCCTGCTTCTAATCAAGAGGCTCTGAGAAAATCTGAGGTTCCCAAAGACAAGTGGGAGGAGAGAAGAGGGAAGAATCTATGCATTATCTCCCACTCAATCAGTTGTGGAAGTCTACAAAAGCAAAGGCATTTATGTGCTTTTCCTTTGACTAGTCTTCCTCAAAGACTGGAGGAAAGGAAGCAAAATTTGTGATCCTACTTTTAAAAGTTGCTTTCTCTTCTCTCTCTCTCTCTCTCTCTCTCTCCCCCCCCCCGCCCGCCAAAGCAACTGGAGCTTCCAAGTACAGTGGTACCTCTGGTTACGAACTTAATTTGTTCCGGAGGTCCATTCTTAACCTGAAACCGTTCTTAACCTGAGGTACCACTTTAGCTAATGGGGTCTCCCCCTGCTGCCGTGCGATTTCTGTTCTCATCCTGAGGTAAAGTTCTTAACCCGAGGTACTACTTCCGGGTTAGCGGAGTCTGTAACCTGAAGTGTTTGTAACCTGAGGTGTTTGTAACCCAAGGTACCACTGTAAATGCTGCTTGCTTCCAGGGAACATGCACCATCGCAATTTACTTTGAATGTATCAGTTTAGGGCCCCCTTGGCTATCTAAATTTGTTTTTGGATGGGTAAATCTTTGTATGATCTAATTTAGTATGGAATACACAGAGTTCAAACTGCAGGTTTGTTTTAGTATAATACTGTAACATATTGTTGAGGAGTGCTCTTTTTATGAGGAACTTGGGATTTGATCAGCTTGAATAAGAAGCTGATAATGCTACATACAGCTTGGTTTGGTTGCTTTAACTGGGTTTCATCCATTAGAGGAAACAAATTGAAAAACCAATTTCACCTCAACACATCTTGTACAGAGACACAAAATATGCCCAATTGTTTAACCAGTATTCCATGTTGTTCCAAGCTGCCTGATTTATTTGGGCAATTTCCTTCTGAATTAATAACATGTGTTATTTATATCAATTTATGACACATGCAAAGAGATGTGAAGCGCATAATGGATTAAAAAAGAAAAGGGGGAAACTACCAGCAAGGTTTAATACCATTTTGTACATCAAGCTCTTGAGCTGTGAAATCGTGATTAAGATTTAATGCAAAGTACTTTCTGAGGCCTCAAAGTGACAAACAACAAAGAACTGAGAGCCATGGCCATATCACAGCTGCATTTCAAGTCTTGGTTAGTTGGTGAACATTATGCTCTGCATTTCACACAGCTGATGTTGATTGGGCAGATGCTAGGTGGATAAATTTTACTATACCTGTGTATGTTAATGGGGTATTTGAGCAGGCTTCATTGTACCTACTACTTACTATACAAATGATTTTTTCATGATTCTGTCCATCAGAATGAGGAGCAGGTCAGATTTTTTTGTCTAAGAAAAGGAAACTGAACAAGGCCAATATTTCAGGACAGCTGTAGCCCAGATGCCTTTGTAGCCTGTGAAAGCTCAGAGATCTTGCCATCATCATATCTTTACAGGGCAGTGACCAAATCAATTGTTGTTGTTTAGTTGTTTAGTCGTGTCCGACTCTTTGTGACCCCATGGACCAGAGCACGCCAGGCCACGCCAGGTGTGGATCAATTAATTAAATCAATTAACAAAGACAAAAACTACCTATTCGAAGAGGACCATCAGAGTTATTTGAATGACTATCACAAGTTATTTCCTTTCCTTTCCTTAATATATGACGAAGATAGGGCACCTTCAGTTTATAAGCCATGTGGACTCTGCTCTTCAGTGTTCCCCAGCTGGCCAGGATATAAAAAAAAAAAGTAGGCAGGACCACACCATGTATGAGAGAAACCTAGAGCAGCCTTATTATATACAATGGCTATCGGGACCGGAATCCGTTCAGATGCAATGCCAGCACTGGAGATATGTAGCTATATCAGGGTAGAGGATAAAGGCGTTGCTATTAATTCTAGGATAAACAATGACTTTTGCAATGGTCAAATAAAGGTTAAAGGCTTCTCCATCTTCATTGCTAAAGATAAAGGCCTAGTTGCTTGATATTCTTGACTTTACTTTTCCTCTTTAGAAATTTAAGCACCTGGTAAACCACAACAGACGGTTAATAAGCTGTGCAGCCTTTTGCAACATCTCCAACCTTCAAAACCTTGTTGCAGAAGTGACAGGGGAGAATGCACAAGCAGAGGTGCTTCCAAGCAACAGCTGATGTTTTTTAACACTACGGTAGCACTAATCCAGGCTTCCTCAACCTTGGCCCTCCAGATGTTTTTGGCCCAGAAGTCCCATGAGCCCTAGTTAGCAGGACCAGTGGTCAAGGATGATGGGAATTGTAGTCCCAAAACATCTGGAGGGCCAAGGTTGAGGAAGCCTGCACTAATCCCAGTCCTGTTCAGTGCTAATTGTGCATTACTTAGTCCCCATGTAAATGTAATCTGTCCATAATTAAAAGAAAGAGTGGGAGTCTGATCAGAACTAAAACTACAGCAGAGTTACAGTCTGGACTGTTTGTCTTGCCTTGGTAATGGACTGGATGAGAGACAGTAAACTGAAGCTCAATCCAGATAAGACTGAGGCACTGTGAATGGATCATTCCCTAGGCTGGATGGGTGGAAGATTGCCTGCTCTTGAGGGGGTCACACTCCCTCTTAAGGAGCAAGTACGTAGCTTGGGGGTGCTTCTGGATCCACTACTGTCACTTGAGGCCCAGGTGACCTCAGTGGCAGGAGTGCCTTCTGTCAGCTTCAACTGGTGGCCCAACTACGCCCCTATTTGGACAGGGATAGCCTAACTTCTGTGGCTTATGCTCTGGTAACATCTAGGTTGGATTACTGAAATACATGGGGCTGCCTCTGAAGACAGTTCAGAAACTTCAGCTGGTGCAAATCCTGGCACAACTGCACTGGCTGCCAATTAGTTTCTGGGCCCAATTCAAAGTGCTGGTGTTGCGACTTCCGGGTTTAGCGCCATCGGCAATGGCGGATTCCCTCTGAGCTGTTGGGACCCGCTCCGTGGAAATCAGGTCAAACCGCTATGGCGAAGCGGAGACCCTTTTTAAATCACAGGCGGGGTGAAGCCTGTGAACGTGGGGCTCGGCGGGCACCTTTTGTGCCCCCCAATTTGCAAGGGGACCCGATTATGGGCTCCGGAGCGAAGCGGGCGAGTGGCGTGGTGCTGAGAGCAGAAAGCTACCTCCACAGAGCGAAGCCGCATAGCTGTTGCCGGAGAGCGCTGACTTCTTCCTGAGACAATTCGACTCAAAAAGCAACTACCTGTGAGTAGGATTAATTGGAGAAGGCAAGGGGGGGGGAAAGGACTTTAAATTTGGCACCGAAGCGGGAAGGTATAAACAGGAAGTCTGCCTTCCGCTTTTGTATATAGATTAAAGCAAAGAAGCTGTAACCTAAAGCGGATTTGAAAGGACTAAAACCCCAACACCCAAGTAAGTGATACCCTCCTTTGATGCAGGAGAAGAGGGGGGAGAGAATTGAACTATGTTTACCTGCAAGAGAGAGGGAAGGAAATAAAGATCTACTGCTCAAAACCTGGGAACGAGAGGACAGTTATGATTATTATTTTACTGTTAGGCTGTCTGTCAGCATGCATTTTGCTATGTTTTTACCATTGATGTTTTGTAATGTGTTTCTAATGTTGTACACTGCCCTGAGAGCTTTTGATAAAGGGTGATACATAAATTGAATAAATGATGGTGGTGATGATGATGGATTATTCACTGGATGTCCTTGAGTTCTAAGCATTACAAAATGGGGGGGGGGATTTTTCTCTGCCCACATTCTGTTTGCTAATACTTCCATGGGAAAAATATACCATGCATATTTTTATACACCTCTATCATATCCCATTTCAGTTGCCTTCTCTCTAAATTAAAGAAGCCCAAATATTATAGTGTTTCCTCATACAGGAGATGTTGCATCCCCTCAATCATTTCAGTTGCCCTTTTCTGAACCTTTTCCAGCACTGCAATCTCTTTCAATCTGTTCCTCTGCCAGCCAGCACAAGAAACAAATGGGATTCACCAAAGAGAAGACAAAATTACATTAATTGCACCACCACTGCTGCTGTTCTAAAGAGGGGACTTGTTTTTAAATGGAAATTTGAGTGCCCTATCACTGTGAAGCCAACAAGGCAGTTGTGAAACTGACATACAGTGGTACCTCGGGTTAAGAACTTAATTCGTTCTGGAGGTCCGTTCTTAACCTGAAACTGTTCTTAACCTGAAGCACCACTTTAGCTAATGGGGCCTCCTGCTGCTGCCACGCCACCGGAGCACGATTTCTGTTCTTATCCTGAAGCAAAGTTCTTAACCTGAGGTACTATTTCTGGGTTAGCGGAGTCTGTAACCTGAAGCGTATGTAACCTGAAGTGTATGTAACCTGAGGTACCACTGTACCTCCCTCCCCACCTGCTACACACACCTTGCCCATTACACTGGCAAGTTGAATGGAGGGTGGGGAAGGCAATGATAGACGCGCTGGGAGATGACAAATAACCAGGGTTGCATGCTGTCACCGGCCACATCAAAAGCTGCACTTCAAGACTCGAAGAAATAGTAGTGTGCTCCCATCTGAAAGCTTTGTTCTGCAGTTGTGTCCAAAGCGCTAACATTTCCTAAAAACTGGAGAAACAACTGCACTGCAAGACACCAACAGGAAAAAGATATGAATGCAACCGTGGTGGGGAAAGATGTCAAATGATTTTTCAGGAATTGTTCCATGGGTGAATAGTAGGCGAGTGGTGAAGAATTTCCATGCTTTCTAAGCCTCATGTGAAGGGGAAACATACACACCTGTTGATGTTGAGGACTTTGCATCTAAGCTATTGCATTACTGCCGTGCAGCTGGCGCTCTTGTCACCCGCTAAATGCAATAACGTTATCACTTCTTATCTCTTCACTAATACTTCCATGGGAAAAAGCAATTCAGTCTAGAGAAAAGAGCATGGCCAAATTGCCTTAAAAGCCTTGGGCATGGCTTCATATTGATTATTGCCAGCAGAACTTCAAAAAGCTTTACCAAGTTAATACATTCACATAATTCCTTTGCAATGGACAAGCTGTTTCAAAGCTGATGAATCACATTAATGGCACGGTAACAATACGCAGCAATTCAAGAGACTGTTGAAGACAGGAAAGTTCCCTAATCATACTTAATGCACAGCATTAATATCCCAGGATCATATTCCAGGGGATTGTTACTCATATAAAATGAAAAGGAGCCTTGTTTCTCAGCCATAGCCATAAAAAATGGCTGCTGAAACCCCACATGGCATTTCAGCCCCGACTACTTCACAGCTGGCAGCCTACAACTGGCACCATCATTGCTAATCAGACTTTTTGCTAACCAATAATGTACAGCAGCAGCAGCCTTGCCAAAGAATATTGTATCCCTGATCACCAGTGCAAAGCAGGGGACAGGAAAGGCATGCAGACATACGCAGAGAATCATCGGTTTATCTGATACAGACCCTATCACAAGGCTGGGCAAGGGACCTTGAATTAGGAATCTCTTTCAGTTTAGAGAATACTTTTATTCTGCCATCTGAAGCAAGAGAGATTGGGGGAAAGAGAGAGAACATAGGAATGGCAGAAGGAAGATATTCAACAATCAGTGACAAAACATCCCCAACCCTGGAGAAAGGAGAAGCACCCCATATTGCCCAGGCAGTATTCCAGCCACTCACAGCATGTTCAGAATCTGGTAATTCAAGGCAGAATGTGACAGTGAGAATTTCTTATTTATTTGTAGAAACAAATGAACAGCCATGACCCAAGTTCCCTACAAGGAACTAATTTGTTTGTGGGCAAGGGAACTATGGATCCTAGGTATTTCGCTTCAAAACTATGTAAAGAGGCATAATGCCAAGGCCCCAAATTAGCACCCGGCACTTCCAGTCCCTTCACTTCCAGAACGTATACAGGAGGAAACTAGCAGTCAACTCACTAAAATGGGAAAGTAACGGCTGGATTTACTTAATAAGCTGAGGCAGGGAGAGGGGGGAGAAAGGGAAACAACTCTGGTAAAATACAATTTAAGGCAAGTATTTAACCTTAATCCAAAAAGGAGGGATGAATCTCAATAAAATTCAGACTCCCAGACGGTGAAGCTGCTGCTGGATAAATGCTACCAGGTTAGGTGGTTTCATTTTTCTCCTGCTCTCTTAGGTTCTGGATGATTCTTTTTGCTAATTCTCTCTGTCGCCTCATCCACCCTCTTTACCTCTTTCAAATGTTCAAGCCTCCTTCTCTGAATCTCTTCAACTCTCATTTCTTAGAATCTCCTCACCATCTCCTAAACCACCTGCTACACAAAGTGCCTTTTAAAGGGCAACCTACCGCAAGAGAATGGGCCTTCCACAATAGACCATTACACAATTGTAGCCTCTGCTTTTGTACAACACATACACAGAAAAACACAATTTCTTGCTGCAGACCCTAAGAGCAAAGTACCCTTTTTTCATAGCTTTCCTAGAAATAAGGAGCAGGGGAGCAAACAACACAGAACTAAAGAAAATAAGGAAAATCAACTGAAACCTTCAATATGCTGCTTCATAACATCTGGAACAAGATAGCTGGTGCACAGCATAGGCCTTGACATGCCCAAGAAAGGATTATTCGCCAGCCATTTAGAATTGGGTAATTAGAGATGTATATTAATTACCGAGAGATTTCCTGGAAGCTGCTATATATTGCCAGGAGTCTTGAATCTTGGGGAAGCTATGGGTGAAAGAGCTCTGGGTCAGAACCTAAGGCAATGGTTACAGAGTTTTCCCAGGTGCCTATCTAGATGAAGCAACGTGGGCAGATGTAAGCTATAAGCTTGAGAGATAGGAGGTTACTCTAAGTACCTAATGCCACTTGGGAGAAAGCTTTTCCACCTTTTTTTTCAACACTTGGATGAATGTTCCTTTCACGGGGTAACGTATACCAGATAGTACAGCTGGTATTAAAACAGTTTTCTCTCCCCCCCCCCAAGATACATTAGGAAAGCAGTCCCTAAATACATCTGTTTGCTTGAAACATCCTAAAAGGCAAATTTTATTACTCAAGAGTGACAGATATACCATTTCTGTTTACTCCATGTATGTGCATGTATCCACTCTTTCCAATGAATGATCAATTTTGCTTCATTCTAACTACAAAGCGTGTCAGACGATGTATTTATCAATAGCCAGAAAACAGGGTTTGGGGCATAATTCTCTCACAATTGCTCAAGCGATGTATACAATTGCTGAAGCAATTACTTCCTTCACTGTATGTTCTACTTTCAGTTCCCAATATTAAGCTTTGATTTTCATTCCTATTAGATTTATGACACCAGCTCTATGGATTCTGGTGTTCTAAGCATACCTAGGACAGGTTCTTCATATTAACACTTTTCAAACCTATTGTCAACTAAGGTCAGAAGCAAAAGGACATGCAGCTATAGTTCTGCCCAATCCGACTAGTTCAGCTGTAAATGGAATGTAAAAGGAATGTGTAGGCATCCAACCTGGGCTTTGTGGCCCAATATGCTGTCACTGTGGAGCATGGAGGAACAAGTGCCCTCTTTAAGTAATCAATCAATCATTTTATTTGAATGCCACCTGTCCAAAATTAAAACCATGCTCAAGGCAGCTTACAACTTATAAAAACTTACACAGCTACAAACATACCAAAAGTAGTCCTAAACAATAAACAAAACATCAGAAAGCAGGCAACAAAATTTAACAATTTCTACATAAGTCGTAATATCCAAAATAAAAATACAAAAAATTAACAGCAACAACCCCCTCTAAATAGTACCCCAGCCCAAGATTCTGTTCAGCAGCCTCTTCTTTTGTAGCTGGAGTCAGTCAGGGCCCCACCCTCCCAGGTCAGGTCCTGCAAGGCAGGGAGGAGGTCTTTCAGGACTCAGTCAAGGTAATAAACAGGCAACAGAAGACTGGGACAATCTGGTTAGAGGCAACCCTGCTAGGACTGGCATCACCCAGTATGAATGCTGGGGGAGATAAGCTAGAGGCTGCCCTGCTGTTCCTAAGGCTCTTCTTCTCTTGCTGTTCCTGCCTGTTCAAAGATTGCTCTTAAAAACCCATCAATACCAAAACCTTCAGCTTCTCTGCTTTCCCGACTCTCCTCCCTTTTGGCGTTTCTAGGCTTTCACCCTTGTATTACCTTACTATCTAATTGTTCTCTCTTCGCTTTTGGATCTTAATTCAGTTTCTGTTCTCCCCTTGACACTACTATACTGGGAGTAACTGGCTTTCCAATTCCAACTTTGCCATTAGACTTGCTCAGTAAGCAGCAGCTCAAGTAGATGTGAGTGAACTCTACCCTCAAACTTGTAACATCTTGCTCTAGCCTCCTCTAGCTTTAGGTAAGTCTTTTTAAGAAAGAATTTATATGTTGATTTGTAAGTTGGTTTTAAAAGAGGGTTTTGCTCTAGATTTGGGGGTATAAACACTAAATACAATTTTGGCAACATCTGGCACTTTCCAAGAATGGTAGTTTTCTGCATTACCTTCTACCAATAAACATACTAGGATTTGGCACACAGTATTGTGTTAGACCACTGACAAGTACCTGCTTTTCTTGCACAAGATATAATACCTCATTAAAGAGGTACCAACTTTTAATTAATCTGAATAGAATTCTCATGGCATTGCATCTTTGTGGTCACTGCCCTGTCTTTCTGCTATTGGAAAATTCTCCCTTTGTTTTTAATGAAATTCTAATCTGCATAAGTGAGAGCAACCTTTTTTACTACAGCACACAGGGAATGGAACTCCTGCCATCCAGAGATGTGGTTGGCTCTCTGTTTTGAAAGCTTTAGATGGGCTTTCATTCTCCAAGCATTTCATAGTCCATTTTTCACACAATGCTAAGCTAAGCCAAACCAAGACATCAGTGTGAGTATGGAAGACATGCAGTCTCCTCAAGAGAATATCAGGGACACTTTGTTCCTCCTTTGGTCTTGCTGCTGCTAACTAAGCCATGGTTTGCACTAGACTGTCCCTGACAAACCACAAGCTGTAAACCAGAAAGGTAGAGCAATACAAACCATGAGTCTGGGTTCAGAGGGCATGTTAAGCCAAACCATAGCTTAGCTCACAGCAGCACGACTGGAGGAAGAGCAAAGCAGCCATAATCTCCTCCCCAGAAACCTGTACACTCACACATTCATGCTAAGCCGGGTCAATGCAGATTAGAGTTTTTGCATTCCTGCTTTTATGTGGAATTGTTTTCATAAAATCAAAGAGCTGAGTGTAACCTTGGATGTCATCTGGACCAACCTCTGCTTGGCCCAGGATCTGTTGTGCAGGATGCAACTACAGCACCTCTGACCGATTTGGCCTCAGCCTGAATACCTCCAGCGACAGAAAACCCACTATACCTCTTGAGGTAGGTAGACTGTTCCACTGCCAAACAACTCTCATCATTTTAACCTCCTCTTGGTTTTATAATACAATATTGACCTCAGATATTTTGGGTTAGTTGTATTTATTAGGTTTTATATATTTTGGGAACCTTGCAAGCCCCTTTGATTTATTTATAATGAAGAGCAAGGCAACATTTTTAAAGTCTACCAGTTGTGAGTACTGATCTAGAAGTGCTACTTGTTCAGGATTAAATAATACAGAGTACAAGGGTATGCGGCAGATGAGATAAAGGAAACAGTGTGCAGTATCAGGAGCTCAGCCACTAAATGGTTTTACCATCCCATCGCTATTCAATGGCCTGCAAGAGGGAGCAGAGGTTTCTTCTGCCTTTCTTTCCTTGTATGCAGAACAGACACCACACTTTGGGAGCTATTATTTTGATTGCAATATGAAAGAGTCCAAGCTTTAGATGCCCTTGACATATAATTGAAATCCTAGCCCAAACAAACAGGCACGGTAAGCAGCAGCTGCCTTGATCTAAGTGAAACCACTTGACGCAAGTACATTTTTCACACATCACTTTCCTTGACGAAGCCCTCGCTTAACTTCCAAGCGAAAGCAAATTGTATCCCTGTGCTCATGCTTTGTTCAGGTTCGGGAAGAGCGACTCACCTGGTCGGCTGTTTTGACTAATAAGCACCTACTGGCAACCAAACAGGGAGGTTTGTGTAAATTGAAAGAGTTGGTTGTTATAAGAACATAAGAAAAGCCTGCTGGATCTGGTCAATGGCTCATCTAGTCCAGCACCCTGTTCTCACAGTGGCCAACCAGATGCATGTGGGAAACCAGCAAGCAGGATTTGAGCACATGAACACTCTCCCCTCCTGTGGTTTCCACCAACTGGCATTCAGAAGCATTGCTGGAGGCAGAGCACAGCCATCAAGGCTTGGAGCCATGGATAGCCCTCTCCATCATGAATTTGTCTAATCCCCTTTTAAATCCATCTAGCCAATGACTAATAAATGTGGGCATGTGGGCTGGTAAAATGATGTTTATGGACTAACATGCAAGCCTGCTTTCTTTTGCATCTTTGTCCGAGAACGTTGGCTTTAGACTATGTCTTTCAGTCCAACAAATTTCAGTGCTTCCCATCAAAAGAAGAGCAATTCATGTACTAAGCATCTTTTAATAAGCTGACCCACAGCTTGAGTGCTCCTACAGAACAACAGTGGCCTGATACACCTCTAGAGAGGTGATGTACTATGTACTCACTGATTCTGAGAATCTAATGAAATACCAAAAGGGATAGAATGCATTTGTTATTGCTCCGCAGAGAAATACATTTGAATGCAGTTGTACTAGGTTTTTTTAAAAGTAATGTTAACTACAGAGAGAAAAAGCTTGGCACAATGGATATCCTTTAAAAAGGGGGGGAGAGAGACTTTAGGCTTGTGGGTTCTATCTTCTTTCTTTCTTTCTTTCTTTCTTTCTTTCTTTTAGCATACCACCCTTTATCTGTAGATCTCAGGGCAGTTCACAACCTATTTTATTAAAACTAAAAGTCCACCAGCCTGAGCCAGGTGAACAAAACATTGGCTGGGAAAGGCAACACACTCATAGAATGAAGGAACAAGACTGAGCTCACAGTCCTGGTTTCCCCCTCCCAAGATTTCTTCATCTCAGCAGCCTAATTTAGAAGAGAGGGAAGCCTTTTGCTATTGTCAAGAATCAGAACCCTTCAAATTGCTTCCAATCACCCAGAGATCTACCAGAAGCACTTCTGCTCACACCCACCGTAAACGACACCAATACTACAATTATTCCCTCCCAAGTCTTCTAGAAACAATAGCTAAAGGAGCTGTCAGAAAAGGTATGGCCATACACTAAGTGGAAGAATAGAAGCATCCCCACCCCATTCACCCCCTCTTTTCTTCCCAAACTTATACTGCATGCAACACTAATGTCTCACAACAAATGAAACTGATCTGTAGAAAAAGCAACTTGAAAAAGAGATAATGCACATGTTTTTGTAAACTAATAAATCTTTAATAAAAAATATTTTTTTTTAAAAAAAGAAAAGTTATGGTGACCTCCCTTCTATAAGAGGGGTTCTGAGTGGGACTGGCCTGCAGCAGCAGGGGTCAGGAGCAGATACTGCACAGTAAGAGCTCTCAAAACAAACTTGCTGGACCCCAAATAAACCCAAGACCCAGTACCTTGGTTTTCAAATAGCTTAGTTCTCGAACGTTTTGGCTCCTGGAACGCCACAAACCCAGAAGTGACTGTTCCGGTTTGCGAACTATTTTTGGAAGCCAAATGTCCGACGGGGCTTCCGTTGCTTCCGATTGGCTGCAGGAGCTTCCTGCAACCAATTAGAAGCTGTGCTTCGGTTTTCGAACGTTTTGGAAGTCAAACGGACTTCCAGAACGGATTCCATTCGACTTCCAAGTTACAACTGTATAGGCAATATATTTTACTTGTATGTATTTATTGTTACATTGCGACCCCATCTTTCCTCCAAGAATCTCAAGATGGCACACATGGTTCTCCATCCTCTCCACTGTTTTCCTCACAACAACCCTGGGAGTTAGGCTGGACTGAGAGACTGGGACAACGTCACCCAGTGAGTTTAATGGCTGAGTGAGAATTTGAATGCTGGTCTCCCAGGTCTGAATCCAGTTCTCTAACCTCTACAGCTCTCTCACTGCACCTCTCAAGGGGAGATGTGTTTTAAAAAACCAAAAAAAAACAACAACCAAAAAACCCATAGCTGGCTGCCCATCTGTTCACCCAGTAGGAATTAGAAAATATAAAAAGTGAAATGTGTATTTGCAGCCTTCCCAAGGTGTAAGACAGGGCTCAGGTGTGAGCATGAACAGCACTCAGGATCAACGTTTCCCTTTCTTTACCCGTGCAGTTTGTGTGGGTGAACCCCGGAGAGCCCCAAGCCGTTTATTCCCCTGAGACCTTGCTCCATCACTACCAGAAGCAGAGAGCTTAGTCTAAATCAGAGTTATATTCTCTACCAATCGTCAAGAAGTCTCCTTGCGAGGAGAGCTAGACTCATCGGCTCCTGGGAAAAGGGCTCATGTCAAGCAATTGCTCAACCTAGAAAACGCACGGCAAATGTCAAAACACATCATCCTTCGCCTTTCCACCCCCACAAAACAAAAGAATAATCATTCATCTGAACACACATACCAGAAAAACCCACACGCAACTCATTACGGGGTCACCAGCAATTCAGGACTCTCACAGTGGGACACCCACTTCGTGTGTGTGTGTGTGTGTGTGTGTGTGTGTGTGTGTGTGTGTGTGTTAAGCTCAAAATTCAATGATAAACTGGTGCTAATGAGATATTTTAACAGAAGGGCCAGGGAGTGGATTCCAGTGAAATATGGTTCAATTTTAATAAAGACTCTTAAAATAGCTTTGCAGTTTTGAAGCTGGCGGCTCGTCCTCCTACACAACGCATTATCCAAAGGGGTTGCCCATTATTAACTCCAGCAGACTGGAGTACTAACTCTTAAATGCACGTCCTTCTTGTCAACACTGCAGCAGGAGCTGGGTTATTTGGGGGTAAGATTAGCTACTCCCAGGCAGTTTTCTGGACCCCTGAATTTGTTGCTTCCTCGTCTGTTTCTCTTACTGCTCCTCAGCAAAGTTTTTTCCTTTCTCTAGCTAGTTCTCCCAGTAGCTATGCTCATCTCTCCTTTAAAGGAGAAGCAATGGCCACGGAGAGAGGGTGACAGAATAGCCATCAACGGTTAGCTTTTCCTGTTCTTCCATACTTCATCTCATGCTACTTTGTTCCATTTTGGACCATAATTCGGCGGCATAGCATCTGCCTTGTACACAGAAGACGATCCCACATAGGGCTGGGAATGTCCCCAGACAACTCCTGCCAGTCAGTGTAAACCAGGGGTAGCCAATGGGATGCCCTCCAGACACTGTTGGACTACAATTCCCATCAGCCCCAGCCAGCATAACCAATGGTGATGGATGATGGGAGTTTTAGTCCTACATCTGAAGGGCACCAGGTTGGCTGTCCTTGGTGTAGGCAATGCCAAGTTAGACAGACCAATGGGTCTGACTCCGTATAAGGCAGCTTCTTATGTTCCTACATAGCTCAGTTGGTGAGAGCATGGTGCTGATAACACCAAGGTTGCAGGTTCAATTCCCATGTGGGACAGCTGCATATTCCTGCATTGCAGGGGGTTGGACTAGATGATCCTCAGGATCCCGTCCAACTTTACAATTCTATCATTCTACATTGCTTCATGCAGCTTTTTCTGTTATTTCAGGATTGGACTGATGCAGAAAGGTGGAAGCCCATCACCACAACTAGTGGCCCAGCGAGAAATACATGCGGAAATAGGTAAGGAAAACCCAACTGTTTCCCAGTGACTCGCTTGCTGCCAGTCCTCCTATTTCCTCTCTCTCTCTCTCTCTCATATCAAATGATTGAATGACTACTGCAAACTTTAATTGGTTTAATCAGTGGATTAATCAACTAAAGCTTTAAGATCAATTTTAATCAGTGAGGGCAACCTTTAATTGCTAGGGCTGATAGTTAAAGACACACTTTTTGAGGCTATTTTGATTCTGGTGTGTTACTGTAACATAGGAAATGAAACAAATATTAAAAGACAAGTCTTTCCTTCAAATTGCGATCAGTAGATTTTGTTTATTAAACAGTAAGTTGTTTCACAGTTCCTTTAGTATCCCAAAAAGAGATATTTGATATGTTCTAGAGGTGTAGCTCCATCAATTTGTTGCAGCAAAGACTAACACACTGCTTGTGGACCGAAGTGTACTTTGTGAGATGCACAAACTGTGAGATCCTTGGCTGGCGTATTTTATACAAAACACAGGAACCAGTATGGTATAGTGCAGGAGTGGGGAGCCTCTGGCCTGTGGGCCAATGCCGGCCCACCAGGAGGTCCAAGTTGGCCTGAAAAGCCTTTCCCCTCCCCCCAACCATGACCTCCTGCGGGGCAGAGTTCAGTCCAGCTGGGTGCTGCTTCACCCCTGTGTTCCTTGCAGGGAACATGCTGCTGAAGTAGAGTCCACTCCCCACAAGCACAAGTCATCATGATGCCAGATGACTGGCAGGTGGGTAGCCCCACCCACCCGTCAAAGTTGACCTGTGGGGGTGGAGGGAGATAAACATAGGGCCCACAGGGCCCAAAAGGTTCCCATTGCAGTATAGCGGTTGGACCCATACTGCAGAGAGTCTGGTTCAAACTCCTACTCAGCAACAGAGGACACTGGGTGACCTTGGGCCTATCACTGCCTCTCATACTAACCTACCACACAATTTTGTTGTGAGGGGAAAGGAAGAGCAATGTAGGCTGCCTTGACTTCTTGTAAGGAAAATGTTAGTAAGGCGTAAAGACAGAGGCATCAGGCAGGGAGAACATTTCATGAAGCAAGATTATAGGGCCCAACCCAACAGGTAAGTGAAACACGTGATCTTTTTGAGAGGGCAGCTGCTTGCCCCATCAGCCTCCCCCGCCCCAACTGCCAATGTACAAGTGGCCACATACCAGGCTGGGCTACACATTCATCCCACATGAGAAAAGGTCCTACAAGCATACAGCTGTGCATACAGAGAGCACCTCCACATGGGAGAATGTCCTCTGGATTACTCAGAATCCGCCCCCCATGTGGAATTCTACATGCATCATGCATTCATTGGTACATGTGTGCATATATCCATGTATGCTGAATGTGCACATGGCCAGAAGGAGCATAGCTCTGGGGTACGTAACTGGTAGGAGGCAAAGCCAGTCCAAGCTGCCCTATGGAGACCTCACGCTTTCTTCAGATGCATGTGGGGATATATTTGAACCCCGTCCCTGAAACAGAAGATCAAATCAGAGTAAGCAGCCTAGTCCCAATTGGTAATGAATGGGCAATGCAACACAAATAGTGTACACTGACATCTAAAAAGGTGTTCGAAGTGAGTTAGTCTAATGGGTAATGGCTAAGTATGATCATTTGCAGATTTTACAATAATTCCAGTTTCATGCTAGAGAATCTCTTTGAAACTTTCTTTTTTAGGTATGGCAGCTTTCAAGTCTGCTAGAGAATGCCCAAGGGGATTGGAACATTTCCCCACTATTATCAAAGTGTTGGCATCTTTAATGACTGGTTTGTTTAACTTATTCTCTTTGCACTGAGGCAGTCTGGCTTGTCCCCTTGAAACAGCAAACGGGCAAACTGATGAGCAAGACTGATTATTTATTGATTGTTTGTATTTATTTATTAAAACACCTCTTAAAATTATTTCTCTGTTATGTGAGGGTACCACAGAGGCAGGAAAAGTCAAGGTCTCAAAATGCTATTGTTTTATTATTTTTTAAGCCTGAGAGATCAACATTGGCCTTGCACCAAAAGGAAAATATGGGTGCCAGGCAAGCTTCCCTAAAGAGATAATTTTATGGAACAGATTGGGAAACATCTGGCTATCCAGATGTTGCTGAGCTACAACTCCCATCATACCTGGCCATTCTTACTGCAGCTGATTAGAGTTGTAGTTCAGCAAAGTCTGGAGGGCAAACTGTTCCGCACGCCTGCCATATATTACCAGTTTAGAAAATGTGGTATGGCTTATGTTGTTGGCTCCTGTGCTTATGCCATAATACATTTGTTAGCCTTTAAGATAGTACCAAACTATTTTGTCTTTGAGATACTGAGTTTTGCATAAAATACATATTTAATACATCAAATTAATGACTGGTCTGTTTAAAAAGGATAATATTCATCAAATAAAAGCTATTTGATCAAAAGCTCTCAGTTTAATATGACTAAGTCTATGGGTGCCATATATGTTACGTGCCATGGCATTCTCATCTTACTTTTAAATGAAGTTTGTGGCTCTTGGGGCTATCAATAAAAGCTGAAGAGACAATCTGAAATGTAACAAGATCAGACACTCGTTCTTAGGATGCTGAATTGCCATAACACAAAGGACAGCTTGCTCAAATGTAGCTACAAAACAGTGCGCTAGGAGAGGTAAACCCAATCTGCACGTGCAGCTTTCCTAATTTAGGATTGCTATCTGTGACATTATCAAATACTGCAATTCCCAGTACTGACTCTCCCCACCCCTTCAATCCTCTGTGAACACAGCCCTTAAATAAGTCGCAGAAGAACAAGCTCTCTGTCCTGTTCACAAGCAAGATTAGGTGAGGAACCAATATTGTGGAATGCCCTCTCAGTGGAGACCTGCTGGGCTCCCTCTCTGCCTGTCTTTCAGTGGTTAGGAAGTGCTTTATAAACATTCAACCTAATTCTTAATGCATGATCTTCTATTCAAAGAGTTTTAAACCTGCTATAAGCTAGAGATTTGAATTTTTAATAACTGCTCTCTTCTGAATGTTTTCCACTGTTGTCATTTTTACTGCTTACAGCGGATTTAGTGTTTTAATTTTGTTTATTCTTGCCTTGATGTATTTTGATCCTTTTTACCGTAAGTCACTTTAATTGTTCCTACAGAAAAGCAGGATGTAAATAATAAACAAAAACGAAAATAAACTAAACTGAAAGGCTTTGTGCGGTGCTTTTATTCCACACTGGACTAAAGGTCTTATTGGAACAGCACTGAAATTTTGAAACTTCTCGGGTTGCTGCCATACCACAGGTCAGAACTGTGGCCTGGCGTGGCAGTCACTGTATCTCAGTTTTGTTGGCACAGCAAGCTATTTGGATCGGGCCATTAGAAACCAAAAATGGAAATGAAAAGACAATTTTCAGGGCATTATCTACTCATCGGCAAGTCTACTCAGAAGAAGCAAGTCACACTGAGTTCACTGAGCTTATTTCCAGGTTGAACTGGAGCCCATAGGTGGTATTCAAGTAAGTAGTTCTGTCAGCGCAAGGATTTATATTTGTGCCACAGAACCTCCCCTGGGGAGAGTCCTGAGGGCTAGAGAGAGAGACCTGGGGGCCATATTTGGTCCACAGCCTTAGGTTTCCCACCTCAGTCTGCACTGACTGGCCACAGCCTTTAGGGTTACAGACAAGGGTCTTTCCCAGTCCTGCCGCGAGGTGCCAGGGGTTGAACCTCAGACCTTCTGTACATGAAGATGCTCTACTACTGAGCTGCAGCTCTTCCCCACCAGGGCAGTGTGATCAAACCACTTAGTCCCAAAGCTGCAAAAGCAAGGACCTTTACACTGCCAATCAATGTATATGGTACTGAATGAGAAAGGCAGTGGTTTGACTCAGTATAACATAGGTTTGTATGTAAGAGATAAATTAAAGTACTGGTGAGGCACACAACGCTGCCCTCTTACAGGACTTTACATCCTTTAAACCAGTCTCCCCTGCTCTTGCGTCCTCTTGTTTTGGACTACAGTTCTCATTAGTCAACATGGCCAATGCCTAGTGATGACTGATGCCAAGGTTCAATGTATCTGGAGAGTACCAGGTTGAGGAAGGATGGTGTAAGTTAAGCAAACTCTAAATTACAGAGCTCTCTCCACATCCCATAAATATTCTCCATTTCATTTTTAAAGCTGCTCAACATATAAGGCTATGTAGAATCACATATAAGAAAGTTAATAGTAACTATTACTCACTCTTCTAGGTGTTTGACAGTTGCCTTCCACAAAAGTTGATTCGTACATACCAATTATTTTCTGAATCACTCAATTGAAAATTGCTCTACGCAGCATTTATGAAGTGAAGATTGCCCATCATAACGGTGACAGAGAATAAGTTAAGTTGTAATTTTTTTACTTTTTTTACTGGACCCATGAATTCTGATATTCTGCAAGATTTCAACCCTTTTCCTGAATAGCAAAACAGATTCATGACAAAAAAGGGGGGCAGATTTATTACCCAGCCAACTGGTTAGGCTGCCCTGTGAGCAGATTATGGCGTTGGCCACATGAAGTTCACTTCAATTTGCATCGCTGTGAGCTTGCTTTACATTTGCAATAAGTCACTAATTTAATATGGCAAGCCCAGAAGGATGTGCTGCCACTGGGGCAATTTAACAGCTTCCAAGGAACTACTTGCTAACACATACTGGCCCTTCATTTGGCAAATCAGAGGTTGCTATGCCTTGCTTGAAGAAAACAAACAGGAATCGGCTCTCGATGAGCTCTTCACAAACAATGCAAGGGGCCACAGCATGTGATAGGACACCTGCTTTGCATGAAGAAGGTCTCAGGTTCAATGCCAAGCTTCTCAGATAAGGCTGGGAGAGACCCATGTCTGAAGCAGCAGCTGCTAATCAATGCAGTGCATACATTACAGTCATACCTTGGAAGTCAAACAGAATCCGTTCTGGAAGTTCATTCGACTTCCGAAACATTCGGAAACCAAGGTACGACTTCCAATTGGTTTCCGATTGCTCAGGCACGCTGGCAACAATAGCGGAAGCTGTGCCAGACATTTGGCTTCCAAAAAAAGTTCGAAAACCGGAACACTCACTTCCAGTTTTCAATACACTGGATACAATCATAGCATGCCATGGACTTAAACCAAGAACACTGTGTTGTGAGGCTGGGACACAGCCTACAGAACTACTAAGGATTGTGTGTGTTTAGGCCTCAGATACCTCTTCTCGTGTGGGAGAATAGAAGTGTGCAACATCAGCTTCTGCAGTTGGTGGGCAGGATGATACCTCTGCATTGGCCAGGTCTGCTTCTACATACCAGAAGCCTTGCTTTCTGCCTTTGCCTATTCAAAGGGTAGTATGTCCTGCTTGCCACACTTCAAGTTCCACTTTCTCCAACTCCACCCACTAATCTCATGGAAAATATGCTCTCTGGGTCTAGATTGCAATATTGCCACTCACAACCCACCTTGTCCCAATAGCACATTAATTGTCTTCTACCTAATCCTTTACAGCAGAGAAGTTCTCTGTCCCATTTTGTTGTGGCTACACGGTCACCCTCTTACGATTTTACTTAGGACATTATACCTAGGGCGCAATGCAGTAAATATTCCCACAATTCCCTCTTTCTCTATCTTTCTAGATTGGGGTTTTCCAAAGTTGGGTCTCCAGTTGTTGTTGGACTACAACTCCCATCATCCCCTAGCAGGACCAGTGGTCAGGAATGATGGGAACTGTAGTCCAAAAACAGCTGGAGACCCAACTTTGGGAAACCCCGATCTACATCAATAATAATGCAGTCATTATTATTACTACTACTATAATACTAATATATTTAAATAGCACATTTTCTAGCTCAGTGAACAACAGCCTTGTATCATACACCAGTATTATTATAACACAGACAGCACACTGAGCCTGAACTGTAGCTTAGTTGTCTACTATGTTCATAGCAGAGGTGAGATGTGAACTGGGACTGTCCTAGCCCACAGCTGATTCTTAATCAATATGCTATTCTAGTTCTCAGCTGGAGTTTATGCAAAACTATGATGAATAAACCAAATCTTATTTTTAAAATTATTTTTATTTAAAGAAAAGATCAATATAAATGAAATATTAGTAAAACTATAAAAACTCTAGGAACCTCATCAGAAGAATCGTGAACACGAAATAATTTTCAGAGCTTGCAACCATACTATGCTAAATGATAGGGCTACTTTTCTTATTTTGATACCATCCATTTAAATCTGATTAAGTGGGAGGGATGGGGGAGCATGAGGAGCTTTTAGTTCAGCATCTTCCGCTTCACAAACTTGTCTTGCAAAGGCTGGCATTTAAAACTAATTTTGCCAGTGTCTGGTTTCTGATGTTGCAAACCCCATCAGAATACAAACACCAAAGCCTCTCATTTGAGAGCACAGCATGTGGCTTAAGAAAGGGATGCCTTGGGCAGACAAATTTCAAATTTCAGATAAAATGGACCTGCCAGTGAAACATGCTGCATAACATATAGTTGTATGGCCAACAGTTCTCATCAGATGACCCTTTACATCCTATTGCCTACCTAGTCAAAACTATTCCTGCATGTTGCAAGAATAACTAAACACAGATACATGTACCAGCTATGGGGGGGGGGGTAACCTGGAAAGTCCATCACCAACTCTCCTTTTTATTTGAAATAAACAAGCATTAGAAAGAAAATGACAGGGCTGGAGATATTGCCCATTAACCTAGAGCTGAGAAAGTTATCACACTGTCTGATTAGTTGTAGTAGCAGAGAAAGCTCACAGAATCTCCTTCCCAGGACCTTATTGATTACTTGTTCCCTATCTCCTAAGTTTTTAGGTAAAAGGTTTAGTGATGCCATCTTCAAATTGTGCAGAAATTAGCATCATTTGTAAGAAGTGAAACACGGTAGCAAAAACATCCAGATCAAAACAAGACTTAATCATAAGTCCACCACTGACTTAACCATAAGTCCAGCACTACAGGTAAATGACATCAGTATTTTTCAGACAACAACTAATGCTGTTTCTCCTCCTTTCTTCTGTCCTTAAAGCTGGCAGCTACTGCCAGGTCCATCTCTAGCAATGCTGTATATTCCATCCAGCAAGCTATATTACACACGAAGGTTCAGAAAATCAAAATTCCTTCAATGGCGTGACATATAGGAAGGAAGCACAGGAAAGGGGTTTGAGAAGAGGAAAGAGGGGTGGTTTTGCTGCAAACCTACACCACAAGCAAAACAAGGGGCTCCATTCCAGTCACTGCCTCCTTTCCTACATAGCCTCCTGGATGGCTGGCTAGTTGGCAGGCAAGACTGTAGACAAAAACAGCGCACCCTGAAGGGGGGGCAAAATCAGGTGGTCCATCAGAACAAAAGAACCACAAACCAGAAGCCACCTGGCTCCTTGCATGACACAACAACACACAGCCACCTTCCCACTCACCCACCCACCCACCCGCCACAGCCACCACCCCGACCCCAATCGCCTCCACCCCCACACCTCTGGGCAGCCTGTATTTTTGCTGCTTTCAGAGGTCCCACGCTCTTCTCGCCCACCCTCTCCTTTAAAAAAATAAATAATGATGAATATAATAGAGGAAATGAAAATAAAGCCACACGAAATCTCTTGCCGAGCGAGAAGCAGCTCTGCTCCATCGCGAGAGGAAAAACAAACAAATAAAATACCTCAACATTCACAAGCAGCCGGAGCATCTGATCTGACATGGAGGGGAGATGGGCAGGATTTTATAGGCACCAACATCAGCCCTGGCGAGGTTCTCCCGCCCATACACAGAGATCCTGCATCCTCCTCCCGCGGGGAAGGGAGAATCATACCGCCAGGACGGAATGCAATTGGAGGGGGGGGGGAGAGAGAAGAAGAAAGAAAGAAAAGAGAGAGATCCAGTGTCCACATAGCAGCTAATAGGGTGGGTGGATGCAGTTAAAATAAAATGGGACACACACACACAGAGACACACAGGCCAATTCCTTACCTCCGTCCAGGGCGCAGCAGACTAAACAGGCAGCGCCGGCGGCAGCCACTAGAGCTCGTCCTGTGTGGCTTCCGCCCCGCCAGCCCCGTCTGCCTGCCGTTGCTCCTCCCCAACCAGCCCGGAGTCCAGAGTCTGTCTGTGTCTCTGTCTCTCGGTCCTGCTGCTGCTCCTGCTGCTGGGCCTGACTCCCCTTTCACGTGACGCAGCCACATGACCCAACATGTTACTTGCTTCTCTCTCGTTCTCTCGCCGCCCCCTCCCCACCCGCAACTCCGCCTCGGCCCCCTCTTCCTCCTCCTCCTCCTCTTCTCAGTGTCGGGGTCTCTCGCTCGGTGTCACGCGAGGAAGGCCAAAGGCGAGCCGCGCCTCTGAGCACGTGCAGAGCGCTTTTGCCCCTCCGCGCGGCGGGGCATCGCAGCCGAGCCTGTCCACCCCGCTATACGGGAGCGGAGGCAGTCGCTCCGGGTCAAAGGATGCGGCTTTCAGGCCTCGGCCTGGTGCTGCCTCAATGCGATTCCTTTATTTTCATCGCGAAAGGAAGATTCCGTTATTGTTTTATCATTTGCCACTGCGTTTTTTGAACGTTTGTAATATCATTAATAACTGCATTGCTTAATAATATTCCCGTGATTTAAGACATCATGCTGGGGTGTTGTGCAACTTCCCCAAGGGATGTGTTTTCTTTGTGGTATATTTAAGTACAGATTCTTAGGTGGTTTATAGGCCGTTGGTTTTTTTCTGGAGCAACAACTGCAAATTCTGTCTTATTGCTGCCTACAGCGCTAACCTTGATCCAGCATCAATAGCTTTATAACTGTCATATATAATGGGCCTCCCAGGATGGAAAAGGGTGTGTCCTCGCTTTCCTAGTTCCTAATTGCAGCCATTCTGCCTAATCCTCTATAATTCAGAAAAGATGTGTTTGTATTTAGAATGAATGTTCAGAGGCGGTTTTAGGGTAGCGCTACCAGTTCAGTTCCACTGGGCGCTGGCACTGCAAGGGTCGCTGCAACAATAATGTAGAACGGGCGGACCAAATTTTAGCATTGCACAGGGCACCACAGACCCCCCAAGTCTGCCACTGGATTTATAAATCATTTAATCAATGTAGTATACATAATAAATTTTTTAAAACAATAAAATAAAAACTTAAAAGAGGTGTACAAATAACAATAAAACAAATAAAAACAGTAAACCACCTAAAACCAATGTTGTTATTACTAGCACCCTCATAACTTGCATTGCTCTGGAATTCTAATAAAACAAAAAATCAGTGCAGTTTTGAAAGTTTGGGTCCGCCTTCTTGATTCAAAATGGCAGGGAGTTGCATCCTCACAGATGAAAATCCACTCCTTGATCTCAATAACCATGCAAATTTAGGTTACAACATCTTTTGAGGTGTCCAAACACAGAGCGAACACACAACTCTGCAAAATGATGATGATTTAAATTTCTTACTTGCACTTCACCATAAGGTCCCAAGGCAGCTTACCGTGGTTTGTCAATGCAATAATAAAAACAATTTAAAACAAAGTACAGCCAGGAATAGGGTGGGTCCTTAATAATATACCGTATCTCTAAAGGCCAGGGTGAAGAGGTGCATCTTCAGCATTCGATGCATAATAAATTCAGACACACCTCTGTGGAAATAGATTATATGTTTAGGTAGGCTTGCTGAAATAATAAAAAATGGAATTTACTAGAATGCATATAGCTTCTGTTCCAGCTAATTTAACTCTGAAGGAGAATTTCACTTTAAAATGACAAGTAAGAAATAACATGATGGGGACATTTTAATAATCGCTCAAATGTTGTCGACATGGGAAATAGACAAACTATTATCCTTTGAAGTTATGAGGCAGAAAGTCGCAAGTGCCCTGTTGATGAATAAACTATTAATTCAAATAAGATTCAGATACAGGTTTAAAACTGGTATGAGCTGTGGATAAAACAATAGAGTAGGAATACGTGCAGAGGTTCACAGACAAAGGTGTGATGGAAACCCACCTCACCCCCTGAAAATAAGGAATGGTATTTTTATTTGTATAAACTTGTTATAGTTTGTATTATATTGAAAGTCTGGACTGTATTACTGATGTCTCTGTGCCCCCCTCCCCCGCCCCTGTCTCTGCTTCGATATTTTAATACCTGTTTTCTGTGATTATTTTGTTGTATGCTTGATTTAGCATTTTAATAAAATAAAATAACCTGGTATGAGCACTGGAGTTAGAGAGGGTGTCTCTGGAGTGGAATGGATTTCTGAGCAATAGTTACACTGAAATTTAAATCAAAAGAAGAGCCGAGCTAGATCAGGCCAAAGACTCATCTAGTCCAGTATTCTGTTCTCTTCATGGCAAACAAGATGCTTATAGGGAGCCCACGAGCAGGGCCTGAGTGCAGCAGCATCACTCTCATAATAATAATTAATTTTTTATGCCACCTTTGCACACACAAAAATCATGCACAAAGCAACTTAACAAAAAGAGCAGCAGTATGCCTCAAAAATGGCAATCACAAAAAACAATTTCATACTAATAAAATAGCACTATAATAGCATATAAAACATCATACAAAGAACATTTCAATGCTACCAGTATAATAGCATAACAGCAGAAACAACAAGAGAGCTTGAGTTTCACCTTCGTTCCTTGAAACCCCTCCCATGGAGAAATCCAAACCGACCCTCCCATGATGCTGCTCGCAGCCACTTTCCTACAGTGGCATATTACAAGGCTTCCGAAAGCAGGGGTTTGGGATACCTGGAAAGACCCTTCCCATGGTGTTGCTCGCAATCATTCCTTGTTAGTATTCCCCAGCAACTGGCATTCAGAAGCATACAGCCTCTGACAGTGGAGGTAGAATATAGCCAACATGACTAGTAGTCACTGATAGTTTTATGCTCCTTAATCTACTGTAAAAGTCTTAGTCATTGTTCTAGGTACTTGTTTTTGCTTCTTCAGGATGTTGCTTGACATGTTGCAAAATCCTGTAAAATTGGTTTCAGCAAAGTCATGGTGGGATCTTTGCAGCAATAAGCAATGACAGCCTGGAGGAGATGTTGCATGTTGTAAATTGTCTTCTGTTAAAAAACACACACACTTAGCTCTCCTAACACGTAGAATACAGAATCCAGCACTGCAAATTTGTTGGATTGAATGACAATAAGCATAATTGAGTTTTGCCTTGATTGTACTATAATTCTTGCATAAACACCATCCCAGATAAAATCTGTTAGAGGGCAAAACTAAATTTCTCTTGGTTGGGGAATGAGTGTGGCATATTCACCATGGATCCTGTTTCCTTCTGTCCTACCTGCCTAGCAGTATCACACTAGTTTTTTTTATATTTTATGCTCTTGGATTTCTCAGAGTCTTGATAGAAAACCTCACTAGCATACAGAGGTATCATGTTACCACATCTGTTGACTGCTGAATCCCAATATCACCGTTTCTAATAACAGGAGAGTAATTTCCCAGACAAAAACAATAACGTCAATACTATTCACAAATCCAGAAGAAAGTTGCAAATTTCAGAACAAATCATGTCTGTGGCACAGAATGTCTACCATGTTTTTTAATGGGAGTGATTTGTGAGTGCCCTCCTGTGAAAGCAACAAGTATTATCAGAAGCAGCTCTGAGTTGGTGTCAATCTAACACTCAGTTGTTAACTGATCTGTTAAATGAAAAGAAGTGGGCTGTCCCTCAGTGAACATTTTTAAAGAGAGGCTGCAGCTCTGTAGTTCCTTCACTGAGCAAAACTTTGACCAGAAAGCCTAAAAGGTCCCCTCCAACTCTATGGTTTTATATAAGATATAATAACTTTGGATGGTATCAAATGCTACTCCTACTCAGAATTAGACCCATTGAAATTAATAGACATGACTTAACTTAGGGTTATTCATTTCAGTGGGAGGAGTTCAATACTGTATAGCGCTATGGCAATCGTTCTGTCAGCGCAAAAAAAATTCAGGTTGCCAGACAGAACGATCCCCATCTCCTCTTCCATGCTTTTCTCAGGGTTCTCTTCACACTATCCCAAGCCAATTGCATAGAAGTGGGGGAAATCCCATTGCTCTTGCAGAAGTCCTTGCATAGGTTTCCACAAGAATGACGCATTAGTTGAAACCTACACACGGAATCTACTGAATACAACTCCATCTCTCCACAGTCTACTTGACACAAGAAATAGGAGCCCTATTCACTTGTTCCTCCTGTGTGTAGGAACCAGGGCTTTTTCAGCCGGAGATCACGGGAACTCAGTTGGGTGCCATTGCCATTATAAGAGAACAAGGGTGAGTTCATGGAGAGTTCCGGCACCTCTTTTTCTAGAAAAATAGCACTTGTAAGAACCATACAAAAGAGGTGAGCAGGATCTCATCTGTCTAGCCCAGCTGCTCCCAATATTACCATGGCCAACTGTCTGTGCTGAAAGAAAAGGAGATGAGCAAACACTTGTACACACATAGATTCTCCACATGTTTGGAAATCTCAATCGTGCAGTTCTTGAACTTGTGGAAAGCCTGAACATACATCTAGCAGTACAGATATAGGATCACCTTTCAAACATTGTGCAAACAATTTTAGTTGTTAAAGACATTACTCTAGTCCATGCACACCTTTGATCTATCACGCTTGTTAAAGCCCAAGCTTAAAAATGGGACACATGCAAACACTAGCCATGACAAATGATGTCAGCCACAAGTGGAAGTGTTTGGAGTCCTGAGAAATCTGGAAAGGCTACTCTTCAGCTTTTTACTCACTTCTTGTAATACCTGATTATCCGGATTAATGATTGCTGAGCTGAACATCCTGCCTCACCGAATTAGTTTCCTCTCATTTGTGTTATAAGCATAAAAATCAGTATAATACAGAACACGCACAATAGCAGCCTGTTCTTTCTTTTAAGATATATCTCACAGACCCGTGATATCTAGAGTGAATTGGGATAGCCCTTTGCAGTTGCTCAGTTCAAGTTGTTACATCTGGATAATTATGCTGTAAACTGCCCTGTGATCTTTGGATGAAGGGCAGTATATAAACTTAATGAATAATAAAATAAAATAATAATTGTCTGAAATCAGCAAATTAAAATTTTGTATTACACCATTTAGCTCCACAATGGAGCTTCCAAATTAGCTAACTTTAATAAAGAAAAAACACAAACAGAAAAAAGTGAAAAAGTAGAGAGCAACCACCAACAGCAAATACTGAAACCAACAAGCATCTAAATAAGAAATATTTTTATTGACACTGGAATGTGCCAATTACACATTATAAATCAAGAGGGAATAGCTAGAATTCTCATAGGGAGCATTTCATAGTCCACACCTGATGTCATATTATGTCCAGTGTGGAGTAGATGGGCTGGATTTGAGGACTTTTGGTGCTAAATTGATGTTAAATATATATGCATTTGGGGGGACAAAAATCCAGGCCTTTTCACCAAAATTTGAACAATGATACATACAGACCACCCCAAACACTGAAGATACTCCCAAACTAGAAAAATGTCCCAAGTTGTAGTCATCAAATCTCTGATTCAAAATTCAAATTCAGAAATCTTTGAATGTCTGTCCAGTGACATGAATATTTGAAAATGGAGACTTGTTTCCCCAACATCAGTTTCTGCTTTTAAAAAAGTCCAGAAATGTACCCCATCATAGTTGAGAGGAGGCCTTCTTGATGCTCCACTGCTAGGTGAGATTTCTTACGTGGTGACATGGGAGGCCTTCTCAGTGGTGACACCCCATTTGTGGAATGGCCTCCCTCTTGGGATATGACTGCTGCCATCTCTTCTTTGGTTTTGTTCCCAGCAAAGTGAAGATATATTTATTTGCTCAGGCATTTGTGAAGTATTACTATCCAGACTGTGTTAAGATATAATTATTTCTGTGGTAGCTCTCGGTATTGATTTGTTAACTGCTCTTGTTTTATGGTATTATTAAGGTTTTTAAATGTTTTATTGTACCCTAACCATAGATCATTTATGATTAAGGGTGGGCTAGAAATAATAAAAGAAACAAATACTTTTTATTCTCATCACCTGATGACGTACTTGGGTTGAAATGCTATGCCACTTACCTGGGAACAAACCCCGTTGAACTAAATGCTAATTAACTTCAGAGTAAATTTGCACAGGATTGCTCTGTTAGTGTTGCCTACTTTTATTACTGCCTTTTTTATATCATACTTTTCAGAGACATTGTTTCTTCCTTTACATCTGTATCAGCCTAGCAATATTGGCTTTGATCTAAATATGAGCCATTGGGCCTTAAAACAATATTGAACGCGGGACGCGGGTGGCGCTGTGGGTAAAACCTCAGTGCCGAGGACTTGCCGATCGTATGGTCGGCGGTTTGAATCCCGCGGCGGGGTGAGCTCCCGTCTTTCAGTCCCAGCTCCTGCCTACCTAGCAGTTCGAAAGCACCCCTAAGTGCAAGAAGATAAATAGGTACCGCTTTATAGCGGGAAGGTAAATGGCGTTTCTGTGTGCTGTGCTGGTGCTGGCTCGCTAGAGCAGCTTCGTCACGCTGGCCACGTGACCCGGAAGCGTCTTCGGATGGCGCTGGCCCCCGGCCTCTTAAGTGAGATGAGCGCACAACCCTAGAGTCGGACACGACTGGCCCGTACGGGCAGGGGTACATTTACCTTTTACCTTTACAATATTGAAATAGCAATAGCAATGTTATAGTGCCACAAATATTGGCCTACCTTCAGTGCCTCTCACTGTTAATATTAATATAAATAACACCCAAGCCTCCCAGAAAATGGCAGTAGTCACTAAGTGAAAAACTTCAAATGTTTTAATTCTACCAAGTCTCATGCTATATGGAGTTTTCACTAAAGTGGTTTTCATCTCAAAGTGAGGCATCGTGATGCAAGCAATGGAGACAATAAACTCAGACAATAAACAATTAAAAAACGTGTTTGTGAGCCTAGGGAACAAGAGAATCTGTTGAATATCAATACCTAAAAATAAAAAGTGGCCTTCAGTAAACCAGTAGAACTGTACCACCAGAAACCCAAATGGAATTTACTGTTTCTGACTTATTTTTTTGCCAGCAGGGGGAGACTTGCCTCCCTCGTAAGATGAGGGAGTTCCAGCTGCTCACCTCTATTTCCTTTGCTCAAGGTCCTCAGGAAAATTGGTTCCCTCCATCATGGGCTGAGTTCTAGCTACTTGACCTATTCCCATGCCTCAGGTCTGGTGATCAAAGGGAAACACCAGGGAAGACCAAGGAGGGCAGGTAATGTTGCTTGGATAATCATGGCACCATATGAGGACACCATGTTACTTATACAAAAAGCAAAAAAGAAGAAGCTATCTTTGCCTATAAGACAAATTCCAAAGGCCTATCAAAAGGTCACAAAATAGTGTGCAAGCCTTTTGGTTCTCCAGCTTTTGTTATGTTGTCATTATGTATATTTTTCATGTTGAAAGCCGCCTTGAGCATGGCTTGAACTATGGAAAGGCAGCATACAAATAAAATTATGTATGTATGCATGTATGTGCTGTTTTATCAAGTTACCGGTAAATGGAAAGCATGGTAGTGGGAGGATGAGAGGACGTAGCAGACATTCAAACAAGGCTCTATTGGGTGTTGTGCAGGTTTCAGGTTATACCAGTCTATCGGAAATTAAAAAACAGAATGGTCAATTCCCCACGTCTGGAAATACAAAAATAGCTGTTATCCTGCTATGTCTATTTATGTTTCTGATGCTACACTTGAGTGTGATTGTATTGTGCAAGTCCTTTGCAAGCTGCTTTGAGAGCCTCTCAGGGTCTCAGCAGGATGTAACTTCTCTGAATAAACACATTTCTTCCCATCCTCCTTTTATATAATAGATTAAAATCAAGCATCCTTCCACTATGATATCACTCATAATCAATACACATATATTGATTAGAGTAATTCCTGACTTTAAAGGCACTTATTTTGTTTTATTAAGTCTCACCCTGCCTACAAAGGGCTCAGAGCAGCTTATATATAATTCCCAACAGGCTCTCACCTGGACAGCTTCCAAGGATACAGATTCATCAGAAATGCATCACTGCATGTGCCAACAGACCATTCTCTGAGCTGACAATGGAACATGCTCTTTTGGATATGATTAGTGTAGGAAGCATAATAAAAGAAATAAGTGTCTCGGGTGACTTTCTACGTTCTTGTGTTGACTCTTTGTTCACTGCTCTTTAAAAAAAGAGAGAGAGAGATGGGTCATGCAGATGACTTCTTTGCCAAAGGTAAACAATTTCAGTGGAAAACCTGCTCTTGCCCCATTTCTGTTTGCATGCACCTCTGGAAGAGGTGCACAAGTGTCTTCAGAGCATAGCATTACAGAAGCCAGCTGAATGGGAGGGGCTGGAAAGAGATCTAGAACAGTGATGGCCAGCTGCTTCATTCTAATTTGTGGGATGCTTTTTTGACCAAGGGGCTCAGAGTATGAGTATCACATATGCACTTTATAAAACCAACGTATATAAAGCAGGGAGGTGAGAGAGAGAGCACAAAAGGAAACTAACAGGGGAGGGGAGAAGGAAAACAGCATGAAAGCAGAGCCAAGTAGTGGGATCATGGATGCTGCTTCCTTGCATGTAGTCCTGAAAGCTGGACAAATAATCTCATAGGCCAGCTGCTGCCTTCAAGCTGCTTGTGGGTCATTCTTGCCCTAGACAATTCCCTTGCACTGTGTCAGGATTCTCTTTCAATGCGCACGAGAATCCAAAATTATTAAACTGGGAAAACAAGATTAATAAAACCCCATTTTAATTGCTTAAGCATGTTACCAGTGCTTGAAAAAGTGACAACTCCTTCCTTTTTCCTGCATAAGTAATGAACTAACTGAAAGAAACCATGCATCTGTTTAAAATAAAATACATCTCAGATTTCTCACTCTCCTTTTATAAAGAAAGCAACAGACTAGAGGGCAAGGGAAGCAGCTATGCCATTCTTTCAATTTGTTTTGGATTTTTTTAAAAAAACAAATTGTTGTAAAACCTGGTAAGCTCCCCTTACTGGTATATTTTCTCATTGATAAGGCTTTTAGACCAGCAGGTGTGTTTGATTTAAATCAGAATCTTAATAGATTATTGGTGCTGTATCAAGCATCTGAGAAGAAATGGCTTGCTCTTTCCCTTAAAATTCACATTTTGATTTCTCCCATCCATGCACAGCAACAAGCTGAAGCTTAGAATACAATTTTTTTTTTTTGTGAAAGGAAGAGAGGAAAGCTTCTTGACACAATAAGGGATTGATATGGCCCACTAGGTAGAGCATTGACCTTGGACCCACATACAAAGGTCATGCTACCCAGAGAATGACTGCATAGCCTTAAGCATCTTCATCTTCCATCTGTACAACAGGAACAACACAGGGCTTTTTACCCTTAAATATTACGAGTCCAAAGGCATTAAACGTGATTTGTGCGTTATAATTGGTAACTGTGTTGCATCACCATAATAGCCACTTAGCGAGTGACATGATTTTAAATTAACGGGAAAACATCTGCATCGGTAGAAGCAGGTGCAAGTAATACATACTAACCTTCTCAGTGCCCAAAAGTATAATTCCTTCCTGTTTTTTAGATTTCATAATTAGCTATAAAATCTTTATTGCACTATTTTTATACAATATTGTAAAAGCTTGAATAAAAGTTTCAAACTTCATTTCAGTAGGGTTCATAATGAACCCTATAAATCAAAAGAAGAAAATTCCTGAAATGCTAAAAAATAAAAGCCTGACCAAACCAAGCACAAGAATACTTTCCAACAGTGCAATTTCTACTCAGAAGTAAATCCTACTGAATTCAACTGGGCTTACTCCCAGGTAAGTGTGCCTAAGACTGCAATCCTATACACAAACGTGATGAAACTTAGTGAAATGTAGTTCTCTAAAAATGTATAAGACAGAGCTATAAACCTGTTGAAAATTATTCAATGTTATGCAGGATTCATATTATTGTTTATTTTTCAAGGCCCATCACATGAAATTTGGTAGTCTCCTTTGGTCCTGTAAAAAGTCGCACAATCCATTAAAAACGGAAGGCATATGTGCTTTAAGGTTATCTTCCCTCTAAAAGGAAAGTTACAAAGAATAAACAATATGAATATTGATTTCCCCCACCCTCAATAAAGCATAGCCTAAAGTTCAAACAAGTAAACTCTAAAATCACTTGCAGTGGCAGACACTTTACTGGCTATCAAAAAACTATACTTCATAGTCTGTAACTACCACAGCAAGAAAATCAAAGAGAATTTTGAACATACAATCTAATTAAATAGTTTATTTGCTATAGTGACTTTTGCTATTGAATCCCCACCAAATCTATTACCAGGAATATCTACACATAAAGTTTCAGTTCCACATTTATTGATTGTAGTTAGACACAGACAATTCCAGTCCCGTTTTCTATTTTTGTGTAATGGGAAAAGAGTTTTGGTCCATTAACTCTCCCACTTTCTCCTGCAGGAAGTAAACCATCTCAGCTAACACAAAGACATGTGTTTCATCCAAGTCTTGTATGATGAACTTCTTCCCCAGGGCATTTGATTCATCCAAGTACAGCAGAAACTGCTTCATGGCTGGGTCACTGTGGAGGCACAAATAAAATGGTCACATCACACGATACTTTAACTGAATTAAATTTACACTCTTTTGGAATAACTGAACTATAAGGCAGCTCAGGAGTACGTTTGCAGGACTGGTTTGTTACTTACCTCTGTAGTCATGGAAACTGGATGGTCTTCAGAAGCATTACTGAAATCCCCAGAGTGCTCTAAAGTTATTACATAGCTGGTGAGCTTCAGAAAAAGAAATTGGGAGTGCTGCAGTTAAGACCCCTTTTGAAAGCTAGGAGTCTGAGCAGCTCTTTGAGCTTAACCTATCAAAATACAACTAAAATTCAGTCAAGCTGTTTATAATGTAAAAATCTGGCCTTCAAATAGGCTGAGCTGGACAGGGAACACAATCATAGAGCTATGGTAGTTGTATTATCATATGGCTATGGTAGTAGGAATGATAGCTGTATTACAAGCAACAATACTTTTCAACTAGAGGGGAAAGGAAATGTGGTATAACACACAAAAATTAAAGCATAACATATTGCAGGGTTGTTCAACAATTTGAAGTAAGATATTTATTTTGTATCTCAAGAGTCTTGGATTTAGGAAAGGCTATGCCACTTTTTCGAGTCTCGTACTTTTATTCATACTCCATGCCAATGATTTCATTCAGGAATTATAATAACCACTTTCATTCATTATTGTTTATAAAATTTGTCCATCGCTTTAGCTTAGCCAGGGCAACCCAAAGCAGCTTTCAACCAAACAAACCCTCCTGCCAATAAATACATTAAAATCAAGAGGAAAATGAAATACACTTAAAACATTCTGCTCACTTAAAAAGGCCAGATAGTTAAAAAACAAAGGCCAGGTTATAAAGGAAAGTTTTTGCCTGGCACATAAAGATATATAATGAAGGTGCTTGGTGAACCTCCCTGATGAGAGCATTCCACAAACAAGGAGCCACCACAGAAAAGGCCTGTTCTCATGTTGCCACACTTTGGACCTCTCACAGAAGAGGCACCCAAAGAAGGGCCTAAGATGACAATCACATGGTCCAGGTTGATTCATAGGGGGAGAGGTGGTCCTTGAAGTATTGCTGTCCCAAGCCATTTAAGGCTTTGTAGGTCAAAGCCAGCACTTTGAATTGGGCCCAGAAACTGATTGACAGTTAGTGCATTGGGCCAGGATTAGTGTTATATGCTCAAATGGTCTTGCCCCAGTGAACAACCTGGCTGCTGGATTCTGCACCAGCTGAAGTTTCTGAACCATCTTCAGAGGCAGCCCCACATATAATGTGCTACTTACCATTCTATAAGTATTCCTTTCAAAACATTCACCATCTTCACAAAAGGTATTCAGACTCCTAAAGAAACCGATAAATAAAAAAGGAGTAAAAATATATGTGTGACACAGTTTATAGGAGAATAAATTTTACTGAAGTTTTAAGGCTTCAGTCCCGCAACCCCAGAGTTGGCCACGACTGGACCTAATGGTCAGGGGTCCCTTTACCTTTAGATATGGAGGAATTCAGGAAAAGAAGCCTCATTGAAACCAGTTAGGTATTTTGCATGCACAGAATTGCATTCTCAATCACCTTACAACAAGTAAAAACAAGTTGCTAACATTACGCATTACTGGCTGTTAAGAGAAGTTGCTGAATTACAACTTATTACTAAACTGAAAACTAGTGAGAGACCTGGTCTGAATAGAGATATTAGATTCTTGTCTCATTACATATGCTAAAGCTATTTTTGGTCATCTGCATACTATCCCTTGATTTTTCCTGTAGGACTAATTGCAGTCGTTAACAGTTGTCAACAGGTTTACCATACCCATTGAGTCAATCACCCATTTCCTACTACCCTTCTGAGAAAAACCCCACCCCACCCTCCCACTATATACTGTTACGTGTGGCAAACCTGGAAGTATTTTACCGGGTTTCACTGCACACGCATGTGGAAACCTCGGGATCCGACAGGACCTCTGGAATGGATCCCGTCCACAACCAAAGGTACCATGGGATAAGGGTCTAGTGACTTCTGTTTCAGTGTATCTGAAGAAGTGTGCATGCACAGAAAAGCTTAGTTGGTCTCTAAGGTGGACAATTTTAAAATTTATTTATTTATTTCATTACGTGTTAACAAAATTCTGAATGCATACCAGTATTTAAACACGTACTAGCACTCAACATAGAATCACAGAATTGTAGAGTTCGGAAGGCCCATCAGGGTCATCTAGTCTAACCCCATGCCGTGGAATCTGTGGCCCAACGTGGGGCTCCAACCCACAACCCTGAGATTTAGAGTCTCATACTCTATGTAAGTAAAAAGTAATATTTTCAAGAAAGAAAGGGGGGGAGCTATCATTCATGAGCTAGAGGCTCTCAGGTTTAGAATCAGGTGGCGGGGACAAAGCTGCCTTAACCCATTCGCACATTTCAGCGTTGGCCACCAGGCATCACATCAACCTTTCTCTACACACAACACAACACAACAAGAGGGAAATTGAGGTGCGCGAGGACAGCTACTCTGGCCGAGGGAAAGCGCTAGCGGCGAACACGACAAACAAGGGGAAGGCGGGGTGGGGGAGAGAAACACCCTCTTACGTTTCACACAACCGGCAGCATCCCCTCGGAGGTCTCGCCTCTCCAGCAAACCGGAAGAGGCGTGCGCAGTTGAAGCCGCCGAGCTCCCGCCCACCACCCCACCCCCGCGCGCGCGTCTTGGCTCGCGGTGGGATTGGCTGGAATCTGCCGGCGGCTGCTGCGCGCGTGCGTAGGGGGGGCTGTGGGCGGACGCGGCGCCCACCCCAGAGAGCGTAGGCGGCGCCGAGAGCGTCTCTGTTCGTTGAGAGCTGGGAATGGGCAGATGGGCAGGTAGGCGGGGGCGCGAGGAGGCTGGAGCTCATGGGCGGCCGCGGGGATGCGGTGCTGAAGCCGGCGCTCCGGAAGGCAGGTGAGGCTGCGGGGGGCGGACTTAGCGCTGTGGGAGGTCACACGCGGCTTTAGCACAGCTTTCCCCCGGTCTCAGGCCCGCCTGCCTGCCGCCGCTGCTGCTTCGGGTGGTGGCGAATGCTTTTCGTCGTGTTGGCGGGGCGTCTAAGCCCTCAGCCCTGTGCGCCCTCCTTTGGAAGTAAAGCTCCCCTCGCCCTCTTTTGCCCTTAGGGGTTTTATTCCGACGGAAACGTGCCTGCATGCATGGATGGAAGGGCTCTTTGGAGAGACGCTTCCCTTCCATTCCGAATTAAAACCTTTCTCCTCCCTTAATGTCGTCACTCATAAATTCGAAGTTAGTCATCGCCCCCACAGCCGCCAGGCTTGGATGTGTTGCTCCGGAACCTTCGCTGCGGAGCAAGTTAACGCGGTTATAACATAAGCCACTTTACTGAAGCGTCGCATTTAGGCGGTTTAGACCATTTTTGTAAGGGGTGCTTTATTTGGCTTAGATAGACACACGATCAGTTTCAAGTGTGCTCTTTAGCTGTATGCCGTCCTTGCAACAGTCGCGGGTGGTGCATTCCGGATTGCATCGTTCTCACTGAGTCACTCGTGCAAACGCACAGGCAGGCCCATCCCCACCCACATGTGCCTCCCTAAATACTATGATTTGCAGTGAAGGCTTTTTTATGAGTTGAGGGTTGGGTGGGAGGAAGGAGGCTGCATGCAAGAGCATTCCAACTACTGGATCCAAGCAAGTGTTAGAATATAAAGCAGACTAGTTTCCTGCATTGAGGTGATAGTCTGGGTGATGGGCCGTTAAGAGAACAAAGGAAAAGGGGTTCTGTGGGAGAGACCAAATACAGTGGTACCTCTAGTTACGAGATTAATTCGTTCCCGGAGGTCCGTTCTTAACCTGAAACTGTTCTTAACTAGAGGCGTTCTTTCGCTAATGGGGCCTCTTGCTGTCGCTGTGCCGCTGGCACACAATTTCCGTTCTTATCCTAGGGCAAAGTTCTCAACTAGAGGTAACTCTTCTAGGTTAGCGGAGTTTGTAACCTGAAGCGTTTGTAACCTGAGGCGTTTGTAACTCAAGGTACCACTGTAGTAGAGCCTCTCCCTCAACTTAGAGATGAGGAGGACGAAAACCAGCATTTGAATTAGAGTTTTGGGGCTGTGATTTGAACTAGAGGGAAAGCAGCAAGCTGCAGAGAGAGTCAGAGCACCATGTTTGATTCCTGCTTGAATCCAAGGCTGCCGCTATGGGAGAAACAAGACCTTTTTGGGGTGCTAATGCTGTGAACCCCTCCATGATATGCTCAGGTTGTGTATATGTGTAAATAAACCATATGCACTATCATAAAGACACCACAGTCTCTCCAAAAGGAAACCCTGACCAAGTGCCTGGAACCCCTGGAATCTCGCACTGCTCGGAGATTGGGCTGGTGTGCAACAGTACGTAGAAAAGATAGGGTTTTCTCAGTTATTGCACCAAACCTGTGGAATGCCATCTCAAGGGACACTAAACAGGCACTTTTGCTGCTAGCCTTCTATTGTGCGGTTAGAAAGCATTTTTTGTAGATTGACATGCTTTATCACCATTTCTTTTTTAAAAAATGTATTTTTATTAAAGATTTTCTTGGTTTACAACTTTATCACCATTTCATACTTTTACAGAATGTCACTGGCTGCTTATTGTGGGATTTGTTGTCGAAAGATAGGAACTCTTGGTTCAGCCCAGAAGACTGACCTATCATGGAAAGATATCCGTAAGTGCAATTCTATGATTACTAGGTTAATGGAAAGACATTAATCATTATTTTTACTGATGAGTTGTTTCCAGATTGGCTGATCATCATTTTACGGGAAGGTCTTGTTTAAAACAAATAGATGATACATTATCTACAGTCGGCTCTGTTTCAGTTGGGGTTTTCCAAAGAAAGAGGCTAGCCTTTATGTTACAGTATTTTGGGGCACTTGTGAAGAACTTCTTTATTTTCCATTCATTTTAATCTGAAGATATTTTAGTACCTCTAGCTCTGTTGTATTAGGGTTTTGCTGCTTCTGGTTTTATTTCTTTTAACTTACACTGTAGTTTTTCTGCTTTGACTTTTCATTTATAAGTTTTAGTTCCTGTTAAATAACTTAGAAATATCAATGAGTACAAGTAATATTTCATTGTCATTTCTACTTGCCATTGGATATTTTCCATTGCGTATGCTACAGTGGTAGAGGATGGGAATCTTGCCTTTGATCAGGCCATGTTTGTTGGTTCTACATCTGATAATTCGACTAGATGACCATCGTGATCCCTTCCGACTCTACAATTCTGAGATTCTCTTATCATAGTCTTCATCATGTTCTGCCTCCTACCAGCAGATTTGTGACTTCTTTATAGGTCAACTTCAATCAGCTGGTGAATCCTAATTCATAATTTGTGACTTGCTGAATTTAAAAGTATTTTTAAAATACAGAGCAGCTTAAATATTCTTTTCTAATGCAGAAACCTAATGCTAGTGATGGATAAGCTTGCATGTCTCTGAGATACTGCTGAACCATAGCCATCTGGGGAAAAGGTGAACAATGCTGATTAGAGTCATCAGTAAAAGTTAAGCACCTTAATACAACTTAATCCTCCAAGTACCGACTGATGCTGTTTAAGTGAAAGTAGCTTCTGGTGGTGCATCCCTTTAATCGTGATTAGTAATTTTAAACTTATCAGAATGATGGTAGAAGGAGCATGTCTGTATAAAAAGCAATGAAGTTGCTTCTGTTAATGGAAACAAAAATGACTTTACCATCCTGATCCAATGCATGTTTATGTAGAAGTAAGTCTCATTGAGTTCTTTGAGCTTTATTGCCAAGCAAAGGTGCCAAAGATTGTAGGATTTGTACAAACCTCATTGTGACTTGCCCTTCAGATAAATGCGTAAGATTGCAGCTTTATATTTTAACTTTTTGTTTTATTTATTAAACATGAAGAAGCAAAATATGGTTACATACAGAATCATAACAGGACACAATCTAAGGCAAATTGTAAAACATAATCATGAGAGCTGCAGCTTTAACACTGTTCTTATATCTACATTAGGTTGGAGCCAGAGAAAGTTAGTTGCTCTTGGTTCGTAACTTTTCACATTGACTTGGGGCCTAAGACTGCAGCCTAAATTAGCCGTACTTAACTCCACTTACCTGGGAGTTACTCCAAGTGAATTCAGTAGGACTTATTTCTGAGTAGACCTGGTTAGGATTGCACTGTAAGGTTGGATCCATCTGATTACTGTTTATGATGTGATGAATAATTCAATATTTTAAAACGTGCTTTTTTGCATATACAGTGACACACTTTTATTTTTATTTTATTTTTAAGGGAAAATTGCAAAATTAACTGGCTCACTTATTCTAGGGTAAGTTTGAATATGCAAACATCCAAACAGTTAACATTGAATTAAAAAGGAATGTAGATATGTGTGTGTGTGTGTGTGTGTGTGTGTGTGTGTATCTGTATCTCCGGAAAATACAGTGGTACCTCTAATTATGAACTTAATTTGTTCCGGAGGTCCGTTCTTAACCTGAAACTGTTCTTAACTAGAGACGTGCTTTCGCTAATGGGGCCTCTTGCTGCCGCTGTGCCGCCGGCACACGATTTCCGTTCTCATTCTGGGGCAAAGTTCTCAACTCGAGGTAGCTCTTCCAAGGTTAGCAGAGTTTGTAACCTGAAGCATTTGTAACCTGAAGCATTTGTAACTCGAGGTACCACTGTAATGTCAATGAACTTTTGTATTAATTTTTCATCTGTTTGCATGATGTTCACACACTTGTGGTATGGAAGTATGGTTGCGTCACAGGACCTCCAGTTTTTCTTCTTCCCCTCCAGTCCTTAACCCTCCAGAGCAAATTGTTTGGGTAGACGGGGGGCTGTGAGGGGAGAGGAGAGGAACCGCACTGTGTGAGCAGATGCTTACTTGTGGCACATCAGATGTTCCCCAACATGTGAGGAACACTATGAATCCCAGCCTCATCTAAAAATATGTGTGAAATAGGCTTGGGCAACTTAGCACTGAAGGCCACTTCAGAAGTAAAATATGAGCAAATATACAATGCTGGAGATGTAGTTTTTTAAAGAGATAAATTATTGTCAAATATTGCATTTAATTCATTGTTTGGAAATTGTACCTTCTAATCTTAAAAGTGCCAAAAACAATTGATTTAGACTTCCTGTTGGCTTTTCACTTTGTTTCTTAGCCATTAGCAATTTTTACCTTCCTAGGTTCAAAATGGACATTAAAAAAATTAAACAAACTTGCGCTTTTAAAGCTCATTTTAGGAGTAGGTCAGCTGTGTGTTGCTTACTCCAGTGAAAAGCATTGAATACTCACTGTGCAGTTGAGTGGCATGTGCAAAGTACTTCAACCTTGTGACTGTTCCTTTGCTTCCCTGTTTGGCAGCTGAATACTGTGGATCCTATTGCCAAAGGAACTTATGTTACAGCTTCAATCAAAGATTGCTCGGGCTTGGGAATAAGCAGGGGGAAGTGGTGGGTTTGGTGGTAGTTTGCCCTCTTCTGTACTGCTCCAGGCCTCATTGCTGACAACAGATATCTTGTCTTCTATATTTCGAAATTTGTGTTGTAGATGATCCATTTAAAGTTCCCAGACTGCTCTAAAAGAACTGATAGGATGTCACAAGATGAATCTGCCTGCTGCACATCTGCATGGTTAGGTCTTTCCTAACCATGATCTGAGTTACTGGATTTGAATGTCACAGGGACACTCGTTTAAGAAACCAAATTAACTTTGCTAAAGCTGGGCACAACAGGGAGAGGTGAGGAGGGAGTGAATGGGCAACAGCTTCTTCCTGGGCTGATAAACCATGGTTTATTGGACCAGATCGGTATGCCTGAACCAGCCCATCATGTTTAAAATTCAGAGAACCGTACATACACATGCTTCCAATTTGCATCTTAAGAAAAGTCATTTTTGAATTTTTGTATTAATACTTAAATGATATCTTTCTTTTTAAAGTGGTTGCATCTTTGCTATATATGAAGTTCTGGCTTTAAGGAAGTTGTTCTCTTTTGATACCCAAGTGGTACAGCAAGAAAAACTGAAGTCCTACATTTATTTACAAACAGTTTCTTTAGATCCCAGTGAATATCAAGGTAAGAGACCATTGGGCTTTTATGTTATTCAAGAAATAATGTAGAGAACAAAGAGGGGGGAAATAACATGAATTCTATGTTTAATAAAGAGTACTGCAGTGCTGAGATTAGTAGCAAAATTTACTTCACAAGCACCAGGATTTTGCCTAGGTTGAAGAAATGCATCTTCTGACTGGAAGTTTTCTTAGTCTATGTGCAGAGCTCTTAAGAGTGCTGCTGATGTTACGAACATTCATTCCTAGAAGCCAGGGCAAGCAGCCAAGCCCCATTAATCCTCAGTTATACCTGGGAACCAGCCATTGCTTGGCCTGCAGCACTATACACCTGGTGCCATTGTACAGTTTTCCCTGGTTGGCAGGTTTTGTCATAATTGGAGCCCAAAGAAATATGTGTGTGGGAGGGAGAGTTTGTAATAGGACATTATCTCTGTAAGAAATGTGCTTAATATGACAGCAGCCTTTATGTATTGTATGACCCTAAATCTGCACTTTTGTTGTTTTTTAATAGGGATTACTTACCAAGTGAGAAAAGAACTTCACAGAGCAGCAAGGAAAATACTAGAAACAAATGCTAGAATTTTCCGAAGACCATTTGATGGTAGGTTTGAACAAATCTGCTATATCTTAAGAGTGTTATTCCTAGGTTTAGCTATTTAGCTTTGCTCTTTGCCTCTGACAGTGTCCATTGAAATGCCCTGTGTAGTTCACAATATGATCATGATGGCGAAGGCATAAAGCCCAGCCTCCTTACTGCCTTGCCTGTTAGCTCTGCCTACCTCATTCACTCCAAACCCAGTTCCTTCCTTTCCTGTTCTGTAGACTGCTCATTGAGTGTTTTCAGTTCTGCCCTAGCTCAGCTAGGTCTGCCTGCCTCTGATTAACCATATTTAAGGTAACAGGTTTAGAGCTACATAATGGCAAAGCTGTGAACCAGAAAGTTCCCAGTTTCAGTCGCAGCTCTGGCATCAACTCACTAGGTGATTTAACACAAGCCACTATATCACAGCCTGATGCAGATGATAATACTGACTTGCTGAACAGGATTGTTGTACAGAATATTGCACTTAGAACACTTTTAAGTACAGCTTATATGCAGAGCATAATTAATTACACAATAATGGTTTTATCAGTATACAGCATACATAACCATTTCTTCTGTCCTGCTGCACCTTCAGCTCATTTCTGTGCACTGTTTTTATTTTTATTGGTAAACTGCCTTGAGTCCCTGTCAGAGAGGGCAAGGCAGAGTTTAAATAAATGTATAATAATTATACTGTTGTAGAAATAATGATTCCATCTGTTGAATAATATGCTTTAAAATGTCGCTTCTGGAAGAAGTTATCTTCATTTTCTGCTGATAATGCAAAGTTTAATGAACAACTGCAGTCATTTGGTTCTTATTTTATTTTTTGAGTAAAGAACGCTTCAGTACTTTTGACGCAGATGAGCATGAGTGTGCCTTGTGGCTCCTTGTGAAAAGAAGCCAGTCAGAAGATAAAATGGTCCGATTACAAGCTGTGCAGGAATTAGCCTCCAATTGCTACTGGCATGGTAAGGTATTCTGTTATGAAAGCTAGTGTTTTAACTTGTGGCCCTTGACTCACAGTTATTACTATGGAAAGACCCCTCAGGCTAGGTGATAGGAATACAATCTAAGATAAAGTTCTCCTGTGAAGGAGATTTGTGCAGGACAGCATCTCAGCATTTTGTTTTTTAAAATAGTTTTTTTTGTATGTATTTAACGCTACGTATTTTGTAAATATTTAACTTGGGTTATGCTCACACTAGTGGGTGTACATTGGATAGATTTCCTATATATTGGAGAATCACTGCAGCATTTTCATATTTGGCATCCTGTTTAATCTTAGCCTTCAACATGGGATCAACTTCTGAATTATTTACCAGACCTATCATCCTTTATCCTTCTGTCTGCTGTTTATTTTATCAATCTTTATCTTGCTCTTGAAATCTTAAACAAACAAATATGGTTGTGCAACAATATGAACAACCTTGAGGTTGTTCATAGTTGTTGCAAATGGAGCTGATCTGAAAAAATCTCTTAAAAGTATGGCAAGGTGGTTAGAGTGTTGGACTATGACCTGAGGGACTGGGGCTCAAATCCCTACTTGGTTATGAAGCTCACTAGGTGACCTTGGGTCAGTCACTGCCTCTCAGCCTAACCAACTTGCAGCATTGGTTTGGGGATTAAATATGGGGTGGGGGGAACGATATATACCACCTTGAGTTCCTTGGAGGAAAAGGTAAAATATAAATACACTAAATAACTGTGATTTGTATTTTCATTTTTAAAAATATAAAAGAAGAGGAACATTTTTAGTTGTCTGCCATCTGCTTAGAAAAAAGCTAGCACTGAATATCCAGTTTTTGACTCGGCTCTACAACCTACCCATTGAAGTCCAATGCTTTAAGGATTATATCAATGTTCATGTGAGTGCCTGGTGTATAAATTTATAAATTGACAAGCTAAGTTTAAAAAAACTAAATGTGGGCACTAGGGTTTCATATCAGTGCTGCAGCTATTCCCACCCCCTCCTCAACCTGAAAAATTGATATATATTTTAATCTTATATGTGTTTGACACCTTAGTGCAAACAGTCCTTTCCAAACAGAAGGATGGAAAGTCTCTCCCTTTTCTGTTCCTCCATACATTGTGAATTACCATATGTCCTCACCTGCGTTTATTAATTGCAAATTTGTATTGCTTGCTTACTTGCATGGACTTTACAAAACTTTATAAACAAAGGGAAATATTTCAAGTTTGTTTAAGTCCTAACTCTATTTGTTCTAATACAGATTATCAGTATAGGACAGCTGCCCAAGCAAGTGATCAGAGAACTACTATTGGTTTAGCTCGAAGTAAAGATGTTGATCTGCGGTTTTTCCTGCTACCCCACCTTTTACCAAAACAAAAAGATGTACGTATTATGAAGTCCAGACTTCACCATTTTTCATAGAAGTATTTTGAAATCTAGTGTCTAGGAGTCAACCCATATAGCTGGTCTAACATAATAACTGATTTACATTTTCATCTATGTGGATTAACAACAATTTGAAATCTTAAGAGTTGGTTCGACATTTCCTAAGTTAACGAAGGTATCTTTCATTATCCAGTCCCTATGGCTGATGGTGACTTCAAGATCAGGGCTTAGATTTAAGGGGCAGAGTCATGGTGCAGCCTGGAATGAACAGAGAGAGAAGTGGAGATGAGATCAGGGATATGTCAAGCCATGCCATCCTTGGGAGTGTAGAGGCAGTGACCTAGGACTGAACTGAAGTCTGTAGGCAAACAGGGAGGAATTCAATGACAAAGGAGGTTGCTCCATCAGCGCAAACATTGCTGCTTGCATGATGGAACAATCTCCCCTCTGGTCCTCTGGTGTGCTGTTCTGGGGGTTCTGCCCTCCCAAGCCAATTTGGGGAGCTTGAGAGGCGTGCAGGGGGAAGGGGAAACTCAATTGTGCAGGCCTCAGTTAGTAGGAGCAGTCAGTTGAATCTAGCCCATAGCAGGAAAAGGAAAGATCAAAGGACAAAACACAGTGACATAAAAGATTAATTGGAATGAATGCAGAAGGTGAGGAGTGGCAACTATTGGATGCTCAGACTGGGGTCTGCAAACTGTCCTGGAAACAGTTATACTTTGCAAAACTTAGGGCACAACTGAGCTACATGACAGACTGCTCTTCCAGGCAGGCTGGGACATGTCCCCCTAAACTAGCCTTGGCTAGAGGTAGCAGTGAGCAGAAACAAAACATCTAGAGAAATCCTCATCCTTGTACCACATCTGGAAGTCAGTTCAAATTGCTGTTATTGTTAGGTGGCCCTTGCTGTGCATATTATGGAGGGCAAGATGAAACTTATGGGAGCAGTTTCCAAGAACTCTTAAGACCCATGGCATCTAGGGCAGTAACTTCAATAGCAGTTAGGCACTACATTTTTCTGATGTGAACTGGTTATTTCACACAGTTCAGTGTTTTTACATAATTTCCTGGTGCCTGCTGTTGTGGGAGATGTTAACAGGTGTTTTTGGTTTACATTACAGGCTTGTTATTCAGAAGATGAACTTCTGCTATTGTTGGCAGCTTTACCTCAGACAGATCTTGACCCATGTGTACAATATTTTACATCATTGGCTTTAAGAGAAAGCAGCCAGACCATCGCTGCACGAAAGGTGTGTTCCTAACTCTAAATATTTTGACAAAAATGGAACAATGCATGATGAGTTACCAGTGAAGGTGGAAGAGGCTTGACCAAACAATTTTATCCTGATGTCTGTGTTTACCTAATCTGTCTTCCAGTTAATGTGTGAAACCATTAAAAAACCACTCTCTGCCAGTAAGTTCCCAAATTTTATGTACCATTCTGTGCTAGCTTGCCTTTTTCCTTCTCACTATTATTTCCAGCTCTTAATATGTGTTCTAGGAATGGAAAATCCTTGAATCCTTGTTGGGTGACTCCTGACACACACAGTAACATTCTTAAGGAAATGTATTTTTTGTCTTGAGAAACAAAGTCAGGATAACATAAAGGCTGGTGATTATTTTTTAAAGAAAAAATTATCAAAAATTCATTTCCATGTTCAATAGTTTAATAGTTTGGGAGGTAATCTTAATAGCAGAAAGGCTCTGCAGTGCTGCTGGCCTGCCTGTTTTGCTATCTTGCTAACTAGTCCTAGCTACCATAAACAGGAAGCATTAGCCAGTACATCTTATGGAGGCTGGAAGTTGGACCTCTCTTCCATTTGCCCTGTCAAGTTACCAAGATGGCCTAATCCTTAAATGCAAATTTTACAAACCTAGTTGTAAGGAAAGCTTTTAACGTTGACTTCTCTTTTTTGAAATTAATTGAAATACATTCCTGAATATATATATATATTTTATTCCAGGGGGGCTTATGGTGTTTTGGTGGAAATGGGCTTCCTTATTGTGAAAGTCTCAGTACTGTTCCTTCAAAGGCTGTGGAACTCTTCTGCTTACAAGCCTTAGTGCATCATTCCAAGGTAATTCAGTAGCAACACCACCACCTTCTTAAGCCTCTGCAAATAGATGCCTGTTCCCTAGATACAATTTCTATAATGATTTCTATCTGGATGGAAGACAAAACATGTCACAAACTATTTGCCAGCTAAATTTAGTCATGATAGTACTTCCTGCCTAATTTCAGATTCCTAGTCATTGTGATGAAATTGAAGCAAGTGGGGGGCTTCAGCTGCTGCAAAAACTATACCAAATCCGCAAGGATTCCCCCAAAATACAGAGGAGCATCATTCACATAATTGGGAACATGGCGCTTAATGATCAGCTTCATTCATCTATATTTCGTGCAGGTAATAGCAAAGCTTATGGACTCTGAAAAATGAAGAATTAACGGGACCCTGTAGCTTTTTCTTTATAATAGTCGCAGATGCTTTTTATTCTGTTGGGTTCAGTGGGGCTTGCCTACAGGTAAGTGGGCAGAGGACTGTAGTCTGAGATAATGTGCCAAGTGGTCCGAGGTGAAAGGAATTCATTGCTGGATTATGAATGAACCTTAATGGAAGAACATAATTATGCATAAGTATAGCCTACTAATGTAGGTGACATGTTTCCTTCTATTATTTAACACTTTAAGCCTATTTATACAGTCAGCCCGATTATCCATTCTTATCTGTTGAATATCTGATGCATTCTCATTCTGAGAACTGCATATTAAATGGATGTTTAGAAAAGGGTGGTGGTCCCTCCGTGCGCCAATACTGCAGTGATTCCAGAAGTAGGGCAGTTCCCTACATTCTTATCAAATGTGGATATGAAATAATAAAATAAAATAAAAAGATTTAAGAACTGCAGCTGGTAAGGCATTTTCATCAGTGGGCTGTGTCAGGTGGAAGGCTGCTTGTTCAAATGCTCCCCTGCAAGCAGACAAGTAGCATATTGGAGAAAGGCTAGGCTGGGCCCTTTTCCCTGATATGCTAGTTCTAAAAGTGCAAGGAGAGTTTTTAAAATAGGGAAATATTTGAACAGCCAACCCCTCTCGCAGACTGCTCTTGTTGAGTCCAGAAAAATAAACTTTACCGTGTGATTTCCGCTGCACATATAGACTGACCACAATTAATCTTTGACATATTGAACTTTTTCTTATAAGAACACCTGCATTGCACCTTTAAATGATGAGCTTGAGAAACAATATCCAGCAGAGCATCACAATTTTATCTTTTAGACACCAGGAATCTTATTAAACTTGATGGAAACTTGATGTATCTGAAGAAGTGTGCATGCACACGAAAGCTCATACCAAGAACTAACTTAGTTGGTCTTTAAGGTGCTACTGGAAGGAAAAAAATTTTTTGTTTTGATGGAAACTGTCAAAGAACATACTGCAAAAATCACTGTGTGTGTTTTTGTGTGTGTGTTTCCTACTGTACAGTAGCAGCACTTGTTTCCCTTTTAAAATGTTTACTAAATGGATTGCCCTTTTGGTCAGTGACAGGTGATGATACATATGCTTGCTTGATTCAATCCTAGGTTGGGTTTCTGTACTTGCTCGTATGATGAAGTCTCCACGTGTCATGGAATCCTCCCATGCAGCAAGAGCCTTGGCCAACCTAGACAGGGAAACGGTGCAGGAGAAGTATCCAGAAGGAGTATATCTTTTGCACCCACAATATCGAACCAAGTAAGGAGAGAGCTTCTATATATACTGCCTCCTCCCTCCACTACTACCACTTCATTACTCGCAATAAGCCTCTCCATTCAAAAGTTCACCCGTTTCTCTGTGGATAGATTCCTCACAGGGCCAGATCATAAATGCTTGCTCCTTACATGATGGCTTGTAGGTGAACATTGGCATGTATGAAAGGTACCTAAGAGAAATTGTCTCCAGAGACAGTTGCTGTGCAGCTATTCCATTTGACCCTACGTCATGTACCCTTGTAACAGGCATGCACACGTACAACGCTGCTTTGGAAAGGCTTAGGAAAAAATATGTCCACCTTTATGACTACCCTGTACCCAGGGCCAGCCCACCTGTGAGGCAAGGTGAGGAAACCGCCTCAGATGGCAGGCTCCACAGGGGCATCGCATCCAGCCTCCAAAGAATGCCTTGCCCACAGCTGCTGCTGTGGTGGCAGTAACAGCTGCAGTGCACTCCTTGGAAGCCAGACCCGCCTCTTCAAGGCTGCCTCTACAGTGGCCTCTTGGCAAATAGGAAGCGCTGCTGGTCTCCTCCCACCCTTGTTCCCGATGTATATATTTGTTTCCCACTTGTTCATGTTCTAGATCTTCTCTCATCCTCCTTTCCAGATGGATCAGCACCATTTTGTGGTTCGCCTCCGGTGCAAAAATGTCTTGGTCCAACACTGCCCATACCATTTATTCCTCATAGCTTCTCTGATGGTGGACATTACTTAGTAGTGGATAGAGTGAGAAAGAACTCTAAACATAATAGTGTGAGTGCAATCCTATGCATATATACTTGGAATCAAGTCCCATTGAGTTCAGGGCGGATTTCCCCAGAGGAAGTGAATCTAGGATTGCAGCCCAAATTGTTCCGTATTACTGCATCTTGGGACAGAAAATGCTCCCCCTAGTAGAATACATCCTGCAGTTGTTACAAAGTTCCTTTGTCTCATTGAAAAGAGAGGTGCTGCCATGCAATGGTTTAGTAGCAGGCTCCAGTACAGAGAAACTTTAGGTATTCCTAAATTTCCTTAAACTCAGGAAGATTAGACACAGTCTTAACCATATATGTAAATCTCACTAAGGTCAGGAGTTTGCCACCTTAGCTAACATTTTCTGGATTTGCCCTTCTGGTTCCAAGGACCAAGTACTTGCTGTTTTGGGGAGCTTACGGTGCAGCTTTGGGAAGTGTAGGCTGTAGAGAAGCAAGTGACAGGGAGCCCAGAGGCTGAAAGAATGGCACAGAAGAAGACTTTTGAAGAAAAAGGCAGAGGAGGGGAAAAGGTGAACCCAGAAGGGGTAAAGAAGCTTCACAACACTTAAAATCGGTCTGGGATTGTGTACTGTGGAGGGTGAGGGGTGAAGATAGGAGTAGTCGGGTGGTTAATCAAAATACCAGGTGGCTCAAAAGAAGTGTCTTCTAAGCCTAGAATCTGTAGGGCTCCGTCAAGGTGTGTAGAAACTATCTGACTGTACAAAGGTAAAATTCACGTTTGCTACTCTGCTTTAGCATATGGACCTCAGAAGGTTTACCAGAAAGGAATGCAGCCCTCTGACTGTAAAAGGTTATTCATCCCTGCTTTAGATTATAATGGGAGAATTCTTCCATTATGGCCTTTTCTATTGCTACAGCATTGCAACTGTGTCAACCCCACTGAGGGCCCCAAAATACATTTTGCTTCTGCCCATTTTACCTTCACAACAGCTCTGTGAGGTAGGTTAGGTTAAGAGCGAGTGACTGTAAGCTTCATGACTGTGGAGATTTGAACCGTGGTCTCCCAGCTGTTAGTCCAAAACTCTAACCAGTACGTGTGATTTGGTAGTTCTTTGGATGCCGGCTTCTAGTAATGCATACTCCCTTTTGCAACTTCTTATTTCCACTACCAGTGAGCCCATTAAAGCTGATGTCCTTTTCGTTCATGGTCTTTTGGGAGCAGCATTTAAAACATGGCGGCAACAGGACATAGAGCAGCCTGCTGCTGAGAAGGAAGTGGATACGGAAGACGATTATACAGAGTGTTGGCCAAAGGTACGGGCAGTGCTATTTTTCTATGTAAAGAGGTGGCAGAACTCACCATGAAAGCTTCCCTTGTTCTCTTATAATGGCAGTGGCGCCCACCTGAGAGGCACCCATACAGAGATTTAGCGGCACACATAACTAACCAACCATCCAGAATGACAACAGTGCTGTGGCCTGGAGTGAAAATGCCTACACATGTGTTTTTTTTTGGGGGGGTGTACTGTGGTGGGGATACCTTGTATGCTAACACCGAATTAATGTTTTTTAAAAGAAAAATGAGTTCAGATTATAAGACGTCTAGCAAACTGCTTCAGTTTTGAAATAGCATGCTCTATAACCATACTTTACTCTTCTAATTCACTGTCTTGAAAATAGATGGCTAGTTTTGATTTCAGTGCCTGAAACCCAATAACTTTTGTGAATCCAATATTCTTCTTGTTTTCATGTATTCTCAATGTAGACATGGTTGGCATCTGACTGCCCGTCACTTAGAATTATATCTGTGGAGTATGATACACATCTGAGTGACTGGAGAGCAAAATGTCCCGTGGACAGCTACAGGTAAAAAATTGAGGGCACACAAATGGGGTGGGAAATAGAAACTGTGTGATTATGTAGAGGCAGACATGGCGATTTCCATTTCTGCTTTGTAAAGCATCTTGTATTGTTTAGGAACTAATGATGGTGTCAGTTGTAAGCAGCCTAAATCCACATTTGCATTTGATCAAAATAATTGATTGTGTTTTGTAAGCTCCAGTGTCGCAGAATTGGCTGGGCAATCCTTTGGCACGTATGAAGCTGCCTTATACACAGTCATACCACTGGTCCCTTTTGCTTGGGGTTCTCTATTCCAGTGATCAGCAACTCTGTAAAGGCTCGCAACAGAGTTCCCAGCTTGCTCCCTGAGATAGTTTTTTAAAGCAGAAATGCCAAGGGTCTGAGCCTGAGTCCTTCTGTATGCACAGTCTGTCCTCTGTCACTGAGCTGTGCCCCCTTCCTCAAGTGCCACAGGAGGCACGGTTACTCTAAACCCAGTTTTGATTGTCCTTGACAGTTTTAAAACACCAGGTTTGGCGAAATCTGCAAAAAAAAAATTCTAATCATAACTGCATGCACAGCAAATCCTGTGACCTTAAGACTAAGGTGAACTGTCGGTATAAATTCACAAGCAGTTCTGGAAAGTTTGCATTGCTATTTATAAGCATGCCAGCTTTTAAGGAATGAATCTGTAATGCTGCCAAGGACCCTTGAGACGACATCTAAGGACCCCGCTGAATTCTAGAATTTAGTGTGCTCTTCTGCTTTGGAACAAGTCCCCATAGATTTCTTGAAGTTTTAACTAAAAAGGCCTATTTGAATATTTGGGTCAACTCTGGCTGCGATCCTGCCCACAGCTAGGCTGCATAAATCCCATAGACCTCTGGGATTTTAGCAGCCTGAGCTGTGTGCAGAATTGCACCCAAAATCTCTTTAGCATCCATGCTGATTGGAAAGGGGCATTAAGTAGCTGCTTGCAGTCAGCATGCACAACCTAACTGGAATGCATTGAATCTCTTTTTGCTTTTTAATAACTGCAGTGGTTTTGAAACATACTATTCTCAGTAAACCCTTTCCACATCAGCTATTTGTGCATCTGCCAAAGGACCCCGATGTACTGCAGAACATCCTGAGGCATGTTCTAGGGCACCCATGAAAATCAGGTGGGACCCTGGCTAGACCTTTTGGGTCTCAGTTTTGCCCTACTTGATCTGAGAATGTGGCCTAGAAAACACCCAACCCTCTCCCATGACTGTAGGTGGTGCAGAAGATGTTTCTCAGTAAAGCTTGCTCACCAATACTGACCTGATTGAGGAGCCCTTGCAAGCTTCCTTAGCTGTCCAGTGTTTCCCAGAACAGGGTTTAAAAGCCACTGCCTTTGCATCTGCTACTTGGTTCTCTCTCCTTGATTTGCAGGGAGTCTCTTTCCTACAAGAGCACTGAGCTTCTCAAGAAACTGCGAGCTGCTGGTGTTGGAGATAGACCTCTTGTATGGCTGTCACACAGCATGGGGGGCAAGTCCATTGAATCCTTATTTAATTTTTTCTTTAAATTACACTGTTCTGCAATTTCATGTATTTCAACCATGTTAACTAGGGGTGCTTGAGGAATTTGACCTTTGTGAACTGACCTGATCCACATCACCCTAAACTATGTTATAATTATGCTTCGGATTTCACATTTCCCCCAATTTTGCAATGTTCTTTTAAAAATGTGCATTTTTAGTATAAAACATATTTAGAAGTGCGTGATAAAATATATATAGGAGTGCATGTTCTGTGAGAAATTACTTTCAAAAATAGGTATTTAAATACCTATTCAGATAGATACTTTACAAAGATGGCATAAACCAGAAATAGGCTGACATGTCCATCCATAATGTTAACTGGGTGTAAAAAGATTGCTTCTATTTGAGGACCGTGAAAGACTATATATGTTTCGCAAGAACTGCCACAGGACGTGGTATCATGAACTGGAGGGCCAACAGCAATTTTTCTGACATACTTGTGATTGGTTCGCAGACAGTGGAGGCTTTTTCCTGTGCCATTCGTCGAATTTCAGTTTTGGACCCGATTGTCTCATCTGTGCAAATGGAAAACTAGGTTGGCAGGCCCAGTTCCATGGGTTTTAGGGTGGGGGGGCGGGTGGGGGGGCAGAATGGCATAGTGGTCTCCCAGCACTGACCACCCCCTTCCTTGGGGCTTTGGTTGGGCTGCTGCAGCTGCCGGCCTTGTATTTCCCCTCGTGCTTGTGAGTGGGGTTACTGTTGGGTGTAGTGAAGGGTTAACCTTCTGTGCCTCGAGCCTGAGAGGAGGCGCGTACAAGGGAAGTACGCCAGGATGTGACGAAAGCAGCTTGGAATGCTGTGAGCTGAGTGGAAAGCGAAAGCAGTTTTCTTGCATAGCTGCAAGCTGAGAGAGAAGGACGCAGAGAGAATGCAGCTACACTCTGATGGCTGTTATGGACTGTAAATACGCTGTTTTGTTTCCCAATAAAGAGGTATTAGGATAGAAGAAACGTCTGGCCTTTTTTACTGCCCTTTCACACACAGACGCTGTGTAATTCTGCTAATTGCTTTACGACCGCTCCAAAGCCACACTGCGTATACAGAAGCTGCAGAGACTTGCAGGGGAGCGTGGCTGGGCGCCAAACAATAAAGCAATAAATCTATCGGAAGAGTTACCTAGTAACAGTGATGTTATGGGTAGGATTCAAGCTGACCGGGACTCGGAATCCATTTAGCTCTCAGCCCATTATATCATTGCCACTGAGTGTGTCTGCTTGTAAAAGGAAGACTAGTCGCCTCTCCCTCATAGAGCCCAAATGGCAGCTAGCGGGGACCCCAGATGAGGAATTGATCTGCTGAGCCCTGCTAGGATGGATATGCCATGTGCTGACATCATGTCTCTGCGTTGGCATACAATCATTTGGATATACATCTACCTTGACATTGTTGGGATACTGCCAGGGAGACATAGTCCATCTGAGCCCCCGAGCTCCTGCTGGACGATCCATCGACCTCCCATAGACACGCAGTATCAGCAATAGCGACACGAAGCCTCAGAATAGATTGCCACATTCTTAGGCTGGTGTACACTCTATCAGCAGAATTCACACAGCAAAAGATGCACAGCAGGAGAGCATATTTACAGTTTATTCAGCGTTGGTCAGAACAAAGAAACCATGACCGTCTGCTTCGGTCTGCTCAGGCAAGAAGAAGAAAACGAAAGCAACTGAAAACATAAACATCCTGTGAACAGGAAATACGCAGACTCTGTGACTCACAAAGCCTGCTCCCTTTTAAGGTGGAACGGAAATATCCTAACAGACATTACCTGCCAATAGTTACTTTAGCTCAACATTTTGCCTGTCAACTGCAATCTCTTTATAAAAGACCTGTGGGTATAGGGCGGTATATAATAATATGTGTGCCTCCCTACTTGTAGCGACTGTGGTCAGTGTAATAATGCTGGCTGACTGGGCATGGTGTCCTGGGTTGGCTGTAGTATCCTCACATGGGATGTTGCCACAGGCTGCACCTTGTCTTTAACCTTTATTTGAAGAGATTGTTCTGGCAATGATCAAGTCATCAACATGTAGAAAGTTTAGATAGGCAATAAGACCACATGTTGTTAATTTTCACAAAACCATTCTTGAGATTTTGAGTGATACCCGACTTCCAGTCGGTGCAAAAAAAAAAACAAAAAACCAGGGCATATACACAGTTAAGGTTCATAAAAACCAACAAGAAATTCTTAAATTCTCTGCTGTTCTACAGGGTGATTGGTTAGGAGCTGCATAGAATATATTTGGGGTTTTTATCAGTGTTGTTCAAGAATTCACTTTTCCCAGTAGTAGAATAATGTAGTAGCTTGTTTTTTTAAACAATGTAAGCTCTTGAAGTCAATTTACTGTCTTATTCAATCCCTTGATAGTTACCTCATATTTTCTCCAGAATATTCTTCAGTAGTGGGGTCTCAACTATTTTTCTTGCAGAGATTCTGAGGAAACTAAATTAGGGAATTGAAAACTGCATGTTAAGTGTAGGGATTTGACTCAGATCTGTTTTAATTGAATGTTACATTGGTGGAAATGCAAAAAACCAGTGGTTTTTAGCTATACACATCTTTTCTCTGACATAATGAGTATACCAGGATGATAGTTATGGTTGGCTAACAAACCTTTGAGGTAAAAGTAAAACTTCACTAAAAAGGAGCAAGTGCCCCCCCTTTTTTATTTGCAAATAGAAAGGTTTTTTTAAAAATATATATATCAAAACACGGCAACAAAAAACCATTGCTAGTTGGCATTAACAATAATAAGATTACATTGCTCTTATTTAGTATATTACCATATCTGCCCAACTGGCAGAATGTATTAGTGCTTTTCTGCATTTTAATCTTCAAGGAACACATCTAACAGATGAAGGAGAAATAGGATAGGATGTTTTGTACATTAATTTAAGCATCATTCTTGCATTGGTCCTACTTTATAAATATATTTTCTTGTCAGGTCTCCTAGTCAAGAAGATGCTTCTGGATGCTTCCAAGGACTCTGATATGGATTCCATTGTAAACAACACCCAGGGAATTGTGTTTTATAGCGTTCCTCATCACGGCTCCAGGTTGGCTGAATACTCAAAAACTGTTAGATTTCTGCTTTTCCCCTCTGTGGGCGTGAAGGAACTCAGCAAAGGTATGCTTTGGTTGCAGTAATTTAATATTTAGAGTGTTTGCATGCTCACAATCCATTTTACCTCACTCAGGAATGTATTTATTTGTGGTGCTTATTCCCTGCATTTCCTCAGTTGAGCTCAAAGCAGCTAACAATAAATTAAAACCATTTAGACAACTATAAAGTAACAATAAAAGTAAAACTTCAGTGAAAGGACAACTGTTCAAGGCCCCAAAGCCTTCTTGAAGAAAGTTCAATGGAAAGAGTTCACAACACAGAGAGAATATGGATATTGCAAACCTGACTGAAAAGCGAAAGGGAACTGTACAGTGATCAGTAAATGGCACGCTATCTAAGACTGTGTCTACCGTATTTTTCGCTCCATAAGATGCACCTGACCATAAGGTGCATCTAGTTTTTAGAGGGGGAATGCAAGAAAAACAATATTATTTAAAGGGAGCGCTGAGCAGAGCCTGTATGCCTCCCAGGCTCTGCTCAGCGCTCCCTTTCACAAGCCGCGTGGAGCGTGTGTGTGGCGCTTGCAGGCTTTTCCCCGAGGAGGGAGAAGGGCAGCCCTTCAGTGACGGGCTGCCCTTCTCCCTCCTCGGGGAAAAACCCCCAAGAGCCGCACACATACTTCACGCGGCTCTTTAAAGGGAGCGCTGAGCGGAGCCTCCTGTCTGCATTCACTCCATAAGACACACACACATTTCTCCTTACTTTTTAGGAGGGGAAAAGTGCGTATTATAGAGCGAAAAATATGGTAATCCCTCAGAAGCAGGGCTTGAGAGATGTGCCTGTCTGAACTTAAATCTAGTTATTCCAAGTGCACCTTTCATAGGAAAATGCTGCATGCAAACACAATCAGAAATATGCATTTAATTTTCTTTCTTGTTCCCCTAGATTCTCCTGACCTTAAAGTACTGAACGATGACTTTCTCTCATTTGCCAAGGATAAGGACCTTCCTGTATTGAGTTTTGCAGAAACAATGCCAACACGAGTCAGCAGAGTTCTGAGCCTGCATGTAGTACCAGTGGAATCCGCAGGTGTGATATTCTCAGCATTCCCTTTTTAAAAACGTATTGATCTGGCAAGATATAGCCATGCGAGTTCTGTGATAGAAACATCCAGAAATGGATGCAGATAGAAAACGTGGTATGAAAAACCAGTGTTTCAGATAAATTAATGATTGACGTCTCTCTGGTGTAAGGCTGGATCAGCCACCCTCAAAGAAACCCTTCTCCCAACTTCTTCTTCTCTTCTCATTTCACATTGCTTGCAGTTAAAGTCCTGTGGGCATAAATTTATATGAACACTTTCAGTAGCACAGTAAAAAGGTTGGAGCCACAGTTTCCATGCATTGTGTATTAAAAGTTAAGTACAGTCGTACCTTAGATCCCGAATGCCTTGCAAGTCAAACGTTTTGGCTCCCCAACGCTGCAAACCCTGAAGTGAGTGTTCCAGTTTGCGAACGTTCTTTGGAACCCAAACATCCAGTTGGGCTTCCGCGGCTTCTGATTGGCTGCAGGAGCTTCCTGCAGCCAATCGGAAGCTGCGACTTGGTTTCCGAACATTTTGGAAGTCAAATGGACTTCCGGAACGGATTCCGTTCAACTTCCGAGGTATCGCTGTACTTAATTAATTAATTTAACTGTAATTAAATAAAACAGAGCTCCAGGAGCCATCCGTAATAGGAATAGAGGTATCAGTGGCTGCTATTGATGATAGTTAACGTGTTGTTTCCGGTATCTCAGGCAGTAAATTTCAGAATATCAGTTGCTAGGGAGTGCAAGTGGGGAGAATTTTCCTGTGCTCATGGGCTGAGGTGTATTGCAGAGTTGTGGTGCAGGGTAGGGATGTGGCTAAGTTTTAAAAGGTTGAATCTTTGCAACTGCAAAACTCCCCCCACCCCAGCAGCTAAAACAGAAATGACAAGAGAAACCCCCAAGACTATATGAAGCTGTCAGATTTGCATTTTTTTGGTACAGAAAGTATTGGATTAAAGTGTAGAGATCTTTCCTATTCTAATTAATTCAAGAGGGTTCTGCTCTGTGTGATCCAAGATGATGCAAGCCGGAAGTTTCTAGCTAACAAGCAAGTTTCTATTCTGCCTGGAAACAGGCAGGAGGTTCCTTATGTTTGGGGTATTCCTTCAGAGAAGCTGAACAGCTGGTTTAAACTGGTTCTATTACAGTGGTACCTCGGGTTAAGAACTTAATTCGTTCCGGAGGTCCGTTCTTAACTTGAAACTGTTCTTAACCTGAGGTACCACTTTAGCTAATGGGGCCTCCCGCACTGCCACTGCACGATTTCTGTTCTCATCCTGAAGCAAAGTTCTTAACCCGAGGTACTATTTCTGGGTTAGTGGAGTCTGTAACCTGAAGCATCTGTAACCTGAAGCGTCTGTGACCTAAAGTACCACTGTATCTCTTTATGTCAAGGTCTATAATAATAGGCCAGAAGGAGCCTGAGTTTCACTTTCTGTCTCTCTTTCCTTCTAGTGTGGTATTCTGTATATAGTATGCTAAGTGTTAAGATCTTAGTCTTATTGTAAGTTTAAGTTAAGTCTGCTGCAACTGGATTTCTTATGGAGTGTGCTGATCCTGAAGATGTATGAATTTGTGACCGACACGCTCATTTGCCTTCAGTACTAAACTCTGCTGGATGAAATTGCCTCTGGTCTGTTATTGGGAATCCTGCAACATGTTTGTGCTTTACTCTGCTAACTGTACATTGGGGTCTGCTCTGGATCAATATGAGCAGAGTCAATGACAGAAGCTTGCTCACTATACCTTCTGTGCCTAGCGCATGGATTACTGTGACTAACATACATTTTAAGGTGCTCTTCCTGCCCCAGGGCTTTTGTTCTTTTAATGGAAGACCTAACTTACAAGCCTGCACCATTTAAAACCTGGTTCCAAGGTAAATTATTTGCTCCCTCAAAACTTTTGCTTAGCTCTGATCCATAGATAATTGTTGGCACACACGATAGAAGCATGACTAGTTGTCCCCACATAGCAAATGGGAAAGTGCATCTCCACCAGTATCACAAGGTGGGTACTGCTGTGTATAATTTGTGTCTTTTCCTTGACATTAATTGGTGCTGACTTTTGTTTTTCGTTTTTCCCCAGATTTAGGCATAGGAGAACTCATTCCCGTAGATGTCAGCCACTTGAATATTTGCAAACCGAAGAACAAGGACTCTTTCCTCTACCAATGCACACTAAAGTTTATTCGAGATTCTTTAGAAAGAAAGGTGGGAAACTGAGGAACTGCGCACCAGAGCTTTGCTTCTTTGATGTAATTCCTAACACATTATTGGACTGAAACAGGGGCTGAATTGACAGGTACAGCACAAGGTTTTTTTTTGCTGTCAATTGCTTTTTAACAGCTCCTCTAACTGCTGACCTTGGTGTGTACCTAGGATATGAAATGGCCTTTTTACCCGAAAGTGACCCTTCTACCCTTGAAAGAGATGACCCTGCTTGCTACTGCCTGTTAGAGCCCTGCTGTGCAGACCCAGGCTGCATTTTTCCTAGATTCGTTTTAGCCAGACCCATGTACTTGCTGGTTTGGGGTTGAGCACATGCTGAAACGTAATGTGTGGGTGTACTGTGAGGAGTAAATGTGCTGACATAGTACACCGTAAGGACACGTGATTACCCATCAGCAACAGAAATGCCAGTTTTATGGTATGATTTCTTATTAGACAGATTGGTGTGATAAAGAAAGACCTAGAGCTGTCTGTATATAATAGAGAAAAATTGTATAGTGAAATCTAAACCTGCAAAGCTAGACTGTGTCCTTTGCATCTGTTTGCCAAGGAGAAGCAAGAATATCCCTCAGAGTGTAGATTTGCTACATTTGTTTTGGAAGCAGGGGAAATACTTCAGTTGCTGCAATCCTGTGCTCGCTTATTTCAGAGAAAGCCCTCTTGAGCTCAGTGGAACTAACTTCCAATGAAGCATACATAAGAATTTCTTTTAAGGACTAGTTCATTTTATTATTCCCATTGCGATGGCCTTTTCTCTAGTCATGTTAAATCAGAGTGTTGTGGGAAGGAACCAGACTTTAAAATCATTGCTTTCTCCTGCATGAAAGGCTGAATTAATGCAGATAGCTTTCTAAACCTTCACTGTGTTTGTGGGTAGCATAGAATGTGTTTGCCACATACATTCTAAAACTCAATGGACACAAACCTAAGGCCTACATCATCTGAACAGCTCAGCCACTTCTATACTGTAATATCCAGAATGCCAAGCACTGTAAAAGGGAAGGATTCTTCCCTTTGAATAAATGCCTTTTAAGTATTTCAGACACAGTTATTTAATGGTTCTTCTAGTCTAAGAACTGATGTTTTGATCAACTCTCAGTGGCCTAATTCAGACATTATGCCAAACCATGGTTTGATAACACTACACAATCTAGAAATTTCTGGTGTGGAGTTGTGTTGTTCTGTAGTCCATCTGCTTAGCATTCCCATGTTAGCTGCTCTGGAGGTGAAGTAAAAGCCATTATTATGAATGGTCTAACCAGAAAGCATGCCAAACCATAATTAGCACAAACCCACTTTATTGATTTGCCTGCTCCTATAACAAACTGTGGTTTGAACATGGTGGCAAACCTTATCTAAGCTTCCTTAACCATGGTTTGATTGATATCTGAATAGAGCCATTTTGTATGTATCAAAAAAATCTGCCTACAAGGCAGAATGGGGGAGCTCTTTATTAGAAACAAACTACTGTAGTATTGCCTTGCACCGAAAATGTTTTATCTATAATGTTGGAGCTGTTTGAAGCAGGCCATGTTCCCCTTCTCCCCTTAAATTAATCACATGTGGTTTATACTGTAAATATAATTCGTGTGGTATCTGTGTTTGGGCATTTTCAAATAAAACCAAAACAATTTTAATGTTTGGAGATGCTAAACTTTTAAAGCTGCTTAAAAGTTAATGTATTTTATATTAAGCAATTACTTGCAATTGTAACATAATACACCTAAGACAAACATGGGAAACTTGTGAACCTCTCATCATTCCTAATTCTGCCTGAGTCCAAATCGCCTGTAGGATTGCAGGTTCCTTGCTCTTGGCTTAAAGGTAAAGAGTATAAAACACAGCTGCACTCTTAACTCCCACAAAACTCTCAACCAAGCCTCGCTAACCACTTGACGGTGCATGATGTCATTTCATTTTGGAAACTAAGTAGGTCAGAGCCTGACCAAGTGCAGACCAAAGGAGGCTGCCTGGAAAGGCTCATATCTGCCACTGGGCTTGAGAGTTCAAGCTGCCATAGCAAAGCTAGCCAAACATCCATCCACCTTCTAGCCCTGCTCCCGTGCCTTTAATAGCATGTAAAATTCATAAATTAGGTAGCTAAAACTTCTGTCAAACAGTCTTTAAGAACAAGACTCCAAGGGTCATCTACTCCAGCCCTCTGCAATGCAGGAATCTCAACTAAAGCATCCATGGCAGATGGCCGTCCAACCTCTGCTTTAAAACCTTCAAGGAAGGAAAGTCTACCGTCTTCAGAGGGAGTCCATTCCACTGCCAAACAGCTCTTACCATCAGAAAGTTCTTCCTGGTGTTTAGAATCTTCTTGCTTGTAACTTGAAGCCATTGGTTCAGGTCCTAGCCTCTGAAGCAAAATTCACATATAACTTGGTGCTACTTTTTAAGACACACACACACACAAATCAACCATCTATGAGTAGCATAGCATATGAGCTAAGAAGAGCACGTGAATTTTTGCTGTAGTCATTTCCATGAAGATGAATGTACAGTGGTTGTGGTGTATTATGCTAGTCAACCAAATGCTGACTTCTTCCTGTCACGAGCCAGTAGCTTACAGATCTCGGGGGGGGGGGATCTGTTCTCCATTCCCTTACCCTCCAGCCTTTGGTTAAGCTAGCAGTGGGCCTCTGCCCCATGGGCCTAATTGAACCCATCAGGCTTCTGAATTTAGCCTGTGGAACCATTTGGGGCAATGGCCACCCATCAGTCATGACAGATTTCTGCACCAAAATCTGTTAGCATTAAGTGCTCAGATCAGAGATAAGGGATTTCCTCACATGACAGCACTAAGATGGGAGACGAGCCTCTTCTTGCTACTTAATAGTAAAAAGCATCAGTAGAGGCTTATCTCCAGTCTTAGTGCTGTGGGACCAGTAAGCTTAACCATTCAGCTCACATCTTGTTATGTGGGATCGAGTGTTCTCTTTCCATGTGCTCTGCAGGGCAGGAAGGGAGCGCTGTGCTGTGTTATCCTTTTTGAAAGATGAGTGGCTGAAGAAACTTGGAGAGGTAAGGGGCAATGACTTGCCATGCTCTCTTCCTACTCTGTTTTGCAGTCCTGATAAAATGTTAAAATTAAGGCCTAGCTCACATGTGTATGTACATCATTTAATCTCTCATCACATGGTTGCTTAATGCTTGATGGCTGATAAGCTGTGAAAACTGTCACGTGAAACACCTTTTACACCAAATTTGTAGAAAGTATTGTGTCTAACTGACTTGTGATTTGTTTATGATACTTCACTTTGACATGACGCAGGTGATGAGTGGACAAATAAACATGTGACCTTGTCCTAAACTGTATAATGGGTAACAAAACGTCTTGATGAGGAACAACCATGAAACCGAAATTCAGTCTTCCTCTCCTGTGCTATGAATTATTGAAATATTTTGTCTCTTATCAGATGTGAGAATGTATGTGGATTTATTTAGACACAGTTCTCTGTACGTATTTCTAGAGTTGTCTCCTCAAGCACAATTTTTAGTCTGGAAATCAAAGTTCTGATTTCCCATCAAAAAACATTTTAAAAACAGTCAAGCCACTTGACAGCTTTTTTTATTATTATACCAATACTTTTTTATTATTTGTATTTGTTCAGACTGAGCAGCATGAACTGCAATTGATTGCACAGAGGACGCTACTGGCAAGATCTAAGTTTTAATGAGATAGCTCACCAGTGAGCCAGTTATAGGATATAGTGCCAAAGGCCAGATACTTCACTTCTTCAAGCAGTGTAATAATAATAACTTTTATTTGCAATTTATAAATCGACTTAAATTGGTTTTCCTTCTAATGCTTTTATTATCATGCAAATGAGCTGCCACAAAGCTGTTAAATTATCTTTGTTGCAGAGAATATTGGCACTAACTTATAAACCATGCTCCTTTTTAAAATAGGCATTCATGTTTTATGTTGAAATGTCGCCATAAATATCCAGTGATAACTTTTTAATTTCTTCATTAAAGAGGAAGGGTGAGGGGTTTTGTAACACGTTCTGCAGGAGTAAAGCTGAAGATTGTCATTTGTCCCTACCCACCTTTCATTTGTGTGGGACACTCAAAATAGCCTCTTGAAATCCTACCTTTTGCTAAGTGTCGAGAATGAAAAGGATAGGTGGAAAATAGAAAAGGGGTTGGGAACTGGAGCTGGCTGGTGGGCTGGATCCTCGTCTCCCCTGCCTGCTGTGAGCCATATGTGGCAAGTAGGCATCACACATGACATCAGGCAGGTGGTGTGACTTGTGAACCAAAGGCATCGCCTGGCAAGCCTAATTGCGTCCATGAGCAGGATGTTTCCCACCACTGCAGTAGCATTTCTGTTCTAAGTCCTGATCCAGAAATGCACCTGTGCAGAAGTAGGCTGTGTGCATGGCTGCTTAACTGCCCAGTGCTTTGAGAATACTAGTGATCCCATTTGGAGAAGTGGAGTGCTTAAGCACAAGACAACTTTTAAGCCCATCAATGTTGTTTCTTATTGTAAAATATACTTTTACCTTCATGGCCTACTAAGTGAGCTTCCCAGAGTCAGCTGGCTGACCACTGTTGGTGATGAAAAGTTGCAGAAGACTCATAGGTGCAATTCACCAAGGACCTCCGTTATTTTATGCTGCAGTGAAGTGCACACTAAGCAGTGAGGTCTCTAGCAGTTGCCAGTTTTTGTCTATACTGAGTAGCAAACCTACTTTGGGTCCACGCTTCGTTTGGTGAGAGAATTGGCCTTGGTTGTGCCAATAGATTATGTTTTTCAGGTGGGATGAGGAGTAGGACTCTGTTGATTCTGCTTTGATATGGTAGGTCATGTTATCCTCCTGGGCCATCTCTGTGAGTTGGGGGCAGTGGTTTATGGTGGTTACAACCCAAACCAGGCTTTTCCAAATAGTAGTATTAGGTGACTGTACCTCAGGCCTTCTCAAAATTCATCTGCAGGCTGTTAATATCATTAGGAGATCTTGGACAAGGTGTCACCAGCTCCATTGTTCTGTAAATCAGCAGAGGCAATGCATGTATGGAAATGTTGTCTGGAGGCAATTGTGGACTGGATGAGGGCTATTGCAGCTGAATCCTGACAAAATGGAGACTCCATGGATAGGTGGTTCCAAGGTCTAGGAATTGGGTTGTGTACCAGTTCTGGATGAGATTGCAATTCTTCAGAAGGAGCAGGTGTGTAGTTTGGGGGCCTAGAGGCCCACCTGACCTTGCTGTCTTAGAGCACCCATGGCCAACTTCGGTTGGGGCAGCAACTTCAGTACAAGGATGGCCTTGTTACAGTGGTCCATTGATTACTAATCTCACAGTTACTACTGCAATGCATTGCATGTGGGGCCATACTTGCACCTGGTTCAGAGGCTGCAACTTGTGCAAAATTTAGTTCTTAGGCTGCTTAGAAAGATCTGCACTGGGTGCCTAAGTCATGGTTTTGGGGTCTCTAAGCAACTTGGGGCCAATTGTTAAGATCATCTGCTGGTTGTTCCATGACTAGTGAAGTGTGACTTGGTGACAATGTGAAAGCAGGCATTTTGAGTGATAGCACCCACCTCATGGAATGCTCTCTCTTGGGTATTTTGTGGCTACATTAATGACTAATATATGCCTCTTTAACATTTATAAGTTTGCCCCAGCTGTCTTGGACTCTTATTTTTGACCACTGCTCAGTTTTGTAATGTACAGTTGAGTTTTGTTTTTAATCTTATCTTTTCCCTAGCTTCTTGGAAACATTATTAAATGTTGTATTTTTATTTAGCAGTACAAACATTGATTAATCAATGTTTAGTCATTACTGTGTATCTGATTCCCTCCTCCTTTTACCTTTCTGGGCTCTAATTTATTGAATCATCAAATGAAACATCTGGCCTTTCAGTTTTGAGGACAATATAATACAAAAACAAAATAAGCCAAGTTCAGTTTCATAAAAAAGAAATTTAATGATATTATTTACAGCCTCGATACAAAAAAGGATATTCAAATACTTTATAGTTCCCCCCTCTTCTGATCTTTACTATTTCAAAACAAATTAAAATCATGAAGTATGCCACTCCAACAAAAGTGATTCCATCCTGTCACTAATAAATTACCAGTCTTAAACAATCTCCTGATTCTATAACTCCGTTGCACATGTTCCCATATAATTTAACAATTATCGATAAAATTATCCTCTGCCTTTTATGCTCACACTACATTATCTGTCCTCTACAATAGTTTCCTTGAGGCTGTATTATGCCAAGGTAACTTTCACTCTCAGGACTGTAGCTCCAAAGGGTGAGAGTTGGGGAACCTTGAGTACAGAAGTCTCTCTCATGTGTACCATTGATATTTCTACATATGCACATTTAGACTTGAATTACCCTTGTCCAGCCTTCACCAACCTGGTGCTCTCCAGAGGTTTTGGACACCAGCTCCTGCCAGCTGGAGCTGATGGAAGTTGTAATCTTAAACATCTAGAGGGCTTCAGGCTGGGGGAGACTTCCCTAGGCAATATATGGCCTTCCTGATCACTGAGCCAAAGAGGACATGGGTCCTGTCAACAGGGTGATACACTAGATCAGGAATGGGGAGCCTGTGACCCTCCAGTTGTTGGACTACAATTCTTGCTACTGGCGCTCAAGCACAAGGTCCCCACCCCTGTACTATGAGAGGCACGTGTGATCGGCTTCCCAGCCTCTACCCAAGCCAGAGATGAGACTGCAACCACATTGCTCAGAGTTACACATTCTAGTGCTTTCATATAACCATAGCTTTAGTTTTCTCTGAGAGACCATTTTCTGTTTATTAGCTGCTTTATCGCTTGGGACTCCTACATGGCAGTCCTTGATACTACCAGCAGCACTACAGCTACAGCAGCCTTGGTTGACCATCTCCACATTACTGTTGTCATTAGGCACAATCTGCAGGTAATTTCCTCCCTTTCAGGCCTTGGTGGAAAAAACAACAGAGCGCTTACTGGCTTGAGCTCATTTGGTTTAAGTTCCCAGACTCTGCAGATGTTAACAAGCATGAAAGGGAAGATGCAGAGGCAAACATACTGTGAGATCTTCAGCATGTTTATCCAGAATTATGTCCTACCCAGTTCACTAGGGCCTCTCCTAGGAAGTGTGTTCAACTTTTCAAAGCAACTACCACTGTGTGCCTAAACAGACACAAAATGCCTCTTTAGACATAATGCAGAAACCTCCATGCTATCCTTTTCACAGCAAGCGAGTACTATGGGACAGATAGCCTTGGTATGAAGTACAGAAAGCAAGCAAAGTGCAAATGAGAAGCAATTGTACCAAAAGGCATTATAGCATGCACATGGAAGAGAAAGTTGCCACTCACCATACAAATTAAATCAGAATTCATTGGAGGCGGCGTGGAGTGTGAAGTACCATAACGACTCATTTAACTCAGTCCTTCCTGTACCAAAGGCTCTGAGAATAAAGCAAATTGTTTCAGCAAAAATCCTGTCCTGTTATGATTTGTTTGTTTGTTGAAGAAAAAGCAAAAGGGGGGGATGACCCACGCTCATAGTTTTAAACTGGTGTTGGGGTCCACACAGTCATTTTGGGTCTGCTTGGACGCAACCAGTACACTAGGACTTTCAGAGATGGTGCCGCTGTTTCCCTCTTCACCAAATGTAACCCAGTGGCTGAAATCACTTGCACTGGGAAGTTTCACATCTTTCGGAGCATGTGTTGGGCTGATCGGCAGCGGTTGAGGGATTGACTGATAAGCAATGAAGTCAGTCTCCAGGTCTAAAAGACTGGTGTTACCTCTAAGAAAGTCGTCGTCTGAAAGCTGCTGGTGTTGCTGCAGGAGGCACATGGGCGGAAGAAGCTGCAGGCCACTGATTAACTCTGAAGCCATGAACCTCAAGGGTTTGGAGTCGTCATCTATCGGGCTGGTCAGGGCTCCTGCTGCTGCAGGTAGAAAGGGCTCACTTGGAGAAAGTGGGATGGAATCAGACTGAGTGTGAGACGGATTGTTGTTATTGTTGGAATTAAATGTTAGCCCCTTGAGAAAAAGGCTGTCACTGCTCTGGAGTACTTGCAGATGAAAATCAGGAGGGGCAGATTTCTTTCTCCTCGGTGGAACTCTTGGAGCATGGGTAGAATTCTGAGAAGGAAGACAAGAGCTCTCCTCCAGAAGACGCAAGGCAGCCGGGTACCTTTCGCTGCTCCTTCTCCTCTCAAGGATTTTGCCCGGGGGGACTGTTCTTGGCTTAGGAACAGGGGCTGCTCTGGTAGGACTTGTAGCAATGGCTCTAGCCTCAAGGCAAGACTCTGGCAGCGCAAAGGAGAAGTGACCAACAGATTGCTCAAACTGCTCTTCTGGAGAAGGAGGCTAAGAAAAGGATGTCACAATGTCAATCAGTTGCTATTCAACCAGCCCCATAGTGATTAAAAAAAGAGACAATCGCACATACCCACCCCCAAAGCAAAGCTGATGTATTCTTGACAGAGGTAAGATGGCCTTCTCTAATTCTGTACATGCAGCATTCTAAAATCTTAATATATCCATTTAAAAATGTACTAAAAAGCTTCAACATTCCGGGGAAAGAATTCTGTCCTTTCCATGGCTCTCATTCCTCCTGCTAATTATGAACTCTGTCTCAGAGTGCTAACAAGCTTTGAAGCCAAAATATGGCCATCAAGGAAGAGGAGGTGCCTGCATGCTCAGGTGAACTCTCAAGTTTGCAGATGTACAAAAATCTTTTTAAAAAAAAATCTGAAGGGGAAATCCCTCACCCCCTTAAAAACAGACCAGTGAGGACTGTGCATGCTCAGTATCTAGTTGGAAAAGATAAATGGGCTGCGGTGGAGGGACAGAACAATACTAGGGGAGAGCTCAGTTGGCTGTGGAATAGCTGAACACAAGGAGTTAGAAGCTGACCAGCAACATTGACTCTAATTTACGTAATTCATTTTAACAATGTGTAACCCACCCTTCATCCAAAAATGGCATTCAAGCTGTTAAAAATACTGCTTTCTTTTTTTGTCCCTCCCCTGCTGCTGTGGTGGTGCGGAAGTGCAAAGGAGAGGGGGCAAGAGCAGAGGCGGAGCTAGCTGCTCCAGCACCCAGAGCGGTGCACATGTTGTGCACCTGGGGGCGGGGGGGGGCGATGTCACCCCCCTCAGGGATGACACCCAGGGCGAACTGCACCCCCTTTCCTCCACCAGTGGGCAAGACAGAGGCCAGCTGAAAGAGAAGGCCAGAAAGCAAAGGAGTAAGTAGGAGAGTGTAAGTAGACAGGGCCATCTATTTCTCTCTCTGTTGGCATTTACTTATTCTCCCTTTTTCTCCTTTCCCAAGAGAAATGGATACAGAAATACAAAAAGGGCAGAGGAACCCTCTCAGTGTCTGTCTAGGTGATTTCCTGGTTCACACAGAAAAGGACATGTTTTTCATGTCCCCAGAAGTGAGAACTTCCCATAAAAAAACCAATGGAGAAATCCAAGGTTATAATGTAGCTGGGATTGAGCAAGAGTGTGTCCTGGCTATTTATATCACTCCCTATGTAACCCAAAGGTAGCAGTCTTCTTTCTCCTTGATGGTACTCTGGGGGCAGTTTTGGAGATGAAAGGAATTTTGAAGGCCACATACCTATTAACTTGGCTCAATGACAAGTTCAATTGCAAACTTACACCGACTGCATGTGCAACCCCCAAATTTGCCCTCTGAATATTGACTGACCCCTATAGAAGCATCTAATGGAGACTTACACATCCTGGCTTCCCTCCCATCCTCTGCAGGGGTGCTGGTTTCTTAGCAGAGGGAACTTTTGGTGCTGGACGCTGAGGTATGAGCACTGGGGGTGGTTGTGGGCTGTGAAGTTGTGCAGACTTTGCAACACCAGGGAAGCTTTCAGATTTAGTGACAGTTTGGGTCCTTCCTGAAATGGGTGCCAAGGCTTCCTCCGGAGTTACTGAAATACAGAATTGTAGAAATCTACTTATCCCACATGCCAGGTAAATTCAAAAGTTTTATTTGCCCAAATAGTCTTATTCACATCAACAGATCAGTTTGAAAATGGAGCAGTTATGTTCAAGTTGAAACAAAAATACAAGCAGTATTTTAATCCAAACTGACAGCTCCTCAGGTTTCACTACAGGAAATGAGAACAGCAGTGATTAACATTTTAAGATGGCGCCCAAAAGAGATGTTTCTTAGGCATGCTTATGTAGCTCTGAAAAGATAACATAGAAACAGATATTATCAATGTTCTTAACTGAAATTTGTTCATGTTACCTCCTTTTGCTTGCATCAGGCATCTAATCGCTTCCTCTGCTTCCTGAGGGGTGGTGGTTTTGATCTGCTTGACATTATATGGCTTGCTAATTCCAGTCCGTGATTTTGGCTTACAAAAATTTAAAGGAAAACAAATGACAGAGTGAGCCCAGAAGAAAATCTTGCATATGCAACTTTCTAAAGCAGAGTATAAATAGGGAAGAAGGCTTAACATTTTCAGAGTGGTTAGTTTTTGCCTACCAGCCATGAATTAATGTCAATAAATCCCTCTCACAAGAAGGAATACTTATATATGCTTCATCCCACTCTCCCATTCCACTATGCCCTTAGGTCTTCCAATAGACACCCTGTTTAAGGAGCTGCCACCACTTGGTGTGCTGATTAGGCCTTGGGCAGGTATGGGGAACCTGGTGCCCTCCAAAAGTTGTTGAGTTCCAGATCTCATCAGCCTTAACCAGCCTGGCCAATGGCAAGGGATGATGGGAGTTGTAGTCCGACAGCATCTGATAGGCCACAAGTTCCCCATCCCTGATCTAGGGGCTTCACTGCTGGGGCACCCTAACCCCAGAATTTCGTAGAATATTTCTAGGAAAGGTCCTATACAAACATGTTGTTTCTTTACTTTACCAAATTGGCAAAGGATGAACAAAGGACGGACTTTGCTGTCATATATTGGCAAGGTCATGCTGTGTGAGATGCTCCTGAAATGACTTTCTAGATGCATGCGCCCATGCATGAGTGTTTTTTCTGGCTGCCCCTTTAACATCTTCATCCCACAGATAATGGTTGCTATGCAACTTCAGCATCTCATAGATGACATTGGAGATTTCAAGCACAATGCACAAAAATAAATAATACACTGGGTACTTTACACATCTGATGTGTCTGTTGACTTTTTAATATATTTTTAAACATCACAAACAATTTCTACATATGTTGTATATGCTGCCTTGGATGGATTTCTATCCAGAAAGGCAGGATATGCGTAATTGTAAATACACTGTTTTCTTTCTCGTCTCACCTCTTGCCCTCCACCAAATGACTCAAACAATTGTGCTGAACTACTCACTGGTTGCTGAGGTGCCCCTGGAAGAAGCTTTGCAGTCTGCAGGATGGAACACAGAGAGTGGCCTCCTGAAGAGATGAACCCATCTGATGTGGATTTTTTAACAGATACTCCAGCTGGAGGAGAGACACATGCATTGATTTCTGACATTTTGCACGTGGGTGTGTTAAAAAAAAAAAGTAACAGTGAAAGCACTACAGTTCAGCCATTGATTTAAACAATTCTGGTCCTTGGGGCAGAATTCTGCCCTAAGCTAATAAATCATTTTAGGTGGAATTTAGCATTGTGTGAGCAGACTTCGCCATCTTTTCTTCCCCGAGCACACCCTCAAAACCTGTTCCAGGATGCAGGGGGAGGAAGACGGTGGAAGTCCCACTGCAGAAGCCCCTTCTGCTCATGCAGAGCACTGGATACAGCCCTAGTTTGCTCCAGTGGTTAATGCTCAAAGATAGGCTGGGCTGCATCTGTACTTGGGGTTCTTGCATAGAGTGGCATATACAGATTCCCCCAGAGCAGCTGGTACTACTGCTAAGTCACCAGATTGCTCTGTTCCTGCTGCTAACCCTACTCCTCTCAGCTTAACCTGTGGAGTGACAGCTGTGGAAGAAGCACACAGATTCATCTTTCACGTGTGAAATGGTGTCCTGTGGTTTTGCTCGACAATCTGTCCCTTACTGTGCTTGCATTAGTAGGTACGGTTCAGCTGTGTGCATTAAGTAAAAAACCTGCACCTTTGCAGTCATGAATGAAGAAACTTGTGGCACCTTAAAGGTTAATAAATGTATTAAGCCATCATAAATTAGTTATCCATTAAGTTGCCACAATTCCACTGCCCTGTGGAACGTCCTCCCATCAGATGACAAAGAGAGAAAACAGTTACAAGCAGTGCTATTTTTCTAGAAAAAACGGTGCTGGAAGACATCTGAAGCCCTGTATTTTTAATATTTGATGTTTCACTGTGTTTTTATATTTATGAAGTTGCCCAGAGTGGCTGGGGCAACCCAGTCAGATGAGTTGGGTATTAGTAATATATGATGCAGCAACAGCTCTGAAGCCGTGACCCCTTTGAAAACTGTTACAATTGTCTTTTCTTATGGGCATTATTAACTGAGTTTCACCCACTTGGACAATACGTATTACAAAGCATTTGGTAGGATCTTTCCATTCAAAAGCCACCCTTTTCTATCAGAGCTAAGGGAGTTAAAAAAAAGAGAATGGGATGCAAAGGCAGAACATGAGGCCAAATATCAAACAGTTAACACCTGTGCACATTTACTCAAACATTCTACAGAGCTTCATGGGTCATGCTCCCAAATGAGTGTGATTGCTGCTTTTGTCAGACTAAAACTGCAAGGATTTATACAGCCAATGACTCAATCTTATGTAAACTGGGCCAAGTTTGCTACTGGGCCAGGTTGAAAGTTTTTATGCTAATTCACAAACCTATAAACAACCTGGGCCCAAAGTACCTCAAGGACCATCTGAATTCTCATGCTCTTCCTTGATCATGGAAATCATCTGATGGTGGTTCCCCAACGCCCTGAGGTCCAGCTGGCATTTACCAGGGACTGAGCCTTTCATGTGGCTGGTCCCACCCTATGGAATTCCCTGACAGGAGAGGGTTGGCAGGAATCATCCCTGCCTACATTTCCTGAAAACTCTGTTATCCCGACAGGCTTTTGAAACATGCATTTCTTTTTCCCAACCAGTTTTCATTTATGTTTTGGGTCTTATTGTAATTTAGTATGATGTCTTCTGCCTTGCAGTATTTTTTAATGAAATGCCCATAGGCATAAATCTCACTGGCTTCAGCACACTCCTTCCAGTATTCTGGCTATGCTGTGGCTTTGAGGAGCCAGCAATCCAAACACTGTTTTCCACACAAAGGGAGAAAATGGAGCCCCCCACCTGGAGGAGGAGGTCGCTGTGGTGGCTGAGGCTGCCGAGGCCTGCCTGGGACAGAAAGAGACCTGCTCGGGGAACGATGGCGAAACTCCCCACCTCCGTCTAGCTCTTGTTTCGGTTCACTCAGGTCAGCATCATCTAGGGAACGTGTCAAAATCATTAAAAAATAGAAAACAGACCAATGCAAGCGGAAAAGCCATGATATCAAAAAACAAATGTTTACCCATCAAAGAAGGTAAGCTGAGAAATGAACCAGGAGAAACTTCCCAAGTGTTCAGTGACCAACATTCAACCACCCTCTTCTGTCAAGCGGCAATGTATCAAGCTTCATCAACTGCTTGAGCCGTTTCTCCCTCTCATTTTGGGGGGAATGTGTTGCAGGGGAAGTCTGGCTAGCAAATGAGGTGGCGTGCTCTCTTAGCACTGGGCAGAGGTTTCTGAAATTTATTTTCAGTGGCATGGAGTTTGGGTCACATGGTTTGCTCTCAAGGCACCGTGAGACAGAGCTTTCTAAAAAGGACCGGATGTATATTCAGTGCATACCTAAAAGGCACACAACATACATGTGGTGTACAAATGCCCTTGCAGGTCCCACACCATGTGCAATGCAGGCTGGGATAATGTGATGAAAAGCAGAGGCAAACCGATCAGGTCATGGGAAGCCTAATACCAAACAATGAATTCAATGTAGATTGAGATCAAGTGACAAAAGGCCTTTCTATACGAAGGACATATTGAAATAAATAAGCCCATACTTATATTTTGCATGGAAATATGTGTCTCTCTTATATAAATTTAGCTCCTTCATTTTGTTATTGGTTTGTTTTATACTAATAACAAAAACATTGCTTTTTTCTCTGTGCTGCATAATATAGCCATGGATGAAAAATACTTTGTTCAACCAGTTTCAGTTCAAAGCTTGGAAAAAGTCAATAAAAACGCATGCACACACATACACACACACACTTGATTGGGCTTGACTCAGATAATGAGACTTGACAAGGAACCATTTTTTCTCTGGGAACAATGACAATTTTAACTTGGTCAGAAAGCCACACCTACAGTGTTACTTGTTCATGGAAGCCAGTCTCAAAAGCCCAATCACTGTGCTTTGAACACACCAGTTTTCTAGTTAGCCACTGTCCTATAAAGATGTTACCTTTATACAGATGCAGCTTTCTTCCAGCATGGTGAGATTTGTTTGCATGTACCGTGGATGCCACCATCAAACATTCAGGCCCATCCAGCAAATCGTCCACTGCTAATGCCACTTCTGTCATTAGAGGTAAATGTGGCGGCATGTCATCCAAATCATCATCATCATCATCATCAAGGATATCACCTAAATCAGAAGATATAGCAATGGAAATATTGGTGGGAAACTGGACTATCTGATCTTGGTTCTTACTCTAGTTGCAATTTGTAAAAAAAGGAAGCAGGAATGTTTAAAAGTGAGGTGTAGTGGCATTTTCCTAAAGAAAGGATCAGAGGGCTGTGAGGGGAACTTTTGCACATCGATTTTGAACCCCTCTCCTGAATGTAGCCCCATCACATCGCTTAACAAAGCTCTTCCAAAACACTTTCCAATGCAACAAGAGAAGCAGCAGAAGCAACAAGAAGAAGAAGAAATAGGGAAATCCCTCTGCTAAATGCCCATTTCTTTTTCTGCAGCTGTCTCTGGCAGCAAGTCTCACTATAGGAAGTACAGTGAAGAGGAAGGTTAGCAAATAAGTGTTGCAGGAGTGAATCACTGCTCACTTTCCTGATTCCAAAGATACCAATCAAGAGCACACAGAGAGACTTGGAGAGAAACTGAAGGCTCACACATCTAGCTACAGTCCATGCCACAAACCTTCTGATTCATAATCTAAACTTGTAAAATCAAAATTTTCCTCCAGTAGACAGGAGTTTGCTGTGGGTGACATGGGGGCGATGCTGTCTCGTTTCCTAGTGATTTCCTCCTGAAGGCCCTTCAGCCAGTCCTGGGTTTTAGGCCAGATCTTCACTGTCTTGCCTTTAATCTGCATTACAAAAAGAAAAAAGGAAATTGGTTAATCAAATCACTATGCACAAACGAGACCCAACCTTCAGAAGAATGTAAACCGAAAGCCTAGTTCAACAGATTTAAGACAAAAGCTGTCAGCTAAATATTCTAAAGAGTAGGTGGAGCTCTTGACTGGCTACTTTTGATAGCTGACATGTAGAGGGAAGGTACTATGACATTTTCCTCACTCTTTTGTAATACTCTCTAAGGTTTTGTTTCGTCTTGGTGGTGGCTGAAGTGTGTTCAAGGGCCATTTGCACTGTGACGCTGATAGGGAACTAGCCCTGGTTACATAAACAGTACGTTGCCTACTCTCTAGAAGCTATGGAATAATTATGCAATTCTTCAGTGCTGTATCGAACTGCTTACTTGCCTAGTCTAATCTGAACTCTGAAAATACTGCTACTCCACTGTTAATGCCCCTTTCCCAGTCACTGATGATTATGGTAAAACCAAGAGGGCCAAGTGATTCATCTGTAAAGTAGTACTGCATGCCTCTCCCTCTAAAGAAAGTTGGTCATTTATATATGTCCTGCATTACCGACTAATTACACAGCACATAACAGTGTTTATGTTAATCCTAGGTAGGGGGATTTAATTTGTGTGAGTGTTTCCTGGAGAAATTTGACCTGCTTTTCAAAGTCCAAGTGTGCATAGTATTGACTTGATCCACCCATATTCAAATCACTGATATCCTTAAAACTGAGGATCCTTGAAGTTCAGCCTACAAAATGTTACTCTCATACAAAACATAAAGACAATGAGTCCTGTGGAAAATTAAAGACTAATGGATTTACTGTGGCAATGGCATGAGCATCTAGTGAAGTAGGCAAGTGCATGCCGTAATAAATGTATTTAGTCTTTAATGGATGACAGGAGTCTTCCTTGTCTGAGTAGTCACATCCACCAGCTTATAGTTTTCAGAGATTCTCTCTGGAGCTTATATTAGTAGCTGACTTTTAAAAAAAACAAACCAGTCAGCCTGAAACTACAAGCTGGTGTTCAGGGAAATGTCAGTTCCATATTAAAGATGCGGTCCAATGAGGATTGTAAAAATGCCTGGCATTCAAAGAAATCAAAGAGAATAGTGAATGTCAGCTCTCTCTCCAATAGCCATTTAGGTACCTAAAATAGTGCAGGGAATTTTTTATTTTCCTTACCTTGGCACCATCTACATCAAGAACTTGAAGAGCAGACCTGCTTTCTGCAAATGTTACAAGCATCTGGCCTCCATTGATCCTGACAAGAATAGAAAGAAAGAAAGAGGTGGTCAATCAACTGTGCACATGCCTATTACTTCCTGCATTTAGTCTTGTGAATAATATAATTGCCTCCAATGCTTTTAGGGCAGATGGTACTAAATTTCTCATCATGCTCATTCAGAGTGAATGATTCTGTATCTCTGCCTAACTGAAAAGCTGGTGTAAAGAGATAATGTCTGATATGTTGTTTCAATCACATCTTATGTTCTCACTCTGTGCTTAAAATTAGAGCAGATTTAAGCTGAAATGGGGAAGAGGGGAAGCATGAATGGCTTAGGTGACTTCTTTTAATATTTCTTAGGTAATATCCAGATTGGCTCTGGCTGTTGCTCCCCAGCAACTGGTACATTGCCTCTGAATCTGAATCTCCTTTGTTTTGAGATGTGTACATTATATGTGCATATAGCTTTAATGACTTAAAACTTTTCATTTTCTTGATCCTGTATCCTTAAATCTGCCACAAGTGTTGCTGGGTATCTAGGAGAGCTTATTGAAAAGGGGCTCAGCACTTTTTGGAATGGAGTTGTACTGCCATATACTAAAGACCACATAACGTTGATCATAGAAAACATGTATTATTTCTCCTTTGGCACACTTCAGTGATTGCTATGATGATACACTCACAATTGGGGTGACTGAAGGGTGGTAAAAGGATGAGTTTTTTCAAAGCTTCAGCACAAGGCAATAGGAATTCTCTTCCATGCTGATGATCATGATAAATAACTAGGTTGTGGGATAAATTATGGGACAAGTAATTTATACACAAGGATGGTGGTGCCTTTTGACTATGTGCCAAAGGTATGCAAATTTGTTAAATAAGGTGAAGATCCAATACGGAGATGAGGCTGCATTATTCGCACGCATACACAATGCTCAATGTATGTGAGGAGAAACAACAACACACATTATATCAGAGTATAAAAGCTTTTTGTTTCAGGCAGCCAAGAACACAGTGTTCTGACCCACCTGTGTTTGAATTAGGGTTAAGTCCATTCAGCATAAATAATTCAGAAATATACCCAGAACGCAAGAGAAGTGTGTGCATTTTTAAGCTGACGCTTTAGTTTGCCCTAAGGTACTACTTCAGGGTAAGCTGTCAAGCTTGTCTGACCAATTCTCTAGAGGAGACCACTAGCTCTCAGGAGCCATTTCATCAGATAAACATACAGGAAAGCTGACCTGCCATTTCCTAAGCACAGTGGCTCAACTTTTTGTTCACTTTGACTTCACTTTGACCTTCCGTTGTTATGGCTGTGATTGTTGGTATTAACTAAAAACAATGCTCAATAACATGTATTACTTGGAAAAAGGATTGTGGCACTGAAATATCCTCTAATAATTATTGTTTGTTGTGACATGGACAAACTTCCACACTTCACAGAAACTCATTTCAGTCACAGGAGCAAGAAGTTAGAATCTAAGCCACTGGGGTGTAGATTTTTTTAATGAGAATAATATTTGTACCTTACAAGTACAACGATGCCATAAGTCTCAAAGATTTGCATAAGTTCGGTACGCAAGTCCTCTGGAAATTCGTCTCTCTCTTCAGGTGATGGTGTCTGCAGAGTCACCACTACGGTGGCATCCAGAGGACCCTGGAAGGATGACACTTCCTGGAAAACTTTCTCCCGAGCCGCCACATCAACTTCTTGGACTTCTACTTCCACGATAGCCAAAACAGGCCTAATCAGAGAAATAAGAAGAAAGAGATGGGTGAGGGAAACCAATAATTCCAGGGAAAATAAAGAAGTAAGAAGACGGAGGGAAATGTTGACTTGTTATTAAAAATTGTTGGCACAATCAAAGCAACTGGAAATCAGGCCTGTTTAACACACATAGTTTCATTGCTTGGTTTCCCAATATATCTGATGGGGCAACTTATGCAACACTTTCTTTTATTTTAAAAAAAAACATATCTGTCCACACAATCATATAAGAATCTATACAAAGAGTTGGTCAACTGGGGAAAAGCTTATAGCCATAGGAGACTGATGGATTAAAGGCCTTGTTCTTCACAGTGGCAGACCAACTCTCAAAAGACACGACAAAATCCCCTCCTCTGTTGTTATCAAGTACGCATCCAGATACCACCATTACTGACAGCAACTTCCTAATGGCAGGGTAGCCAGAGGGAGGATTACGTGTGTCTGCAAATGACATATAGTCTAAGCCTACAGGTGCTGTCTAACAGGCAAGATTTCTGTCTTTTGATATTTTTGTTACATTTTATGGAAATGCAGATACTAAAACTAGTGGGAAAATAAAAAACACATCAAAAGTTATTTTTATGAGAAAAGGCTCTAGGATCACACTGATAGCACAGGGTGCCACAAATCTGGGATTCCTCAGAAACTGTCAATGCTGCACACCTAATTGGCCAAAGGATTTTGTGAGCATGAACCAAGCACACACTCCTTTATAGTGAATTAGGTCAATCTCACCAACTATTGTCTGCTCTGCCTGGCAATGGCTCTCCACAGTCCTGGATAATTTCCTCATAATCTTTTTTTAAATCTGTGATCTTTTGAACTAGAGATGCTAGAGGTTGAACCTGGGACCTTATGCATGTTTTGCGTGCCGCTTTCCATACAGAACCAAAACCATCCTTTGAGCTACAGAACCATCCTTTACTATGCAACAGTACAGAAAAGCATGACAATCACAGAAACAACAGCATCTCTGCCATTTCAGAAGGGTTATGCTTCTGTTGATGTTACGGTACCTGTGATCGCTTGCCTGGAGTTCAGCTCTTCCATAATACATCAAGGCACCAGGAGACCAAATGGGTTTGATTTTGGTTTCTGGACTGAGATCAGTGTCAAAAAGATTGATCTCTCCAGCTTTGTAAAAGAAAACAGAATTCAGTTTCAGAGTTTAAAATCATTAGAGCAAAATGTTGGGACTTCAGTCACTTTTTATGGTGGCTTATAACTTATGTGGCACCCAACTGTCAGGACACAAAATATTATAATATATATTATTTTAACACATGAGTACTGCAGTGGTATGGGCAACAAAACACAATGCACTGATGGTAAATAGTAATTCATTTATTTCCATACAGGGTGACTCAAATGGTAAGTATGGCAATTTTGAGTTCTCTGCCCCACAGGGGTGTCAGTTGACACAAGAGGATCTAACTTTGGTACCCGTCTATAATTAAGCTATTACAATACATATCTTCATTTCATGATACAAAAAGAAGTCAATCAGACTTTTAAGAAACTGAGAAGATCCTACCCACCCGTTTTATGAATAGGAAGTTTCTTCCTCCACCAAAGTACTCTGTCAGTCCAGGCTGGAGTTCTGCATTTGTCACTTGTATCATAAGCCTCTGAGCCAACATCGTACTTATATGTTGGTCCAAAATTAATGGTTCCTTCATGAAAATCCTTAAAGATCTATAAAACAAATCACAGATCATCTAAATCGTGGCTTATTATGGTGCCACTCATACAGTATTTTTTCTCTTGGTATAAAACAGATCTCCACCATGTAGCTCTAAGCACAGATAGCAGCCTGATTACAGTCATACCTCGGGATGAATACGTTTCAGCTTAAATATTTTCGGGTTGCGCTCCGCAGCAACCCAAAAGTAACGGAGCGTGTTACTTCCAGGTTTCGCCACTCGCGCACGCGCAGATGCACAAAATGATGTCACACGCATGCGCGGAAGCGGCGAAATGCGACCCGCGCACGTGCAGACGCATCTTACGTTCGCTTCAGGATGCGATCTGGAACGGATTCCGTTCGCATCCAGAGGTACCACTGTACTTACATTTTTAGCAAAGTATTTTTGCTTATGTTATGTACTTGAATAAGACAAAACGGCAACTAGAAAAATGACCCCATTAAAAAATAGTTATAATCCTGTTCAGCCATTAAGAGTTTAAATTTTGGTTGTTGTTTTTTTTAAAAAAATTCCAACTTTTCTAACTTCATTATTATTTTACTATAGTCCCCCCCCAAAAAACCCTGTAGCTAACCTACCTTGATATTTATTTCATAAGGAAGGTAGGATTTTAAAAAAAAATTCAAACAAAAGCAACCAGATGCACACCATGGACCTCTGGCAGCACAAGTTTTAAGAATATCATTGTTTATTAAATGAATAATCACCCTGCCTTCCACTGCAAAACAGAAGGTGGCCTCAATAGTGTCCCTAAGTAGTCTCTCATCCAGACCCAAAGCTGCTTAGATTCAGTTAGGTTGCTGCAACATGTGCATTCAGATCAGGCTTTGGGCATCTGCTTCAAATAACTAAAGAGCTTTTGGGTGAATATCTCTTTTACAGTAAATGCTCTTTCAAACAGCACCAGTCCGCTTACTTTTCCACTGGATTTCTGCTGCTGCAGTTGATCAAACTCCAGGAGTGTCTTCCAATCTTGTCGTTTGAGAAAATAAAATACTTCTTCATAGGTCAAGTCAATGCGGTAGTTAAAATCACCACACCAGAACACATAGTCATGGGAAAACATGCTTCTTCCCTGTTTGTGTGTGAGAGAAAATTGTATTTTCAAGCACAGATTAAACAACAGGATTTTAATCTTCCTTATTTCTGAGTGCTGTTTTAGAATTTTCTTCCGAGTATGGCCCATTAATAAATACTGGGCACTACGTTTCTCGATACAACTTTGATCTTTAGTTTCAGTACAGGCCACTATCTTATACTGAAACAATACTGATCCTATAATCTGGCACAATCACAGTTAACTAAGATAGCTCAAGCGCATATGCACATCTGTTTTGATGACACATGCTTTTAACTTGAAAAATGTGCTTCATACCACACAGAGACATGAGGTGCAATGCTAGCTTCCTGGCAGGGGTGTCCCTGACATTTACCTGGAGGGAAATGGAGCGGTGGAGGCATTGGTTCAGTACAAGTGCATCGGTGGAGCCAATCCAGTGCTCCTGCCAGTGAACCTGCCCCACCATGCCAACCTCCCTGCCATTTCACCCCTCCCACTCCTGGTAAGTGGCAGCAATACTGTTGCCAGGAAACTAGTGTTGTTGGTTCCACCTCCCCAAGTGAGCCACTTCCTGTCCACCAAAGCACAATCTTCATATTAAATGAAGGTGAATTTGCCCCTTAAAACTATAGTCTCACACTACTATACCTATAAATTGAAACAAACTGTAATAAAGATTTACTGCAATTCTCAACCATCAAGCTTTTGTTTAGAGTCCATTGTTTCAGCTAAATTTAAATGTTTGTTATAAAACCAAGTATAACAAAAACTCAAAACATACCCAACAAAAATATATGCATTCCACATCAAATCGTGTCTGCAGCTATAGTATCACTAGAGGGCACTGTTAATATGGATATATTTTGAATACAGATGTACAAGCTACTTCTAAGCATGGTTTGCCCAAATTCAGGCTATCTTTTTAAGGCTTCAGAATAAGTGGCTACAGAAATCCTCACACACACATGGAGATAAATGTCTGTGCTACATTCCCTGAATTAAGATTGGGGAGAAGGGAATTTTACACCCACCCACCCCTGAATATATTCCTTTTGCTCCGATAGTTTTCATGGGTAAGAATTCAGCACAACTCTAAATAAAACATTTCAAGAACCTCACCATTGGAAAGCTCAGCTTCTGTGTGATCTCTTTATAGTCCTCATTCCGCTCTTTCACCTGAGACTGACCAGCTGTCAAGTGGCTGCATAGAAAGCATAAGCTGGTGCTATGAAACTGAAAACGGATGGCAACTGCTCCTTTATTGCCAGCTTTCCCTCCCATTCCAGTCTTCACTGTGTCCACTGCTACATCCCTGGGCAGGAGAGAACAGCCAAAGACAAAAGGAAGCGTTTGCTAAGGAAGTGTAAAGGAAATACACAGAACAATAGGCACAGTAGACTGTCACTAGGCTGGATGGCCATCTGTCTTGGATGCTTTAGTTCAGATTCCTGCATTGCAGGGGGTTGGACTGGATGACCCTTGGGGTCCCTTCCAACGCTACAATTCTATGGCTCCTTGACTAACAAAGAAGGATCCTGTGCAAGCCCTGCCAAAATGAATGAACATGGAAAGTCTGATGCATCTACATGAGCCTTACAAAAGGGAAGCTGCCACTACACTGACTTCATCCAGCTCATGTATTTATTATCTTGATGTGATGTCACAGAACTACACTCCAGGTCTCTCCATCTAACACTTGTGACTGTCCTGTGGCCACACCCTCAACGCCCCTGCTTCTGACCCTCCTTGAGGGTTTTTGTCTGGCTGAACTGTGTTTTGAACTCTGATAATGCCTCTTGCTTGTGTGTATGAAGGACAGCGCAGGGTGTTTGTGTGTGTGTATATCTGTGTGCATAGCAACTAGCCTAGCATACAAAGGTAAACTTTACATTCATTGCTCTGCCCACTTTCGCGTCTGGCCTCACACTCACCAGTCGTATGTGGCCACTGGGAGATTTCCCAGAATAAAATACAGCCAACTTCCCACACCCCAATAAATTTTGACCCATTTTTCACCCATTCAAAACTTCAAAACTCTAAATCACATTTGGCATAACAGCACTTCTGAACCTAGGTTTTTTTTTATAAAACAGTTTATTAAGGCTTAGATGGAACAACTGCCTTGAAAGAAATACATAGACTTAAACAGAAACATTATATATTTTTTAATTTTGCTCACACTCCTTTGTTCATTCTGCCATCTATCTAGCCAGCCATATTCAAGATGCATGCCATTAAGCTTGCCCTAAAATATAGTTTCCTTAATGGAGAGCATGTCCAATTTGAAGACATATCAATAAAGATTCCAAGACTCACTGGTTGTACAAAGACATTGGATTCTTATCTCATTATACATGACAAAGCCATTTTTCACCTTCTCACCCCTTCTGGCAACTTCTGTTTCAGTGTATCTGAAGAAGTGTGCATGCACACGAAAGCTCATACCAAGAACTAACTTAGTTGGTCTTTAAGGTGCTACTGGAAGGAAAAAATTTTTTTGTTTTGACTATGGCAGACCAACACAGCTACCTTTCTGTAACTGGTTGTACTCTGTAAATTATTCAAGCAGAATCCAATTCAAAGGGAGCAATTCGTCAATCACAATTCCTGCCCATATTCTTTGAAAAAAGAATGGAGTTTGCTGCAAGAATTACAGTTGGTAACAGGATCCCAACAGCAGAATCCTTAATTCAGTGGGTCTTACTTATGTTTAGGATTTCAGGCTCAATCACTGATTATGAAAGTTTCTTTTTTTAAACAAAAACAACGTTTGTGATGCAAAAGCAGCATGAGCCAGAGTGAGTAAATTCCCACTTAATAATTATTTCCCTTCACTTTCACCAAATTAGAATTTGCAGTGAAAGAAGACTTCTACTTGCTCCCAGTTCCCCACTGCAGGGGATATACCTGATGAAGGGGACATGGAAAGGTCGTACAAAAATGAAGAGGCAAACACCAACAAGCTGTGCTGATGTCAACAGAATGTATCGATGTGTCCTGGAAAGGGCTTTCTGAAGCTGTTCTCCCCACATCTTCTTATTAGTTGTGCTGCAACAGGTAAACGCAAGCATTAATTGCAGTAGCAGGAAAACTGGATAGGGCATGAAATAGTCTTCACTGGATAGAACACAAGGTTAATTCCAGAGCTCATAAATGACACCTTATTGATAACTCAGGGCTGCATCAGCACTTTATCTAACTATCATGTTCATACAGGATACACTGGTCTTACTCTGCTCCAGAGCTCCTCTGTGTCTCCACTTCAGGCAGATAAGACAATAATAGACCAGTTTCTAACAGAGATTCAGAGAAATCAGCATTTTTCATTTCATTCTCTTTCTGCCATGTTTGAAAGGCTGCAAAATCATAGTTATTTATTGCAATGAATAAAGCCCATCTGAGTGTGGTTCACGTATGAATGAACATCACTTGATTATTCAACACTTGATGATGTTCCATTGAATGAATGAATGCAGTTTCCATTTAAATTTATTGTGCTTGAATTGATATCAGGTGATATGAAAGATTTATTTGTGGTGATTCATCTTTGAAGGCTCATGCATGCATGACAATCATCACTGGATGCCAGAGTCAACAGGTGATGAGCATGCATATGTGAACCAGCTATTAGCATTTTGTAAATTATACATGCACCACTACACAGAGTACAAGCAACTATGTCAATATATGATATGGAGTATAATACAGTTAAATTGCTCAGTTTAAGCATACCTAGCATTCACAATATTCCCAGCATTTAATTCTACCATCTCTTCAAATCCCACGGCAAATATGTCGGCTGGACAATGGTCATCTATGGTAACAGGAGAGGGGGCGGGGAAGAACACATACAAAAGTGAGTTGATGCTTTGTGAGTATGTTTCTTTTCCTAATGTAAAAACAAAATAAACCATGGTTATTAACCATGGTTAAGTGATTTCAATGGTCAGCTGGTCAAGTTGAGAGAGTATGTGAGAGACACTAGTGCATTATGCTTGCTTTCTGTAGGCACAGATGCGCATACCCAGCTTTTAGTAAAAATGCCCCCTCACCCACAATGCAAGCAAGTATGATTCTAGAACAGAACAGGGTTCTTCATCAATGGGTTTCCATGTGTCACTGGACTGCATCTTCCATAAACCCCAGCTAGCTTAGTCACTGATTAGGGATGATGGGAGTTATAGTCCAATAGCCTGTCGCCCAAGGTTGCAGAACACTGCCACAGAGAAAGGCAACAGAACTCACAAAGCCCAGTATTATTTCCCATGTGGAGCTTTGGCTTTTTCTGTGGTGGAATGCTTCCCTCTATTATTATACTGTATATGATAATCCTAATATTGACTTAGATTTTCAAATATTGTTCACACATGCATGTTCACCACAGAATCCCCCTTTCAGACTTTTCTACCAATCAGGGGGTGAAATTCTGTGTTGTGCTCTTCCAAACAATCCATCTACACAAACATTGTAGCTTACCAGGCGGAAAGATTCCTCCCCCTCCACTCTTCTAGGGGTTCTCCTGACCCCCAAAACCAATTTTGGGGAAAGGGGAAGACCCATTGCACAAATGGAAGTCTTTGTACAGGGTTTCCAGGGCTGATTAGGTGAATCCCACCTAAGGAGTGCCTTAAATGTGAACCAAATTCCAGCTTTTCAGATAGGATGGAAGTATCTTTGACCACCGAGGGTAAAACTTAAAAGTCCCTCACTTTGAGTGGAAAATATACAAATGCTGCATTTTCAGACTTCTCTATTAACCACATTATCTTGGACTATTTATGAGCAAAACTAGGTTTCTAGGTGGTGTGCAAGTACCCTAACAATTTTAATGCCCCACAAACTGAGTTTGAACAAATACAAACACAGATACATATGTATGCTTATATGCAGGAATACGATATGTGTGTATGTAAGCACAAATACGCTTGTCACTGCATGACAATACCTTGAAATTCTGAAACACCAGAAAGCTTCGGGGAATCCAATAACCAATCGGTTAACTCGCTGGTACCAAGGATATTGCTCTTAAACTGTTTGCCTCCATTTACATTCCAAGTCCCCATAGCCACACGAATTCTCTTGAAGTTTGTGAATTCAAACTGATGCTCTGACATAGCTTTCAAAATGCTAGGGGTCACTGATGGAAAGAAGGGAGGGAAAGGGGAGTAGGATTTCTGCCATGAAATAAAACGGACCATATGAATCATCAGAATACCAACATCTCTCCTGATAATTGCTTTTGTTGGCATGCCTTAAATCACTAGGGATAAACATTTCAGGCTATGCCACAAGCCACAAGTGATGCTCTTCCTCACAGTTCATAAGCAGGAACATGAACAGTTCAGGAGCAACTGGGCAGCTTATGAGGAAACGTTAAGCAAGCATTAGTGCTCATCTGCTGTTGGGCATTTTGCAGACTGACAGCGCAATCCTATGCATGTTCACTCAGAGGTAAACTTCTATTGCGTTCAGCAATAGAAATACACACAGAATTGCAACCCGAGAATCCAAACCAACCTATATCTATTTTTGTTCTCTTGCACATAGTTGTATTATTTTAAAAAGTTTTAAAAGACATAATTAATAGGGGTATGAAACTACTGAAATGTATATAAATGATAACTATAAATAATTTAAATTAAAAAAGAGGGTGAAGACATGAGTATGGGTCTTTTAAATGGCGGCCCCTAATTGGTGGAATGCCCTCCCCTGGCACCATCACTAGCTGTTTTTAGGCACCAGGCGAAACATTCTTATTCATCTAGGCCTTTGAATTTTTATTTTAGTGGGGTTGGGTGGAGTTGGATCTGTCTTATCTGTCTTTCTGTCATGGGGCAGAGTTGGAACTGTCTGCCTGTCTACCTATCTTTTACATATACTATTTTCATTGACTTTTGTCTGAGCTGCAGCTGCTAATTCCTTTACACACCAATACCAAAAATAGTCAGAGCTAATTCTTTCTTACTCAGCAATGCCGTGTGGTCCATGAGCATCCTCTCTTTTTCCGCTTGCTCTTCACTGTAGAAATCACCCATAAGCAGCAAGTCAATGGCTTCCTGTTTCACACCATCAAAAAAGTTTGACTGGATTGTCCGTGACACTGAGCGCGCCCCGTCCTTGAACTTCCCAACCTATATAACAAAAGGATTAATAGCATTCATTTAACTCACAGTGACAGCTTCCAAGAATATGACGATTATCACTTCTCTCCTCTACCTTAGCTTTTCCATCCAAGGCACGGCTGCCTGTAAAAATCCTACTTAGGTTGTGTCCATTGAGGGCCCACATTGCTTTATAAGACTCCAGGAAACGTTCAACTATAGGCTTGGAGTTTAATCCCAGGCTCTCTAGCTGAGTGAACAGAACCTGGATGAGAAAAAAGAGGAATAAGCCCGAGAGAAACAGATAAGATCACTGCCCTCATCAAAAACTTGCTGCTGGTTGTTACATTAAGGATTTTGTTCAGGATATTGATCTCAAAGCGTAAGAAAGAGCCCTGCTGGATCTGACCAAAGAGTCAAGCATCCTGTCCTCACTTTGGCAAACCAGATACGTATGAGAAAGACACAATCTTTCACCTTTTCACAAGATTGACATAATGCAGGCATGAAAAACAGGGGGAAAGCATTCCTGTAAAATGTCTGGTGATTCACTCACCTCAAGTGCTATGAAGGACTGAACGGTGTTAGTTCGAGCCAGACAATCCAGGCAGTTGGTTCGCAAGGTACCCATCTGTTGACTTCAAAAATCAAGTCAAAGAATGAAATGATTTAGCATTCCCACAAATCCCAAAAAACAACAACTTTCTAAAAACCTGCTGAAAAGGGAAGAAGGGAAGAAGCAGATACATATATATGTAAAGAGTTGGGTTGTTTACTGTTAGCTTCCTTTGCCCCAATCCAATGAGGATGCAACCTTCCATATGCAGAGTCAATGCACATCTGGAAGCTTGAAAAGGAAAGCACAAGCAACTGGTATCAAAGGGTTAAGACGCTCACCGGAAACCTGCATGCTCGCCCTTGGTGAAGATGCCTAATTCTTCCCAATGCAACTTCAGCTGAGGCCCCAGCAAATTCTCAAGCTTCTCCATCTTCCCACCTTTTGCAAACTGGTGGTAATCAAAATTAATCATGGGTGTGTCTCCTGCATGGGATGATGCCCAGAGCAACTTCTAATTGCAAAGGAAAGGGACAGAGAGAAAAACCTTTTTGCAGAAAAATATACCGTATATGAGAATATGCACTGAACTGCTGTTGAACCATTTATACCTAATCATGATGCTAAGTTGTAAATTCAATAATATTCACTGCATATTTTAAAATTCAATTCCCTTAGGTGTTTTTTGTTGTTGTTGCACTAATCAGTACCGCTCAATTTATAACCAAAACTAAGGCCTCAGTTAGACTGTGTGGGCCTGTGTCCCACACATCATGTGTCTCCCACATGATGACACATAAAGTATTAGTATGTAGTTGTGTGTTGTCAGAATACAGCTTCATGCCAATATGTATTTTGTACTCACAACCTAAATGCCCATTCCAAAGTCTCTCCTATGGATTGGGAGATATGACAGAGAATAAAAATTACACCTGCAAAAGGGCATGAAATAATGCAAAAAATAAAAATAAAGTTGTGATCCAGTTCACTATACCAGCTTGAAAGTATGAATAATAGCACATACTCAGGGTGCAATCCTGTGCTGAAGATATCTGAAGTGAGAGGCCATAGAATTCAAAGGAAGCTCTGCTACCTTAGCAAGAATGCAAGATTTGCTGCTGCCCCCCCCCAAAAAAATACCAGCAGAAAACACTCCAGGTACACTGTCAGAAAGCCGCATGAGGCCAAGTGATTATACTGTACATTTATTTAGTGTTTCTATCCTGCCTTTTAAGCTGCATTGCATATAGGGAGAGGTATAGGTGCAAACGTTTCAGATTGCGATATTAAACATGGCTGCATTCTTGCTTCCTGTGTTTGCTCACTTAGAACTGTTATCAAGCTCATTTCAAAGTTCAAATGGCCAAGTTCCAAAATAAATTCAGAAGAAGAGGCGCTTCAGGCACTGACGATGTTAAGAACTGCTTATAACTAGAGGAGAGTCATGCTTCACAGTCTGTTACTGCCGTTGGATCTGTTTCTTTGGTAACTGCCCACACTTCAGTGACTATTTACAGACAGCTGCATTAGGGAGCATACTTGGGAATGATATCAGACTAAACCATTACTATCTCAGCATGAATCATTGTTCAAAGTATTGTGCCCAATTGTGCAGCTGGGCTACTCATTAACATTACAGAGAAATGACAAATTATCATCTCTAACAGGAATTACAGGTGATACTGAGAGGGAGGATAGAACCTAACAGGGGAACAATACTGACAATGAACTTCAATGCACAGTGGGAGTTTGTGAGGGAGAAGAAGTGGAACCACCTGAGGGCTCAGTCCATGCTGATGCCTCAACTTCCCCTCCCCATGGGGTAGAAAGTAGAGACTATAGTGCCTGTATAAATTTTATGAAATGAATGAATGAATGAGGGTTTGGCCAGCATCAGTTGTAGTGGCTGGAGCAGAGTGCCCAGTCTTGATCAACAGGCTTTGATCAACAGGCGTTGATCTTTGATCAACTTGCTTGTGAGGAACATTGTCTCCCCCTTGGAGAAGGAGGGAGATACAGCTCAGACACAGCAAAGCATCACACATTTTTGCAAACCACTAAGAGGTTTTATTACAATCAAGTGGTATATCAAAACATATCAATTGTTAAATATATATTTTTTAATAAAAGGAGGGGGGCTTCAGGTCCACCTGGGGTTCCAATTTGAGTCCAATAAATCATTTATTCTAAACTGTGCTCACCTGTCAATTAGGTGACATCACAGTGATGGGCAGGTAATGTCACGTGGTGGGTAACAGTGGAGGTGGCATATGGCTGTGTGTCCTAGTTCACTGTGGGAAGCCAGCATGGACAATGATCACATTGAACACATCCTGCTCTATGTGAGTCTGTGAGAGAGTCTCCTGCAGGGAATGCCTCTGCATACCAGAAGCCTGCAGAAAGCAGGATTGAACTCCCCGTGCAACAGCTGTTGTGTGGGGAGTTGAAATCTGTTCATTATCTCCCTGTACCTGCCAACTCTTAACAGGTGGGCAAAACTATACCGATGGGTCAAAGTTTGCCTGCAGGGGGGAAGGAGATAAAAGATCTGGCTTGCCAGGTCAAAAAGGTTCCTCAGGTCTGCCATAGGGCAAGGAGGCTGTTGGGTGGGAAGATAAGAGACAATTGCAGTAGTTAAGGGTATGTGTTCCTCTTTCTTTTCTCAGTGACAAATATGGTTGGAATTTCAAAGGCATACTGCTATTTAATTTTTAAAATATTTAAAATACCAAAAATATGATCTGGCAATCTCTGATTTAAGTGGAAATATCCTTCCTTTGGAAATGTTGATGATTTTCAAAAGAACTGATTTTTAAAATATTTTATTTAGCAGGATTTATCATCAGCAGTTATATAAAATATAGCATGCAAGTTAAAATTATCTATAAAACCCAGGTGTTAAAAATCAAGCTAAGTCAATGTTTTCCAAAATAAAATCAGAAATTTTAAAAGCATAAAATGTAAAATAAAATAGCATATTAAAATACATGTCAAATTTACATGTCTGTATAGGCTTAATTAACCAAGAATGGTTTGGTTTATCCGTTTAACTGATGTGCTTACAATGACATTTACAATTGACATTGTGATGGTAATTGCAAAGGCCGGACAGGAATGTCTTTCTAGCAAACATTCATACATACAAACTTTATGAAGTCTCCCAAGAATCCCAGTTATACTAAACAAGCATGTCTTTGCTCTTTGTTTTTACCTTGAAAGCCCTGTTGAGGACGTCCTCTCCTCCTTTGCTTCCTAACAGGTTAACAATCACTTGTTTACCATATTGTTCTTTCATGAGCATTATATGCCTGCAAAAGTAGAAACAGATTGCTTTGGTTTCATAAATATTCGACGTGATCTCGGGTGAAATCTACCCTAGTAGATTGTGGAAATGTTTTTTTTTTTTAAATCGTTTTGAAAAATGCATTGAATTTGCTATAGCTCACAGTTGCCATCTGGCGTCACAGTTGTATATTGCACTTTACAACACATTCAAAATATTTTATTTGCAGCTGTATAGCTGAGTCCTAGAACTCTTCTTAAAACACGTGACGAGGAGCAGGGACGGCCTTAAAAACACACAACTTTCTCTGAGAAGCATTACAATGGACTGATTCCCTCCTATATCACCTGAGTTGCTCTACCTGTGGGATCTTCATCTATTTCAATAGCCGTTCACCACTCTTTGCACACAGCCTTCTGCCATTTACCTGGCTTTAGTAGTTCCTAAGAGGTTGTGCAAATGCAAGAACAGCTTATTATACAGGTGGGGGTGGGGGAAATCTACTAGTCTTCAAAACCAACTGTGCAATAAAGGTAGCAAATGCACAGTTAACTCTTTTTTTTTTTTGTGGCAGATCAAGATATCTTCCTTCAAGGTATTACTAGTGCTACAAAATATCCCACCCTTTTTAGCACACAAACTGAATTCCCCTCCCTATTCCTGAAAACATGATTCTTCCCTCAACTGAAGCATCCAGCGCTGTTTGAAGTGTTACAAAGAAAAAACCTAAAATTCATTTTTTGTTCCAACTGGGAAGCGGGATGGGTGGGTTTGCAAGCATATGTGTGCATACTATACAAGTGTTTGGCATGTGATGTGTATATGCATGCTGTGTGTGCTGTATGTGTTCACAGTGAGAGTTGCATGTGCACCAGCTCCAGCCAAACCCAAAACCTACTTCTCATTTGGCCCCACCTGTTACTAGTATGTGTACCTTTGGGAGATGAGGGTTAGACTAAAAAAAGGTTTCCTAACGCCAGACCTAAACTCTGATTAAGACAATAATTTTAATAAGCCTAGTAGCATTACCGTCTTCAGATGTAGCAGCCACAATGCAGACAGCTTCTTTTTCTCCTTAGCGAAACCCCTGACATTTGTCCCTGCTCCACAGCCAGATGCTGGCATAATGACCAGCAGGAGTTCCTGAGCAAGAGGGAAGTGGACAGCAGCATGCTGACCCCACAGCCAGTATTTGATCCCTTATATATGGTTAGCTCAGCTGGTTAGAGCGTGGTGCTGATGACGCCATGGTTGCAGGTTCGATCCCCATATGGGCCAGCTGCATATTCCTGCATTGCAGGGGCTTGGACTACCCGATCCACAGGATCCCTTCCAACTCTACAATTCTATGATTCTATGGTTAAGTGTTATGTCTGCACTTGTAGGGATTCAACCAAAAAGCTTCTCATAAAAAGGTGAGTTTTGAAGTGGGATTTGAAAGAAGAAAGATGTGACACCATGAAGATGTTCTGGGAAACCCTGGAATGCAAACAGTAATATCTGATTTTACTCAGTTATCAGCAGCGTCGCAATTAAACCTACTTGTCAAAAGCAGGAGCATTAGCTTCCAGGCCTCTGGTAAGTTTTAGATGATGGGAGCCAACCTAAGTGGATAACAATGAAAATAATAGAAAGCAAGAGTTTTAAACATGAGTCACTAGATGTCTCCCTTTTTCATTCAAAGAAAATGTTCCTTTATTATCTCTTAGCAACCACACTGCCACCCCCATATGGCACTCAAAGCACAAATTACACATTTTATTAGCAAACAACACTGACAAATGAATGCAAAATCATATTAACACCCAGTGAATGGCCATGGTTTCACCTTGCCCAGAATCCTCTATCTAACTGATCCTCCAGTTGTCAAAGTGAGTTTCCTTTGGGCCACCAATGAATATAACAGGCATAGCTGCTGAGGGAAACACCACTGTATTCATTGCATTCTTGAATCTGTCCCTAACTCACATTCCAGAGCTCATGTAAGCATCTATTCTGTACATACACAGATGTAACTGTTGTCTTAAAGCACAGACCATGCCTGAACCACTGCAATTAAAAAATAAACAAGCAGAAAGTGTTGTCTTTAGCTAGCCAGGTTCCATTGTTTTAAAGGAGAAATAATCAGCTTATAAAAAGTATTTGAGCTTACAAAAACAAACAGGTCCAGTTTTGAATAATCAATATTTTTTAAAATATACATATTAAGTTTCAGGTTAACAGCTTTTTTGTACAAACCAGACCATATGATATTCCAGAGAGAGATGGAGCCATTCATGATTCAAATATAGGAGTTATTCTCTAAAAACAGTTTTGATGCAATCTGTAGGCACCCATTTCAGGTTGTGGCTGACAAAACTGCTTTTGGTGCCTCCCTTTGTCATAGCCAATAGTGCTAGACAGTGGCCTTTATAAGAAGCACTGAATCACAGCACACAAGTTTTGTTTTTTAAAAAAAACACAACCTCAAATCTCAGCACCTTGAATATTAATGTCTCCAATGTTGGCATAGCAACTTTCAAAGTTACCTTAACCACAGCATCAGGCCTCTTTGACATCTCAGGGGCTGTAAGATAGATCACGTCTCTCTCTACAAGGTCAGAGACAGAGCAACAATAACTGGAGAGGGAGATGGGTACTTCCTCCCTGCAACTGGACCCTTGGATGTCCTGGCCCAGTTGATGCCAAAACTCTAACCATCAGTAGGGCCAAAAGGAGTTATGCCAAGGGAGGACCAGGAAGCAGCTTAGATTCAAAGACATCACATCCAGAACCAGGGGGAAAGACAGACATGTTCAGCAGCCCCTTAAACTCTTTATTTTCTTCCCATTATTCCCACTGGGAAGGAAACTCTTAAATAATAACTAATCAAAGTGCAAAAAAGGAAGGACAACATTCCTCTGTTCTTGCTTCTGCCTTGATGCTTGGTAGGGCATTGGATATGGTGGTTAAACTGCCTTCAATCCCTCCTCTTGCCTTGAGATTGCAGCCTTAGGGATTTTTGCTACTTACCTGTAGCCCAGGTTGCTCCCAAAATAGTGGAACTGAGCCTCTGATTTGAACAAAGGAAGAAACATCATTGTCCAAATAGATAGTCTACAGAAACAAAAGAGAGAAAGCATATTCAGATCAATGCAATTTTTTGGCCATTTCTCAACTATGTGCATGACTATATTGATTGAAATGCAAAGCTAGATATCACTTCAGCTTGAATGTGAGGTATCTTCAGGTTTTGCTTTTTTTAAAAAATGGCAAAAATACATGGGAAATAAGACATCTATTTGGACCAAAGAAAAGAATATGTGCTATTTAGACAACTGAACAGCTAACTTGCTGTTGATATGACAAGTATGAATCTGGGATGGCCAGTCTCTCAACATTAGGGTTTATGTATGTTTAATAGTTGGATGAATGAGAAAGCTTTGGCTGAGGAAGATTTTCAAATCCTTGCAGACTGCAATACAGGAATTTCACTGGCTGCAATGCCCTCTTATATGCAAATACTAAAGATACATGAGTCCTAAGGTTAAAAGGCTAGTTATTCTAAAATTTAATATAGATTATTATTTTAAAAAATATTAGCTACCCCTGATACATACATGCAGGCAGGCACAATCTCTCTCTCTCCCGCTCCCCCGCCCCATCCCCGGAAATGTCACACATATTAGGACCACTCTTGGGTAGTGGTAAGTGGATGTATTAGCTTCACTTACTAATTTTTGTTAATCACACGTTGTGCCTTGGCAACATGTTAAGTAACAAAAAGTCTGAGGACCATCAGGGAAACAAAATAGTTGGGCTGACTAACTTGGTATTCATCTCCTTTCCCAAGATGAATTCACTATTTTCCTTCCCCTCCCTAACCACTTTTATTTTTGTGATGATCTGTAAAAAAATTTTTTATCTCAGAACAAACAGTATCACCAATACTTATTTATTTACTGCATTTATACCCGCCTTTCATCCAGGGAGTTCAGGCAGTGTACACACTTCTCCATGTTACGCTAACAACAACCCTGTAAGGTAGGTTACGGCTGAGAGATTGTGACAGACCCAAGGTCACTTGGCGGCCTTCACCACACTGGTTGGATGGATGGACGGCTGTGAGTGCCTGTGTCTTTGCCTCCCCCAGTACCCATATCCAATTTTAGGCCAGCTAAAAGCAGAGATGAAGGCACAGCCCTGGAAAGAATAGCACAATGGCAAACTTAACAGCGTTGGCCTATATTTAGCAATTAAATCCTGGCCCGTTTCCACCTGCGATATATAATAGTGGTGTCATTGTTCATCACAAAGAGCTTTCAGCAAAGAAAGGGTATCAGACAAGTCACCCAAGAGCCTTCTTTTATAAGCACGCTGCATTGCTCAGGATGAAGGCAGACAGCTGGATCAGCACCAATGCCCGCAGTGGAAATGTGAACACAAGGACCATCACTGGTTTGAACAGTATAACTGCACTTAATTAATGCACTTCATGAATATGGTGGATGCCAGAGTGCTCATGATGGGCAAGTCCCATCTCATCAAGGGAATTTTCTATTTCCTTCCTTTTAATAAGGATACTATGAGAAAATGCCCAGGACCACACACAGGTTTGTGCTCTGTTCTGACCACTGAAGCAGCTCCAAATATTACAACGGCTGCTGTAATCCCGGCTGCTGCTGAAGCAGCATTTCCCCACAGCAGATATGTAACATGTGCACATCATGCACAAGTGAACACCCGTCTTTTGCACACTTTAAATGCCATTTTTTAAAGTGATGGGAAAGGTAGGAATTGCTAAATCAAACACTTCTTTGGGCACATGAATCACACTGAACAAACTAAATGCCTTAAGTGGAGGCAGGGGGGAAGAAAGGGAGGGGAATCTGAATTAACTTCTATTTTTCTGTAAGAAATCCCATAAAGGAAATCCTATTCTTCCCCTGTGTTCATATGCCACAGAAGGAAAACTTTAGGCTCTTTCTGGAGATATGTAAAAGAATGTGAAAGAGTCTACCAATGGATCTGGATGTTGGCTGTTTGCAGTATGGTAGCACTGCAGAGAGCTTGCTGGGGAGACCATGCATTAAAAGAAGGACTCAAAAATAACTTAAACAAGGTTTTAATAAGAAAAACAAAAACTCCTTTTACACTAAATACATTAACAACCAAACCAGACCCAACCACCAACCCATCCCCCAGGGTAATGGGAGAGCTAGGTGCTGCTCCTTATATACTACACCCAAATGCTGACACACCTTAATTAAATACAACTCAGCAGCACCTGCTATGTTTCACAGCTGTAAAGCTGGGTCTCGTTATCTTGCTCTGGCCCCTTAAAGACATACACATCAGGTGGAACAATGATGAATCTTTACATTTAAAGAAACCATTCAACACCGGAAGCTGCTTGCCTTAGATGGCTGCTAGGTCTATTTGCTCAGTATTGTCAACACTATCTAGCAGACGCTCTCCAGGGTTTTGAGACAAGAGTCTTTCCCAGCAAATCCTACCTAGAGATGCCAGAGATGGAACCCGAGTCTTTCAACATGCAAACCAAGTGCCCTACTGCAGCACCCTGAGTGGGAAAATGGCACTCTTCCCCAGCGGCAAAGCTAACCCTGGTGCGGGGGCGTGTCCTGGAGCCGGGGATGGGGCAACCTGCCCATGGGGGTGGGACGAGCCTCTCTGACACTTGGAGCCTCTCCGCCGCCTCCCCCTCAGCTGTAGGGCAGCTGAGGGAGAGGCAGTAGGCAGACGCAAGTCCCACGCTGCAGTTTTAGGCAGCACGGAACCTGCAGGTGCCTAAGCCTCCACGTCACTCCTTAAATATTTCGTGAACCCATTTTTTAAAAAACTCATTTTGTCAAACCCCCCCCCCCATTGATGACAACCGGGGTGGACCGGACCCCCTTCTTCCATCACTGCTCTTCCCCCCCCCCCGCCGGCAGCCCCAATTTCATATGACCTGCACCCTGGTTGTCAAATGCCTCCCCACCCCAACTTCTTTCAGTTCTCAGTCTTGCAGTTTTGTGTGCTCCTGCTAGTTTTATCAGGCTTGTAAACTAAAATGGCCAAATAAGTTAAAACATTAAGTGTTGGCTTCAGTTTAGAAAGCAAAAAGACTTGAAACTGGTTTGTTTTCTTTTCTTCGCCTGTTGCAGTGAGTCATTTCCAGCCACAAAAAAAGGAAAAAAAGAAGAGATGACTCATAGCCAAGCTGAAATGCCAGAAGGCTAACTCAGTGGGAGACAAAGGAATACCACTTATGTATAAAAGAGCTGCCTGGAGATAAAGCTAATTGTTTCTTTCTCTCCTGAAACCAGGGGAAAATGTCAGAACTAATGCAATGTAAAGGGGTCAGAGAGCCTTCCCTCAGCATCCAGGTTCCTGGGGTGCCATTTATTCATGAAAGGGAAGAGCCAGCATGTCATTATGAAGCAAGTGGAAACAATTTTTTCTCCACTGAATTAGAAGCAGCCAAGTTATTACTTCATCACTGATTATCCAGTAGTCTGCTAAGAAAGCAGGAGAGATTTTCCTCCTAGGCTTGTGCATTCCAAACTGGACTGGATTTCAGCCATTCTGAGGTACAGCCCTGTTTGGAAAGAGTGCAGCGGCTGCGAGTGATGCATATATAAGTGAATGAGAAAGAGGCTGGGGGTGGGGGAGGTGGTGACTTCACCCAATGCCTCTTTTGCTAGTTCCAGAGAGAAAGATTCTCGCTAGCTCTATCTAGCTTCCTTCTCTCAGCTTAATATTTAGGGCATGTTTTGGGTGTGTTTTAAGCCAGAATGCCAACTATTGCTACCACATGGATACATGCCACTTTCCAATGTCAGCATTAGAAAAAGCGTTTCCGCTGACTCTTTAGGTGACCCATACCTTTCCCAGATCTATGTTTACAAGAGGATAGCAAGTGCAGATTTATTTTTCTTCTGGGTCTGCATAAATAACCATCTCATACCTATCAACTATCACTCTCTGCCAAGGAAGTGGGGCAAGCAGTAATGTGAGCATACCCTAATAGTCACTGCCCCATGTGCAGATGAGAGCTTCACTAATAGAGGTTCTGGGGAGATTCAAAGGATGGGAAACAAAAAAGTAAACAAAAAAGTTGATGCAAAAACAATGTAAATATGTGGCTAGAAATGCAGGGGGAGGAAATGACCTCACTGCATTTTAAGCTGTTTATATGAATACCCCCCCTAGACAAGATGGAGCCAATTATCATGTTTTGATAGCCTAGTTCCGGAATGACCACATGATTAAGTCCCCAGTTACAAGAGATTCAATATCTTCACTCATTCCAAAATTTAAGTCGTGTCATTCCTGTACCAGTGATCCAGGTTAAAAATGGTAGTCATTACTATTTCTAAAGTAAAATTTATATTCCATATTAAAGTGACTGAATGAAGTTCCATGGAACAAAAATACAGAGCTCCATTATTCACTCAAGTGCACTGAGCAGCAAAGGCATAACCACTCCTTTTTCTCCATGCCCTTTTTCCAGTTTCAAATATCTCCTAACATAAATATAAGGATAAATTGAATCTATAAAGGAAGCAATGCTTTCCAGCAGTGGTGGGGAACCTCTGGCCTGCAAACCTTATTAAGACTGGCAGGCCTCTGCATTTGGCCTGCAAGGCCATTTTGGTCAAACCGTGCCCACCTGCCCTACATATACATGGCATCAGGTGCGGAGCAGGTTAAGATGCAGCTCTATGCTGATTACAAAGCCTTGTGCCCTTGCAAGTGTGTCTGTGAAGTGTCAGTGTTTGCAAAGGTACAGAGTTTCATAGGCTGATGGGCAGAGCTGATGGGCAGAGCTTGCAAAACATTATGCCTTTCCCCACATGATTTGATTTCAAACCATGTGGGCAAAGGAAAATGCTTCAGGTGATGTCATGGTGACATCAGGCAAATGACAGGTGAATGGTCCACAGGGGACAGGTCACTGCAGCATCCAGCCCCCCACCCACCGCAAACTGGAAATGATTCTCCATCCCTGCTCAGCAATCATTCTCAAGCTTCAGCAAACAATTGCTAATCCTTTTGGTCTGTCCTCAATTGTCCAACATTGAGCTTCTTTGCATGGCCTTGGCTTCAACTATTATGAGAGAGGGAGAAAAATGCAACTGATAGCTGCCAACAGCCTTATCCTTCATGAGGCTGCTTAGCCTTCAAGGCTGATACAATGGCGAGTTGGACAATGAACATGAGAAATCCCTTGCAGAAATCCAACGCTTCTATACAATTTTTAACCCCTGAAGAGAAGTGCAGGTGTTCTTGCAATGTGACAATAGTGATACCCGACAGTATGCAAGCTATATTTCAGTCACTGTATCCCAGGCAACAGGAGCCTTAACGCTGAAAATCATTGTCAGCTCCCTTCCTCCTACTCTGCTCCAGGCCTCAAATTATCTTAGCATCATATAAACAGTGTTTTTATTTGACTTGTCTTATTTGAACATTAGCATGCACAGAAGAAATCTTGTTCGCTACGTAACTAAAAAAGAGAGAAAATAAGAATGCCGAGATCCCCATAACATTATCAAGGCTGAGAGCCAGGCAGGTGTAGAGGTTAGAGTGTTGGACCAGGGACCAGAGAGACCAGGGACTGAATCTGCACTCGGGCATGAAGCTCACTGGGTGACCTTGGGGGAGCCGCAATGTCTCAGCCCAGCCTACCTCACAGGGTTGTTGCAAGGATAAAATGGGGAGGGGAAAGAACCATGTATGTCACCTTGAGCTCCTGGGAGAAAAGGTGGGATACAAATGTAGGGAATAATAAATAACTAAAACTGTCTGGAAAATTATAAAAGCTACTGCAATGTACATGCAGCCTGCAACCCATAAGTCAGGCACTAGTAGAACAAGATTCCAGGCGCTCTTTTTCCCTTTTGCAAAATGATTAAGTGTGTTGTATGAATATAGGTACAGTTTGCCTTTTATATGCAAGCATTTGAATAAAAAGTTGTTTATGATGCCAGTAAGGTCTATAAAATCAGCACGTTGTGATTAAAGTTATCACCTGTACTTTTGAGTAGAGAGACATACAAAACGACATGTTAGCTCCTCATCCATCATAACAAGAAAGCCATTCCTCACAAAAGAATGTATTTCTTAGCCATTAGAAATAAAATGGTATGGTGCTGCCAGTCCTTTCTGTTTTGCTTTCTTGCATTGTTTGTTGAAAGGCTTTTCATAGGCCACAAGTCCAACAAACATAGGTGCCATTTGGATCTCAAGGTTGTGGGTTCGAGCCTCACGTTGGGCAAAAGATTCCTGCATTGCAGGGGCTGGGACTAGATGACCCTCATGGTCCCCTCCAACTCTACAAATTCTATTATAATTCTTCAGTTTCCATAACGATGCTAAGGAAATGTCCATTATCCTTCCCAGTTTTCCTCTTTAAGACAGTAGGTGCATGAACATCACTCGACAGCTTCATTTTTAGTGAGTAGCATTTCAATCCCGGATCAGCAAACACTACCCCTTGCCAGAGTTCCCCAACAGTGCATTTTCTCTTACTTACCCCCCCCCCCCGAATCAACTATCCATCTTCTAGCACATTGCATACCACAGCATCATTTCTTATGCAGATGGTATCTCAATAGCTAGATACCAAAAGGAACATTTGGACAGAGCTTAAGTATAAGCTAACTAGAGATCTGTCCTCCCTGACACACTACCCCAGTTTGGATGCAATGAAAATCTCTAGTTAGTCTAAACAGGAAGTGTCTGTTTCTAATCCTCTCCTCATGGCCACGCCAGAGGAGGGAAGAAGAGAAGAGGTTTGCTACTGCTCATGCATATACTGTTAAAACATGGTTTAGTATTATTATGTGCAAAATAGGCCTCTCAGTTACACTGCGAAAACAAGGCCCCAACAGCAAAATATTTCAAATTATTAGCTTAATGAGACAGATTATAATGATGGTGGTGCTGATGATAATTCCTTCTTTAGCTGTAAGAGGAAATAATGCTGCCAAAGAATTAGATATATGTATAGAAGGCAGGGCCATCAATACTTCTTAGCCAGAATGTTAACCCCCAATGCTCCGGGGTGTGACTAAAGATAGGCTTCTACTTTTGCCCTCTTGCACTGTGCTGTCACTGAAGAATGCAGGGATCCAGTCACAGGAAAAAGGGTTAGTTGAACCACCTGCCTGGTAGTTACGGTATCATGGTGACAAACATTACACTCTTGATGACAGGAATTCATGAATTATTTTGTTTTAAAGCAGAAGAAAGGATAACGGAGAAGAGATTGACACAAAAGCAATATATGATCATTTCAAAATCAAACCCTGCACCATAATTAAAAAATAAATTGCCTTTTACGATACCATAGGAAAATGGTTAAAATATGTCATAAAACTTTACATTTTCGAGTGGGTTGGTGTTAGTGTCCTTGTGAACACAAATAAACTCACATTTCCCTTTACCTGTGCATGAGATGTTTGGTATGGACTATTAAAGCTTCAGGAAAGAATCTCTGATTAGAACCTAGTCCAGTCCACAATCCTTATGGGGAAAGTGTGTGATAATGAACAAGAAGAATTTATTTTGCTTCTATTCTTCCCCACTCAGGGATTTTTTTTAAAGGACTGAAAAATCACACTCCCACCCCCCAACTGCAGAATACACAAGCTCTCAACTGTAAATCAAATGTGGGGGGGGGGGATGCAAACTCCAAGCCAAACGAATTGAAGAGGAGGGAATGGAGTGGGTGTATTCTTCTGTAGACATGTGTAATGAACAAAAAGGAAAAAAGCAGAGTTAATGAATATACCGTGGGCGGTTAGACACTACTTCTGAAAAGCGCTTGCTAGCTTCTCTCATGTCACTTGTCACTGTGAAAGATGTCATCCTGATCCCTCAACTGCCACCCCACTTTGTGTAAATGCAATCAATTATTTAGAGACATGGGATCCAGCCCTTACCTGCTCCGTCTCCGCAAAGTTAGAAACGTGGCCATCATCATTGACTCCTCGTATGTGAAACCGGGCACCAGCTCTCTCACAGCTGATCCGGGAGATGAGACAGGCCTTTGCCTTCTTGTGAGAAGCGTACAGAGTGCGAATGTCCACCACACCACAGATCACTTTTAACAGCCAATCAGAGCAATTCACCTGGTAGTGTTTAAAGGGGACATGCAGTAGCTGGTTCCTGCAAGATTCAATAATAACCACTCACTAGGTGCACTATATATTATTAACAAAGCTAACTTTAAAGTATTATCCCTTGGTAAGGTTTTATAATTTATTTGAGTTCAAGCTACAAGGCACTGGAAGGATTCCAGTCTTGCTTGTTTCTTACCAGAACGCCAATATTACAGTGAAGATAAACCTTGGGAAATATTCTGTTAAGGTAGCAACTCACAGAACCACAGACATTTTAAATAGGAGGATTTCACAGTTCAGGTTGTGACCTGAAAAACTGCAGCGCAGGTTCAATAGTTTTTAGTTATGAAATCCTTGCTTGCAATCAAATCTGAAAAAAATAAATGTAGTGCAACTTTACCACATTGTGTGGTAAAGTTGCATAACTTGTGACCAACCAAGCTGAATTCAGCCCATCAGATATTTTGGCCTTGAAAGATCCTGTTTTTACTGTTGTAATCAGGCAGAATCTCCCCATGCCCTGGGCTTACAATTACTATATCAATATATGTAATCTTCCAGGATCATAAATATTAAAAAACTTTGGACTGTATTCAGTTGTGGTTTTGCCTTAATGGATGCACCCAATTTTTGCCAACCTCTCTAACACACTTAAATTTCCCTAAAAGCTGCTCCTTGGGATCATGTAATCCTCCAGAATAGAATGGGACACAGCAGTAGGGAAGGCAGTGAAAATTGGGTGCCTTGCCTTGCCAGGAACAGAAGTACATTTTGCTAAGACAAAGCTACCATTAGATACCACTCAAAAAGTCTACAGCTATTGTTGGATTTCCCAGCACTACTGAAAGAAAATATAACCAGTAAAGGCAATGTAGTCACTTCTGCATCTGACTATGTTTAATATTCCATACTGTTTGTCTGGCAACATGAATATATATATTTGTTTAGAAGCTACTTATTACTCAGTCAGACTAATGCATTAAAAACAATTTCCTTTGAATGAAGTCAGCAGTTTTCTGTGAAAGTATATTCTGTACTGATATCACTCTTGCAAGCCATTTGCATCCCAAAATGCCACCACATGATGCAGATAGTGGGCACGATCCAGGTAAAAGTTGCATGCTTTTAAAAAGTCCCACTGATTTCAGTTAAGTATATAACTTAAATCTCTCCCATTTAAACCAGCGGGACTTTTGGCCAAATTGTGTCAAATGCATTTAGGAGAACTGAGTCAAAAAAATTTACACAAAATCTGTTTTGAATATATTTAGGTCTATTAATCAACATGCCAAAATTGATTAGATGAGCCCTGATGGAACAGATTGGACTTCCCCACCCTTGTACCCTCCAGGTGTTTTGGACTCAACTCAGCACCAGCCAGCATGTCCAAAAGCATGGGATGATGGGAGTTGCAGTCCGAAACATTTAGAGAGCACCAGATTGGGAAACGCTGGGATGACTTCCGGGTTGGCGCCTCCAGGAATGGCTGACTTCCTCTGATCGGGAGGAATTTGCTTCGTGGAAACTAGGGTCTGGCCGCCACGGCGAAGGCGGGGACCCACTAAAAATCACAGGCGGGAGAAGCCTGTGAACGTGGGATTCGGCTGGCACCTTTTGCGCCTCCCCTACTCGCAGGGAAACCCGGTTTCGGGGATTCGGAGCGACGTGGGGTGAGTGGCACGGTGCTTTGAATCGACTGCTTTTTTCACGGAGTGAAGCCGCATTGCTGTTGCCGGAGAGCGCTGACTTTTTCCTGTGGACAATTTGATCTTAAAACAACTACCCGTGAGTAGAACGGAAAATTGGATTTTTAAACGTCTTAATTTGGCATCGAAATGGGGAGGTTCTAAACAGGAAGTCCGCCTTCCCCTTTTGTAAATAGACTGAAGCAAAGAGGCTGCAAGCTAAAGTCTTGGAAAGTCCTTTGTAAAGGGTTAAACTTCCATCGGCTAAAATCAGTAAACCCCCCTTGGAGGCAGGAGAAGAGGGGGGAAATTTTGGACCGAGCAAGCCTGCAGGAGAGAGAGTGAAGAAAGTTAAATTACCACCGCTCTCAACCTGGAAATGGGCTGCTAGCAATTTTGACGTTTTGGAAAAGTTCATTGACTGTGAACAAAACGTATGTTGACAGATAGTTAAATAAGAGAAATACATTGTTTCCATTGTTTCCTTCTGCGTTTAAAAAGGAGTAAAAGTAACTGAAAATTGAAACTGTTTTTATTGCTTGAACCGTGTTTAAAAGGACTGATACAACCGTGTTTAAAAGGACTGATACAAATAGAAATTGTTTCCCTCTAGAGGGAGCCTTTGAAACTGTTACAAGAGTTGAGCTGGGGGAATCTCCAGCTGCAAGATAAAAAATCGTGAGAACCAGGGATTGACCCTGGATCGGTAAGAATGTCGACAGAAGAAGCCTTAGTGATTACATTATGCAAGATAAGTGACTCATTGGAACAGCTCCATAAGAAGACGGATGTGATGACTATCAAAATTGATAATTTGGGACAAAAAGTGATTAATTTGGGACAAAAAGTGAATATATATACAGAAACTACTCAGGAATCGATACAGGAATCTACTTTGACATGGCAAATTGTGGAGAAGGCGAGGGAGAAAGTTGTTGTTGTGGAACCTAAAGTAATACAAGTGGAAAAGGAGAGAGCTCCAGCCTCACAGAGGCAATTTGATGAATATAAGTTGCTGCCTTCCATGACTGAATTTAGAGAAAGTAAGATTTTGAAGATTGGAGCCCTGCTTAGACTGGAGAAGGAAAGTTGGATAGATCCCCCCATGCAGGGATGTATTGACATTTGGGACCTGGACTTGGGTCAGGAAGAGATTGGAGTTGTGGGGATCTTCAGATTTGGATGGATTTTGAAACACGTCCTGAAATACCTTTTGGATTTCAGTTTTAACTATGGAGATTTGGCTGAACTGCCGAGAAGGAATAAAAACATTGCTAAGTTGGAGCTTCCCCGAGACCTACTCTTCAGCATCAAAGGAAGGAAATTAAGAACAAGATCAGCAGAAGACAAAGTAAAAGTATAAATGTATAAATATGAAGAAGATCCGCAGAAGGGACTTGGAAAAGAGTTAAGAGCCTCGGACAGAAGATCACCAGGTTGATGGACTATATGGAATTGACGGAAAGGACTGGCAGAATCCGAGACCAGGGAGAAGAGATGGTGGAAGAAGATTGGAAAAAGTTTAAAGTTTATTTATAGAAATATTGCAAAATTAATGAGTGTTAGAAAAATGTTGGAATGAAATTACATGGCTTTAGTAGAAATGTTATAAGGAGTTAAGCACAAATAAGTATTATAGTATTAATGGAAAATAAGGTTAAAATAAGTTAAGAAAATTATATGACAGAAAATAGTGAAAGATGGAAAGGAATTGCTGAAATAATTAATAGAAGTGGAATACAAAAAGGGAGGTGAGAGGAGGTCGATGAAACGAGGGAATGAAAGATAGGGCATTGAAATGGTATGGTGTATGTTTTTAAATTGTTGTTGCTTTGTTTTATTTAGCCTAATGTGTTAATGTTGTGCATTGTTTATATATTGCATTGTATTGCATTTTCTTTCTTTTGTTTTTTTCTTTCTTTCTTTTTTTCCTCTTTTTTTCTTCTCTTTTTCTTCTTTTTTGTAAGGTTTAAAAGCAATAAATATTATTTAAAAAAAAAACAGATTGGGAAACGCTGGGTCAGACCAAATAGCCATCTTGCCCAGGATCCTGCTTCCCACAGCAGTCCTGCTGGGTCTCAGAGAAGCCCAGAAGTGGGTCATGGAAACACCAGCATCGGTACACCTCTGAACCCAGCTGCTGGGGATCACAAATGGGAGAGTGCTATTGGGTTCATGGTTTCATTGCAGGCTTCCCGTTGGCATTTGGTTGTCCAATGTGAGAATGCGATGCTGGATGTGATAGCTCTTTGGTCTGATGCAGCAGAGTTGTCCTGATGCTCTTATTGGCATAATGGAACCCTGAAGGCCACATGGAGAGTGCCATATACAGCAGTAATTATGATGGTGCATTCAGCTGTCATGACTAGTACCTAGGAGAATGTTCACTCGATCTGTTGCCCACCTTCGCTTTGTGACTATGTGTCAAGCAAAACTCGTCAAGAAAAATAAGAGCTAAGTATCCCGAAAGCCTTTAACAAGTTCAGAACTGCAGTATCATCTACAGTACATGTACAACAACAACAAAACTTTGGCCAAGATAGCTTGGTGCCAGGGCATTTAAAACTTAATTAGATAAATAACTCATGCAGGCTTACATTGACATAGGCCTGCCCCATCATCCCAATTCAATTATTTTTCACTGGGCTTTGTATTTACCTTCAATGGGCTGCAAGAGGAGCATCATGCACAGAAGCAGATGCTAACTTTCATTTTGCTTGGTATCATTATCACTGAATACATTATGCAGAAGTTGCCATTTATTATTTAAAATGTTGAAAATAAAATGTATTGATCTTCTCTATTTAACAAAAAAAAATTAAATTTGCACACTGTACAAGTTGCAGGTACTCGGGATTTGCTTAAAGTGAGGTGCAAACACTCAGAAATGGTTGCTTCACAAATATTTAGGCATCCAGGATTGGTTCACGTACACAGCAGGGCCCAAGGGCAAATCTCAGGCTCACAAACTCTGATTCACATGAAAGATTCCATTCACCAAGGGGAGGGGAAGCATGTGAGCCTGCAATTCACTATTGTGCCCTGCTGCTTACAGAGTCAATGTGGTGTAGTGATTAACGTGTTGGACTAGGACCTGGGAGAACTGGTTTGAAATCCCCACTCGGCCATGAAGTTCACTTGGTGGCCTTGGGCCAGCCATTGCCTCTTGGTCTAACTTTCCTCATAGGGTTGTAATGGGGATTAAATGATGAGGGGGAAGAAACATCTACAACACCTTGAGCTCCCTGGAGAAAAAAGTGGGATGTAAATGCAATAATAAATTTAACAACCCAGCACACCTGAGCTATGTGTGAACCAGCTCTTGAAGCCTTGTATACATTGGCAATCCAATCCAATATAAGTTTCACTATGTTTAGTGGGACTTATTCCCATATATATTATATTTAGAAATATGACATTTTTCCTTCCACAAAAGGACACTCTCTCGGTATAATAGCAATGCATTTATTGCTATGCTTTAGAAGATCCCAAAAAGATTCCAGTCCTTCATGAAGCAGAAATCCACATGGATTTGAAGTCAAGGACATATTAGCTAAGGACTGACCAAATATAGGATGTAACATATTGCACTTACCAGAAGAATGAGTTTGCAGTTCCATAGTTGTTATCGCCCTGTTTTTGGGCTCGGACAGTGATATCAAAGTTTGACCCTGCATTTGGCCAAGAAAAATAAAACACCCCAGAATTAAGAATTTTCTTCAAGGCAGAAACACGATCTTCCTCCTTAGTTTCTTCCTGGAGAGGACAGAATTCTGTTGTCGTGATTCTGTAAACTTCAGCATCAAGTATTTTCCCCACTGATGCACAGCCTGTCACAAGGACCAGAAAATGCAGGGTGGTGTTGCCTAGAAAATGACAGGCACATTAGAATTACATGGGAATACAAATGCTTATTCCATTCTAGACCTTTTCTGTAAAGGCAGCTTGTCAATACAGTGGTACCTCGGGTTACAGACGCTTTAGGTTACATATGCTTCAGGTTACAGACTCTGCTAACCCATAAATAGTACCTCGGGTTAAGAACTTTGCTTCAGGATGAGAACAGAAATTATGTGGAGGAAGCGGGAGGCCCCATTAGCCTCAGGTTAAGAACAGTTTCAGGTTAAGAACGGACCTCCAGAACGAATTAAGTTCTGAACCCGAGGTACCACTGTATCTCATAAATATGTTTTGTTTGGTTGTTGTTTTTTTGTTTCAGAAGGTGACAATGTCAAGTTGATACCAGATTAAATTCATTGGTCTGGGACTAATTGTAGGTATGGCAGAAACCTATGTTGGCATGACTAAATGTATAAATTTGTGAAAGGAAAACATTTCTCACATAGAACATACAAGTGTGAACATAAATATTGCATTAACTGCCAACTCAGCCATCCTCATTGCTGTACAAGGAGAAAATCTAGTCTAAGGGCATGATCTCATCAGCTGCCCCCCCCCCAAGCTGAGGAACATCTGGGGCAGGAAAGGAGTACTTTGTGAAAAAGGTACTCATTCCCTCCACAGCATCCATCATAATATCTGAAAATATATGGCAGGAGAAACATTGCTCTTAACAAGTTGGCCACATGGAATGACAAGCAAGAGCACTTATTTGTGACTGAATCCACTCTCAGGAGACATCCACGACTGCTGTTTCAAGCGGCAAGCTCATAAAAGTCAATCTGTGAGCTCCTCTATTAGGTACTTAAGCGTTGGTTCAAGTCAGTTCTGCTCCTAACAGTGAGTCTGTGGGTCAGTCAATCACAATGCTATGTCTAAAATACAATTTCATAGCTAAATAAAACGTTTTATAAAAAAAATAACAAGCAAAAAACTAACCAACATAGCTGGTCTAAGAGGCATGACAACATTCAGATATTTTGCCACTTGCTTGATAATAAATGTGAAAGGCCTCTCAAGGGAAATGCTCGTAAAGGATGCTAAGGGTCAATCAGAAAAATGTCTTGTAACGGGATGCATTATTTAAGACATATAGAAAACAAAGGTAGTCCAGATGTTGATAGACTCCCAACTCTAATCAGCTCCAGCCAGCACAGACAATGGGCAGGAATTATGGAAGCTGTAGTCCAACACTAACTGCTGGTTATCTTGTAGTAAAAGAAGAATGCCTATTCTTCTTTTGATGAGGCACTAAATAGAAAATAAGAGGTCTGCTGTCATTCAGCCATAGCTTCAAAAGCAAAAAAAAAAAAAAAAAAAAAAGGAGCTTCCACATAGCTCATTTTGAATATTTATGTCATAATTCCAGCTGTGCTTAGCACTTTCAAATTTGCATTGCTGACTGTTTCAATAACCAAGAAAAGCTTCCTGTATTTTTTTTAAAAATCCAAACCAAAATGAACTGTTGTTTCTGCTCATTATATAAATTTCTCCTTAAGAGTATTTGAAGTTAGAGTAACATTTAAAAACTAGCTTGCGACAAAGGCAGAGAAAACATATGTATTACAGCAACAAGGAAGGAGCAGCCCCCGGGACAGGGATGGAAAACCTTCATCAGCCCAGGGGCCACATTCTCTCATGGGCAACCTTCCAGGGGCTGCATGCCAGTGGGCGAAACGTGGCCTGTGAGGGGTTCAAATTTAGCTGCTTTTCTCTAACCACACCCACCTACCCCATCCTTGAAGTCATATGTAACATCAGCTGTAATATGTACCGGTAATATGTAACACACAGCTGCCAATGCACAACAGGAACTTTAAAGTACGCTCCCGATTGTGCATCGTCACAATCATAATCTCCAAAGCGACTTTAGTTGCCCTGGAGAGTTTTCAACATAGGGAAGGTCACAGAGGAATATGTGCCAAATGGGCCCCATTTAAGCAGACCTGTACATGAGGGGGAGAACAAAGCGCATGCTGTTCAACAGGATGAGTGAACTAGTTTTATATATTATTTTCATCCTGACTGTAGCTAACTTCCTTGAACAATTTTTCAGGGTATGAGGCTACCTCATGGGGAGGTACAATGAAAAATAAAGGTAATAACCTTCTCCCTCATCACAAAGTTCTGCATTATTCTTGAGACCCCTGGTATGACACACAGCCCAAAGGATTAGTTAACCCTGTCTTCCCAAAGCCCTTCATCACCATGGAAACCTTAGGCGCAAGGACCCTCTGAATGTTCTCCTATGTATTGAGAATATGCTGGCCTCAGAACCCTCTTCAGGCTCTAAACCAAATAGCAGTAAGCCTCATGGGCCCTGAATGCTGGTCTGCTGCATGAAACATCTGGACTGGCCGTGCTTGGTATGAATGCTGAGAGCCTAGTGTTTTGCCAGGTGCAATATAGGAAGCTGCCTTACACTAATTCAGACCACCTTGCTCATTAACATGTGGAGTAGTCAGAAGATTGAATTAAATGCTGGTAGATCTTATGATGTTATTATCCTGTTTGCATGCCACCTTTCCAAAGTTAAAAAAATGTTCAAGGCGGCTTACAACAGTTTATTTTATCATAAAACTTGTTATTCTTTATCAAATAATCCCAAAAGAGAGTACAATGCAGGCAAAATACAATAAAATAATACAATCAGTCAATAAGCAGCACAGCAGTAAACAAAAAAACCCAGCACTCCCTCTGTGTGCTGCTGTTGGGCTTCTCCTGATCCCCCCACAGTCATTTTTGGGGGGGGGGAGGGGCACAGGGAGCACACAGGGAGAAACCCCATTGCACAAGTGGAAATCTTTGCAGAGGGTTTCCATTGATGGGGTGTGTTAAGTGAATGCTGCTCACATAATCTGTGTTTCTATGCAATTTGACCATGAATCTTACAAATCTACACACTAATAATGCTATTCGGATGCCACCTTCTTGTTATTTACGCAATTATTTATGAAATTCTATCCCACCGTTCCTCCCAAATGAGCCCAGGGCAACAAACATCAAGAAGTTAAAATAATACAGTTTAAAATGAAATAAAAACATATCTGCAACTTTTAAAAACAATTTTAAAACCACCTAAAAAACTTCCCAACTAATTAAAAAAAATCATCTAACGCATTTCAAAACATTTGGAACATCTTACATTTAATGCTGTACATGTCTCCTACACTGTCATGCTATGTGCAAAACCCACCAGCCTTATAGTGCAAGTGTCTTGCATGGGAAATGGTTGGGTTTGTAGCCTATCAATTTTGAAAGCCTAACACAGACAAAGAACTAAGACAAAGTATTCACACACAAGTTCTGCAGTATGACAAAAAGGAAGAATTTCCTACTAAAACCCCAGAAGGTCTTTAGTGCCAAAAAGTGAGACTGAAAAACCAGTGTGATTAGCTATTCTGCTTACTGTCTGAATAGCTAGTCAGAACAGTCATGCTTCCTTTTTTGTCTGTTTTATAAGCCAGCTAAGCCAAATGTTTGGATTTAAACCAGTCTTGTCTCCCCACGGTGACTAATTCATATTTCAGAAGATTTATGGAATTTTCTGCCCAGTAGCTGGTTCAGGCTATTGCTGCTATCGCTATAAACTTTATCATCAGGCATTCTGGAAAAATCTTTCATGCTCTTACTGACTTACCGTATTTTTCGCTCTATAGGACGCACTTTTTCCCCTCCAAAAATGAAGGGGAAATATGTGTGCGTCCTATTGAGCGAATGCAGGCTCCTTGGCTTCGCCGCGACGCGCCTGTCCAGCGAAGCCGGAGGAGGAACAGAAGGGTCTCCTTCTGTTCCTTATCCAGCTTCGCTGAAGGGCGCTGCGCCTTCTCCCTCTCTGCGCAGCGCCTCTCCTGTGAAGGAGAGGCGCTGCGCAGAGAGAGAGAGAGAAGGCGCAGCGCCCCTTGAGCAACACGCCTGTCCAGCGAAGCCGGAGGAGACCCTTCTGTTCCTTCTCCAGCTTCGCTGAAGGGCGCTGCGCCTTCTCCCTCTCTGCGCAGCGCCTCTCCTGTGAAGGAGAGGCGCTGTGCAGAGAGAGAGAGAGAAGGCGCAGTGCCCCTTGAGCAACGCGCCTGTCTAGCGAAGCCGGAGGAGGAACAGAAGGGTCTCCTGTTCTTCCTCCCGCTTCGCAGCGACGCGCCTGTCCAGCGAAGCCTGAGGAGGAACAGAAGGGCCTCCTTCTGTTCCTTCTCCAGCTTCGCTTAAGGGCGCTGCGCCTTCTCCCTCTCTGCGCAGCACCTCTCCTGTGAAGGAGAGGCGCTGCGCAGAGAGAGAGAGAAGGCACAGCGCCCCTTGAGCAACGCGCCTGTCCAGCAAAGCCGGATGAGGAACAGAAGGGTCTCCTTCTGTTCCTTCTCCAGCTTCGGTGAAGGGCGCTGCGCCTTCTCCCTCTCTGCGCAGCACCTCTCCTGTGAAGGAGGGGCACTGCACAGAGAGAGAGAAGGCGCAGTGCCCCTTCAGCGACGCGTCTGTCCTGGCTTCTGCTTTAGCCCTGCGCAGCCTCTTTGGGCAGGGGGAGCCTTAATCCTGCTGCCCTGAAGAGGCTTGGCGCGGTTACCCCAGAAGCCAGAACAGCCACACGGTATCCCAGAAGCCAGATCCCTCTTGCTGTTCTGGCTTCTGGGGTTCAGAATAATTTTTTCTTGTTTTCCGCCTCCCAAAACTAGGTGCGCCCTATGGTCCGGTGCGCCCTATGGTGCGAAAAATACGGTACTACCCTCCTTAGGGAGCCTACTTGTTTCAAGGGCCGAATGACCACACTGTCTCTCCCTTCCAGCCAGCCAAACATTTCTTGCGGCAAGAAGCGAAGTGTCTAGGCAGACTCTTTTAAATTCATATTATGGAAATGAAACTGGCACCATGTATATGTCAGGAAATCCACAAATTGGTGGGTGGGATGGTTTGGATAGTATCTGAACAAATCCTATGGAGTCACAAAAACCTTTTCTATCATGGGTTGATTTCAGAAGTAACTAATGCGTTGTCAAAGTACTAAGGCAACTATGGGAATTTCAAGGGCTATGACGGGCCATGGCTGAGCCTCTGGTCTATGGCACAGCCTCTTTCATGCTCTCACAACCCTTCATTAAATATGAACAGAATTATTGGATTATTATTATTATTGGTTTTGCATAACCACATCCCCTGACATTCCTTGTTACTGGACATTGGAAAGTTGACTTCTTGTTCATATGATCTTGCACTCAGCTGCCCACACTCCATCATACCCCCCCCTCACAAATTGTTTAAATACTTCAGATGCTTTTATGTGCATAAAACCATACGCCAGCCAACTAAGAGGCAAAGCTATAGTCCATTTATTTCATTTACATTTTGCAGTTTTGGATACCACATTCACTCTAGCCATAGCAGGTTCTCCAGAGATATGCTTGCACCTTTAAAATACCCAAAGCACCAAGATGCAAAGCAGCAACTACCACGCCACTCACCTCCCTGGCTCCATTTGTCTTGTCACAGGGCTACACCATTGCCTTCAGTCAGCAGGAAAAGAGGTTGGAGAAAAGGATGGGAGGGGCAGTGACATATGCTCTCTCAATGCCCCCAAGCTGTTAAAGAGATAGTCAGCATCTCCTAGTGCAGACCAGTCTATCCTTGCCCACATTAGATGGCTGTAACATGAAATCTAAGGAGGGAGCCATGCTCATTGTGATGAAAATGCTAGGTTCAGGAAACCCAAATTAGAAGGTCACCAGAACAGAGAAAATTGTCAATTGCAGGGCTGTAGTCTTAGTTAACCATGAACTACTGCTGTTAATAAAGCTAGTCATTCAAAATAAAAAGAAAGGGGAAAGTGCTATTCAGTAGAGCTGTTGATTCTTGGCCTGAAAAGGCTGACTTCCTTAGAATTGCTGTATTTTTATGGACAGGAGCTCTGTGCTTTTAACAGATATGTGCAAGCCAAAAAGGGAACAAGTGCAGCTTTCCCTAACACTGTATTTCCACGCCAGAAAAAAGGGGATCACTTGCTGCATTTCTGCCTGAGTCTCAATGCATAATAAAAGCAGCAACCCAAAAATCTGTCTTTTATAGTTACTTGTCAGGGAGCGGATCATAGGGTATCATTTTTCTGTGGCTGTAGCAATGCAATTTGAGATCTTTCACCTATTGAGCATCATTTCCCTAACAGATTAAAAAAACAAAACCCAAAGGCAGGACAGGAGATGGAGGATAGGAGCAGGCAAACCTATTCATGATCCTAAACATTTACTGATAGGTAAGTCAATTAAGACTTAGTACCCAACCACTGAGGCTGTAATCTTAAACATATTTACTAAGGAAGAAGCCCTTATGTAGGATTGCATTTTATGGGACAGCTACCCAAGGCCAACAAGGAGCACGACAAATCTGGTAAAAAGAAACAGAAGCTGTTTTCAAGTTAAAACCAGAAGCTATTATTAGTAAAAGTTTTTTTATTAAAAAAAGAGAAACCCTGCAATAAGCCATTGTTTAATAATTGTCCTTAAATCCAATGATTACCACACAACTCATTTTAAAGAATTAGTCTTTGAAGGTTTACCAAAGAATAGTTTCACTTCATTGTGTCGGATTGAAGGACACATTGTTCAACTTATTATTCTAAAAATGACATTAAGGTACTTACCAGATCTTAACTGGAGTTCTCCTAAGCACCCATAAGCATCCATGAGCTTCTCATATTGCCCTTTAATTTCTTCCTTTTCTTCAGGCGCTAAGGGAATTGCACAATAAAAGACAACAATTCTTATTTATTTTTAATCCTTTGATAATACAGCAAGCCAACAGAAACTGGCAAGATTTACTTTTCTTTAAGCTTATGGTTTGTGCTAAAGTACAATAACTCATGATAAAATTAAGTCTCCTAGATGCCACAATACTTTTACAGCCCAATTCTACTCATGGTTACTCAGAGGTAAGTTGCAAGAAAAACAGTGAGACTAACTCCATAGTAAATATGCACAGGATCAGGCCATTTGGCTTCTTTCACAACCTCTTACACTGCACTGAGTAGGAGAAGTTGGGGTGTGATATATATGCTCTGCAAGGGCTAGAAAGAGATGTCTCCCTAAGAAGACTTATCTTATGTGTTGAGCAACTTGACTACAAACTTACATACAGTGCTAATAATACATTTCAGAGATTAACAATTTTGCATCAACCTTCTAACCTGGCCCAATAAACATGTGTGCAGTGGAATGTGTCCCTACATCTTGGATATTGTCTTCCATACAGTACTATCAATATATTTTAGTCATTATCCAATACACTTTAAGGTAGGTTTAACTGCAGATAATTCTCTATGCATGCAACTGGGAATCCTGCTGTGATTCTAGAGCTTTCTCACTTGTAGGAGAGAAAGAAATAACAGGGCCATTCCCTGTGCAAATCTTCACATCTTTATCTCCCAATGAAAGTACAATGGTGTCACTGGATCAGGAGATGCTTAAGTAGACAAAGGAATTACTGTAGTAATAGACTACAGTAAAACTGTAAAAATAAAGTAATGACATTTAAAGACGTAGGCAAGTGTTGAAGAATGCAAGCAATGTTTGGACTTTGTCATAATCATGCCTCCTAAGAGAAAAGAGGGTTGAAACCAAAGAGTTCGTTCCCTTCTTTCAATCAGCAAGTAGAAATAAGCTTTAAACAGCATGTTGGTTATTGTTCACTGTTTATGATATATTGGAATGACAAATGTGAGGATGATATCCATCCATATAATTTTTTTCCTTCATTGTAACCCTATAGATCATGTAAGGTTATGCATGTAGAGATACTGTATTGTTCAGAATACACACACACACACTTTGGTTATTACAGAAAACAAAGCCTTATACCAAGGTTTGTCCCTAATTAGTAACATATGCTTAACGTTCTGGAAGCAACAACAGAAACCCACAACATTCAGGTATCATTGAGCCTTTAGAAGATTGCAAAGCAACTACACTTTAAACGTAGCAAACGTTTTAAAAAAAATAATACTTGGGTTTGTAAAATAATATTATTGCAGTTAAGATGAATGAGGCTGATACTGATGGGTATGCAATGTAATGCAGGGCACTATTCAAGTTTTCTCAATCTTAGGCTGGCTTCTCTAAGGAGCAGGCTGTGGCCACAATCATTCACAATCCTGCCCCTGGGTGGGTATGTATTATGTCAGGAGGTTAAAAATTCTAGAAGACCTGTTCCCCTCCACTAGCAGTTATGCTAACAGAACCAATGGCAAAACCTTCATTTTTCACAGGTACTTTGCATTGCATTTTATTTTCTTCTTAATAGTCTATAATACCATGTCATATAATATAGATCTTATACAAGTTTACATGGGAGAAGTCCAAGTGAACTCAGCAGGGCTTACATACATCATTTTATTTGTATGCCACCTTCCCATAGAAGGTCGGCGGTTCGAATCCCCGCGACGGGGTGAGTTCCCGTTGCTCGGTCCCTGCTCCTGCCAACCTAGCAGTTCGAAAGCACGTCAAAGTGCAAGTACCGTATTTTTTGCTCTATAAGACTCAGTTTTTCCCTCCTAAAAAGTAAGGGGAAATGTGTGTGCGTCTTATGGAGCGAATGCAGGCTCAGCAGCTATCCCAGAAGCCAGAACAGCAAGAGGGATTGCTGCTTTCGCTGCGCAGCGATCCCTCTTGCTGTTCTGGCTTCTGAGATTCAGAATATTTTTTTTCTAATTTTCCTCCTCCAAAAACTAGGTGCGTATTGTGGTCTGGTGCGTCTTATAGAGCGAAAAATATGGTAGATCAATAGGTACTGCTCCGGCGGGAAGGTAAACGGCGTTTCCGTACGCTGCGCTGGTTTGCCAGAAGCGGCTTAGTCCTGCTGGCCACATGACCCGGAAGCTGTACGCCAGCTCCCTCGGCCAGTAAAGCGAGATGAGCGCCGCAACCCCAGAGTCGGTCATGACTGGACCTAATGGTCAGGGGTCCCTTTACTTTTACCTTTTCCCATAGATAAAACCATGCTCAAGGTGGCTTACAATATGAGAAAAAAATTACATAATTACAAATACAGTGGAACCTCGGTTTTCGAGCACCTCGGAAGCCGAACGTTTCAATTTTCAAATGCCCAAAACCCGGAAGTAATTGCTTCTATTTTCAAATGCACCTCGGAAGTTGAACAGCTTCTGAAGTGCATTTCTCAATTTAATTTTGCACCTCGGTTGTTGAATGTTTTGGAGGTCGAACGGTCTTCCGGAACAGATTACATTCGACATCTGAGGTTCTACTATATAACAAAAATAGTCATAAACAATAAATAACACACATCAAAAAGTACCCAACCAAACTGAACAATTTCCACATTAAAACATAACCAGATCTAATAAAAAAGGTACAAAAATTAAAATTGATAACAGCAACAACCCCAGCCGCAACAAAAAAACCCCTAATCAATACACCAACCTGTTCAACAGCCTCAGCTTTTGCAGCTGGAGTCTGTCAGGACCCTGCCCACCCAGGGTAGGTGGAAAAGGGCCTGCAAGGCAGAGAGCAGTTCTTCCAAGACTCACAGCCAAGGTGGCTTACATCTCATCAGACATGCACAGAATTGCACTGCTAAAGCTGAGTACAGCAATCCTAATGAGGGGCCAGGGAGGCAAGCAGCAAGCAGATCCTCCAGTACATCTGAGTCCTGTCAGCTCCTACCAACCAAAGAGGAGGATGAGAGCAACTATTTTAGTTGCTCGTTCTAAGCATCAGGCCCCAGCAGATCCAGCACCCATCTCCAAAATGTCTACTTTCATGTCTTTCCACTGATGACTCACCGTGATAACATACCACCTGCTTCAGCAGAGCTGGGGCTTCCCCCTGCCACTGGTGCTCTTCTTGGCTGACAGAAACCAATGGGGAGGTGATTGTGCACCATCCTAACACTTACACACCAGACACCAGCATTGTATGGTTAGGATTGCTCTACAAACTCTCCTCCCCTATCTCAAAGTTCGCAAGTCCTGCAGTATGCAAGCTTTTTGTAATTAACATTACCCTGAGACAGACATTTTCTAGATACGTACGTATGGCCCACTGAACTCCAATGGCCCAGGACAGATAATATCAGTGATACATAGTGGATGGGACTGCATCCCTTCAAGAAGTCACAAGTGAAGCAGAACAGATTCATGGAAGAATAGAAAAGGGACGGAGAGAGTATCTTAAAATATTAATCCAATATTAATCTTTAAAGTACACATAAATAATTTGTTTTCTTGATAAAATAAATAAGCCATCAAGCTCACATTTGTGTGACATGTTGACCATTTCATTTTTCACTTATAAATGCTTTGCAAATATCTCAATCAGGTTTTCTTTACTGCAGTCCACCAGCCACATACAATTTCCCAAAACTGACTCAATAGATCTCCTTGTTTTTGTTCCTGGCCCAGAACTGTAAAACTGAGGGGTAGAGTTGTCAAGCTCCTGGTTGCAGATAGACAACACGTGACTTTAGTTAGGCCAAGCATTTCCAACTATGGTCCATGGACCACCGGTGGCCAGGCAGCTTAATTCAGGTGGTCCACGGCATGTCTGTTGATTTGTGGTGGGAGGCAGGAGACAGCACATCCATCACATTAAATATATTGAGTCTTGATTGCATTCTAATTGCTTCTTTTATTTCTTATCTCGTATTTTACTGCATTACAATTTGACTGTTATGAAATATAACAACTTACAATATAGAAGAAATAAAAAAGCGATGAAATACAATTAAAAAATCATGCAGCGTCTGCTACAAGTGGGCAAAAAAACAATGAAGTGCTCTGCAAAGACCCTCAGCAATTTTCCATAGGGAAAAAAAGATTGGGAACCACCGAGTTAGGCCATTACTTCTGTAGCCTTTTAGCAGGAAATTCAACAGTGGATGGTGATAAGGGGTGGAGTCACTGCAGTTTGGAAAAAGAGGCTGCATTTCCCTCTCCTTTTTGAAAGTTGGCTACAGCCACAGAACACAGCTGAAAGTCTGAAGACAAAACACAGTCCTCCCTCTTACAATATCCAATTCACATCTCTGTCTCCTCCTGTACCAGCACCCAAAACACCACATAAACGCGGGTTTATTAATTTATGGGACCCATGGCAACAAGATGCAGTGATAGCCTTAGACCTAAATGGCTTCAAAAGGTTGTTTTTTCCCTTTCTCCAAGGGATTTGCCATAGTAACCTGAACAGCTGCCTAGCAAGCCATCCAGAGGTTTGGGCCTCTAGCTCCCATCATTCCTGAGAGCATTGGGAACTCCGGCTGGGGCTGATGGAAGTTAGAGTCCAGAAACATCTGGAAGGGGGCATGTTGCAGGAGGCTGCCCTACAGAGCCTCCAAGCTCAGGAGTAGTGTAGCTCTCGGAATGCCAGTTGCAGCCAGGGGGCAGGAGGCAAACGGCGAGGGAGGGCCCGTTGTCTTTATGGCTGGATGTTGGACTGGCAGCGCCACCTCCAACCCGGTGGGTGGGGGGCTCTAAGAGTAGCAAGGCCGCCCACCCCCCACCCTCTCCCCGCCCCACCCACTTGGGCGCGAGGCACTTACTGAGGGTGGCCATCGTGCCGGCTTCCAGCAGCAGGCAGTCCTGGCGGCCGCGCGCCTCCAACAGGGCGCTCGCCGTGGGTTCCTGCTTCCACAACACCCTCAGCCCTTTGCTCAGAGCCATGGCAGCCGCTTTCCATGGAAGGGGAAGGCGGGAGAGGAAGGGGAAAGTCAGTCACACCAGGGCAGCCGGGTGGGAAAGAAGGCCTCCTCCTCTGAAACAAGACACACACACACGCCCCAGAAAACAGTCACGAGAAACTGGGCGGCGTGAGGGAATTTTCTCCCCACAACTTCTCAGCTGCCAGAAGTTCGTTCCAAAGGAAAACGGAGCAATAGCTTCCCGGTGGTGGTGTGTGCTTTTAAATAATTAAGACAACTTTGAAAGGAGACGTTGAAAGAAGAGGAGACGGGTATCTCCAAACAAAATATTTAAAAATAAAAAAATAAAAACACCACCCCACGCCGCTGAGGTGTTCCCTCGACTGGAAAGTTGTCCGCCTCGTGGGAGGCTGGAAAGTACTTAGCTGCCTCCTTCGCGCGCCCTGAGCATCTTCTGAAGACAAGTCGCAGCTGAGGCTCCTCTTTGTGTAAGTCAAGCAAGTTTCTAGTCACAAGCCTGCGGCCGGCGGTGCAGGAAAGGAAGAGAGGTCAAAATGCTCTTTTTTTCTGCAAAGAGAGAAGGGGGGGCATTGGAAAAACGTCCCCCCTTCGCGCAAGTTGTTCTTGCCCAATTTCCGGACTTTCTGTTTCCTTGTTGGAAAATCCCTCCCTGTTTCCCGCTACCGCCCAGGGCGGCGGCGACGTCGTCGTCTTCTTTCTTCCACGCCGCTCTCTTTCTCTCTCCCCCTTTTTTTCCTTTTTCCTGCGTAAACTTTCTGGACGAGTTCAAGTTCCTCGAGTCTCCGCCTCTTTCTCCTCCTCGGGGGACAGGTGAGAGGCGCTGTGTCTCCGCCCTGTTTCCCTTCCCAGAGAGCTGCAAGATTATCACACTGGCTCCCCCAAGAGGAGAGGCAACTGCGGTGCTCTTTTCTCTCCAAGCAGAGAGAGTCAGAGAGACAGGCAGATGCTGGCAAAGCGAAAGACTGAAAGGGAGGGGACACAAGGCAGCTGGATTGGCCATCAGCCAGAATTTCTACAGTCCCCCCCCCTTGCATTCTTCCTCACTTCCTGCCCCAGTGAAATACTTTAGCTCTGCTCACCAGCTGTTCACTTTTTGTTGTGATGAACCAAATGCTGAATTTCTTTCATGCATAGGGCTGCTGAGTATATGCATATAGGGCTGGACGCAGAAGTTCCCTACATGTTCAGTAGACACAGGAAAGACTCCCGTGTGTACACTAGGATGGGAAGGTTCACACAGAAATCTAGTAATGTAGACTGCTATTCCCAGTTTCAAATCTCAACCAAACAGAGAAATCAGCATTTGACCACCATGTCCTAACTCTGTGCTTCAGTAGATGTTAGACGTTGGGGTAATTAGATGTGCTCCCTCTCTTGCACACTCTGTACTGAACTCATGAAAGAGGTATTAATCTCCACGTTTTATTAATTTTTGTTCGGCAATATTTATACATATCATGTTGCTGGGTTCAGAGTGTAGATTTGTACAGCTTTACAGTCAAACTGTATAATATAATTTCATTTGGGCTGTTCTAGTGATGGTGTCTTGTCCATATCAGCTCCAGCCCAGTTTTCAATCCAACTCTCTTATTGGTAGAAGAAAATGGGGGGGTAGGGGGGAATGCCTTCAGTCGGGACCATTTCACACCATACTGTTACAGCTGCCATTTACCATCTGTTTGCTTGCTAATGGTAAGGTTGTTAATCCCTCAGTGGGAGTTAACAAATTAAAGCTATGGTGGTTTATATGTAGTGTTGGATCATGGACAAGTGTTTTGTGGTGAGAGGGGGACAAAAGAAAGGAGATGGCAGCCTAAACTTGGAAATGGATAGCTGTGAGCTTAGCTCTGATCACACAGCAGTGAATGGAGCATTTTTCTAGAAAAAGAGGTGCCAGAGCTCACCATGAACTTCTCCCTTGTTCTCTTAGTATTATGGCCAACAATTACAGCCAGTTGCAACACACCAGCACCAGTATACAAGCCCCAAATAGGGACACCACAACTCAGAATATAAGGCATGCAGGATAGGGCCAAAGTACTATGGCTTTGTGTTATGTGTACATTTGTCTTCTCAGAACTACTGAAATGTCCTGTGCCTCAGGACTCCACACATAAACATGCAACAGGAGTTCACACTCCATGGTGAAGGACAAAAGCAGCATGGCATGCCTGCCAATCCCCCGTTGCCTGTGTGAGAAGAGAGATGTTCTGTGGAGTGTCCACAGAGTTCACTTCCCGTCCCTCTTTTTCTTTTTTTGTTTACTTATTTCATAGAAACATAAGAAGACCCTGCTGGATCAAGCCTGTCTAGTCTAACATCCTGTTCTCACTGTGGCCACACACATGCCTGTGGGAAACTGGCAAGCAGGACCTGAGCATACAAGCACTCTCCCCTCCTGTGGCTTCCAGCAACTGGTATTCAGAAGCATCACTGTCTCCAACCTGTCCTTATAACTCATTCTTCCTCCCCAAGGGGAGTCCAGGATGGCTCATAACAATAAAGTTACACAAAGCAATTCAAAACATTATAATATATTACAGACAGCAGTTAAAACCAGCCGTATAAAAAAAATTCATAACATTATTGGCCAAAATAATCTGGGTAAATAAGGAAGTCTTCACATGTTTCCTGAATGGAGACTGCCTGATTTCCCTTGGGTGGTGATGCTGACAATGGCCTGTCCCGGATCCCCATTCTTCATGTTATTGCTGGTAGTGGAACCATAAGACAGGCTTCTCTCCCTGGTTGCAAATTTCAGTTTGGAAGGTAGTAGAGAAGGCAGCCAATCATCTTCCAGGCACTTGAGTCCCAAGCCATTAATGTTGCTGACTCTCCATAGGCAAGGTGACTTCTACCTGAAGGATTTGTACATTTAGTGAGTTATCAGTTGTTGCCCTTGTGAGACTACAGTTGTGGCCTCTTTACTTGTATGTTCCTTTACATTCTCTGGGAAAGTCCTCCTTTTCCTGGCATGATAGTTATTCCTACCCCCTACCCCTTAGGACTTGATCCCTCACATCAAAAAGCCTGTATGTTCTCTTGGCTAGCCTTGAGCCAAATAAACTTTGAAGCTTCCTGGGTATGCAGTTGGGTGGTTCCACTTCCTTTTCCTTCTCTAGGTACCCATTGTGTTCTGCAAAAACACCCAACCTTGCAACCCTATAGAGCTGTCCCTGCTACCCTGCCTATGTGTCCTTACTCCCAACCCTAGTGGGTCACTGGAGAAACATCTTCCAGAGATTAGCCAATTAAGAAACGTTTGTGTCTGTTCTCTAAACAAAAGACTGGGGGGGGGAGAATCTTCTTTCTTGAGATGCCACAAGATAGCATTCTATCCTGAATATCACAGGGCTTTGGGTTTAGGACAATGTACCCACATAGCTGCAATGGTTATGTTTAAAACCTGGCTGCAGTGGAATGCATGGCTGCATACTTGACAGGATGTAGAAAGAAGTCTGTGTTTTGAGAATTTTTTGGGTGTATGTGAGAAAGGGGATCTGTTCAACATTTATCAATAAGTTCTACCCTCCCTGCTTTTTTCACTCTAACTACATTGTAAACTATTTTTTCCCTAGTTGTAATACTTGGTTTGTGTTTGAATCACTTTCTGAACATTGGTCTTTTGCAAACTGTAATAATAATAACAATAATTTATTATTTATACCCCGCCCATCTGGCTGGGCATCCCCAGCCACTCTGGGCGGCTTCCAAAAAAATATTAAAATACTATAATACATGTAATCTTTGCTTCATAATTATTGAATGTCGAAGAGACCACCCATTCTTGTATTTGGTTTATTTTTACAAACTATTTTAAGTGTTTCTCACTGTCACACATGCAATGCCACACACTTTTCAGTAGGAGTTATATATCTGAGGTGCCTGTTGTCTATCAAAGGCCAAGCTAAATGTGACCAGCTCTCAGATGTGGAAGGGAATGGCCAGCACTCATTGACAGAGCACATGCTTTGTACACGCAAGGTTCCAGGATCATTCTCCAGTTAAATAAGGCTGCCATATTTCAAAAAGTGAAAATCTGGACACAAAAGTTGTTGAGATTTTTTTTAGTTTTGCAAAATCTATTTTAAGAAAAGTAAGTTTTTGAGCTGTTTTTAAGAAAAATTGCCAGAATATACACTTCCGAAATGGGTTGTCATATGTCTGAATTTTCCTGGACATTAAATCGATTTCTGCCCAGGCGCTGTTACAAATGGTTGAATCCCGGTTATGTCCGGTAAATTCCAGACATATGGCAACCCTAAGTTAAAGGATCTTGGGTAGCAAAACTACTGGGAAATATGTCTTTCCGAGATCTTAATAGTCACTGCCACGTGGGAGTAGATAATGCTAGGCTAGATGAAGCAGTGGTCTGTGTCACTATAGGGCAGCTTCATATTTATTTATGTATCCTGCCTTTCCTCTGGAGAATGACAAAGATAAAGATGTGCTGGGGCAGCAAGGTCATGAAAGCGCAGAATGACCTTATTTCAGTAGATACAGGAAGAAGGAAGTATGTCACCTGGGGTTAAAAAAGCAAGCTGAGTGGTGAGTCATCTAAGGCCTACTGTGACATATTTTCTAAGCACTTAGAAGGCAATGTTGCTCATATGCGCTCTGACCTAGATATCATCATTAATACAGTTCCAGTTCCATTTGCTGCAGCCTGAGGATGTAGCCAAGGTGCCTGGAGAGGTTTTCCCAGTAACATGTACTCTCAACCATTTCTCAACTTGGTTACTGGAGCCAAAGTGAGCTCAATGGCTCCAGAAGGTTATAAATGCTGCCCTGGCAGAGGAAATGGTTCTTGCCACTCTGAAGTAGATGGTTCTGAGACCACACCTGGGCGATTGTAACAATTATCAGCTACTTGCCAACACCCTCTTTTGGCAAGGTCCTTGAGAGGTGATGGTGATTTCACCAGGGTGCTATTGGATGAAACAGATTATCAAGGCCAATTAGAATATAGGTTCAGGTGGCAATTTGGTATTAAAACATGATTGGTTGACCTCATAGGAGCCAACTCCAAAGGGGCCAAGTCCTGCACTAGCAGGCCTTCTGCTGTTTAGTTTATTCCAGCCCACTGCCATCTTCCTAGCCTAACCTAGGGTTGGAATAATTCTATTTGGCATTTGGAAGAAATGCAGGGCTCCCCCCTCCCCCCAAAGAGAAAAACTCTCTGCATCCTTTATATATTCTTAGATCTTACCTCTGTACTTTAAAAACGTAGAATCTCTTAGCAAAAACAGACTTGCCATGACAGATGCAAAGCCTTTCCTATTAAAAGTCTGTTTTTAGCAGCAGCTGTTTAAAAGCTTGACTCCTTTCATCCCAAAACTATTTGCAGATGAGTAAATTTTAGCTAGACCATATTTATTTAGGCAGAGAGAGTGAACAGACAACCATATTTTTTGTAGTCTTATTTTGTTTTGACTCTCCAAAAGGAGCTGGTATAGTATAGTGGCTTAGAGGCTAAACTATGAATCAAGAACTTCTTGGTTCAGAACATGTCATCAGACTCTTAACATGTTTTTTAACATGTCTAATGTGGTTTCTTAACATGTTTTATAAGTTCATCTGACTTTTGAAAAATGTGCTAAGCGCGTGTATGAAAGATAATAGAAGGAGAAGCAAAATCACATCTGTAGAAGTACTCGGGGAAATTGTATCCGTCAAACAGGAGGTGGTGAGAATGAAGCTTTCTTGTTCAGTTAACGAATTGTTCCCATTAATAACAATTTATTTAAATCCCATTGAGTTGTATCCTCCTCTCAGCATGAACAAGCAATCAGCAGAGAAATCACCCACTGAGTTTCAATTAAACTCTATTAATGATAGCTATTAAAGTACCTCTAAAGTTTAAAAAAACCAAAACCACCAAAACAACCCTATGAATAGAATCTTGCATTTTTAATGTTGACTCTGTTGATGTTATCTTTCCTATGATCATTGTGTGCATGCATTCAAATAAGGAAATTAGGCACATCCAAACTAATACGTACTACTTTTGCATGAGTATATTGAAAAAAGAGGTTTGCAGAAGTTAAGTATTGCCCGATGTCCCAAGTACATTAATGATCAAGTTGATATCTTTTAGAAAGTCCAGGTTCACTGTAGGGAAATGCATTGAGCAAGAGTTTTTGGTATATTAAGTATATATTTTATTTTATATTTGCCAAATTCAAGATGGGTCCTTTCATGCTCTTTATAACAAAGTTAAATGCTAGAGTCCTGAATCCACGTAGTAACAAATGACACTTAAGGCTGCATCACACAAATACCTGGTTGACAACTGCTCCTGCTCACAAGTACACTATGTGACCCCTCTAAATTTGGAGCCATTGAGTTTAACAATGAGATGTTGACTCTATTAGCCTTCTGAGTTGTTGATATTTTGGCCAGGATCTAAAGAACAGTTAAACTAGCTTCTCCAAGTCTGTTATTGGTATGAGCTTTCGTGTGCATGCATACTTCTTCAGATACATGCACACAAAAGCTCATACCAATAACAAACTTATTGGTTTCTAAGGTGCTACTGGAAGGAATTTTTAAATTTTGTTTTGACTATGGCAGACCAACACGGCTACCCACCTGTAACTAGCTTCTCCAAGGTGAGCCCAAGAGAGATATAGTTATTTTTATCAAATGGTTGCTCCCCACCTGCAACTTCATGACAAACTGCAAATGGTTTGCAATATGGCAGAAAATTAATCTATTCAAAGAAAAGTCAAACATTCTCTTGGGACAGCACACACTCAGTGCATGAGCCTACATTGCTCTATGGAATACAGACTGTGTGTTGAAAATGCCTCCTATCATTGCAGGAGTCCTCTCACGGGGGCGGGGGGAATCACCCTCACATCTAGGGTAAAAACATTTAGAAAGATTGAGGATCCATTCAAGTAAGTGCTTACACTTCTCTCTCTCTCTCTCTCTCTCTCTTAAAAAAAGATAAAATCATATAACTGTAGAGTTGGAAGGGACCAAAGGATCATCTAGCCCAACTCCCTGCCATGCAGGAATCTTTTTGCCCAACATGCTGCTCGAACCCATAACCCTGAGATTAAGAGTCTCATGCTCTACCAACTGAGCTATCCCAGTGGGTCTAAGCAGTGGGAGTAATTAAAAGGACTTTCAAGATGGTTGTTAATCAGGGCAGTGCCATTGCAAGATGGTCATGTGTTTAATTTACTCTGATCTTCCTGCAGCCCAGGTCAAATCTGTCTTTTCAATAGATCCTGTTCTAGAAAGTGAAGCATAAGACGCACAACAACTATGATGGAAAAATAAGAAATCTCACTATTTACATGGGTGTGAATTGATGCTCAAAAAGATGAGTGCCCCATTGGACAAGGTGTGGGTAAATGCTTTCCTTTGGGAAATCACTCTCCCCCCCTTAAGTATTGGGAGTTTATCTATCTCCCTTATTTGTTTTTCACTTGAGAGCAGGATTTAAATTGACTTTTTGTTAAGCCACTTTTGCTGGATTGCAGAGAGTGCACTAAGCAGGGCAGCAGCCAGCAATTATTATTTTACTAAGCTAGATGCTTGATGCAGCTGCCTCCCTACAGCATCAACTGTTGAGGCAGCCACAAAGCAGTCCTGCTTTGAAGAGAAAAGGGGAAATTGTTCTAGTTAAAGCAGGATTACCAGATGTTCCCGAGGACAGTCCCCAGATTTGCAAATCTGTCCCCGGACAAATTCCGTCCCCGGAATGTCCCCCGATTTGCAAATCTGTCCCCGGGAAATGTGGTGGCAGCAGCCTCAGCAGCCTGGAGCCAGCCTAGTAGCGCAGTTGGCTCTGGCTGCCTTCATGGGTTGCTCGCTGCCGTGGTGCCCGCCATTTTGTGCACAACATATGGGGACTTTCGGGTTACATACGCTTCAGGTTACATACACCTCAGGTTACAGACTCCGCTAACCCAGAAATAGTGCTTCAGGTTAAGAACTTTGCTTCAGGATGAGAACAGAAATCGTGGTCCGGCGGCGCGGCAGCAGCAGGAGGCCCCATTAGCTAGAGTGGTGCTTCACGTTAAGAACAGTTTCAGGTTAAGAACGGACCTCTGGAACGAATTAAGTACCGTATTTTTCGCTCTATAGGATGCACTTTTCCCCCTCCAAAAATGAAGGGGAAATGTGTGTGCGTCCTATGGAGCGAATGCAGGCTTTCGCTGAAGCTATCCGCAAGCCTTCAGAGCGCGGCGGGAGTTCCCACCGGGGTCAGAAGGCTTGCGGATAGCAGCAAGCTCCGGGAGCGAAGGCGAGGTTGCACGCAACCTCGCCCCCGATCCCGGACCCGTTCTGGGGGCTGGGGTCGGGGAAAGCTCGTTCTTCCCCAGCCCCGCAGCTAAAAAGGATGGATCCCGCTCGCTGTCTTGGCTTCTGCCAAAGCCGTGCGCAGCCTCTCCCAGCTGGAGAGGTTGTGCAAAGCTAAAGAGGAAGCCAAGACAGCCAGCTGGATAATTCTCCCCCCTTTATTTCCCCCCCAAAAAACTAGGTGCGCCCTATGGTCCGGTGCGCCCTATAGAGCGAAAAATACGGTACTTAACCCGAGGTACCACTGTACAATATGGATGTGTGCTTGGGCCCAGGGTATTTTGCCTCACCATCCCCACTACTGACTCCCTGTTGCTACTCAGCTCCCCCCCCCAAAAAAAAGAAGTCTCCCCGGATTAATTGAAAAAAAATCTGGTCACCAAAAGTTAATGTATGGATAGGTATGCTACTTTTTAGGTACCTTGGCTGAAATGTTTAACAGTTTGAAAATTAACTGACAAACAGCAGTCCCAAGAGGTTAAAAAAAGTTGATATAGATGGAAATTTTCTTGGTTAATATGCGTTTGCCTCTCAGCATAGTGTGTTTCCTTTCTTTTAATGCAGCTAGTCTCAAAGTGCAGGGAGGTATCTCAGATGCTATGAAGGGAAATGAAGGGAAATGCATAATTATCTATACTACAGGAAATACATTAGAGAACTGCACAATTAAAGCTAATGAGTTCTAAATTAATCAACAGTAGCAACCAAATATTCTTTAAAGAGCCAACTGAAGTGATACAAAAAAATACCTGTATTAAGAATATCCAGTGTAAGCTGTGTCAACAAACTTGGCTTCAAGTGTGAGTTGTAGTGGTTTATTTAACTTAAGAGTGTTCCTTAAGTTTTTGCTTTTTGTTAATACTATTAAAGCTGAGTTGCAGATACAAATGATAAAATTTTCACCCTTGAAATAAGTACTCTTATTATTGCAAAAACGCTCAGAAATTATGGGTTTTGTTTTGTTTTTAATTTTAAGGCTGAGGGCTACCAAACAATGAGACATTATGCAGCAAAATTTTGTCATTTTGTTACCTGCAGGTTGGCATAATCTACATAGTTTAAAACCAAAACTAAAAAAGAAGTTTTGTTGCAATAGCTACTCATGATTGTTTAACAAAATTAAAATCAACTTCAGTTGCTGAAATGTCAACATTTATTCATCTCATTTATCATTGCTGCCATTTTTAATAATGGCAGAAGTGCAATATTAGAAAGTAGCCCCCAAGCTAAATTTCATAACGGACTGCTAAAAATGATTTCCAGTCATGCCTCTGTTCTGGCTAACTTTGAGCAGTACCTAGCCTAGATATGGAGGGTGGAGTTTAAACACAACTCTCCTAAAAAGACAAAAAGTTACACTTTTGTAAATCAAGAAAATCGTTAATAATAAAAAAGACAAAAAGTTACTATATATTATTGGAGTTTTTATGTAGAAGCAGATATATGCCCCTAAATATATTTCTTATGAGATATATAAGGAAATCTGGAGATGGAATGTTTGTACATAAGGTTTCACGCTACCAAGATTCAAGGCAACTTTAAGCTCTTTGAGGATGTAATACGGTAACTAGAATGATATTTGTGCAGAAGCTTTGTAGATTTCAAGCACTTAAAAGAAGCCTCTTACTGCCAGGAGAAAATTGCAACTTTGGTTCAAAAACTGCATCCTAAAATAAAATAGATGTGTCCTTGGTGAAAAGTACAGATGTGGTGGTACCTGCAAACACCTGTTTTTATAGAGTAGCAAAATAATGGTGGGGGGCACAAAGTTTCTTTTATGTATAAATATTTATTATCAATTTAAAGACTTAATTTGCTGGGAAGTTACAGGTCTGCCTTTTCAAATGGTCTTGCTACATACATGGCTTTTCCACACTGAAACCATCTCTTCTGTTCTTCTGTCCCAGTTTGTCTGTTAAAGATGGTAAGTCTGCAACTTCTGTCATCAGGATCAATTTAAAGTTTGGTAAAAAGAAATCCTCAGTGAACCAGTAACAAAGATTGACACAAAAAGTGAATATACAAATGCTGGAAAAGTGGTGCTGTGAAAAAGTGCCTTAGAATTTACTATACACTTTGCAGTAACTTCATAAATTGTTTCTACATGCAAGATAGATCTCATTACATTTGGCATAAAACATTTATACACATTCTTTACAATTTGTACATATCTGAATGGCTGTATCATAACACTTTATGGAATTTTGGAAGACAAACTAAATTAATAGGAAAACAAAAAAAAATGTAGAAAAATAATTAAACACCTGACAATAGAGAGGATTGAGCCATGTTTACCTTCTAGGATTTTGTGTTTTGGGGGGGCGGGGTACAGCATTATATTATCATGGCAGACAGAGATTCTTTATTACTCTAACACACACAAAATGACAACAGCGCACAAGTCAACAGAACATATAGGGAGTACTACTCTCTTAGAATGACTTGGTAGATAAAATAATGTTTATTTATGCAGTGAAGACTAATTCTAATGGAAGTTGTGTGTGGTACAGTGAGAAAATTTGTGGCAACACACCTTCAAGCCTTTATTGCCCACTGTTGGTATGCAAAAGCTGTTTTAACACCAGTGGCCTGAACATAACATTTCAAGCATAGTTGCATTTTGAAGTAGATCCTTTTTTTATAAGCCCATGTTGTATTCAACACCTGAATAAATGGTCTGTTTTCCAGAGGTAAAAAATAATGAATTTTGGCCATTATGGGATCGTTTTAAAGTGGATCAAAAATGTAGTATCATGCTATTATATAAGCACCCAGAATCTGGCAGTGACCTTGAAACATTTTCTATAATGGCAGTGGTGATGGGACATGAGACACTATTGATGCTACACACTTGGTAAGGACAGAGCAAAAAGGCTCCAAACACACAACCATGACTATTGGGTATTTAACCAAAGTGCATGGCTCAGAATTACTGGATGGAACAATATCTTCCAGATGTTTGGAATGGCTGTCTTTAGGTTCAGCTCTTTTTTTTCTCATATAGGAAGAAAAAAATAATCTAGCCCTCATGTTTTGAGGCATCTGTGGTTCAAGGACAGGATATTAAAAGATTCTCATATGCGTTAGCAACTTTATTTCAGATTTTGTATACCATTGCTACAGGAGAGGGAAGCTAAACTGCTTTCAACAGCAGGCTCGTAACAAAAAAAGTATATGCTAGAAAGCATTTCAGCAATCAGGATAAAGTATTTTTTTAAAATCTAACCAGGTGACACAGAATACTCTTATAGAGTATGTAACCCTTGGCAACAAACCATTTGGCAATTTGAAGCCCTATCATAGAGCAGAGTAGGGGAGCCCATGGCCCTCCAGATATAATTGAATTCCAACTCCCACAGCCCTGGAACCAAGGCAATGGTCAATGAGGATGGGAGCTAGCTCCAACTGGAGAGCCATAGGTTACCCTTCCCTAATATAGGGCATTTTCCAGTTCTACTAAGATAGTGGGTAGGAAGGGAAAGCATATAGGATAAAAATATACATAAATATCCAAGGCATTTAGGTTAACAAAGTAAACTCCTGAAGTTTTCACTTTCTTTTGCATTTTATTTCTTTAAAAAAAGGCTTTTTGGATGGCGAAGACTTAACTTATTTGCACTGCCCCACCAAAAATCAGAAAAGCACTTTGGAGTTCTTCATTATCTGTCTCTGTATATCTACATCATTGGAAAGCGACTGAGAGCCTGCCTCAGCTTTTGTGCAATCTGAAATAGAGAAACAAATATGGCACATGAAAAGCGAGATACCCCATATATTCAGAATTATTCAGGTTTGTTTGTTTTTGCAAACCGCTTGGAGGTGGTTGTTTTTAGTCGTTATATAAATTGTAATAAATAAAAGAAACCTTATCTCAAAGATCTTATGAGAACATTTTAAACAATTCATTCCATTAACATAGAAAAGGTAAACAAACTGTATAGACCTATTATAATAATTTATTCTGCATGCTGTTCAAGAAACCTGATATCTTTGACAGCTCAAACATTTGTCCATTTGAAGCATATTCTAGCACTCTTAAAGGTTGCTGTATCATGAATAAAAAAAAAGATGATTTTTTTTTAAAAGGCAAGTTACTAAACAATTAAATCTGCTTACTGAGTAGTCCCAAAGGAGAAAGTATGAACAGTTGTCTTGTGTTACCTAAAATGGCAATTCTTTCCAGACAGGTATCAGAGTTTTCCAGTGGCAACAATGTCTGCTGATTAGACCTACTTGTGTGGTTAGAAACATTAACTTCCATCTTTCAAGTTATATGCACACACACATTTTTGAAGCTTTGATTGATTCGCATTTCCCTGGAAGGAACAGGCTCGTACACATTGATTCATCATTGTCACTTGAGGCCCAGGTAGAGTCAGTGGCTAGTAGTGTCTATTTCCACTTATGGCTGGTTTGCCAGCTCTGGCCCTACCTGGCCAGGGCTAGCTTGATAATAGTGAGCCAGCCTCTGGTAACTTCCAGATTGGACTGCTGCAATGCACTCTTTATAGAGCTGCCACTGAACATGGTTTTGAAGTTGTAACTAGTGCAGAATGCAGCTGAGCGGCTGTTGGTGGATGTCTCTGGCTGGACATGTACAACAATAGTTTCCAACTAGCTGGAGAGCCCAATTTCAGGTGTTAAGCTTCCTGTTTATTGAAAGCTCTCCCCAGGGAGGCATGCCTAGCACCATCACTATCTTTTTTAGACACCAGGTAAAAACATCTACTCAGGCTTTGGGATTGTAATTTTCTGCTTATCTTTTTGGGGAGTGGGGTTGGGTGGGAACTGTTGTAAAATACACACACACACACACACACACACACACACACTGCTTTTTTCTATAAAAATATTTTATACTCTCATTTTCCTACTCTCATTTTCCTACTCATATTGAAATACTGCCCCTCAATGAGGCCAAACTTAGATTCACAAAATGTTTAGGGGTATGCATACCCCGGCATTCCCTCAGAAAAAAGCACACTCTGTGTGTGTGTGTGTGTGTGTGTGTGTGTGTGTGTGTGTACACTTTGGGATTTTTTTCTGTAGTTTTTACTATTTGTTTTTGTAATTATAGGTAAAAGGTAAAGGTAAAGTCCAGTCAAAGGCGACCATGGGGTGTGGCATTCATCTTGCTTCAGGCCACAGACAGCTTTCTGGATCATGTGGACAGCATGCCTAAACCGCTACTGGCGCAATGGAACACTGTGACGGAAGCCAGAGCGCATGGAAACACCATTTACTTTTCAGCCACAGCAGTACCAATTTATCTACTTGCACTGGTGTGCTTTCAAACTGCAAGGGTGTCAGAAGCTGGGATAGAGCAACAGGAGCTCACCCCATCACACAGATTCGAACTGCCAACCTTCTGATCAGCGAGGCTCAGTGGTTTAGACCACAGTGTCACCAATGTCCCAATAATAATAATAATAATAATAATAATAATAATAATAATAATAATAATAATGCTGGTGCTGTAAACAGCTCTTGTCCCAAATATCTGAAGCAGCAGCTCCTTCCACATTGACCTACCAGGATATTAAGATAAACAGGAGATGTCCTGTTAGAGGAGCTGCCATCTCTGTGGTCAAGGGACAGCTTTCTGTGTGGCGGACCCTGGTTGTAGAATGACCTTCCCTCTTTGTGCATCCACTGGATGCTTTGGCGACTGGTGATGATGCACCTCTTACCCAGGTCTTTGGGTGAGTAAGGGTCGTCGCTCCTCCTGCTTTGCTATGTACTGCTGTTTGGTGCCGATGCTTTATTACTTGGTTATTGGTTGTTTTGTAGTTTTGTTTAATGATTTTAACATACACTGTACTTGTTTTAACTGTAACGTCTTTGTGACTTGCCCTGGGACCGTTTGGTGAAGGGCAGTACAAATACATAAATAAATGCTGGAGTCACTATTAGGAGGAAAAGAGAGAAGCTGCCACCCCCCACACCCCGGCAGTAGGCTAACACTACACGTGTTCACTTTCCAAGGTATAAAAGGGATGAAATTAGAGAGAATTAAGCGGAATAACTGCATACAGCTTAATCATTATCCCTTCTCTGAAAGGAATGAAAAGAATTGCTAATGAACTGCCAAATGTAATTCATTGTGAATCCCAGCCAAAAAGCAAGCAGCAGCTGCATATTCTTGTCATGCGAAGTATGTGGTAGAGGAAGAATTGGCAGTGCCAAGTAGCATTTTCCAATGAGGGGATGAAAGAACTATTACTTCATAAACCTGTATTTTAAAAATAAATTTGTTCACCACATGAAGTGTTTCTGAACTAACCATAGTTCAAGTCAACAATTTCAAGCACATGATGAGTATTTGAGCACAAATGCACTTGAAACAGTCCATGGAAGGTTGTTGTTTTTTTTACAATCAAGTGGTTTGTATAATTTTTATGAAAAAATATGAAATTTTGGAAGAATAAGCGCAAGTGCAGACAGAGAGAGTTCAAGACACATTGCAACTTACTGTTTCATAGAACTGTGCCTGTTGCTCCAGATACAAGCGCATCACACTATTGTAATCATAAATTCGGTTACTGTGGAAGTGATTCATTTCAGCTGTAAAATCAAAACCAGAGCACATATTGAAGTCTGACTCCAAAAAGGAATAAATTTTACTCATTTAGGAATCCAAGCAAAATGCCAGATTTGCACTTTATGGTAGTGGAGGGGTAGGAAACCATTTTTCTGTTGAAGGCATGGCAGCAGTAGTAGCAGCAGCAACAACCAAAAACAATTTTATTATTTATACCCCACCCAACTGGCAAAGCCAATGAAAGGCTGATTTGAGACTGAAGTATTTTGTCTTAACTAATCAAGAATAAAGACTGAGTATCTCACCCAATGTCACCACAGATTACACTCCCCAATCATATGCAGGTCAACCCCGAAGCCTGCCTTATGTTGTTTGACACTGCTGTTCTTACATAAGCATACAGAAGACTTCATTTAATACAGTAGACGAATACTGCTACTGTTCCAGAAAGCAAGTGAAAGGGATTCCTTTCTGACTACACACACAGAGAGACGGAGGGGACACCAATTAATTCAGACAGGTGGGGAAAACCTCTTCGCTCCCTGCACCCCAAACCATACAAACATCACGTATTTGTAATGTGACTAAAATTATTCTTAAAATTCCCTTTCTCCAATCCCCTTCTATCCCCATTCCCAATTAACAGGGGAAACCATGTCATTTAAATGTAAAGTACATTTTACCTTGTAGTGCATATGACATGGTGCTTACACGCTTCAGCATGTTTTGTTTATCCTGTGGGGTGATTTTGCTGGTAGCAACTAATTTATCACTTTCCTTCACTTTTTCTATTGCTCCCTGTTAAGACAAAACATCACATAAAGCATCAACGGAAAAGCATCTCAAATTAAATTAATTAGTTTCATTTGCCTGTGTTGTATCTGCGTTCATTCTATTTCCTAAGACTCCCTCCCCTCCCTCAAAAATTTACAAAGCCTGGAAGGAGGAGTGTTGTATGCTAGGATCAACCACCACATACTTAATCTTCCTCCAAACCAATTCACACAATCATGCGGCATGCTATGGGAACTATAAAACCAAGCTGCAATGTACACTAGTTTTGTGCTGCTATTTATGCATGCAGAACTGCAATCCTCTGCACAGCAAACAGCACTGTTGCAAAACTGGCTTGGGAAAGGCAGTGGGCAGTAGTTTCAGGTCATCATCAGATGACTATGAATCTGCCATCAGTAGTTTCAAAATTAAGTTTAAATTTAAGCTACTAAAATACATTAAAGCATAGCCACGAAAGATGCTTAGCCATTTTCATGTATCCTGGAGGGGGCAGTCACAAAGGGTAAACACAGCTACAACACTGTTAACACCTAACTTGTCGTAATCAGCCTGACTTTGAATAAAATGCCTGGATGTTGTGGGGCAGATAATCAACCGAAATTAGAGGTTGTCTATGTGGATATTTAATGTCTTAAGGCTAGATTCAACTAAGGACTTGTGCTAGCTCAACAGCATTTTCTCAGCTTGCCAACCTCTCAACTGGCTCTTTGGGTGGTCAGGAAAACCCCTAGAACAGCATATCCAGGCGGAGGAGAGGGAGGATTGTTCCATCCGGCAAGGTGAAATGCTTGCACTGATGGAACAATTTCCATTGCTCCCTAATAGTTTCTTCCACAGAAAAGTGTTCCTGAAAGTCCTCTCAAAATAGTGACTGAAGCTCTCAGCTTCCATCACACTTTATAAACCACAGAGACTATTTGGGGTTTCCTCAAGTGTGAGAACTATACAGTGAACATACTCTATGCAGGCTTTCTAATCTTGGTCTTCACAGGAAGCTGCCTTGTTATGAGTCAGACCACTGGACCATCTAGCTCAGCAGTGTTGAAACTGAGTGGCAGTGGTTCCCCAGTATTTCAGAAGATAATCTTTCTCAGCCCCACCTGGAGACTGAAGCCAAGTCATTTTGCCTGCAAGGCAGATGCTCTGCCACTGAGCTATAGCCCTTCTCCAAATACCCTAGGACAAGAACCCCCAACCATTCTTGGCCTGCAGGCACATCTGGAAATCCAAGAACCTGCTGTGGGCAACACAAAATACAGTATTTTTCACTCTATAAGACACACCAGACCACAACACGCACCTAGTTTTTGGAGGAAGAAAACAAGAAAAAAAATATTCTGAATCTCAGAAGCCAGAACAGCAAGAGGGATCGCTGCGCAGTGAAAGCAGCAATTCCTCTTGCTGTTCTGGCTTCTGGGATAGCTGTGCAGCCTGCATTCGCTCCATAAGACGCACGCACATTTCCCCTTACTTTTTAGGAGGGAAAAAGTGAGTCTTACAGAGCAAAAAATACAGGACCCATTTCCCAGTAGAAAAACTGGTGGTGCTCAGGACTGCTGCCCCCCTGCAAAAAAATAACAACAACAAAAAAACACACCCTGCAGACAAAACACATACACCCAAACAAAACAAAAAAGCAAACATCAAAAGCCAAACCTCCAAGGTGTAAAGCAATTCCCCAAACAATGCAAAAAAGGGCAGGCAAAACACCCATTCACCCTAAGAACAAGCAGGAAAAATACTTCCATCCACTTCAGCAACCAATCAAATACAAAAACCAACTAAAATACACACATCCCAAAACTCAGCAGGTAGTAGCAAGACTCCTTTTCCTTTCCTGAAGAGACCAAGAGTCTGCATAACTTACACTATGATAGGTAGCACCCACCTCTTTAAAAGTCATGGTGAAAAAGGCTTCCTACCTTGTGAGCACCTATGATATCTGGGAAGCAACCAAGAAATCCTTTGTATTCATGATTGGTTTCCATTAGAAAATGAAGATCCTGCTTTGGCTGATAAAGAGAGGGGAAATCCAGTTATTGACTCCGTAACAATAGGTCATACAAGCTCCACATCTAAACTGAAAATCAGAAGACTACCAATGAGGAGGGGACCATGAAATTTTGAGTGCTGAAAAATGGCAGCTCACCTACAAATTGCAAATGGATACATGTTAGAAATTGTTACTTTAAAAAAAGATAGCAAATTCAAATATAAAATCAGTGAACATAAATCATTGTATTTTACCCAATCTTTGTACAAATAGGCTTTAATACAACAGGGAGTATAAGATTTCAGGGTTTTGTTTTGCCCAAAGCCCTTTTAAAAGAGGCACATATCCTGCAAATCATGTGTTGGTGTGGCTGAATCTAGCCCCTGCCCCCTGCACTTTATAGAGCTAGCAGGTTAGGAGTTGCATGCCCAGCTCCCAGTTACACACAAATTTCCCATTCATTTACTGATACAGAAGCAGGCTTCTGCATACCATGACTATGGTGGTAGATTTTATTTCATAAAATTTATATACTGCTTGATTGTAAGGGGGGAACCTCAAAGTGTTTTTTAATCAGCAACTCTTGCTAAATTCTTAGCACCTTTATAATCACTCAAAGTATGCTATGCATTCCTAGGGAGACAGCCATCCAATGAGCTTTGCCCACTTGTACAACATGACCTCTTGTTTCTCTTCTCCCCAACCTGCTCCAGAAGAAGATGGCTCACCATGTAAGCAAACACCTGCTCCATTTGAACTCACCCATGGACTTCCCCCCACAATGTAGTAGTATGACATACCTGTTCTGCTACAAGACTGGCAATTTCTTCATATGTTTTTCCTGCTTCTGTTATTGCTTCATGGAGGTCAGACTCTCCTAAAAACAAATGAGACATAGAGGTTTTCAAGTACGTCAAAATGAGTCGCTGAAACAAACAAAAATGGGACATGTAGAAACATCTACATTTTAAAATAAGTGTTTGTTGGTACATGCAGTGATTTCTATACTAGAAGGTTTATAAGTATTTGTGGAAGTAAATCAATATTTAATATAAAAATCTTACGTAAGACTTACTTCAAATGCGAAGAATAAACCAATCCATGAGAAAAAATAAACTGCCTTTAATTATACCAGTAATTATAAATTTGAAACTAGCCAACTATCAGGACTAAGATGACAAAATTAAACGATAGCATCTTTATATTTTTCATATCCTTCCCTAGCCACACATGTTCAAATGTTTCTGCTGAACACATCAACACAAGGCTGGGGTTTAGTTTGGCACATTAAGTTTTGGGGCAAAACAGTAGAGCTTTCATGTAGTCTAATTCACCTATTCTTTGTTTACTGTTGCAAAGAAATGCTGTAAACGTGTTTATGTTTGGAATGAAAACATGTTCTGTGACCTCTGCAACAGAGTTCAAAGCGTGCAGAGCTGATATTGGAGAGAGGAGAGAGATAGCTGCTTTAAGATTTCATTATACGGGGCCTGGATCAGGTAATTTTAGTCTGATTGCTCTGGGTCACAACAATTAACTGGATGTTCCAGACAGTTGGGAGTTAGCTATCAGTTAGGGAAAGGCTGTTGAGGAGTTGGATGAGAAGCAAACAGCTGAGGCAGGTGTGTGGAAAAGGCCTGAGTATCAATACACAATGTGTGGTTAATACATGTCTGGCAAAAAAATCAGAAGGGAGCCAGTGATTGAGTTGGTCTGAGAGGCTGTCCTGTGTAAAAGTCTTACTATAGAAGGGAGGTTACAACAGTTAACCACAATATTTTGATCTTTTAAGAAATCACTATCAATATAACTCTTCAAACAGAGACTATATTAATAAATCGTATTTCTAGTATTGATGCCTTTGCTTAAAACAAATATTTAACCCCAATATCTAATCCTTATAAATCGGAGCATGACAGCGAAGGACTCATAGGCATCTTGGTAGCCACTAAGAGAACAGCGTGAGGAACTAGGTAAGTCTTTCGTCTGATCCAGCAGGGCTCTTTTCTTATGTTCAGCTTACCTGCCATTTGAAGGAAGTTTAGTCCATTAAAAACCCAAAATATTTATTCCGAGCTCATCCAATTAACGCAGCCCAAATACTAGAAACAGGTGAAGTTGCTTTGAAAGACAAATCAAAACAGAGCTAGAATGAAATACCTTGATAACCACTGCTATGGAAAACCACTGCTAAACCCTGTAAAGCTTTTCCTATTTTCTGGTATTCCTTGGGCAATGCTGAAAGAAAAAAAGGATTTAACGTTAAGATATAATCTGGTAAAGCAAGAGAAAGGCAATGAGCTTGTTTAAATGCAGTGCTAGTGTTTAGTGGCTATGCAGGGTTACGTAGATGAGCTTCAATGAGCCCAAGTGAAGTACAGTATGGATCTCATACAACTCCTCTCCCCATCCTCCCATCAGGGGCGGAGCAAAGGGGGGGCAGGGTGCCCCGGGTGCCATCTTTGAGGGGGTGACAAGAAGGCACCCCGTGGGGGGCTCGCCCTGCCACCACCTCCCATGCGGCAAAGAGGAGGACTTCTGCTGAGATTTCTTTGTTTCAAAGAAGCTTGACTTAGCATTATGCATGTATCAGAGATCCTGATTTACTAACAATAGTTTGTTAAACCAGTCAGCTTTACTTGAAGCTGGCTTGTTTATGAAACCATTTGTTCGCTTTAATCCATTATTCCTGGCACAAACAGGAGGAGACATGGGGAAGGATGAGTGCACAAGCTCAGTGCTTCACTTGGGTTTGCTGAGATTCATGCATGTAGCATTATGCATGAGCCAACTCAGCAAATAACTGACTACAAAACATTACCTAAATAAGAGGTTGGCAACCTTATCAGAGGATGGGCGGGTCGACGCTCCCATCTGTCGGAGGATGGGCCGGAGCGTGTGCGCCCATGTGCTCTTCCGGGTCGGAGGAGCATCCGTGTGCACATGCTATTTCCGGCGCTCCTCTGACCTGGAAGTGCGCCGGCAATAGCATGTGTGCATGCACACGGGCGCTTCTCCGCCCCACACGCGTGTGCACATGTTATTTCAGGCGCACATCCGGGTTGGAGCAGCGCCCGTGCGCATGCACACAGGCACCATCAACCCGGAAGTCGGTCCCCGCACCATGCCGGTAAGAGCGGGAGGCGGCAGGGGTCACCATGGGCCGGTTAGACAAGCCTTGCGGGCCACTACTGGCCCATGGACCTTAGGTTGCCAACCCCTGACCTAAATAAACACCAGTATGGCAGGCAGCCAAAGTTCTTTCTGATAGTCCCTGTATTCTCCACTTCTCTCCTCACATTTACAGTGGTACCTCGGGTTAAGAACTTAGTTTGTTCTGGAGGTCCGTTCTTAACCTGAAACTGTTCTTAACCTGAGGTACCACTTTAGCTAATGGGGCCTCCTGCTGCCGTGCAATTTCTGTTCTCATCCTGAAGCAAAGTTCTTAACCCAAGGTACTATTTCTGGGTTAGCGGAGTCTGTAACCTGAAGCATCTGTAACCTGAGGTACCACTATATTTCACATCCACTGGCTTGATTACTAGTACTTGCACTGCCCTCTTGGTGCCATTAGTTCATTTACTTTGATCAGTGGGTATACAAGTGCTTCAGCTGCTTGGCCCAAACTTGCAGTGTCCCCTGTGACCTCAAGATCTAATGGGAAACTCATTTCTGAAGTCCAAGGTCTATGGGGCTACATTAAACAGTTCTGTAGTGTATTTACTTTTCCAATGGCAGCTTGATGCAGATCAGTTAAGTAGTCTGAGTCTTTCACACAGAAAATGCTTTTCTGGAGAAATTGTGCTTTTTAAAGAACATACTACAAATGGCTAATGAATCATGTATGCAAACTGTCACACTGCACATCCAAACAGTTTTATGAACAATAGTTCATTTCCAAGATCCACCTTTTGAATGAATTTGGAAAACTGGCATGAATCCAGCTATACCAAGTTGGATGACTCTGTTTATTCTGCTGTGATCTTTTCTGGCAAGCTCGTTTATAGTTTCAAAACACCAAGATCTAAAACATTTACTAGCTTTGAAAATTCATTTTGTTCGCCAAGTATTCTGTAAATAAAGTTACCTACAGTAGATAAACACATACTCATTGCAAAATCATGTGAAGGGGAAAAAACCATTCTGTAAGAGCTCTTTAAACCCAGAATACACACACACAACCATTCCAGATCTTGAGAACTTATTCAAACATCTTAAAAAAAGAAGAAGCATGGTTAAAAAAATAAGAATGCATAAGCTGTGGGGCAACTTCCAAAAGCAACGTCTGTCAGAACCAGAGCTTTCAAGTGTTTATGAGGCAAGCACAGTCACTTTTGTGGATTGCATATTTTATATGCAATTGATTCATTCATTTCATGAACACTGCACTAGTAGTTCTAGTCTTTTGCCAAAGTAAGTCCTGTTACACATTGTATAAACACATTAAAAAATTAGTCAAGAAATGACAAATTTCACTGTGTTAAATATATTCCAACACTTACGTCCTGTACAGCGTTTCCAGTGTTCGTGGCCCACTGTCAACAACTCCTTAACTCCATCATCCATGGCTTTAGTGAACTTCCCAACTGCATCACATTTCTGTTCACTGTATAATGAAGAACTGAATTACACAGGGTTTTTCTCATTTTCTACTGTGAACATTTTTTATCTGGATTTTTCTTTTTCTTTTTGCATACTGACTAGGAGGCCACATGCCCTCAGTACTGTTTACATCCCTTTTGCAAAGTGAAAACTACATTTTAGTCCTACATTTTTGATTAAATATGCTTTAAAAACAAGTGCACCTTTTTTAAAAAGCAGGCAACAGCAATTTTGAAATAAGACATGAAAACGAAGAATCCAACACCTTACATTTCTAACAAATCCAAGTCAGGTGCTTCTGGTTCCATAGTAGAAAAGACCATAACACCCACAACCTCATCTTTTTCTGCCTTCCTTTTACCGGTTTTCCATTCCTAGGGAAAAGAACAAGTGTGGCAATGTGAGACAACACACTCCTGCAGTGACATCTTGAACAGTCTCAATCACATAAGGACTTTGGCCTGCTCCCATACGCTTCTTGAGCAGGGCAGGGCCCTGCCATAGATCTTCAGATTCCTCCCAGTCCTCAATTCAAAACTGGTATAAAAAACAATAATCAAGCATGAAAGAAGCCGTGATCCAGACAGCCACATAAGTGACTTAACATCTATTATTCTTCAGCTTCTTTTTCAGAAAGCTCCTTTCTGCAAAAATCTCTTTTTAATCTTGGGGAAGTTTCACACTGAATTTTTAATGTAGCTATTTGAAAGCTGAGTATAGCTCACTCACTGGTCACTTCAGCACTGGATTACTACAATGTGCTCTATGTGAGGCTTCACTTGTGCTTGATCTGAAAGCTGCAGTTAGTGCAGAATGCAACAGCATGATCGCCAAGAGGGGTGAGACTCTGCCAGCATAGAACATCCCTGCACAGAGATCTGCACTGGTTGCAGATTTACTGCCGGGTCAAGTTCAAGGTGTTCCTATTAATATATGAAACTTTTAACAGCCTGAGGTCATTTACTAGGGAGATTGCCTAACTTCATACATACCTACTCGACCACTTTGACCTGCAAAACTGGCACTGTTACAGATGCCACGTAACTCTTGCTTCACGTTTGTAAGAAATCAATCATTTATTGTGGCAGTATCCACACTTTGGAATTCCCTGCCTAGTGATGTAAGGTAGGCCTCTTTCACTGTACTCTTTTCGGCACCTGCTAAGAATATTTTTGTTTAGGCAAGCCTATCCAGATGACATGTGTTTTACTCTGGTTTTTAGCTTATTGTTTATTTTAACTTTTTATGTTTTAAAAAGTTGTTTTTAACTTTTTTTGGGGGGGTGATTTTATTGTTTTATGCTTTTCGTAAACCGCTTTGAGGTTTTATTACAATCAAGAGGTATAAAAATCCTCTGAAATAAATAAAACAAGAACGATCCAAATAACTGCAGCAACAGCTTAAGCCCTGACCATGCACTTAAAGGGGCTCTTTGCGTTATAACTTGGCCTGCAAAAAATATCTTGCCCAAACTTACTCATACATTTTCCAGAAGGGAAGCCATGTTAATTTGTTGTTTTAGTCATACATATATAATATCGCTTAGCACTCGCTATCCACCAGTATTTTAGACTTAAGCAAAGTTAGGTAACAACTTTACCAAATTGCTGCTTGAAAAATGTTAGTGTTCATAAGCGAGGTGCTTCTACAAAAAGCCATAGTCCCACCTGCCTTTGAGAAAATGGTCTTCTAGAAATAACAGTGTTCCATTTTATCCCCTTTTAAACTATGCACCAAAAGGTGCATAGGCATCATCCCCTTTCTCACAATCAAGCTGTATATAAATTTTATGAAATAAATAAATGTTAAACCAGGGACTACTCGCTACTGCTTTTGGAGATGCATATCTAATGTCACTGTCAGATTTCTCTCAAAGCAATTAAAAACAATTGAATGTAATACCTTTTCATCACGGAAACTAAGGAACTGCTGAAAAACTTCACTTTCTGAAACAACTGGATGACGACACATCCTGGTCATCCATGCCTGTAGCCTCTCCATCCTCATTTTGATGAATTCTTCCTCGAAACGCCCTGCAGGCCAATTAGTAACAGATACTGACATTCACACTTAATGCCATCTATTCCCCCCGCAATAAGACAAGCAATTTTTAGCTTGTTTACTTATTTGAAGCCTTTTAGCCTGCCCTTCACTAAAAATCCCTGAGCAGGGTACAATATAATCTAAAACAAACAGCAAAAATCCAAGTCACACGAAATTCAACAAGGGAGGAAAATACTTCTAAAAGTAGCTCAGTCAAATGGCTAGGGAAATAAATAGGATCTTCAAAAGGTATCTATAACCCAACAGGGCTGGCACCAACTATTTTGGGGAGACTCAGATTTAAGAAAATGGGAGATGTATCCGTGTATAAGACGCCCCCTAATTTATATTTAAGGTAAAAAACTTAGTCTTATACATGGAAAAATATGGTATATTGGGGGGACGGGGACGGACATTTTACAACCTAGGTGTGATGATCAAGACTGCCCTCTTATACATGACCACATATTGCATGCTATGTGAGACTGTTAAGAGGACATCACCACCAGATCTCAAGGACCCTATACAAAGCTGTATAGAGTTAATTCTCTGGTTTTGCGTAAGCTGCAAGTTAGTCAGCTTACAGATTCTATGTAATGTTTCAATTTATTATAACACACACACCTGCCTGTGAAACTTAAGATGTACTTCAATTTAAAACAGAAGATCCACTTGGCTTAGAAACACTTAATCTCCCTTTGAATAATGGTGGTGAATTGTTAGGTTGCTTGTTTTAGAAAGTGGTAAGTATGGAAGGTTAGGGAAAGAAAAGCTACGGTCAATGACAAAAAAATAGAAGAATAGCAGTGGTAATGTAGTCCATTGCAACTTGTGTGCCATTTGCAATCCCAGCAGTTACTGACCCTTGGAAGGGTAAGAGTTCTATTTAAATCATCCACACCCAGCAGCATGCTATAAATTCACTCTAATTTTCTCTTTAAGTCACAGTGGAGGCAGTGGAGTCCTTGACAAGACGCTGGAAGCTAGTAACATTGTGCCAATGGGTACAATGGTACCCTTGAAGTCTTCTCCTAGTGCTCATGAAGCCTGAAGGCTCCCCACCACAGCCTGCCCCCTAGTCATAAGTTGAGGCGCGGCAACTTTTTCCTCCCTAGCGCTAAAGGAAAAATTTGGAAGAGCAACACTGTTTCCTACTTTCTCTTTCAGTTCTATGTGCTTTTCAAAGTTCAGATTAAATCTACTGGATCCAACTTTTACCTAGACATCAATGAAAAATGAAGTGTTTCTGTGCATGCACTCTATTTTAATTGTTTTTATTGCTTTGGGCTGCAAAGCAATAGATAAACGTGAGAAACGCCACAATAAAATATAAGGCAGTGCCAAGTCTCTCATTTGTTTTGCATATGCTAATTGCCAACATTAACACTGCAAACATACTTTCAAAAAAACAACAACAAAAAACAGTGCATTTACCAAAGAAAATAGCAAGAAGCATACAATTTTTCTATATTACCATTTAACAAGGTTAGAGGGGAATAAACACTGATTGGAAAATAAAGTTTCTTTCAATCTCACAATACTCAAAATAATGCAGAAAAAATTCTCGAAATCTTAATCAGTGATTCCCAATGTACTAGTCTGCCATGGCTTTCTTTCAAGCTCATGTGTGCACTTCAGAAAAAACTGCTGGAATTCTAAGCTTGAAGCTCTAGCTAAGGAAAAAGTAAATCACTTCCTTAGTTTTCCACTTCCTTGGCATGCATCGCAGTACACACATCAATGCTCTATTTCCTTCTCACGCAGTATTCTGCTTGCATTTCCAGCATTACACAGAGCTATAGAGTAGGCTGCACATCATATTCTCTTTTACTGGCTGACTTTAAGATATCTGTTTAAAAGATCATACTTCAGGGGTACAGAGAGTCAAATGGAAAGAAATGCCAATTAATCAGAACAGAAGTGGTAAGCTTAGTTGCCCCACTGCAAGAAGGCCTATGATTTCCACAGCATAATCCTTGGACATTACATGCTGAATTACTTTAATCTTATATTTTTTTAAAAACTGGACCACATTCCAACACTCCTTTGGTTTCAGAATAGCCAGTCAAGCACATAATGAATGGAAAGACAAAGCCTCGAATCTATCAAGGCAGTATAAACAAAATATTAACACCTACTTTTTTCAGGAAGTGTAGCATTAGGAGGCAGATTAAAGAAAGATTAGTGCAGGCTCTTAAACGAACCAGCAACAGCATACTCTGTTCTCAACCACTTTGTTGCTGCTCTTAATTTTTATTCCTCCACTGTTTTTATGAAATTTAAGGGGATAGTCAGTTTTAAGCTGAAAAGCCCTCATTTTCAGAGTGACCCTTTTGCATTAATATCATCTTTCAGAAAAACAACAAAGCTAATCAGAGAGTGACAAAACTTCCTGTTTCAAGAACCATCAATTTGGAGAAGGCTACCTGTTACTTGCTTGTCTGGAAGAGATGGAATTGGAATGGCTGATCCAAACTTAATCAAGAGACGTTCATATAACCAGTCGAAGTGCTTGTATCTGTGGTTGACAGCTCGATTAGTGTTCTGTAAGATAGGCAGACAAAACACTCTTGGTTATGACTTCCAAAATATATTTACTACTATGTCTGTATAAGTCAGGGTTATTTAACTGTATGATGTAAATCATAGATAAACGATCAAAAGAATTGGGACATTTTGAGATGTCACCTAAAGAAACTTCTCTGGTACGCACTTACTGTACATGTAAGTTGATATTCGATGTAGCTCTTCAAACCATACATTTTAGAACCTTTTTTTGGATCAGCCACAACACAGTCAAATGTAGAGGTAGGATACACCCACATTGGCCCATAATCTCCAATCTACAGAACAACAAAAGTATTTATTAACTCCAAGCATGCGACACAAAACTAAAATATGCAATTGCATTTAATGCACACTAAACCTACATGTGGAGCCAATGATGCATCCATTCCATACCTGAAAGTAAATACTACAATAAGCAATCCAGAGGCTTAGAAGCCTGCATTATCAGGCATAACACAGAAATGGGCCACACTGAACTTTACACCTGGATGCCAGTTTGAAGCAGGTGCCGAAAGCCCCTTTTGCAAACAGCATTTTAGCTTCTCTCAATGATAGTATTTCAACTACTCAGCACAAATAGCTGCCTGGGAAGAAAATTGCTCAAAAAGTTATAGTGGTGTTATTGTGCTGTAGGGGTGATGAACAAAGACTTGAATCCTGTTCCCTGTGAATCCTGGTCCCTGTATTTTTCGCTCCATAAGACGCACTTTTCCCTCTTAAAATCTAAAGGGAAATGTCTGTGTGTCTTATGGAGCGAGTGTGTGGTCCCTGGGGCTCCCCGACCTGCTCTTTGGGGCTGGCGGTGAGGGAAGCTTGGCTTTCCCCACCGCCAGCCCCACAAGCTTTGGGAGGCTTCCGGAGGCTTCGAGATGCCTTCTGCTGAAGCCTGGGGAGCAAGAGGGGTTGGTGCGCACCAATCCTTCTCGCTCTCCAGGCTTCAAAGATAGCCACCTGAAGCCTTCTGAGCGCAGCGGGAGCTCTTTGGGTTCCTTTCGTTGGAGGGTAGGTGCCCCTTCAGCTAAGGCGCAGCACCCCTTCAGCTAAGCGGGAGGAGAAATGGAAGGGGCTCCGTTTCTCCTGCCGCTTCGCTGAAGGGGCGCTGCGCAGAGAGGGGGAGATTTTTTTTTCTTGTTCTCCCCCTCTAAAACAAGGTGCGTCCTATGGTCGGGTGCGTCCTATAGAGCGAAAAATACCGTACATGCTTACTTTCTGGAAGAGTGCCCTTGAGGCTTCACCGTTCCCATGGAAGTATGCAACACATACAGTGGTACCTCGCAAGACGAATGCCTCACAAGACGAAAAACTCGCAAGACGAAAGAGTTTTTCGTTTTTTGAGTTGCTTCGCAAGACGAATTTCCCTATGGGCTTGCTGCGCAAGACGAAAATGTCTTGCAAGAGCAACTCATAGCACGCGGTGTGGTAGCCTTTTTTGAGGTTTTTGGGAAACCGTGCTTCGCAAGACGAAAAATTCGCAAGACGAAAAAACTCGCAGAACGAATTAATTTCGTCTTGCGAGGCACCACTGTACTCAGCATGTTCAAGGCCAGACAGGCTTTTCATTCAAGAAACACTTTCCTAAGTACATACTGCTTTGGCTAAAAGTGAGTATGTATATGTTTACACACTAATGCCACATGCAGTTGCCAAAGATAGATATGAATACAACACACACACACACAATATTTTAAACTTACAATTATAGGAATTTTCTCTTTGGGTTTTGCTAGCTGCTTTGACAAGAGATACTGCTCCACTCCAGGTTTTGCAAATCCAGGAAATCTGATCAGAGAAATTAAGTGATTGAATCCTTCTTTCATAGGCTCTTTGGCAGATTCAGAACCGCTTGCCATATTTTATAGACATTTGGTGTATCCAAGAAGGTAAATGTGTCTGTTACTAAAACAATGGTGCTAAAAGGATCTAGTTAGTTACAGACTGAGCAACAACTGCATTAGGACCCACAATTAAGTCATTGCTGAGTGGCTGAATTCAGCCAATCAGAACAAACGGTGCAGAGGAACTGTTAGTACCAACTGCCACTATAACACCATATAAGAGGCCTCTTGAATTCTCTTCTGTCATTTGATAAACTGACAGTTACATTCTCCTGCAGTTCAGAATCCAGAAACATTTCAAGTGCATGAAAAGGCCTAGTCCTTAGCAGGAATTTCATGTCCTCACTTCCCAATCAACCCCCACACTCCTGACTGTTTTACTAACTTTCTTTTTTAAAAGTGACAGACAGACAGAGAGACAGAATATCCAGAATGTATATCTCATTGCAGAGCCGGACAACTGGGCAGAAGGAGGCTGCTGAAGAGTGGGGGTGGAGGCGCATACAAAAGCCCCACGGGGCAAGGGAGTGCAAAGGATTTATATCTCTGGCTATAAGCAAGAACTATCCTGTTAAGACAAATCACTTAACTAAAATCCACTTGCTGCAGAAAATGTGAAAACTAAACTATATTGTCAAATCATTCCAGCTGTTCAAAACCACCTAAGGGACACCAACATTTTGGTCCAACAAGTCCACACAAAAGAGATGATAAAGCTCAATTGAAGGGCATATTTTATTTGAGGAAATAAGTTTTGTTTGGGATTTATAAATAGGTTTTGTTTTTTACTATTTTCTTTAGCTGAATACTGATTTTGTTACCCTTTCCCACTGAAACAAGTTTATTATTTGTAAACTTTACATGGAAAATGCACTACAACTTGTGAACACTGTCAACTATTACATTTTAAATTCCTATTTAAATTTCTATTTCCCCTACCCCCACCCTATTCAGTGCTGCAGTTTTTACTTGTTAAGTGGTAGCTTCATAGCAGCTCCACGGCTATTGCCACGCTGAAGCCCTGCTGGGTCTGAAGGCTCTGCCTCTTTATATCCAAGATAGGGTGCAGCCGTTGATTTTGGGTCATCCCAATCATCATCCCAGTCATCGTCATCAGCAGCCGCTAAAGAAGAGACAATACTAGTTGCATACATAATATCCAAACCACACTTAACGCGAACAACAGTGCATCTAATTAACTGGCATCTTTCAGTTCTACAGTATCCTAATGCAACATTCAGATAGCTTTCAAGACTAAACAGCATTCTGGAGCATTCTGGGGATAAGGGTATATCGTAAGAAGTCCCAATCAACACACCCACACAAACATCTAATCAAAATGGCATATTATTGTTATTATTATTACACACAACAATAATCTGCTGATGGTCTCTGAGTAAGTTTACCATGTAGTTTTAGCAGAATTCTGAAATCAAATATCATTATTTCCTTTCTGAATTATGTTTATCTGGAGTCCTACCCGACCCCAATAATCAGCAATGGTTACGGAAACACTCAGCTGACCTGGACCTTGATAAGCCTGTGGATGACCAAATGCTGCTGCATCCCAGTTGTTTGAAGCGCTGTTTTTCTGCCTATTTTCAGGTTTTGCTGCCCAGCCATCACCACCTGTTGTGTTGTCCCAGCTTGACCAGGGGTCGTTTGCATTGCTGGGAGCCTAAGTTTAACAATGAAAAAAGGTGGGATATATATGTTTTTTGAAAAACAGCACAGAAAAGGTAAAATTTTAGTCACAAATGTTACCAATAAATTCCCTTTTAAAGTAAAATAGGGAAAATTGTTGGAAGGCAAAAACATGTATTCCATTATTTTCCACACAGGTGCACATATAGGGTGCTATTCAACTACAGTTTACTCAAAACAGACCCACTGCAATTAATATGACTAAGTTAGCAAGCCCATCATTTTCAATGGGCCTACTCCTGAGTAAACAGTAGTTGTACTCCCTTATTTAAATCTACAAATAAAAGTCAAAAAGCAATTCTAAACAATTAAAATATAAAAGGCACATTTTTATGCTTTTAGATAACACTGTGGCATAAAACACAGCAGCTCATTAGACGCCAACAGTCTGATCCTAGTTGGAAGCAAGTGTTATTCTTTTCAATGGAGTTTGAAATCAGCAAAAACAGAACCTGTTAGTAGGCTAACGGTGGTTCTACCCAGACTTTGAACACAAACACATGTTTAGGTAACAAAAGAAGCCATTATAGCCACAAATATGTCCACTTTGATATACAAGCCCAAACATCATTTTATAATAATCATAATCATCTAAGATACACTGTTTCATTGCCCTGGTTGTCAATTTGATTTGAGGGGCAACTCAAAAGTTTTGGTAATTATCTTTAACGCCCTAAGCAGCTCAAGTCCAGGATACCAAAGAGACTGCCTACTCCCATACCAACCAGCCTACTCTCTGGAGATGATGCCCTTTTCTGTTTTTCACAGGCTCTTTTTCAAAGTCTTATTTTGCTTACAGATGTAGCAAAGTTTTGAAAATTATTTAGCCACTGCCTTAGGAGTTGAGAAGAAAGCCTGCCATTAGTTCTGCGTATCTTCACAAGAATACCAGCAGCTTACCAGTGACTAAATTTAGACATTTCTGTAAATTCTACTGTATGCAGGTAGTGTGTAACATCTTCCAGCAGTGTTATTAAAATTCAGACTTGCAGATGAGATTTTTTTAAAAAAAGTGAGAAAGAGATCAAGTTGTATGGGTATACTTTTAGTATACTTTTTAAGGGTATACCCTTTTAGTAACTTTTTAAGAATTACCTTTCTTGTAGAAGGAGTTGAAGGTGGAGAGTGAGTAAAAAATTCCAAAATAGAAGTATGAGTGGCAGATGCATGAGAATCCACCTTAAAAATAAGAAGCACTCAGTAAAGGGGGAAAGGCAGAAATATGAAAGCCTGATGTAGTTTTCAGCTCTGCAGCATAGAAAGATTCTTGCAGGCAAGGTGAACTGCTGAAATGCAGGCATGCCACACAACTGCCACACAATAATCAGAAGCAGCATGCATCTAAATAAAAACTCTTCTCTAAAGATTGCAGGATTTTTCTCTCATAGTCTATTCAAACTACACTATTGTGTTCAGATCCTAGATGTTACATCAAGCACAAAGGCAAACAACAACAAAAAACTTAAGTAAAACCATGCAACCATGAGACATAACTTCCAAAAGCCAGGCAATGTCTCCCACATCATGAAATAATCATACAACAAATACTTCCTGATCTGCTTACAAATGAACTTCATCTACAGGCCCTTCATACCAAGTATCACAATGCCATTCATGAACACCGGTCTTAAAGCATTTGTTGCCACTGTATTGGCATCAATGAAGTCATTCAGTGTTCTTATTCCTCAAATGGAAGCATTTATATATTGTTGTGTTTTTATGGCATTCATCACATCAGAAGCGTTAAGAGAACCTGAAACTGTGAAACCAACGTGTGGTTAACACATGAAGGAAGCCTTTGTTCACACGCATTTATAACAATCAAAACACATACTAGAGTATTTTCTTGAAAGTGTTACTGGGAAAATATAAATGATACAGGAATTACTAAGCCCGAGTCCTAGGCTTAGCTCACAACACTAAGTAATTTGCTGAGTAACTTGGTTGGCTATGTCTTGCCTCATTAATTTTTACTGGTTTTCCTGAAACAAAAGTATTTTCTAAGACTTTGGAATTGACATAACTACAATTATATAGCCACTGTATATTGTTCAACCATGTTTAATTTAGAAATGATAGTAGTGTATCCCAGTCAGATGGACAGGGCACAAATAAAAAAATTGCTGTTGTTCTTGTTGCTCTCCTTCATGTCCAAAGCAAATCTCCTCTAAAGTAGTATCGTCGGAAGGAAGGGAATAATTTACATTCTGGGAGGAATTCAACATCTCTCCTGAATGCCCCATCAGTACAAGCATTTCTGCTTGCAAGACAAACCATTTCCCCTCATGAGCTGTTCTGGGGATTTCCTGATCCTCCAGAGTGGATTGAGGGGAGCATAAATCCAAGTGCTGGCTTCTGATAGCACAAAGCTAGCATATGAGTACTAAAAACAATTTAAACATAATGTATGAAGCCATCAACCAATACTAAAGTCAATTACAGTGGTACCTCAGGTTAAGTACTTAATTCGTTCTGGAGGTCCATTCTTAACCTGAAACTGTTCTTAACCAGAAGCACCACTTTAGCTAATGGGGCCTCCTGCTGCTGCTGCGCTGCCGGAGCACAATTTCTGTTCTCATCCTGAAGTAAAGTTCTTAACTCGAGGTACTATTTCTGGGTTAGCGGAGTCTGCAACCTAAAGCATATGTAACCCGAGGTACCACTGTACTTAGACCTTAGGGCAAATGTAATGCTTAATCATGCTTATTACCAAGCAGCATAGGAGCCAACTCCCAGGGGCCAAGGTCCCTTGCCCCCCTAAAATATTTGAGGGGGCTGCCCCCCAAGTTGACGGCACTGCCATTCAAATGGTGTGTGTGTGTGCCACATTTCATTATCAATTAGGTGGGGCAAAACAAACCAGTAACACCCAAGCCTCCCTGGACACATTTAGATGGCTATAGAATGTTAACACTGGTCTTTCAGGGACTCCACTTTCTACATCCCTTTACAGAGAGAACTGTCCATTTATTACTCTTTGCTTCTGTCTCCTAAACCAATCACTGATCCATAGGAAGAACTCTCGTCTTACTCCACGACTGCTAACCTTATTCAGGACTCTTTGGTGAGATCGAAAGCTTTTTGAAAGCCCAAATTCAGAATATCAGCTTTATCTATATGCCTGTAGATACTTTCAAAGAACTCCAATACATAATGACACAGGACTTACCCTTGCAGAAGCCATGCTGCTTATGCTTCAGCAAGCCTTGTTCTTTGATATATGTAGCAGTTTTCCCAGAACAGACATTAAGCTAACTAATCTGTAATTTCCAGAATACTCCCCTGGATCCCTTTTATACAAAATGATATCACACTGACTGCTTTGTAGTCAACAGATATGTAGGTTGATCTTGGGAACAAGTTACAGGTACATATTTTTGCTAGAAGATCAGCTATTTCCCATATGAGTTCTTTAAGGCCTCTCAGATGGATGCCACATGGACACGGTGATTTGTAAGTTTTTATTTTGTCAACAAGACCTAGGACTTTGTATTTTGCCTATGTGCCTCAGTTCCTCTGTCTCCCTTCCTGTGCTCTATATATGCTGCTCTGAAGATTGATGAAATTAACCCATTCCTCCTTTTCCTCTTCTAGCACACCTTTGACATCCTTATGATCCATAGGTCCAACCACCTCTCTAACTGGTTTCCTGCTCCAAATGTATTTAACAATTTTTTATTATTGTTGGTATTTAGAATTTTAGCATACTAATTATTATGTAGTATCCCTTATTGTCTGCTTGCATTTCTTGTGCCAATATTTATGTTATGTTTTGTTCCCCACATTTGGACAAGGCTTCTGTTTTCTTACTTCTGCAGTGGTTTTAGTATTAAAAAGTTTTATTTTTTACAAATCAGAGATGAAACAAAAAACAGGAATGATTTCTTTTGAAATTCAAATAATTATATGGAAGAAAAGAAAATAACTTAAAGCCTAAATGGGAAAAATGTTAAGACATGCCAATTCTGAACACAACATAAGCAAAACACCGTCATAAAAGGGCCCTAGCTCCTACTTCTATAATCAAAGAAAATCACTACCACGTTGTTTACTATTTGCATTTAACTCCACATCAATTAGCAGTGGAAATGAAGTATTTTAGATGTGTTGCAAATGAAATCTGACTTTTCACATTTAACAGACATGCTCCAATTTAAGATATTTTGGAGAAAAACCTTTTACATTATCAGTCCGATGATTAAATAAGATCTGCCTTGTGATCAGTTGAATATTTTGCTCGCAAGTCTGAAATAAGCATTTTTTCACAAGAAATAAGCATTTTTGAACTGGTACAGGACACACTGAATTAGATCCTGTGACACTCCTGCTGCAGGAAGCAAAAGGTATAGTTAAAGGAGAAACTGTTGCATTTGATCACAGTTCATTTCATGAATGGAAGAAGCTATCTGTGAAAACTGCATGCAGGATTCAACTTATTAAGTGTAGCAAAAGTATTACTGGCAGTGGTATACCTCTTCCTTTTAAAGATAAAGTTGCAAAGTCAATGGAATGTGTTCACGTGAGAGAAGGTAAACAATGAGCAGAGATTTAAGAGCATAATGGCTGCCCTATACTGACTGGCTTACAGACTTCATCTGAAGCTGCACCTTGTCAGCAACCTTTGATACTCTAGACCATTTGATACTTCTGGATCTCCTGAGACTGCTGACTTGTGGAGTTTCTTTGCTCTGGCCAGCTCCCACTTCTCTCAAGGAAGAAGTTTCATAGACTAATTCATTCTGGTTCTGCTTAGATTCCATTGTCAGCCTGGGTTTGGGGTTCCCAACCCTTCTGAGAATGCAGTACAATTTGAGTCTCAAAAGGAGACTAGATGAGTTGGTTGCTTTTTCGTGTATCAGGATTTTTTGTGAGCAGCCACAGTAGTCCAAGGAAAAGATTTGCTTGTTTTCTTGCTTCAAAATTATATTACAACAAGAACAAAAATACAATGTTTGGAATCCAAAAAACTATATAGTTTTAATTTTAAGCTAGGTTCAATAACTTTAATCTGCCTACAGGAGCTAATTTATGTGCCTTGAATAGCAATCATATATGCCATATCCTTTGTGAAACTGAGGGTAGTTTGTGAAAGGGTATGAGAATCTACAGTTTAGCGAAAGAGCCAATAACTTCACCAGGCATATATTAAAAAGCTCTTCAGATCCCTGACAGTATTCCTTGCCTTTGTGTCTAATGTACCTCCTCTTCACCATCTCTGTAAAATTCTTTGGTTTACAATTTATTTTGCTATTTGTCTCCCAGTCAACCTAACTTCCTTTCTAGCAGGGAGTCAAGTGAAGCAATCTTGTGGCTGGGTCCAAAGTCCAAATTCAGTCTTCTACCTATACGACTACACTGGCTGTTATTTACATTTCATCTGCCATTCTGCTAGGTCAACTTGTTTAAAATTGTAATTTTATAAAGGCTATCAAGTGATTGATTGCTTTGTATTACTATACTGAAGTATTACTCGCTATAGTTTTCAGCAGTGCTTTTTTCTGGGGGTACGCATACCCCTAAACATTTTGTGAATCTAAGTTTGGCCTCATTGAGAGGCAGTATTTCAATACGAGTAGGAAAATGAGAATACCCCTAAACATTTTTTTTAGGAAAAAAGCACTGGTTTTCAGTCCTCACCATTTTAAATAGCTAAGCAAACAGGCTTATCAATTTACACTGCAAAGCTGTGCAAACAAATTTGCTTTTCTGAACAACAGCAGTGTTCATATTTGTTAAAAATCCTTGCACTGAAATTAAAAAGCTTCTTTTAGAATTTTAGTACATTTTAATTTTTCAGTTATTAATGAATGAACTACCCTGCCACCAACTCAAAAGTTTGTTTTTCGTGTTACAAGACCTTTGACCACCACTACCTGCCTCTGACCTATGGACTACTACGAAGATTTAGGCATGTTGAAAGATATTCCTATCCAGATCCAAGTCTCTATTACAATACAGTTATGGAGGTTGTCACAGTTGTCATGAGGCCTTTCATAATAACTGGTTGAACTGCTCTAGTATCAGAGCTGCAAAGGAGTCTACTGCTGTAGGCTGAGCTTTCTGAGCCTCATGGTCTCTGGTTCCCACTAACTGAGCTGCTCAGGCCCTAACGAGGGGCAAGATGGACAAGCACAGCAAAAGCTGGGGGAAGCAGAAGTTGGGAGAGTCAAAAAGCAGCACGGTAGAGACTTAAGAACTCACAGTTGGGATGAGCAAGAATGAAGGGTCCAGAGGAACCAGTGTATGCAGGCAGACATATTAGGGGCTTTGGGATGCAGAAACAGCTAAAACATATTGTGCCACAGACTTGAGCAGTTCCTTCAAAATCTAACAAAGAACAAGGTGGGGGGGGGGAGGAAAAAGCAAGAGAAGAAGCCATTAGCAAAGAAGAAAACTGAAATAGGTGAGAAATGAGAGACTTATGTCCAAGAGCTGGAGAGGCAAGGAATTGCATATGTATTTGAAATAACCAACCAAAACTTTAACTCGGCTGATATGAGACACTGAAACATTTCAAAGCACCTTTATGCATTTGAGCTTACATGGTCATAGTACATTCAGGTGTGGCGCACCAGACCTCTCCATCTGGCACTTGAATGTGTATAGAAACTAGTAAATGTACATTCATAGCTCCACCTACTTTGGCCGTTTGCCCTGCCTACACCAGCATTTAGCCCTTCAAAGGTTGCTCAGAAGTAAATTCAGCCCTTGAACTGAAAAAGGTTCCCCTAACATGTGCATGTAAACCAAATGAGCTAGCCCCACCTTAATTGACGCCTGCTCCCTTGATGTCCACATATTCAGCAATGACATCTAGGAAGAGGGGCCTATATGTCAGCAGCTATTTATACATATTGCTCTTTCCAGATATTTAAAAATTTGGAATGGGCCTGCTGTGGTGGTTGGTGGCATGGCTAGCCAGTGGAGCTCCATTTCAGCCTCACACATACAAGGGATGTATAGGCTCTAATGGGAGAAGGGGACTCGTGTTTAGGAGAACCAAATGGGTAACACGGAATATTCAGAGTTTCAGGCAGTGACAGCGACAATGGATCTAGCGACAAATGGAGCTACTTGGCCAAGATATGCAGGCTGAATGAGAAGAGGTTAGGTACCTGGAGGCAGGGAAGAAACAGGAAGAGAGCAAACTCAGCAATCGGCTGATACATTACAATAGAAAGGAAGAACAAGCGGAGGTGACAGAGAACTGAGCAACAGAAAGGCCAATAAGGAAATGGATTTCAGAAATAACTCACACAGGAACTAACAGGTCAAGAAACTGTATTTTGTTTCCTCTTTCCTGCCAACATGGACAGTCAAGGATGCTGGCTGGTTGATGTGATATAGACACATAGGATCCAAGCGGGGATAAGAGAGAACCTGGGATCAATCTTCATACAGGGGTGCTTAAGATCTGGTGCAAAATGTTCAACTGCTAACAGCTGACAAAGAGCTATCAAATTCAACGCATATTTATGTGAACAGTTGGATGACTCTGTGATTATAGACAGTTGTTAAGACTAGTTCTGATAAAATGTATACCGCACATATCAGGAAAGGTAAAGACAAGTCCAAGAGGATACCAGCATGGTTAACGAGCAGAGTAAAGGAAGCTATATAGATTCATAGAACTGTAGTGTTAGAAAATACCATGAAGATCATCTAGTCCAACCCCCTGCAATGCCAGAATCTTTCACCCAACATGGGGCTCAAACTCACAACCCTGAGATTAAGAGTCTCATTCTTTACTGACTAAGCTATCCCTCATGGAGAAGAAGGAAGTCTTATTTTAAAGAAGGAAAAACAAGAACAAAGAAGGAACAAAAGCTGTGGCAAAATTAATACAAGTGAACAATAAAGAATTTCCCACCACAAAGAGAGATGAGACACATTAATGGAGAATAGGTTTATCAACCACCATGATAACTAACTGGAATCTCTATGCCCAGAGAATGCCAGTACCTGGAGTGCAAATAAAAAAAAGGAGAACCTTTGGCTGTTTATGGCTTCCTAAAAGAAATCTGGTTAGTCATAGAAAAGCGATTCTGGATTAGACAGAGCTTTGGTCTGACCCAGAAGAGATCCAATGTAATGTTAGCAGAACTTTTCCATTCATTTCCCTTACAACTATGTCAATAAATGAGGAGTTAATTTTCAAAGGATTAAAGAACACCTGAGGTTGTCTTTTCCATGCAGGTTAGAGTAACTCACAACAAGGGACTTCAACAAGCTTCTTTGGTTCAATACAGTCTGTCATGCTTCTGGTGCTCAAGAAAACATGCTCTAAAGAAAGTTTTTTTTTTAAAGAAACAAGACCTACCTGGCTATTGGTTTTTGCTGCTTGCAAATTAGCCTGTGCAGTAGAGAGACCATCGAAAAAGGCTTGGTCAGCTACTGAAATTCCATCTTTGGTACCTTCAGGTAGAATCTGAAAAACAGAATGCTGCTGAAAATACATTTCTAAAATAAAATGTCAACTTTACATTAAAGAAAAGTCACACTCTGAACACACTCAGTGATATCAATGGACTTAAGTTCTCTGTGAGACTCATTCAGATGGCATAGTGTGTTTATGGCTGAAGACAGGACACCCATCACCCTAAACACTCATATTGATTTTAGTTGTATTTTTATTGCTTCTTTTATTGCTTATATTGTATTCTATTATACTATAATATGGAATTCAAACTGTAATACAATAAAATCCAATATGTAAGAAATTAAAGAAGCAATAAAAATACAATTAAAAATAATACAGCATCTAGCACAGCACATTGTGACTGCTACAAGAGGCAGAAAAACCATTAAATGATTCACAAAGATGCTCAGCAATTTTCAAATGGTCCCTGTGAAAAACGTTTGAGAACCACTGCCTCTATGTGCATGCACTGAACATATAAGACGGGAACAAGCCCTGTTTCATTCCATCTTCCATTTAAGTAAGAACAAACTACTTGTAAGTAAGAACAACCCTAATTCAATGGAACTTGCTCCCAGGTAAGTGGAGTTAGGATTGCAGCTCCAAGCAGACTGCAATTTGGTTTTTAGTGTACTATAGGCCTCTTATATGTACAAACACAGAAACAATGGTGTGACACTGTATCTCACTTACTGACTTACAAGAGTGTATGCTTCCAGTTTTTTTTAAATGGTTATCTATAGAATATGTAGTAATTTCATTTTATCTCACCGATGAATATCATTTTGTAACTTACTTCAACATAATCTGTGGGAACAAGTCCTCGTTCTCCTTTGCTGTTTTTGCCTTCCAGCCAGCCTCCACCTACATCCTACAACAAAGAAAAACAAATGTGTTAAGTAGTTAAAATTATGAAGACAATAAATTGTAACTTTAGTTATTTTAAATGCATTCCAAATGTCTTTTTAGCATATTCATGTTTTCTTAGTATCACATTTTTGTTCCAAGCTTCCTCCAAAGCACAATGGGGTCTCCCAATTAATAGAGCAATCTAAACCCCTGATACAATGTGCTGGAAAGTTTTTAATGCAGCACAAGTATCCCTCCACTCAGAAGCTACTGCCACTGGCATCTCCAAAAGCTGCAGTTGATGACCTCTCCACCCCCCAAAAAAACCCAGCATTTCAGAAGTGGGGCTGTGCTGGCACAGGATTTGCTGGATACTGAGGGGCTCTGCTGCTGATCCAGGGTTCTTAAACATAACAGCCTAGGAGCCCACACAGCAAAAGGGTATTGTTTCCTGCACCCCCATCTTCTGTCCTGGCTGGCATGAATGGTGGGACTGTTGATGCAGCACACCATCAAGTCCCACCACTGCCAGTCAAGGGATAGCATTGCAGTCTTATTATCACAACCACCATAGGAGCTAGGTCAGCTTAAGAGACAGCGAAGGCTAAGGAGTCTATTTCATAGCTGGATGAAAATCGGAATTTGAGTCCAACATATGACATCATATTGGTTCTATGAAAACCTGACGCAGCTACATACAGCTGCAATCCTACACATGTTCATTTTGGAGTAAACCCCGCAAGTCAGTGTTTAGGCTTGATCAGTTCGAGTTGGATCTATTCAACTTGCCAGCAATTTCAGCTGGCAGATTTGATGGAAGCAGATATACCTATTGAACTATTAATTTTTCCATTGTTTTTTTTAAAAAATAGATTATGAATTTAGTCACTAAGAATGCAAACAAAACACAAACCTGAGCATGCTTAAGCAAAAGCAAGTCCAAAATTCAATGGGACTTCCTTCCAAGCAAGGCTACATTTAAGTTATAGCTCCAATATCATTATATCATATGTATGTTTGCCCAAGATATATTTGCAACTTTGAGGCACAGTTCAAAGAACTACTTGTAACTAATAAGTCTATAGAATTCCAGTCCCGTCCCCTTAGAAAAATGCATAATAGTGACCAACTCTTTTTATGGCTTCCTTTTAAGTAAGTAAGTAAGTAAGTAAGTAATGTATCTATTAACTTGGAGGGTAATGGCAAATCTACTAAGACAGAAGGGAAATGTGCAAGTTGTGTATCTGTAGGTTTCAGGTTCAATAATATGGTAAATACGTGATGTTTCTACACCAAACTTCCAGGAAGTAGGTTTATGTATGGTACTTTGATTTCCACTGACTGCATCTTACCGGATTGGTAACTGTGATGATTTCTCCTTCATTAACTGTCAGCTCATTGTTTCCAGGTTCAGCAGCAAAGTCATACATAACCCGAGCCTGTAGATGTGCAAAAACTATATCAGTGACAACACTTCTGTGTTTAGTTAAAGGTTCATAGCAAACATTTGTAGGAAACCAGAGTTCAAAAGAAATGATGTTATAGCAGAGAGGAATTGGTGACACATCACTTGTTACAGTTAGCACTTTGAAAAACTTGGAAGTCCAAAAATTTATGTAAAACCTGCTATCAGTAAAAATCTAAACTGTAGACACAATCAGGTCTCAAGTACCAAACCTGATTATTGCTTAATTTTCTGAGGAAATTTAGGAATCTCTCCACCACCAACCACCAACCTCAAGTCTACACTGTCCACCCAGCCTTTTAAAGTACCTTCACAAGGACCAGAACAGAAGTTTGAATACCACATTCAACCTAATTAGTAGCTCACAGCACTCTTATATATCAAAATGCCCTCACTTAAGTCTGAGGATTGATCTCATAAAAAAAAAGACCTCTAATAATTTGTACTTAATGGATGCATGACAGCTCTACCGTAAATTGCTCTCCATCCCAAAGGATGAGCAATGTGGGGCAGAAATAAGGCCCCTTATCCACATGATGTATAGCTAGTTGTCCAGTTGTAAACCTTTATGGGGTGAAGTTTTGGTAATTACAAAGGCCTGGTTAAAAAGGAAAGTTTTTGCTTTGTGGTTGAAGATATAATTTAGTCCTGGAAACCTCATATTATTTCAAATATGTGATTTTTGTTGTTATTGAATTACACCTCTGGTATTTGGAATTTAATGTCATGCATGATGCTTCAAGCACCATAAGGAGAAGTCGTCACCTTCTATACAGCAATGGATTAACTATTTGATCCCCTGTCCTATCCTTATTTAAACTAGCAATGTGTTAGTATGCGAAGATAGCATTTCAATTTCCACTTTTAGTTTTTGTATGAATATTTATTTGCATTGTTCAGAAAAAAATATTGCTGAGATCAGGAATCAACAAAATCTACAGCTCTCCACTCATTTATGTACCATGAGTAGGGAACAGGAGTCAACAAGGTCTCTTTTCTCCCTATGGAACTAATTACTTCACACAAACAAAGAAGTGGAACAGTAACTCCAGGGCTTTGTATTTTATTATAAAAAATACTTATATCCTGCCCCACAGAGCATACAATCTAAGATTGGACACAGGAAAAACAACTAAGGGGAGGTGGAAGCAAATGGGAGTGCAATATGCAGTTGTTTCAGTTACATGTGCTTAGGCTTAATTACAGGTTGGTTTCAATCAAAATTGGTCCCCAATGTGGCTTACAAGAATCGTGCAGTCTGTGTTGTTCCTGCTCAGTTAAAAACACAAGAATAAGTTGGTTTAAAAAAATAATAAATTAAAGCCACTTACTGAATCTTCATAAGATATACTATCAGTTTTCTGGTTTTGTCAAATGCAACAATGTTCATTGGGGACTGGCAGTACCCTAAGAAGTTGCTTTGAATCAGCAGTTGAAAATTAGATCTTATTCTGGCCATCTTATATCCATCCTCCATCTGCTGGACTCCACAGCATCTGGTCCTGATAAGGGTGTGTTTCTTAGAAATGAGCCCCAACAATGCGTTCAGTTGTGGCGTACACTATTTAATAGACGGCTGTGCTATTCATGCTCATTTCCATGCTTTAGTCAGGGGTGGGGAACTTGATCCAATTGGCAGGTTTCCTCCAACCCTGTAGGCCAACTTTGATTGGTGGGCACCTATTTATCAATCAGCTGAATCATTTTTATGTCAGATGACAACTTAAAAAGGGCTCACTGAGCAGCTTTGAAGGCTAGTTGCAGCACCAATCAGTTGACTGGTAATGACAGAAAGTCCCACTTACCAAGAAACTGACCAGGCCCAGAAGTCAGAGATTCCTGACTGCTTCTTATTAAGTGAAGACTAAAACACTGAGGGTGTTCTACTGTCATGAAAAACAGGGCAGTTTATCTTCATATTACTGAAGTGCCATATGCATGATAAAAGTAAGTTGCAGCAGTGTCCTTCTCATAAGCTGTTTGAAACCTTGAAAGCTAATGGGTTGTGGAACACAGTGGTGGACAGTGTTGCTAGCTAGTCAAATTTTGACTGCAGAAACACATGCTGATAATGCTGTCGTGTTGTATAAAGTATTAACAAGAAAACTGTCATTCTGCCGGTATCATCCTATGAAAGAATTAAATAAATCAGCTGATAGTAGAAAGCTGTCCTTACTCCACTTCCCTTGTTTTGGACTTTTTGCTTGTATTAGTAGTGTAAACCAGTAATTTGTGTGTGCTTTCCATTTGCCTTGAGCTCACCAATTTCCTTCTCTACTAAGTTCATTAAATATGTACTTTCAGAACTTGCCCTAGTTTTGCACATTTCAAAAATGAAATATTATTAGAATTAACTTTTGTTCAGAAAGTATTTGTTCACTACAAAACCAAAAACTAATTTCTTGTTAGAGCATGAGACTCTTAATCTCAGGCTTGTGGGTTCAAGCTCCACGGTGGGCAAAACATTCCTGCATTGCAGAGGGTTGGACTAGATGACCCTGGTGCTCATTTCCAAATCTACAATTCTATGATTCTATGAAAAGTACGAGTCCAAATTAACTACATCTTTTATGATGTAGCATGGAAAAGATGATAAATTCTGCCTAATTTTTATGTAGACCATATATTGTCCACATTTATTGCCTGGATGATTGATTATGTGAGCCTTGTGCAAGGCACAGGTGTTATTTAAACAATTATGAATATACAAACATATTGTAGTAAGGAATTCATTCTTAGCACATAAAACTGGTTGGATTACTGTCAGGAAACCTGCCTGGGTGCTTCAGAAACAAACAGGGATGCCACTCTGGGAAACAATTACTAGCACTGTTGAGTGGAAATAAACTCTTCAGCAAAATGTAATTGCAACATGTTCCAAGTCTTTTTCAGACACAAAAGCATTCTCAGAATGATATTTTTCCACATGGTTTCTAAAATCTCACTGACTATGCAGAATACATGCCTGTTGAAAATGTATTTTAATGCTGTTTTAACCACTGTTTTACAAATGGACTGTATATCTAGCTGTGTGTCAGCAGCGGCTCAACGAATGAAAGGCCACATCAGAGTCTACCTCAGCGCGGTGCGGGGACTGTCCAATCAGTCCCCGTGCTGCTGAAAAGCCATGTTGGGGTTGCTTGCCACCCTCTACTGCGCTAAGGAAAAGCGGGCTCTCAGCGGGTTTTCAAATGGCCCTGCGGGCCAGATTCACAACTCAGTTGGGTCCTGCAGGCCCTAGATTGAAGACTCCTGCTCTAATGAGTCAATAAAATGAGCACTGTTCCAAGATGTTTTGCTCCTACATTGTTTTCTTAAGTTCTAAATTATCTTGGAAGAATATTTTTTTTTAAAAAAACTGCTGAGCTTCACCAAGCCTTTAAAAAACGGAAGGAAGAAATCTGTTCTGTCAATTAAGGCCAAAGCAAAGAGTTTCATTCCCTACATGCAAAGATTCCTTGCCCTAACCAAAAAGAAATAAGGGGGGTGGGTGGAATCCAGCACACAACCATGTTTATGGAAATGATGGGTTACCAGCACAGCAAGTAATGCCATTAAAGTTGCAGGGAAGATAACCATTTTCAGGAATGAACACCCCATATGGCAAAATATACTATTTCTATCACTCAGTAGCATAATGGAGCAAAAAAGGACAGCACTTTCACAATTGTTTTCTTGCTCATCCTTGCAACGGGATGAGACTGCAAGAAAAAAAGAATGACTGTCTAGGATACATAGTACATCCACATGAAGTAGAAGCAACAATGGGGCTGTCAATAAAGCTTCCATTAAGCACTAAACACTGGCCACACTCACACACAACACTAAGCCAAACCAAGGCATAATGTGAATAGACTGTTCCCAGGGAGAAAATCAGTCACTTTGATGTTTCCCAGTCTTTTTAGCTCAGTTTGGCTTAGCATGTCATCTGAATCGTGATTAAGCTCTCTCTTCCTTAACTATGATCTGTAGTCAAGGATTGCCCTAGGGTTACATATCATGGTTAAAAAGGAGAGAGCTTAACCACGATCCTGGGTTCAAGTGACAAACTAAGCCAAACTTTGACTTAGTTGTTGCACAGAACAAAAAGGACCAGGAGGGTGGAAAGTAGATGCAAGCTTGCCTCCAAGAGAAAGAATGTTCACAGAGTCCCTGTAAGCCGTAGTCTGGCTTATTGCATGGGCAAACCAAGCCATTATCGTTTAAGAGTCCCAAGCAATGAGGAAAGGGTAGCATAGCTCAGTGGTAGAGCATATGCTTTGTAAGTAAGAAGCCCAGAGTTCAATCCCAGCCATCTCCAGGCATAGCTGGAAAAGACTTCTGAAACACTGTAAAGGCACTGCCAGCTGGCATAGTAGACGGCATAGTAGCTAAATTGACCAGCGGCTTCACTCACTGTAACACAGCTTTCTATTTATCATTCATTAAGTTTGATATCTCCCCTTCAAGTACATGAGGGCTGCTTACAATAAAATATTAAGGTAAAGGTAAAGGTACCCCTGCCCGTACGGGCCAGTCTTGACAGACTCTAGGGTTGTGCGCTCATCTCACTCTAGAGGCCGGGAGCCAGCGCTGTCCGCAGACACTTCCGGGTCACATGGCCAGCATGACAAAGCTGCTCTGGCGAACCGGCACCAGAGCAGCACACGGAACGCCGTTTACCTTCCCGCTATAAAGCGGTACCTATTTATCTACTTGCACTTAAGGGTGCTTTCGAACTGCTAGGTGGGCAGGAGCTGGGACCGAACGACGGGAGCTCACCCCGCTGCGGGGATTCGAACCGCTGACCATGCGATTGGCAAGTCCTAGGCGCTGAGGTTTTACCCACAGCACCACCTGCATCCCTTTTTACAATAAAATATTAAGCCACTATAAAATAAGCTAAAGACTGAACATCTATAAAAGCAGCATAACATTAATATTAGAGTAGAAAAGCCAAACATTTAAAAGCCTAAGGAAAATAAAAATGACATTACCTGACACCAGGCACATCAAGTGTACTTTTCTGGGGAGAGCATTCCAAAGTCCTATGCTTCCTACCATGTGAAATAGTTCTGATCATTCTTATATGACATGGGAAAAATATGGCATGCTATCACAAATGTGTCCTAGGAAACAGTCTAGCATAGGCCCTGCCGCAATTCCTGACATTGGTGCAGTTAAGTTTTGAGAAAGGAGGCCTTCAGTTCTTTGCATCACCAGAATCCTGACTGAACTGAACTTTGGCATGGCGGGGTGGGCTTGATTTTCCTTTGTTTCAAAACCTTTTTTCCCTGAGTCCATTCGTATCAAGCTGGAGGAAAGGGGAGGGTTCACCATCATGAGTTCTAATATATGGTAATTGAAAAGTATAAAGTCACCATCTGGCCAGAACAAAGGAAGATTGTAACTGAAGTCATGTGTTCATGTTCCAAGAAGATTATTTTTGTATCATCTGAAATCAATTCATGCCTGTTCATAGACTCCATTTGTAGCTATGGAAAGGTATCTTTAAAAGGGATGCTCTACATAAAAATAATTATCTTTTATCCAGATGATCTCCAATTTTCTCAAATTTAAGCCAAAGAAAAATAACTTCATTTCAATAATGGAAATGTCCTTTTCCCTTAACTTGTTACATAGGGATGCAAACAACAGCACTTGTTAAGAATGGTCATTTCTCAACAATTATGAAAAAAATGAGGTGTGCTTGTTGTTCTCTGACACAACATATTGGCAAAATGTGGCACAATTCACATTTCATTGTAAACCATAGTTAATGATTTACAGTAAATACACAGTTGACTCCCCTTGGTAAAGCATTATGTCTGAACTGGGGATCGTGGTTCATGGCAAGCTAAGCTTCTCGGTGTGCCACAACACTTCCAGCTATATTGTGTTTGTTCAGCATGTCATTGGAAATATACCAACTATTGTGAATTCACAATAAATTAAGAGGATCCAAAACTTTTCTCCCCATGGACCACTTTAGTTTGGCTGGGGGTCTTGGCAAACAACTTAATGGTTCTTCTGTCTCTTGCAACAATTGTAGGAACCTGTGCTAGATGCTGTTATGATTTTTAATTGCATTTTTATTACTTCTTTTATTTCTTATGTTGTATTGTTTTGCATTACAGTTAGAATTCTATAGAATTAACATTGTAAAGGTTCTTCACAGGCAACAAACTACTGCAACTAAATGAAACTTAGTCTATAGACCACAGTTTGGAAAACCCTGCAATAAATGTCAAGGTTTTGAGGTGTTATCAAACTGTGCCACAACAAACTAGCATGGTTACCTCACTAGAATTAGCTATTTACAAAAGCAAGAGAGTTTGCTTTCTTTGGGGGCACCTACTCTCAGATCAAAGTAGTGTAAATTCTTACATTTACTGACAGAGATGATGGAATGATGGTCCAGTTTTGCAACAACCAGCTAGACTAATGGCCTATATTAGTCTCTTCCAACCTTATGAGATCCTGACTATCCTAACAGACATGTCCTCAAAAAGGGCAAAACCCCATTCTTGATTATGGCAAGAGAAACATTACCTCATTAACAGGAGGTTTTTAAGAAGAAGTTGAATGGCCATCTGTCATGGATGTCTTAGCTAAGATTCCTGTATTGCAGGGGGTTAGGCTAGATGACCCTCGGGTACCTTCCAACTCTGCAATTCTATTATTCTATATGTCACTTGCTCACCTAAAGCAAACAGTTTTCCCAATTGCAAGAGCCAGTTCATCAAGTTGCACCCACCTCTCTCAGGTTAACTCTGGACACACACGCATACATGAAAATTCTACATCATTGCACATATAGTACACTCATTTCACACAGAATGTGAATGAGAATTACATGGGTAGACTAAGTTGTCTGCCATTTAGCTTTACAGAGCCATTGGTCTTTTCAGCTTTGAGAAGCACATATTTGCAGCTAACCATTTTAAGTTTCTGGCTGGCAATTTTTATTGCCTGTATCTTATCATCCATGGACTTAAATGCTGAATTTCAATTTCTGAAATAACCAGGTTTAAATATCATCCAATTAGTTGTTTAAAATAGCACTTTAATTTTTTTAAGTTAATTTTTGAAAATGTGAACATTGCTTCAGGTACCTGCAACTCATAATGAGAGTTAATAATTCGAGAATGTAAACAAAACAGATTATGAAACAATGTAGCACAAGCCTTCCATTTTTAAGCTTTTTATTATTCCTGAATGCTTCCCAGAATTTCAGATATTTTTATTTATTATTCACAGTACAATTTCACGTAAGCAAAAGACAGGGCAATCCTCATTTGACTTTAGAAAACTAGCCAAATAAAAGGATGCAGCAAGCTTCTATGTTTACACAATGAAGTTGCATTTGTTTGGCACTGAAACAATGATCCTTCACTTCCTTTCAACACTGAAGTAAGCAAGCACCCATTGGACTACGTTTCTGCTACTGCCTAAGCGGAAAACCTTCAATAGCTTTGGCTTTCAACAGCTGGCAAGAGGAAATTCACATTGCACTCTGGTATTAAAAGTGCTTTGTAAATATATTTCCATGCCATACTGGAAAGGGACATCAACAGAGCACAGTACTATAAACCTGCAAAACTAAGCAATAGCTTTAGATCTCCTCAAAGTGTCCAAAATCTAGGCATATACTTCCACTGATGAATAACTAAGATAAGATTTTTTTTCCACAGGAGGCATTAGACTCGAGAAAAAGTGCCTATGCAAGTCAAATAGCTTATGAATAGACATGTCACTGTACCCAGGCTCTATCAAACAGGCATACAGTGCATCTCAAACTTTGGCTTCTCTTCCAAACTTACTCTAACCTTTGGCGCCTTCCCTCAGCTGATTGGCATGTTAGTGCACAGATTCTGTGAGCATGTGCATGTGAGCATGTCCACCACTTTGCGTAAGGACTCACAGATTGAGGCTGAGAGACTAAAAACTTTCAGCAGGAATTCCTTCCTTCCTCTCATCCCAACTCGTGCCAAGCTCAAGTACCACTCACCCAATGAGCTCTTCACTGGACTGCATACAAGAATGACTGCAGATTATTATCTTTACAGCAGCTCCTTCTCCACAGGTGCATGGAGTCCTTCAGTAAAAATCTACATATGCCCCATTTTAAAGCAAGCCAGTAAAGAAAAAGTTATAGCAAATTCCACTGAGTGGTGGCAAGTGAAACAAAACTGCATTTCCAATTAGTGGCCTTTCTCTCCCGCTCTTCTTTTTCTTAAAGAAGGAAAGCATGTTACTTCATCAACTTTTTACTCAACTACTGCCAAAGGATATTAAAACTATCAAAACAGTTATTTTTATTTTTGTTGATTTGTTCATTATTCAGCTGTCATTACACTTTTTAATATTATATTATCCGGTGTCTAGGTCCAGACAAGGAAAGGAACTCAATTAAAATAAAACCAGAGCAGCAAATTAAACAAAAAACTCTTCCATTCCAATTTTTGCTGTAAAATGGAAACCACTTGATTTCCACAGCCCTATTCACAATTATATTTAAGACCTCATAACTGTACATCCTAGACTAGTAATAATACAGAATACCAATAATTTTCATAATGAAAGTGTAAGAAAACAATCTACCTTGGTCATATACTTTAAACTGAGAACTCACACTGAACTTTAAACTGAGAACTCACACTGAAGGAGTTTCAATACTCTTTCTGTGGTTATTATACCTAAAAACACCACTTCAAAGGAAAGAGCTATCTATAGCCATGGGTGAGGTAAGAGTATTACTCAGATTGTTCCTTGTGACTAGTTTTTTAAAACTTTGTCTTTACTCATTTTTTCCTTTCCTACTTAAATGCTGAGTACTCAAAAATAAAGGATAAACTACAAAGAACTTTATGCCTTTCTGAACATAAGGATCAATTTAATCAGTACTTATATCCAAGTTCTCTCTAATTTACCTTTCCTTTTTCAGTACTCATAATTCAAGCAGGAAAAGGAAAAGGAGTTGGGACCAACTTTTTAAAACTTGTCAGAAAAGTAACACGAGTGACAATATGGCCTGAATTGGTCTGCAATAAAGAAGTGGACTGAGGCCCATTGTGATTGATCTGATTCAGTCCTGCTTATGCCATGGATACAGTAAATCCACAGATATATTTGCTTTGGCATCTCGTCTATAAAATGAGATGAGTTGCCTGAGGAATATTGCAATAATAATGAATTCTGTAAAAACACTTTTGCAAAGTTAGAGCATTCCACATCACAGACAGCAGTAATAATTACAGTGTTTTAGAGAGTGCTAGGCCTGTTGGTCTTTTGTTTTAGTTTCTGAAAGAATATTTAAGAACTCCAAGAATTAAACCACTTAAAAAAAACAGCTTTGTCTGGGTAACAGAAGCGTCCAAAAGCATGTCTAAACTAAACATTAAAATGCCATTCTAAAGCATATGCATAAACTGAGAAGCAAACATGGTCTCTTTCTTTAAGAATACCGGTAGATACACCACCTTTCATTTTCCCCTCATCATGTGTAGGTTGGAAATACTAGTTATAAATATACACGTGACCAAAACTAACATATGATGTAATCAAGGAAAGGAAAAAGGACGTATTAAAAACACCTGGTGGCCAATTTTTTACTGCTTGATCTTAGAACTAAAAACAGTAACAGAATGAAGTAGCTGTAGAATTTAAACATTTACAGTATGAAAACAGTACTGATTTTTTAAAATAAGTTTCCACACAGACTATGCTAACATCAACCAGCTGCTGCTCCCTTGAGATATCTTAGCACTTTTCCCCGCCCCAGAAAAGTATTTTTGAAATGTTTTCTTGCAGCCCAGAAAGCACATGTAGGCTGTAACTCAAAACACACTAGTAGGAAAGACCAATTGAACACTATGGAATTTGCTTCCCGGTAAACATGCATAGGACTTGGCTGTTAGGATACTATCGGTTGTAATGTCTGCATTACTTCAAGCAACTTTTCAGAATTACAAAACGGAACAGATACTACCAGAGGAACAATCAGTTAACACGCACTGTGTACAAAATGTGATGACACCTAGGAATGGAGTTGGGAAGCAGGTTTTTTCTTTCTTCACTGACACATATTACTGTCTTCAAACCCTGAACTTGGGGAAAAGTTAATCATGGAGGAACAAGAGTGTTTGTCTCCTAGAAGAGAGGAGCCTTTTAACACAGCGAGTCATTCATTTCACTGTTTACCACGGATTAATGAAAATATAGCCAGTGGAAAGAAAACTCTTTCCAGAGGCACTCAGAAGTTTGAAGGCTGCTCTTCCCCAGCCATTTGCTGAAACCACAGCGGAGAGTTGTGCTGGAGGCCCAAACGCACGTTTGCCCGTCTGCCTGGAATAGATTAAACTGTGCCAAGTGACTTCAACTGGGGGGGGGGGGTGCCCCTCAGTCGCCGCCCTCCGCCATGCCCCGCTCCTCAAGCCAGCACCGGACCCCGGCGCGGGCGGGCGGGCAGGCAAGCCAAGAGTCCCGCCAAAACGCCCCCCGGTTCCTCCTAACCCCCAGAGAAACGCGCCCCACTTGCGAGCCGTTCCCTCAGAAACTACACCCCCCACCCACCCGAGTTATTTGAAAACAAACAAAAAGCGGGCGGCGCTGGGGAAGGGAGGCTGCCGTGTGCAGGGCTCGCTTTCTGCTCACCTTGGTGGCCATGGCGGGGCTGCGTGTGCCACCCCCACCAGCAGGGAATGAGCTCCGGGGGGCTCCTCTGGGTCCCTCCTAGTGGGCCTCGGCGCTGGGGGAGGAGAGAAAGGAGGAGGAGGAGGAGGAGGAGGGTGGCGGCGGTGGCTGCCGCGGCTCCTGCGCCCTCAACCAGCCAACCAGCCCCCGGCCGCCGCCTCTTCCCCGGAGTTGGTCGGGCTCCCCCGGCAGATGGGAAGGCGAAGCAGCTCCCGAGCTCACGACAAAGCCGAGCCCCCTGCGCTTCCTTTCGCCTGCCTTTCTCTTTCCCTTCGCCTCTTCCTCGTTCGCTCGCCCATATCCAGGGGCGGAGTTTCACGGAGGGCGTCCCGAAACCCAGGCGAGGGAAGAGGGACGGGAAGGAGCCGCGGAGCAGCCCTTTCCGAAGGGAACCCGCCCACCGACCCACCCTTCGCCGCGCGCACGTGATGCCTCCCGAGGCCGCCGCTGCGGGCAACTTCTCCACAGAGAAGAGCCGTCAGCGCCCACTTTTTGGTCCCCGTCGTCCCCACATCCCGTCTCTGCCGACGTGGTTAGGACAAGCTCTAATACTCGTCGGCTAAACTTTTTCCGACAGTGTTAAGCCATAGCATCGAAGTGTCTGTACTGATCCCGTAGCAAGCAGTAGCAGCAGCAATAATAATAATGATTTCGAGCAGCAGCTAAGAAGCTGCGCAGTGTCCCCACCCCATGTCTCCCGTGACACCGGCAGGGTTAAGGGAAAACGCACAGCAGATCCTGAATTTGTCAATTGCATAGGAGGAGCCTAGAAGGTGGGGTGAGGGGACCTGTGGCCTATCAGATGCTGCTGGATCCCAGCTCCCATCATGCCTGACTTATTTGCTATGCTGGCTGGGGCTGATGGGAATTGTTGTGCAACATCTGGAAGGCTAAAAGATCCCCCATCATTGCTTCTAGATTACGATAAGAAACAACTGGAGATCTTTGTTTCATTGGGAGCACACATATGGGCCCCGATTTCTTCTTCAGCCTTGACTGCTGAGGAGTGCTGTAGTAATCCAGTGTAGGTGTGGGATAGGGGGGGATAGTTGTTTAAGGGTCAGCCGGCAGCCTTCACAGACTAGATTCCACCTGTATGTAACAATTCTCTGCTCCTTACAATGAACTAAACTCAATCCTAGACTGTTAGGTATTCCTAAAACCCCTGAAATAAGATGATCAACTGCTCATTGCTCCTTAATCTTAAATACAGTGACCTGAAGGGGCACTCTCTTTATTTCATTGCAGCTTTACGACATTCCCCCTGCCCCCACAAGAGTGCTTCAACTCTTCTGTTGTTGGAGGGTGAAAAAGTCATGACAACTGCAGATCCTAGCAGAATGTCGAAAGCAGGCAAAACTTTTAAAAAAGTTTGACTCTGCGAGAAACTGGTCTGACACAGGAAAAGAAACCACATTTCTCCCTCATCTCATGTAATTTCATATTTGTTCCTGTTATGTATTGGGTTTAACACATGTTATGTTACAAGGTGCGTTCTAATCAATTGTATAAAGCATTGGTAGACGAACGCACCTTGTAACATAAACATGTGTTAAATCCAATAGATAACAGTTCCTGAAAGTGAGATTTCTTCCCTGCTGAAATAAGGTACCGTAATTAGCAGATAAGCCTCAATTTCAGTCCTGCCACCTTTCTAGTCTCTTGCTACTAAAGCTGAGTTCCATAAAGATTTTATGATGGAAGGGTGGGGTGGAATCTACTTGGTGGGCAGGGACACATGCTGGAGGCACTTTTCTTTATGGTTCACAACATGAATTATTCTAGTCCAGGAGCACTGTGGCCTACTGAGATGATAACCAGCACATCATAGGATATGTGTAGTCTAAAGCAGAGAGTTCCAAAATGATTTTGAAGGCTACATTCTCCACCCAGCAAATAAATGAACGTGTCCTACTCGCTCCATTTTGTGGCAATGGCCTTGTTAAAAACTTTACTTCTTAAAAAATAAGTTGTGACAGAGATACTGTATATATCAGGATGTTCTGTGGTTCATATTTCAGGTTGAAGAGGAATGTTAAAAATGATTCACGGATTTATCAAAACTCCCAAAAATCTTAACTTCGTGCCACTGCCCATTTAATCCAGTGGAGGAATCTGATACTTGGTGCTTACAAACTCTACAGCCTCTGATGATTATAGAAGCAGAAGAGAGCAGAGTAAACACTGTCAGGTATGTTATATCTGATAGTCATCATCAGCATGGGATGAACACATAGTGCAGTGCATGATGATATCATCACATAATTACATCATTATATAATGACTTTTTAAAAATTCATCCAAAATCAGATAAGATTTTTAACACAAAGCAAAGAAAGAGCCTCAAGTGCCCCGAGCAAAGTGGTTTTAGAAAATATAAAATTAAATCAAAATTGGAAGTTCAGAATTGTTGAAAGCTGTATGGATACCAGAGAAGGTGTAGGGTCGCTACTCCCACCTTTTCTGACAGGGCTCCTGTCTTTAAGACCTATGTGAGAGGCTCCAAGTGAAGCATTTCTCATCAGCACATCTCCATGGTGGGGAAAGCTAAGAATAACTGATAATCAGTAATTTAAAGATGATGATTGTAACTTTTAATCACACAGACATAACGATCTGTTAAAATGAGTTTTGCAGTGCAAAATGTGGAGCAAAATTTGGTGTTACTAATTTTATCAAGGAACCTGAGAGTCATGCACTAACCATCTACCTCTGTCCAAGAGGGAATGTAAGCAGCAGCCATACCTGCAAAACCACTCCAGTTTAAGACAAAAATAGACAGGTACAGGTTTTTCACCATTTGTTGCTCTGAATGTTCTTTTTGTCTGATGTAATATGTAACTTACAGTGCAGTCTTGCTATACGTGTCTACTCAGAAGTAAGCCCTCAGTTAAATGGGACTTACTCCCACATGATGGTGTATGATGGCAGCCTTAAGCAATTGCATCACTACAGAAAACAGAACTTTAAAAATAGATACAATGAACTATGCAAAGCATAAACATTCAGATATAGCCATTTCATCCTTTTTAAGAAAAATAAATCATATTAATACTATGAAACTCTAAAGCATATTATAAAAGGATAAGATCCTGCTATCGTTGCAACCCTACCTTCAGGTACAGTCTTTGTTGTGAAATCAAGTTACAAATTTATTTATTTTTGTGAATAAAAATAACTGTGTATGAATTGTTACTAATAAGAACACTTCCCTTATTAGTAACAATACACTATTTTTAATCAGTGCTCTAATCACTCATGCATGTCACCCTATTTAAAACTCCCCCAGAAGGAAACATTAACGTCATGGTATTTCCTTTTAAGTACTGTATTTCATCTGAGTAAATTTAGCTTTTCAGATAGGGCAGCAGTAGTACAAAGCAGCCCCATCTTCCTCTTTCATAATTTCCCCCCATCATTAAGAAGGCATTTGTTGGCCTGATTACACTCCCTACAGCCTGCAAAGGATCTAAATACTGGTCTGCATTTTAATGAATTGCCTTTCTCGGTGCTTTTATGCAGATATAAAATGACAACAATTCTACAAAGGCATTTTTAATAAGCTGACAAACTTACACAATGAAATTTAGGTCTTAATTGTAGAGACTGGAGGCTGTTACATATTTCCAAAATAAGATGAGACAGTGTTTCATGTAATTTTGAAATATTTTATTTGCAGGACAATCTCACCTGTGCCCAACACAGGTTATTGTCAGTTTTTGTTATTGCCAGTGCTTTTTTTCTAAAAAAATGTTTAGGGGTACTCTCATTTTCCTACTCATATTGAAATAATGCCCCTCAATGAGGCCAAACTTAGATTCACAAAATGTTTAGGCGTATGCATACCCCCAGAAAAAAGCACTGGTTAGTGTTGTGTACATAAGGTTTTTTAAATAATAAAGTTAAGCAGAATCAGAATTATTACAGAAGTACCTTTTCTGAAAACAAATGTCCCTTGTATGTATGAAATAAACATATTCACATTAAATTTCCAGCAATAAAATAATTTTGTAAAACCTATTGAGTCTTTGTGGGACAATATATTCTTGATACAACATTTTATACTCAAGGATAACACAACCAATATGTTTGTATACACATTTCCAATAATGGAAGATGAAATTACGCACAATTAGAGTAACAAGTTCTGATACCCATGTGTTTTTGTTACACATCATCCTCTAAGATGGTATTCGACATAACCCCTCACATTATAGCTTCTTCTTGGTATCTCACTTGCAGTTTTTGTCCAGAAATTTTGAAAGCTTATAGTTATCTTCTGAGCTTCCAATCTGTTAAAAAATCCTTAATCTGTTACAGTGGTGCCCCGCAAGACGAATGCCTCGCAAGACGGAAAACCCGCTAGACGAAAGGGTTTTCCGTTTTGGAGGTGCTTCGCAAAACGAATTTCCTATGGGCTTGCTTCGCAAGACGAAAATGTCTTGCGAGTTCCTGCGGGGTTTTTTCCCCTCCCCCCTCCTTTTTCCCAAGCCGCTAAGCTGCTTATCATCTGATCCACTAAGCCGCTTAACAGCTGATCGCTAAGCCCCTTATCAGTTGATCCGCTAAGCCGCTTAACAGCTGATCCGCTAAGCCGTCTATCAGCTGATCCGCTAAGCCTGCTAAGCCGCTAATAGCGCTAATCCGCTAAGCCGCTAATGGGCTTGCTTCGCAAGACGAAAAAACCGCAAGACAAAGAGACTCGCGGAACGGATTCTTTTCGTCTTGCGAGGCACCACTGTATTAAAGTTTAATGCTAGCTCCTGGATAATTGAGGCCAAAGGCTAAATAGCTGGGAATAGAATTTTTACTTACAGATTCAATGGTTCAAAAATAGGAAAGTATAACCATATTAATGCAGATTGCTCTCAGATAACAATAATAAAGGATAAAACATACTTTTACTCCAAATTATACCATACCAAGGATGAGAATCAACAAACTGAATCTAAATCCAGATGTGACTGAGGCACTGTTTGTTGTTTAGTTCCGTAGACTTGATGGATGGGTAGTAGACTGATCTTGATAGGGGTACACTCCCTCTAACGGAGCAGGTATATAGCTTGTGGTTACTTTTGGATCCATTGCTGTTGCTTGAGGCTCAGATGGCCTTGGTGGTGCAGAATGCCTTCCATCAGCTTTGACTGATGGCCAGCTGCATCCCTATCTGGATGGGAATTGCCTAACTTCTGTTGTCTATGTTCTGGTAATCTCTAGGTTAGGTTACTGCAATGTATTATACATGGGCTGTCTCTAAAGACGTTATGGAAAACATCTGGTGCAAAATGTAGTGGGCCACTGTTGCTCACTTGGGCAATACAGTTTGAGCATATAACAACAGTCCTGGCCTAACTGCACTGGCTGTCAATCAGTTTCCAAGCCCAACTCAAAGTGCTGGTTTTGATCCATAAAGCCTTAAACGGCTCAGGACCACAATACCTCAAGGGCTGCCTCTCCCCATATAAACTGACGTGGACCCTGCGATTGTAATTTGATGCCCTTATTCATGTGCTCCTTCCATGAGAGGTCCAGTGGGTGACAACACCAGAACGGACCTTTTCTGCAATGCCTCCCCATTTGTGGAATGCTCTTCCCAGGGAGGCTTGCTGGACGCCTTTGTTAGATATCTTTAGGCACCAGGCAAAAGCATTCCGCTTCTCCCGGGCCTTGGGGTAATTAAACAATCTATGGTCTTTTAAACTGGGGGTGTTTTGTTTTGTTTGTTATTATGTTGTGTATTTTTGTGTTTTTATATTGTGATCCTTGGATGAAGGGCACATAGAAATTTAACAAACAAACAAACAAACAAACAATGCCCTGACATTCTCTTTATGAAACAGTTTTATTAATCAACCACTCTGAGCAGCCTTAGAGCAAATTTTTTAAGATTGGATATTGCTAAACCTGGTTCAACTAGCTTCTAGGTTTTTGTTGCTGTCAAGCTTTAGCTCTTCTTTCATTCCCAAATAAAAGCTCCAGGTTTGGGGGCAGCCCTTAGCAAATGATTGCTTGTGGGCTCACCTTATCTGCCAGACAGAAGGAGACAGTTATGTCAGTGGTCACTGTGCATTATGGTGTTGTGAACAATGATGGACTTGCTCAACAGCAAAGCTGACAGGATGATATTGTGCCACTCCTATTCTTTCAACCTAAACTACCTCAAAGGAAATTGTGAGGGGGGAGATGACATAACCTGATGTTTGCCACTTTGAACTATTCAAAGAAAAGGTAGAACCCAACAGCATTGCTTTTTCATACTAATTTTGTTTCCAAGAACACTAGTCACCACTAAATTGTCTAAATGATTATTTGTAGTGATGTAGCAAATAAGTTCTCATTGACAATGTTTTCTTATGGAGAAAAATGGCTGTAACAATCCCTCCAAAGAATGATTTGAAGCCTCTTATATTATAAATGTAGAATATGCTCTTGAGTTTCAAGTAGTAATTGTATCAAATGTAATACCCAAGAGCTTTAATCCTGGGCACAGTTAGACTGTTAAAACCCTTTTGTAGTTGGAGGGATAAAAGTAGCTGAACTGTGCATGGGATTGCAGCCAAAAAGAGCTGCCAAAACAGATCGTTCTCTCCACAACTTGCAACACACAGTTTACTGGATAACATTCAGCTGCTTGAGTGCACCTAAGAAAGTTGACACCATCATACCATCCACTTTACAACTTGTCAGATTTAAATGGCACATGTACAATCTGTCTAGTCTTCCACCTTAAAATGCACTTGCAAATTTTACTCCCAACTCATCCCAGCTGTTATTGATGGTCTTATTCTGCAAACCTTACAATCATTCTGCCATTCTTACAATATAGCTTCTCAGACCCACAAATGTGGAAAATGGGGGTGAAGGAGTAGGCTCAAATCTGCCAGCCATACTCATTGACCTAGAATAGTTGCATTCAAATGTTTTTTTGATGGGCTGAAATTATTGAATGTGCCCTTCAAATAAATTTAATATTGCTGATGGTTTTAATATTTCTTGTAACTGCTTAAAGGATTTTTTACAGTCAAGTGGTATATAAATTTTGTTCAATAAATAAAATAACAAAACCATTCTCAAAGGTACTGTCTTACATATTCCAGGGCTGATCAAGAACATTCAGTAGAAGTATTGTTACTGGATATTGATTGAAACTAAATTTTGGTCTTTACATGAAATGTAAATTGGTAGTGGGAAAGAAAAGTGTGTTTGCTTTAATGCTGATCAATTATTGCTCAGTAGGCAGCAAAACAAAGTGGGTGTCCTTACTTGCTGCAATAGAATGTTAGGCTTGAAGGTTCAATGTCAAACAGCTCAATCTTATACATAGTTATTCAGAAATAAGTCCTACTGTGCTCAGTGAAGCTTATTCTAGTATATACATGCATAGGCTTGCTGCCAAAACCTATATAAAGCTAGGCAATAACTTTTCACAATGATAACACTTCTCAATATACTTTTAGAACATTATTTTGTGGATAATCAATTCTAAGATGTTACATTTTGATTAGGACATCATATTTTATAGGGCCAGGCCTAGGTATTAATGACTTAAAAGAATGTTGTTGGGACGATAAAATTACCGGTAATATGCATTGTAAATCTCTCTGAACACCTTGATTGTTTTCAGGACTGGCTCAAGACATTTTGCTGCCTGAGGCAAAGGGCATCATGATACCCCACCCTATTCCATTCACAGAAGTGAAGAGAGAGACAGTTGATTGACATACATAACTCCAAGAGGTGCTGGAACTCACCATGAACGCCTCCCTTGTTCTCATATAATCGCAATGGTGCTTACCTGAGAGGTGCTGGAACTGAGTTCCAGTGAGTTCCGCCTGAAAAAGCCCTGCATAGCTCCATACATATAGAAGGATGTGTACACAAACACATGCACACACACACACACACACACACACACACAAACTCCTTGTTTGAAAAGCATTTCAGATATAGTATAGCATATATACTTGTATGTTGTATCATTTTAATGTTGTTAGCCGCTCTGAGCCCGGCTTCGGCTGGGGAGGGCGGGATATAAATAAAATTTTATTATTATTTATTATTATATAGTTACCACAAATATGTTCGTTTCCCAGGTTTGAAAGCATAATCTAAGATAACAAACAGAATAATGATTATGGCAAAAAAATCTGGACAATGTACTTTCATACACACAGTGTGCACTAATTGCCAAGAAACACAACTTTTATTAATGTAATTGTGGTTTATTATTTATGCCAAAATACACAATATCACTTGCAGAGTACTCTTCCAAATGTTGAGATGTCTGTGGACAAGTAGCTTGATGCAAGATTGTTAGACTATAGGTAAAGGTAAAGGGACCCCTGACCGTTAGGTCCAGTCACAAATGACTCTGGGGTTGCGGTGCTCATCTCGCTTTACTGGCCGAGGGAGCCAACATACAGCTTCCGGGTCATGTGGCCAGCATGACTAAGCCGCTTCTGGCAAACCAGAGCAGCGCATGAAAACGCCGTTTACCTTCCCTCTGGAGCAGTACCTATTTATCTACTTGCACTTGATGTGCTTTCGAACTGCTAGGTGGGCAGGAGCTGGGACCGAACGGGAGCTCACCCCGTCGTGGGGATTCGAACCGCCGACATTCTGATTGGCAAGCCCAAGGCTCACTGGTACAACCCATTTAATACACAATTTCAGATACAGTACTTTTTAAAATAATGATGCTAGTTATTTTATAAATTTTGGAATTTTTACATTGCAACACGGCCTCCGTTTTGTATGAAGGTCATGGAAAGGACAAAAATTCAGGAAGATACTTTTTCAGGCACCGGAAAGGAAATTCACTTGTCATAGTCCCCAACAAGATGGATAGTATCCTGCATTTGTTTATTCCTTTATCCTAGCAAATAAGTTTTTTCCCCCTTTTCCCATTTCCACAGGCTTGGCTAAAAATCTTGGAATCTTCCTCAAATTCTTACCTTTCTGTGCTGTTAAGATTGTAGCAGACACACATTAATTTTCCTTCTGTGCAGAACCTTAGTATATCCAATAGGCACTTTATGAATATTTAATTCTGATGTGCTTAAAACTGCAATCAAATTTCACTTTTTTCATGATATTTTTAGACCACTTTTCAGCATATGCTTTTAAAGCAGTTTAAAACATAAAACAAAACAAAAATACCATAATCATTAAAAAGCATTACTCTGGAGCAGCCGCACTGAATGTAATAATGGCACTACTCCAAAACTAAATGATTTGAGAATTGTAGCTTTATTGCCTAAGGGGTAACAGGAAAAAACTGATCAGTCTTCTTTTTTGATTAAGAGAACAGTACTCCAAGAATATCTGTCTTGCAAGTCACAAATAAGCAGGTGGCTAAGTAACTGAAACTTCTTATGGTACAAATTTTTCTATGTGGCTTTAACTGCAGAGGATAATAGAAAACTGAGTAGGTTAAATTAATTTCAGATAACACATTTCTCAGAAATGTTGAAGAAGAAAATTTCAGTGTTCTTAAGCAAAACTATTTTACATCCTGAAACTATATTAATTTTGAATAACATAAAAACATTTTAAATTTGAAAAGCTACATTAAGGATTATTGGTCCCAGAATGTTGGTGGGAATTGACATTTGATGTTTGTTTGGAGATAATAGATCACCAAAGTCAACAATTTCTAACAGAAAATGTTATCGTGCACTAAACTTTAGCCTGGATTAAACAGAAAGCAAAATTAGTAACGATTGTGGAGTTGCAGAGCTTCCTCACTGAAATCAAAGGGACTTTGACATGCTTAACTTGGTCGAGATCATGCTAACTTCTTGGAGTAAATATGTGTGTGGCTGGCATTTAGCAACTATTGTTTGCACTACATCTGCAGACAGTGTTGTCTGGCAAAACTCAGGTCATGACTCTAAGACCACTTTGTGTAAGCCTTCAACTAGTTAGGATTTTTGTTTTTGTTTTTAAGGGACTCAGGCTCTGAACTGTTTAGAACAGGGGTAGGCAACCTAAGGCCCAGGGGCTGGATCTGGCCCAGTCGCCTTCTAAATCCGGCCTGTGGGTGGTTAGGGAATTAGCGTGTTTTTACATGAGTAGAATGTGTCCTTTTATTTAAAATGCATCTCTGGGTTATTTGTGGGGCCTGCCTGGTGTTTTTACATGAGTGGAATGTGTGCTTTTATTTAAAATGCTTCTCTGGGTTATTTGTGGGGCATAGGAATTCGTTCATTCCCCCCCCCCCAAAAAAAAAAAGTAGTCCGGCCCACCACATGGTCTGAGGGACAGCCCACGGCTGAAAAAGGTTGCTGACCCCTGGTTTAGAAGCTACAGAGCAATATGCCACTTAATCTGGATGTCTGATAATGTTTACTAGGGAAGCACCATAGCCCAGTGGTAAAAGCATCCGTCTTCCAGGCAGAAAGTCTCAGACGGCTCTCTAGGTATCACCATCTCTAAGTAGGACTGGAAATATCACCTGTCTGAAATCCTGGAGGAGAGAACCATGTATGCCCTCGTGAGTTCTTTGGAGGAAATGTAATAATTAAACATATGGTTACAAATGAGTCTGTTTCTCCCCAATGCATGTACTCAGGTATGTTAGAATATGCACATATTGTTCCTGAAGGACACTGTGTCACTGGTGTACCTTAAGCACAATTGTTGAAAACAGCATGGGGCTACTGTCAGTCAGAAGCACTATTGTTGCTTCATGCGTCCCACTGACGCATTCAGAAGAGATTCTGGCTTTGAGCCCTGCTGGCATTGTGATTGTCTACAACATCAGCAGTTTGGAGCAACGTGGAGTAGTGTTGTCAAGTAATACATTGCTCTAGTTCATGGTGGACAACCTGCAACCTGGGAGATGCATGCAGCTCCCAATCTCATTTTATGTAGCCCAACACCTCCTGAAGCCACCGGTTCTTCCCTCCCATCAGACTTCTTCCCTTATTATTTCTTTTAAAGTGCCCCCCTTACTTGTGTGGTTGCAGAACAATTGAAAGGGGTAGGATTAAATCTGATAAAAAATAACTTTATTTTCAAAAACTTCGTTCTTAGCTGTATGTCTTTGAGAAAGAAGTCAGCCGACTGAGCACAAATTGTCAGGCGTCTACCATATATGTATGTGAGTGTCCTTATATATGTGTGTACTGGTTCATATAGGTGTTGAAAAGTCCTCTGTATACTTATTTGGGAGTTACCCCATCAAACCTCATACGACTTACTTCTGAGTACTGTAACGGAAAAGTTTGTTTTCTTTTTATTCTTTTCCTGCCAGCAAATGGTTAATGAACGGCAGCTTCTGATTGGCTGAGGTTCCAGGAGTGGGGAGTTGAAAAGGAGAGGATTTGAAGAGACAGTTGGGTTAGTTGAGGGAGTAGGTTGGGAGGATAGGTAGGAAGATAGGGAGTGAGAGAGTTGGTTCTGGGTAGAAACATCCACTCTGAGGAAAATAGCACAAGCTAGAGAAAGGAGTCCCTGAGCTTAGTGTGAAGGACAGTGTGTGGTGTCCTGTTAGAGTAATTAGGCCAGGAATTAACTGGGAGGCTGAGGCTGAGACAGGAGAAGTAGAAGCTGTAAAGAGACAGTCTCCTTAGGTCTCATTCCAGCCAGGAGGGGAGAGATTCTTCTAGAAAGAGAAGACTTCCAAACCAGTGAAACTTTGAGTCTGTTACTTTGAGTACCTCAGGAGTAGGGTTGTCTATGCGGTCAATGCCCGACCTGAAGAATTTGGAGCAAATGATTCAGCAGAGGAAACACAGCCCAGAATAACTAAGGAGATAGTACAAGAATACTTGGCTAGTCTAGACGTATTCAAGTCTCCAGGGCCAGATGAACTGCATCCAAGAGTATTAAAAGAACTGGCAGATGTGATCTCAGAAGCACTGGCAGTCATCTTTGAGAATTCCTGGAGAACAGGCGAAGTCCCGGCAGACTGGAGGAGGGCAAATGTTGTCCCTATTTTCAAAAAGGGGAAAGAGGACCCAAAAATTACCGCCCAGTCAGTCTGACATCAATACCAGGGAAGATTCTGGAGCAGATCATTAAGCAAACAGTCTGTGAGCACCTAGAAAGGAATGCTGTGATCACCAATAGTCAGCATGGATTTCTGAAAAATAAGTCGTCAGACTAACCTGATCTCGTTTTTTGACAGAATTACAAGCCTGGTAGATGAAGGGAATGCAGTGGATGTAGCCTACCTTGATTTCAGCAAGGCATTTGACAAGGTGCCCCATGATATTCTTGTAAAGAAGCTGGTAAAATGCGGTCTTGACTATGCTACCACTCAGTGGATTTGTAACTGGCTGACTGACCGAACCCAAAGGGTGCTCATCAATGGTTCCTCTTCATCCTGGAGAAGAGTGACTAGTGGGGTGCCACAGCGTTCTGTCTTGGGCCCGGTCTTATTCAACATTATTATTCCATCAACGTCTTGGATGATGGACTCAAGGGCATCCTGATCAAATTTGCAGATGACACCAAACTGGGAGGGGTGGCTAACACCCCAGAGGACAGGATCACACTTCAAAACGACCTTGACAGATTAGAGAACTGGGCCAAAACAAACAAGATGAATTTTAACAGGGAGAAATGTAAAGTATTGCACTTGGGCAAAAAAAATGAGAGGCACAAATACAAGATGGGTGACACCTGGCTTGAGAGCAGTACATGTGAAAAGGATCTAGGAGTCTTGGTTGACCACAAACTTGACATGAGCCAACAGTGTGACGCGGCAGCTAAAAAAGCCAATGTAATTCTGGGCTGCATCAATAGGAGTATAGCATCTAGATCAAGGGAAGTAATAGTGCCACTGTATTCTGCTCTGGTCAGACCTCACCTGGAGTAATGTGTCCAGTTCTGGGCACCACAGTTCAGGAAGGACACTGACAAACTGGAACGTGTCCAGAGGAGGGCAACCAAAATGGTCAAAGGCCTGGAAATGATGCCTTATGAGGAACGGCTAAGAGAGCTGGCCATGTTTAGCCTGGAGAAGAGGAGGTTAAGGGGTGATATGATAGCCATGTTCAAATATATAAAAGGATGTCACATAGAGGAGGGAGAAAAGTTGTTTTCTGCTGCTCCAGAGAAACGGACACGGAGCAATGGATCCAAACTACAAGAAAGAAGATTCCACCTAAATATTAGGAAGAACTTCCTGACAGTAAGAGCTGTTTGACAGTGGAATTTGCTGCCACGGAGTGTGGTGGAGTCTCCTTCTTTGGAGGTCTTTAAGCAGAGGCTTGACAACCATATGTCAGGAGTGCTCTGATGGTGTTTCCTGCTTGGCAGGGGGTTGGACTCGATGGCCCTTGTGGTCTCTTCCAACTCTATGATTCTATGATTCTATGTGTAACTGACAGAAAATACCACCTTGTTTAAGAACCAAAGTATTAAGTTAAGAACCAAAGTATTAAGCGGTAACAGCTATGCAACAACTGAGAAAGCACTGAAGTGAAATAACATTATAATCTGAAGTATCCTTTATTTTACCCACTCGTGTCATAAACTTCCGTTGTTAAATAAAATATTTATTGTTTATTTGAACAAATGCTGCCTGAGACTCCAAATTATTAAATTTTACCTCACATAAGTCCCCCACAAGATAATCTGAGGTAGTTTGTGGGAATTCACGGAACTGGTGTTCTGTGAGGTAGGTGCACTATTTTTTAGTGAGGGCCGGCCCAACAGCGCTGGGGAGAAAAGGGCCATTGAGCCATCCCATATTAAACCTACAAAGACGATTGAATTCTAATCTGTGGTAGCCACAGTGAAAACTAAAGTGGGTGGTATTTATTCTGGATTAGTTAATTCAGAACACTTCTGTCCCTGGGCCTGCTCATCATCAGCTCTGGCTCCATTCACCAGCATATGACCCTGACATATTTCCCTCAGGAGAAAGCAGACTCTGACATTAAAATGTCACCCATTCGTGTTAAAGTGTAAAGAAGAAACATTTTCCCTGCTACAATTTCTCCTACTTAAAACCAAAGTAGCAATGCACTTACCTGGAAATATAGCCTTCCAGAGAGTACATTTCTCTGTTAAAAAAAAAACAAAACCAGAAGCAAATGCCAAGCTTAACTGGGGCTAATATTTACCATCTTTTTGCAAAATACATGAACTCTAGTGTCCTTTGCACTGGCACCAATTCAGGACTCTAATTTGCTTACTGGGAATTGATTTGTTTCATAAGTAGTTCATGCACTCATTTTTAGATTTTTTTAAATATGAAGGAGGTATATCAAATATTAAAATAAAAACTATATTAATAAGTGTGGGGGTGTGGGGTGTTAAATAAGATAAGCAGAAAAACAACCATCTTTCATTTTCTTCCCCAAGGGAGTATTGCAGTGGCTTGCATTAATATTTAACATTGAGGTTTATTGTAGTGTACAAATATGCAGCAGCCATTATACTACCTTGTGACTACACCACAAGTTTATTTAACCATGGTTTGTTGAAGAAGCCAGGATCCCTCTCACAGATTATCACACTAAGCACAGTTTGTCTCAACCCCTGACACTTTCATGAGACTATTAGTCCCCCATAAAATCAATAAATCTTTTTAAAGCAGAGGTTGGATGGCCATCCTGTCATGGATGTTTTAGCTGAGATTCCTGCATTGCAGGGGGTTTGATTAGATGAGCTTCAGGATCCCTTCCAACTCTGCAATTATATGATTCTATAAGTCTACAATTATTGTAATTTTCTTAGACATGTTCCTCCTGTCCCTGTTTTGTTATTTATTATTATATATTGATATGAATATATATCCTGTTCTTCCTCTCAAAGGAACCAAGGGAGGCAAACAGAACCACAGAACCTTTATCCGTTTATCTGTAGGATCAGGGTGCCAGAAAGGAATAATTTGGCATAATCTTGCTTTTGCAGGACCCAGACCTCAATGGGGGGGGGGAATGACTGTGAGTTGGATTGGGGGGGGGCTTGTCTTGCTCATGCATATTCAAATCTAAGTGAAATTATTGGGCTCTACTTCTAAGTAAATGTGGGGATGTAAAACTGAAATTGTGCGCAACTGGGCAGGGTTGCACCCACAGCTTCTGCAGAGTGCTCCCTCCCCCCAGTGTTCTTGAACCTTCACCAGCTCCTGTGCCTTGTGATCTATTTTGTGCCAGCTCACTCTTCTGCAATTATGCCCACATGGGGGTACAATTCAAGGACATTTCTGCTAATAACTGCAGCTGCAGTTTTTTATATCATTTGAGTTTCAACCCTGAAGGTCAGACAGGCTCCAAAAGTGACAGGATTTGTCTAACTTCCTCCTACTTGCCAAGCTCTCTCTCTCTCTTCTTGCTTAATACTGCTGCCAAAATAATAAAACATATCTAGACTTTGATCTGGAACCCATGTCATTATAGGACATTCCAGCTATCACACAAATCCTTTGATTTTTGTTTCCGCAATACTTTTTCTGCCCCTGGGCTTAGTTTTCATGCCTAGCAACCAAAGTTATACATGATAAGGTCCTAAGTATTTCCATGACTATATCTGCTGGAAGGCTCCATCCTTCTTAAAGCAGCAATGACCCGACTTCTTCGTTTTAACTAGAGGGCACATGGGTGCTCACAGCAAACCATTACCGTTCAACTTTCATTTCAGACTAATGGTCCAGCACTGTTTTGACAGAAGCATGGAACTTCACAACAGTTATGTAAGGTCAGACTAAAGGTGACTTTCCACGATACTGGTCAGATTACCCCTGTCTCCAAAACGTCCGTTAGTGTTTGGTTGCAGTTCCTGGGAAAAGCTAAATCTAGCTTCCAGTAGTTTGGCCAGAATGCCTGAAATATGTATGCATGAACTACCATTACTATGGTGAATAAACTCCATTTAACAAGTATAAATCACAAAATCATAGAGTTGGAAGGGACCAGGAGAGTCATCTAGTCCAACCCCCTGCAATCCAGGACTCTTTTTGCCCAGCGTGTGGCTCCAACCAATAACCCTGATTAAGAGTCTTGTGCGCTACCCACTGAGCTATCAACTTGGGTAATATGTACAATATGTACAAATTATAATATGTACAAATTATTTAAATAACAATTCATTTAAATTTATTTAAATTATACTACCTATCATATTACCAGGGACGCGGGTGGCACTGTGGGTAAAACCTCAGTGCCTAGGACTTGCCGATCGCATGGTCGGCGGTTCGAATCCCCGCGGCGGGGTGAGCTCCCGTCTTTCGGTCCCAGCTCCTGCCCACCTAGCAGTTCGAAAGCACCCCTAAGTGCAAGTAGATAAATAGGTATCGCTTTATAGCGGGAAGGTAAACGGCGTTTCCGTGTGCTGCGCTGGTGCTGGCTCGCCAGAGCAGCTTCGTCACGCTGGCCATGTGACCCGGAAGTGTCTCCAGACAGCGCTGGCCCCCGGCCTCTTAAGCGAGATGGGCGCACAACCGCAGAGTCGGACACGACTGGCCCGTACAGGCAGGGGTACCTTTACCTTTACTTTACCTATCATATTAAAACATAGAAAACAGCAACAGCATATGTAATAGCATTTATGTATCACAGCCAACCACAATAGGAAACCTGCTGAAATATGTAAGTTAAACCACCCTTCTAAAGGCAAGCAGCTAGCAGATTTGAAGGAAACCAGCCTTTAAAAAGGCCTCTGGGCAGGACTTGAAGAATGGAGAGCAATTTACTAGGAATTTCAGCTTGGCATGCTAAAGCCATGGGGGGGGGGAGGGACAGCCAAAGACTATATTTGGTGTGATTAAGAAAGGGAGGGGAAATGAAAAGATAAACTTGGGATTTATAAGTCAGTTATTTTCTCAACTTGAGATTTATAAGTCAGTTATTTTCTTATTATAGTTTTGCAGGTAGACCCTCCTGAACTGGAATCAATCATTTGAACTTAAAAACTACGTACATTCATTTTTCTTTTATTGCAGGTAATGCTGCTACAAAAACAGCTGCCCCTCCCAGGGGGCAAAATGTCATACTGTCTTATGTTTACTTCTCATAACTCGTTCCTACCCATGCCTTAAAATGACAAATGTGCTGAACTGACACTCAATCATTGATTTGAGCATAACAGCCCCACTCAGCCAAGAACAAGGACACTTGCATTTTACCCTGAGATAGTCGCTGGAAACAAAAGATTCACCAGAGTAGTATTGTTTGGTATCTGTCCGTCTCAAGAGACAATTGAGTGTGCCTCTGGGGATGAAGTCAAGCTGTTGTGTTAGCACCAAAATGACCTCTCGGGGTGCAAGCCTGGGCAGTGTGTATGGAGATCCTGGGCTGCCCAGATGACAAGACCCTCTGTTTGCTTCGCTGATGTGGTCAAAAGGAAAGCAGAGCAATATGTTTGGCACCAGCTTGGCTGCAGGAGTTGCTGGAAGGAGGCGTACAAGGCACCATCCAGCCATCTTAGGGACTCCGTGTAGTGTTTCTTCTCCTGAAGATATCCTGCAAGGCTTTAGGAGTGGAGTTTTCCTTCTCCTAGATTGGCTGCTTTCCCAAGCTGATGAGCCCCATCTGCCCCTCACTTCCTTTTACAACATGGGCAGAAATGCCTTATTGACTGCTTGACCCACTATTAGTATCATCTGCTCAATATGTTGTCTTTGCATGGAGAAGTCCCTAACTCACCAAGGGTTTGAGACCCATTGGGTACCCTCACCTGGTTTAGCCAGCCAGTCAAAACCACTTCCCAGGGTGTGGCTGCTGTCGCATGCTGACAGCTTCTAGGAGCTACAGGTGACAGCTGAGTGCAGAGTAGGGTCAAAGGTGGACAAATTACATGGGAAGGAGCACAATGTGTCCCCCACCAGAGGTACTACCCCTCCCCTAACACCCCATACACCCCAAAGCAGGATAGGTGACAAAGCTCAAACTTTCCTTCTGTCATTGTTTTTGCCAAGTTGTTTTGTTTGTAGTTGTTTTCCTCGTTCAGTGCTGGCTACCAAATTAACTAAACACAGCAGCTGTGAAGCAAACAGAATTATAGCTGACACACTAATAATGATACTCAGCAAGTTGTGCCCTGTTCTGGTGTTTTAAAAAACCCTATGTATACTCATCCTACTGTTAAATGTACTCTGAATTATACAATGTATAGCCCAACTTAATTCTCTCCAGGACCTATGCTACTGAATCATTTATTTGGCTGAATCATCTGTGTAAACCACTTACAAAACAGTTAGCTGTTCACAATAAGTTTTCAGCATATTTTAAAATCATCCTAAGAACTGTCTCTGAAGCGCAGAGATGTACAATTTTTCAGACATGCATTTTATATAATTAGACTTCCACACATAATATATATTATTTACAATGCAATCCCATTCTTAAATTATGCTAGCTAGGTGAGAATAGGATTCAATCACGCATGTCAACATAATTTCAATTTATGACAGATGCTACTAGGCTTTCATTACCTTAAATGAGCATTGTGCTCTGCCATTGTAACTAAAGCTGTGTAAAGCAGGTCAGGGGAACAGCCGGCTTAGGCAATGCAAAGAATGGAAACGACAACATGCCACTCCTGTATCTGCAAAACCACAAGTAGAATAATGCACAAGTAGGGGTTAGGTGATGGAAACTTTGGTGAGCAGAGGACTTTGCACAAACAACAAATACCGGGTAGCCCAGGGGATTTTTTAAAAAATAAATCAATTAAGGTTTAGATCAGGGTTTCCCAAACTTGGGTCTCCATCTGTTGTTGGACTACAACTCCCATCATCCCTAGCTAGCAGGACCAGTGGTCATGGATGATGCAAATTGTAGTTCAAAAACCGCTGGAGACCCAAGTTTGGGAACCCCTGATTTAAATAAATTATTGTATTGTGAGACCTTCTTACAGTGGTCTCAGTGTTCCAGACACCTACCAGGAAATTTAAAACTTGCTATTTTACCTGGGGCTGTAAGGAAAATGCACCCCCAGTTAGGCTAGGGAAGGGGCTCACTGGGATGAGACTACGACTCAGAGCTGGACTCCTGAGCCTCTTCCGTTCTCCCCCCTTGAAGAAAATAGCAATTGCCACAAAGTGTCTACCATCTGTTTGAAACGCTGGAGAGCCGCTCCATGGTTGGGATAGGGACAGCACACATGGCCCCACACCATGCGCTGTTTGAATGCACTGAAGTTATGGCCAGAGCCATAACTGGGGGTAGGGAGGACTGGCCAGGTTCTCCCCCCCCCCCGGATGAAGCTTCCAGAGGGGTGCCATTGAGGCTCCTAGCCTGTGTGTTGTGTACACAAATATGCATGGGGGAGGGTGCCAAACTTGGTCTTTGACCCAAGTGGAATAAAGCCTAGTTTCACTCCTGTTTTTAGCAGAATGTGAGGGTTGATTGAAACCGCCGGCTGAGCTGTAGCCCTTTGATGCCACTACCAGCAACTCCCTGCATGGTGAGTAAAGATGGCTGAGAATCTGATAAGTTTGCGGGTGAGGGGAGCTGGTCTCCGCCCCAGCTGAGGGAAAAGGACAAGAGGAGGTGTTGAAGGAAATTGGAGGGTTTTTTTAAATAAAAAAAGTAAACTGATATGGACATAATTGGAAAGATGAGAGAAAATTGCAGTTTGGGAGAGGATAAGATGCAAGTTAAATGTGAAAGGAAAAGAGGAATAGAATTTAAAAGAATATGAACAACAGTTTGTGACACATGAGGCAAGGGAAGTAGAAAAAGCCTCTCTACGTAGAGCTTCTGGATCAGCAAATTCTTCCTAAAATGGGGAGCTGAGTCAGACTACCTCCACAGCTAATGTCCGTATTTAACAGTATTTAACTTCCCTGTTCTACAGAAATTCTACAGAATTTCTGCCTGATGCATCCATACAACATACTGTGGAGCTGGGAGGCCAGGGTTCAAATCCTCACTCAGCCATGAAATTCACTGGGTGACCTTGGACAAGTCACTACCTCACTGTGAGCTCATGGATGAGGTAATAGTGATAACATTAAAATGCAAAAGAAACAACAAAAAAGAAACCCCTCAGCTTTTACTATGTGGGTGAATCACATTCCACCATAACAGCCCGAAACTGGGGAAGAAGGGCGTCTCTTACCACGACTTTACTTCTTGAAGGTTCAGTTCTACATAGGTTCTTCAGGAATAAACAGCTCAGCTGGGCTGAACAGATGTAAGAGGTTTATAGACAAAACTAGTAAGTCCAGGGCTGGCCGGTGCAATGCTCATGGGCACAAGTATGACCTCATAAGTTATCCAAAAAAAGATCTCTGTAAATAGCCCCTCAAAATTCCACAATATACATTTGCTCTTTCTGCCATGTTCCTGTTTGCACGGGTTTGGCCTATACTTGAACACATTCCCTTAAACATGGTCACATTTCATTGGATGCCAGGATTGGATGCCCACCCTTTCTTCCATTCTTAACAGAGGAGAGGTGTAAATATCTTCTCTCTGTGAGTGTGATAGTGGTTGATATAGGGTTCTTTTCCCCATTGAAGAGGGGGACACCTGCCATTTTGTGGTCCTGTCGTCATCGTCCCCCGCCGCTCTTTTAATTGTGGCAGCCATTTTCTGTTATGTCAATATGTTGTGCCACCCACAATAGCCATTTTGTGTTATGCCACACTCCCACAGCAGCCATTTTATGTTATGCTATACCCCATGACACCTGTGGAACTTTCCCAGAATTCCAAATGTACCTTCTGGCCCAAAATGTTGGCAACCGCTGAGGTAGACTAAGACGCTCAAAGAACTCCAGACCAATTGAAATACAGTCTGGTATTATGACATTATTAAGATGTGCTTTAAAATGTTTTATCTATGGCAGGGGGTAAGACAACCTGATCCCTTACAACTCTGATCATTCTTTGATGATAATATTGATTGCCAGTTTGGTACTTGTGTGGAATAGCAGCTTCAGTTATGTGCCTAGTCCAGTGAACAGACATATCTGTGACGTGGATCCACTCCTTTGCCACTTTCCATCATCCAGTTCCAAAGTAGTGGTGAAGCCTGAACCAATTACGGCAAAAGATACCATACTATATCCATATTGTTTAAATGACATGTCTGTTAATGGTGTAGCCATTAACAGCTGTAATTTCCTGTCATTCTGGAGTTTGAGTGAACATGGAAAGCCCTTTACCTACTATGTTAAACTGAAAGGGTTGTTGCTGTTGTTAATTGAATTAGGTCATTAGTCCAGGGAGCAAGAGGTCTGAGTTCTAATATCACATAATATGATTCACAAAGGAGTCAGGCTACTGCATTTCCTCCTGTTTCTAAACTAAATTATCTAAACGGACATAGAGAGTATAGGAATAACATTACCATGGACTTAATATGACATACAACCTCCTTCACTAATGGTCTGATAGCAAGCAGTCCAAAGGAACACACTCTGTTTTTGTTTTGTCTTTATTGTAAGGTTTCAGTACATTCTGACAAGGGGTTTGGGACAATCCATGATCAACGTTTCTCATTTCCTTCATTTGCCCACCAGGAAACCACTAGATGTGTATTTGCAATATCAGGATTTAAGTCATAATCCACCAGTCATTAACAGCTGTATAGCCTTTATTCATTCAGTGGGGCCATCATTAAATGACAAATAATTATTTTCTGAGTCAGTTGCTGCCATGGGATCTTAAAAATCATTTCTTTTTCATCTGAAATATGGGATTTACTTGAATACAGTAACTAGCACATATCAAGTCAGCAAGTATGGGTATGTTTCTGTATTCCTGAAGCTACAACAACACTTTCAGGAAATTATACTGTATTTGCAAAACCTTTGGGAGGACTAGAAAGCAAATTAAAATAAAAACTGACTTAAAAGTTATCAATTTTAAATTATAACCCATTTATTTTTCTACATATTTATTATTAATTGCTGCAAATATTTAATGTGTAGCATTTTGATGCTAATTTATTACTCAGTACCAGAAACCTAACCTTGTGGATTAATTTTAATAAGTTCATTGTCTGGGTGAGGGTTGTTTGTCTTCCCCCACTTCACCAGCAAACTAAATTATTTTTGCAACACACAATAGTCATGCATGGCTCAATCAGATCCCAAACAGTGACTAGTATTTCCTGTTTACTTTAACGCAAAGCTTAACTGACCATGTGATGCAATTTCCCTGGAGTCACAGAAACAGAAATGCAGTAGTGGCATTTAAATCAACACACAAAAGAATACTTGAAGCATTGTTGACTGTTCAGTTGCAACTGAAGAAAACAAAAATGGTATTTAGAACGACAACAAGCAAGCCAGTGTCCAGCATAGTTGCCCTGGCAAGGCTAGCACCAGAACTCCGGCTGCTCCAAGAGATGTGAGCAAGAGCCATCAAATATCTGCAGCAACAGTTTGCTTGGGAATGGAATCCTATTGACTTTCCTCATTTTGAAAAATGTTAGTTTAACTTTGGTTTTTCAGCTGGCCTTACGATTCCTACAAATACTTCCCTAGTGTCACTTTATTTATTTTGTGCAATGGTGCAGAAGCCCTGGCTGCCTGAACACAGGCACTGCTGCTGCTCGCTCACAGCTTTCTCCCTGCCTGAATTTTCAGCTTAGTGCCTGGGTTGGCAACTATTTTTAACAAGAGTCATCTTTTTTAAATTGAGTGAGGCTGAGATGTTCCTATCCCATCAGAATCAAGAAGGGCGAAGGGTTCTTTAACACTGTCATATGCCACATTAACAGAAGCAAAGTCTTGGTAGAGTTGTATACAGTGGTACCTCGGGTTAAGAACTTAATTTGTTCCGGAGGTCCATTCTTAACCAGAAACTGTTCTTAACCTGAAGCACCACTTTAGCTACTGGGGCCTCCCGCTGCCGCCGTGCCACCACCGCACAATTTCTGTTCTCATCCTGAAGCAAAGTTCTTAACCTGAGGTACTATTTCTGGGTTAGCGGAGTCTGTAACCTGAAGTGTCTGTAACCTGAAACATCTGTAATCCGAGGTACCACTGTATCCACGCCTCGGCCGCTCGCTCTCCCTTGAAGCTGCTTTGGTTCAGGCTTGGTAGTGAGGGGCTAATGAAAGTAAAGGAAGGGCTGGATTAAAGCCTTTGCTAATGTGTTGTAGTGGTTAAATGCTGAACAGCATTCAGTGTGTGTTGATCAACGGGTTCAAATCCCATTAGGCCCTCTGGGTGATGCTGGGCCATCTACATTCTCTCAGCCTAAAATTATAGGGTTGCTGTGAGGGTATGGGGACATGCAAGCTACCCAAGCCTAAAACTGAGATTAAAAACAGACGGTGGGGTGTCCTGTCATCTGGGCAGCCCAGGGCCTCCAAACACACTGCCCAGGCTTGTGCCCTGGAGAGGCCAGAAAATACAGAATGCATAAAATACAACGCCGGGGGCAGCAGTTATGAGTTACCAGTCTCTGCAGCCACAGCAAACACTATGATACTCCAGGAGTTTGACTTTACCCCTGGAGGCACACTCCACTCTTTCTCGAGACCAACGTTGACAACATTGAGCTTGACCTGGGAAATTGGGGTTAAATGCCAACCCAACCAGTCTCACTAGTACCTGCTGTGCATGTCTGCCTTTTTCCTATCTTGTACTTGCAAAACTGAACAGTGAGCTTCACAGAATTGATGTGGTTGCAGGAGGTGGAAATATTAATCACTGCGGGCCTGAACGATAAAATGCGCTACAAAGTTCACCCAATAAATCAACGAATAATGAGACTGAGGCAAGTCTGGAAATATATACAAATAACCAATTAATATTTTTGCTTAGAATACACAATGTAGATGTAATACAAAATAAATTATTGTCCCCAGGGTTTGAGGGAGGTTTTCCGTTCTAATTACGCGACTTTTTTTTTTTTGGTCCCATTGGTGTCTTTGGTCCTCAGCTGTCTTTTGCCCAGGAAACCTGTAATACAGGGCTGAGGAACCTGAGGGCTGGATCCAGAACTGACTTACCCCTTGCAGCCATTTTTGATAGGTAGGTGGGGCGACCTGTTAGTCACCTCACATGAAATCAATCAAATGCTAAGCCAATATCTTGGCATTTAGATCAGAGATAACAGATCTCTGCACCTAGCATCATATGACGTCAGGTGACTGACATATTGTTTTGAGTTTACTTACTCCCTGGGAGTAAAAATTGTTTATTACAGTATGTTTATATAACTTTCATTTCTACATATATCTTTACAGAAGTTTGGAAGCATGTGTACAGAAAGTAGTTGTGGGGGGAGGATAGGCTGGGAAAGTGCCAAGTGGGGAAAGGGTTAAAGAATCCTGCCACCCAGCCATTTCTCTGCTCCAATTCCTCCATCCCCCCTGGATGATTTTAGTTGGGAAAAGCAGCAACTAGGCTAATAATAAGTGTACGTGCATGCAATATGAAGTTCTACCCTAAAGGTTGACTACACCAGGGAATAAAAGGCCCCTACTTTTTAAACGATATTGTTTTTGCACAACACAGCCATTCAGACCTTGAGTTGTATGCAACCAGTATCTGCATAAAAATATATTGTACACAGATAGTACCAATGAAGAACATTCACTATTTTATTTACTAGCCTAATAAGAAGGAAAATAGAAAAAAAATCCAGCATATTCCTTAGATCAGAAACATCACTTCATACAGCTGATGTCTATCTTCAACATGACCAAGTCTCATGAACCTAACAAAAACAAATCAAAATGGTTAAATAAAGTGGTAAAATGTATTTGGTTTTAACTCACTCCTATCCTAGGCACATGGATTTCAGAGGAAGTCTCAGTGGACTTAGTGGGGCTTACTTCTGAGTAAAGCTGTCCAGGATTGTGCTGAAAATATTAAAACTATTTCACTGGTGGTAAAACAGACCATGAGAGGTCAATCTGTTGGAAATTGTAACTGTTCTACTTCTAAAGCTACTGTATACCATTAATGAAGAACTGCAATTAAAAGAAGCATATGCTCAGTTCCATTGTTTTCCAGCAGATGTCATCACATCGCAACAGTAAAAGTTCTAAAATGTCATGGTAACGAAAATAAACAGATGTACTAGGGCTGGTGGAGAGTAAGAAGAGATTTAACACCAAGGGGAATGAAAAATCTTAAAACAGAAGGGAATGCTTAAAAATGCTGTACTTTTTATTCTTCAACACAAAGTCAAAAAATATTATAAACAGCAAAAAATTACTGTACAACAATGCAAACAGAAATAATAAATTCATTCTAAAATAGGTATTCACAGTACTTTTTCTGTCATCGAGCATTTTCTTTCCCTCAGGCTCTAAGAAAACCAAAGTATTCTAATGTGGCAGTGCAGAATTTTAAAGCTTTACATAAGAGACACTTAAAAACAACAGCATGGTGGCATTCTCATGCCCCTCCCTCAGTAAAAAATACTACCAGAACCATATTGTGGACTTAAGTGACATGTGATGCTATTTCCATATAGCAAAGGTATCCAAATGCTGCTACTGAAAAAGAACCCCAAAGTATTTCTGTGAAAATGTAAGCAGATGAATTTTTAAATATTTCTACTCCTTTGTGTAAGCGCCACAGCTGTGACGTCATAATGGCGGAGTAAAATATTTATCATTGTTTATTTTCCGCACTGTGGGGAATGTAGGCTCCATGTTCTGGCATCTGCAGAAGGAGCAAAATATTCAGGTACACTGAAATCAATACTGGTGGGTTTTTTAAAGAAATGAACTTCACAAAATAAGTGTCCATGTGATACTTTCCTTCTGCCATCAGAAATGATGCCAAACCTATTTCAATGTAATGAGCAAAAAAGAGGCAGTTCTCCTCCTGCCCTAATCTTTGTTTGTTTTGTAGGAAAATCAGAATCCTTCTGGCAGAGAGGAAGGATAGCAAGAAATTGAAGTATCCCAACTTTCTAGAATGTATTGTGTAATTGTGTATTCCTAGCACATGACATAACATTATTAGCTCACAAACTTAAAATCTGATTTAGGATTACTGCCTCTGAGGTGTTGTGTGGAGACTGAGATTTACAAAGGCAATCAACCTCACCCACTTCCATTGAAAACGTTTCCCTAAATCAATGTGTTCACTGCTGTTATATTGGTGCTTATAGTTGTTTAAATTCTTTTTATAGCTCCTTCTAGTACAGTAATCAAACAATAAGTCAAGAGAATGCATCTCAAAGTTGTTTTTTCTTTGGAATAAGCCTGTGCTAAAGGAAATAATGTATGCAGGATTTTAAATAAATCCTATGAGGTCAGACAGGAAAAGAGACAATATCCCTTTATATGAAAGCTTGTAAACATTTGAATGGCTCACAACCAGATAACTGCAGATCATGCATAGCTTTCTGCAAAACAGAAAAAGCAAGGAACCTATGGATATAATCCCCCCTCTAGATATTTACTATACATGCAAACAAGGTGAACGTTTTATCACTTTTAAGAGAAAAATAATATCTTTTATAAAATTGTACACAGTGTGAAGCTTCTTGCCAGTATGTCGTCTGGCACTTCTACAAGAGAGATGGCCTTATTCCAATTAAAACATTGTGCTTTTGTTTTCTTTTAAACTGTATTTTTCCATGTCTCAGAGATGCAACGAATCCATGTCTTCATGATCCTTGTTTTCAAAAGTAGTTGCCTGCAGTGAAGCTTGAATTTTTTAAAAAATACTTTGCACGAAATTTTGTCCTGAGAAAAGATTATTGCAGGTCCTAGCATCTTAAAAGCAAGGCAAGATGCAGCAATACATAGCATTTGAATGATCACCGTTAATGTTCTTTTTGGCTATCCCCGAGCAGTTTTTTTTCTTTAAATCATAACTAAATTGTCCTAACCACAAATAAAAACAAATAAGTATGTCTCATAAATATGTCAATTTTAAATTAAAAATAGAATATAGTTGAAAATACACATGACTAGATGGCAGCTATGGATCACATGTAACTTATGTTCCAGTAATTTATCTCTTCCTCTTCCCAAACTTTAGAACCTTGGGGCACCCTTACCTTGCAAATCTCTTACTTGGGAGATCTCTCTGGGCACCATTGGTATGGGTCCTAAGTAAGATATTAGATCGGATCCAAAGGTGCCATTCCATGAATGCAACAGATATCCCAACTAGCAGAAGTCCTGAAAATGGAAGGAGAGGAAGGTGACCTTTGCCAGTTACCCCTAATACCTGCAGCCTCCACCCTATGCTGTTCCACAGGGTCTCTCAACCCTCCACATCAGATTTTCAGGGGGTACTTGTTAATAGCACACCCCTTCTGTTTGTGAGAACCAGATAATGGAAGAGGGCTTTTAGATGCAACTCATTAACTTCAAGTTATTTTGACACTCAGGTTAGTTGTAGGCATGGTTTCTCCTAAAATTAAACTGCCTATTTTCAAAACCACACACAATACTAAAAACCATTCATAATTGGACTTTATATACTCCTTTGATCTTCTTAATTGCATTATCATGAGGAAAAGTAACTCGCAATCCATATGGAGCTGTTGTTGTCGTCCACACTGTATGGGTATTAACTGTACACATATTTAAAGGAACAGAGGGTGCCATTTTGTCTAACGGTGATGGTAGAGAGAAATCAATGGCACAACACAGTATCTTATATTAGACACTCAAAGTGAAATGATATGCAAAAAATGGTAGTCCTCCACGTTTGAAGTACCACCAGTTCATTTATTTATAACAAGTTTGACTGATTAAAAAAAACATTTGTCCATTGGTTTGTTGCACTGCCTTTTATATGAAACAGTACTTCAAAACTCACAAATAATAAAGCAGCACTTTCTCTCAATACCAACACTACTGTAACATACACTGTAGCGTGGCATGCAAATCCACAATTGCAGTATTTATTGGTTTTGTATTATCTGAATGGCAATTTTTTTGTTTCAAATATTAGTAGAGTAATAACATGAAAAGGGTGGCTGGCATGGCCTCAAAGGCAACATTACATGATAACTTCATAAAACATGGAATATGATGCTAACTTCCAGTAATATCTTTTAAAGTATTATCATAATCAAATTCAAAGTACCAGGATTCCAAGCTGCTGGACACTATTAGTCACCAAACAAGGTTAATGTACATTTCTGTTATTTTGACAATGTCACATCAAATCCAAGCCATAAATTGGCTATTAAAGAAATGCCTTAGCTTCTTCACTGCACAAAAATAACTTGTCCTTTTAAGAAGACCTAGCAAAGTTTCAGTGGCTTATGCGTGTTACGGAGTCCGAAGGTATCTCGGCAAGTTTCTGTTGTTAGCATATAAGGGCTGTATAATCACCATCATACTGAAAGTTGCTCAGACTGAGCTGAGTTTCACAAGGCCACGTACTGAGTCTTCGTGCAACGAGTCCTGGCTGGCTAGGCTGAGGATATGCATGGTACGGCTGTGAATCATAGGACTCCCAATTGGCAACATCCCAGGTGGTGATGGAGCTTCCTCAGGAGTAAGAAACTGATGACTTTCAGAGTCCTCTTTTAATGGTATCATGTCTGTCAAACCTGTTTCTGATGTGAGATTTGGCATGGAGGAGGGTGGTGTTGGCTGCCCTAGTGTTAATGTGGCACAGGGAGCACTGATAGAGGTCTTTCCTGGTAAAGGTAGCTCTTCACTACTTATGCTGGGCTCACTCTGGAGAAGCGGTGTGGCAGCAGCCTGCAAAACGAATTTAGTGCTCTGAATGCACTGATCTTGATCACACTGAAGTATTGAAGGGTGCCAAAATAATATACAAAGCATATGCACACAGAGAGAGAAAGAAAGAAAGAAAGAGAGAAAGAGAGAGAGAGAGAAAAAGAAAGAAAGAAAGAAAGAAAGAAAGAAAGAGAGAGAGAGAGAGAGAGAGAGAGAGAGAGAGATGGAAGGATATAGGCAAAAGAGGAATGGGGTGTGAAGAGAAAGAAAAGAGTTGTTAGTAATTTTTCTTTGTCAGTTTAACATATAGGGCATGCCCATCTTAGCGCAACTCAGGAAAGTGACAGTATGCATTATTACTATCATTTGCTGTATGCGAGAGCCAGAGTCCTCGTTTCTCTTGAAGAAAATAATCTGTAAATGATACTAACTTTTCCCAACTAAAAATTGCATTTATTTTTTTGTGCAGACCTTACAGCTTACTTTTGGTTTTGCTTTGGATAGCAGCGTTAACGCATGAGCATCTTTTAACCAGTAGATAAGCAACATTAATGCTGCATAAAACAAAGACAGCGGCACAAGCATTTCTGTTCCTGATGTGTTTAAAGAAAAGGTGTTTCATTCAATCCTTCTTGGAAAATTACTTTGGACTGCATTTATTTAACACACTGGAGGTTGCAGGATCTTGTAAATGGAATAACTGGCCTCGTTTGTACAGGTGCACATTCAAAGCCAAAACTTCTAACAATTCCTAGTAACATGCCTTGTGTAACATAGCACTGAATCCTCTTTGATAAGAGTCCCTCGGATTGCCAATGCAGTGCCTTCCACATATTTTTGAAATACAATTCTTGGCCTCAGCCAGCATGGCCAGTGATTGATGGGAGCCAAAGTCCAGGAACATCTGGAAGGCACTACATTGGTTAAATCTGGGTAAGATGCTATAGAAGATGCAGTTTCATGAAGCAGAAAGAATATTGCAGGAAAATACAGCAAGCACACGTTTTAAATGGGCATAATGCCAAGCATCATATATGTTGGAAACAGGCTCAAACATATTAAATGTTGCATGCAAATATTGCAATCTTTCTTAGAATTCAGGAAGAGGATTGAAACAAGATTTTTTTCTGTTGGATCACCAAGTGCACGGATAATTTTTATATCCTGAAATTAGTGGGGACTACACCAGAGTACATAGCAGTTAAACTGTCTCATTTGATTTTGCTGATATTGAACAATGCTAACATGGAAATACACAAAACCTGTCCATAATGAAAGACGGACATGGATTACAATTTTGAACAGGGCATTTGAATCAGGTAATCAGTACAACATAAAGTGAGATTATTATACAGTCTTCCTACTATTCAGATAAACGAGATTAAGGGCTAAAGTTAACACACAAAAGCAAAAAGAGTATTTTTTAAATCTGCATCTCATAATGAAGTTGCCTCAAATAACTTAAAGCAGCATTTTCTGTAATAGTTTACTCTTTTATTATGCTCAGAATCTTACAATTTTATTCTCTGAATTTAAGCAGTTTTGAAAAGAAAGGAAGACGACTCACTGAGGGCAAAACAAGAGGTGTAAGATTTTGCAGCGAGGTTGCATTCATTGTAAAATAACCAGAAAAATCAAAATAGTATTTAAATAGGACTCTTCCTGAGCGTTCAAAACATTTCACATGCATTATTATTTCTTAATCTCCACATGATAGAAGACTGGAACAAAGATAGAGGCTTGCCTAAGGTCACTTGTATTCATGGCTATAGAAATATTTGAAATGGGGGCTTCCCATAGCCACTACCCTATCACAAAATCTACCCTGTTTTCCATGAATAAAACGAGTCATTCAAGCTCAGCAAAACAGAAATGAAAAAAATTACACACTTCTATCTAGCTAGACAAGAATGTGTATGGTGTGTGCATGTGTGTGTGTAAACATGCATGCCCTTGGTTCTTTTCCACTTCTCTTTAACTTTTGCTAAAGATGAAATTTTGCTTCAAAGCTTTCTGTCTAGGGGGGTTAGAGACTTACTTTTTACAAAAAATGAAAGCTCATTGCATGTATGGGCCCTGGTGCCCTTGCTCCAGTTGTACCCTTGTAATCAGGCCACCAGGCACTCCCACTGTACAGAGTTCCTGACTGTGGCAAAGGCTGTAACCTCATTCAGCCAAATGGACTTACAAACTCCCTTTCAGACCTTCCCACATCAGAGGTGGAGAGGACAGAGCCGGCACGTCCTCCTGCGTGCCTCTTTCATCGGTGCAATTTGGGAATGCTTAAAGGCCATTATCTCCAGAATTCTTTATAGAACGAGAGACAGATTGGGCAAGTATATTTTATGTCTGGACCAAGCTACTCATTAATAACTGACACTCTGAAAAATGTTTGCTGTTACACGGTGGTTCATTCTGAATGCAGTTCACTGTACTTCAGCCTCATTCCAGTAAAGTACTTAAGACGAAATCATGGCCAAAGTATTTTTCATCATTCAGATTAAAGTTCCAGCTTGCTTCTTAAAGCACTGTTCAAAACGTTCAATGCCACTATGGCTGCACTGAAAAAGCATTAGAGCAAGAACCTTTCTTTCAAAGAAACATCATATATTAGCTACTAGGGAGGCAGCAGTCAGAAGTTACCGGTCTCTGCTGATAACTGTGATTCTCCAATGGTTTGACTTCACCACTGAAGGCACACTTCTGTGTTTCTTGAGACAGATGCAAACAATCAAGAATTTGAAAGTGACAAACCAAGAAATGCCTTGTTATGTAACAAAAGATGTATACGCTCTGGAATTTATTTTACATCATTTGGAACCTTTAGAAAAGGATATCCAAAATGTTCTATTTGCATGTATCTTTAAAAGAGAGGGAGAAATTGCTTTGAAATAGCGGCTTACAGTAAGTGGCTGTGCTTAACTTCAAATACAGATGAATGCTTTGTGATTATTCCAGTACTATAGGATTACAATTATAAAAATGGGGTCAATTTTGAACTAATATGAAAATAATTTGAATTTATTTATGATTAGTATATCTTGAGCTTGGATTATTTTAATGGAAAGTTCCATCCTATTGCTTCCTGGAGAAGCAATAAAGCAGACAACATGCATTAATAGTAGCATCTTCATGTTGTTGTGCGATTTCCTATGTGTGACTAACTTGATTTTTCATTACCCATCTTCTAGGTGCACTTCTTCCAAAAATCCTACTTATCATTTATCGTGTTTCCAGTTTTGCTGAAGCTAAAGAAAGACGGCTACAGAAAGTTAACAGGAACAATGTGTCAGGGGATAACACTGCTCCTGACAACTCCTATGGAATTGACACTGTGCCTGACGAACTGCAGCGTATCTAGCGTAGACCAACCTGCAATAAGCTCACATAGTATTAGATTGCAATTTAAGAAAAAACATAGGCTATTGACACTTTAGGACTGGTACACAAGTTACCTCTGCAGTATGGAAGCCTCTGAAGTGCTCTTACTTTTTGCTGCCAGGTAATGTTATAAACCAGGGATCAGACAGAAGGAATCCACACTGCACCCTCCTTTCTGCATCAGTTTCAGCCCTCATGAAACTGGGTTAACCTAGGTGTGGAGAGGAGTTGCGAAGTGGACTCCTCTTGGGTGGCCCTGGACTGCTCACATCACACAGTGGAACAAGATGCTGTTCTGTATCCCATGCCACTAGCATGCATTCTTGACTCCTCATAGCTTTTCAGTCTCTTGCCTTGTGCAAATTTGGATGATAAGGGTTTTGTTCTTTATGGAATTTAACAAAAAGGGCAGAAATAATAATTGATCTCAACAATAACAAACAAAGCTTAGTAGTAATTCTCTTTTAAATGTCCTATGGGGGGAAATGAGATGATAATGAGTAGTACTGCGAGTATGTGTGATGTGTAAGCAATGTATATTTTCCACAAGAGACAAATACTGAGAAACACAAATATAAACAATTCACATTTAAGGATAATAAAAAAAGTGTTTCAGTAGCACTTGGCAAGGTAGTATGGCTCAAAGTGACTTAGCAGGCAATATATGGCCACTATCATGGAATGGTGATAGAGGGAGAAATGGCTTCATGCTTTTACTAGTGTGAGTTACGTGCTGCTGCTGGAGCTACTGGGCTGATGCTGCTGGCCATTTAGCAGTAATATGCTGGCCAATGAAATTTGGGCCAGCAAACCATGATTCCTCTGTGTTCCTTAGCAATTGCTCTCTGCAGGTGGTGATATACTACCAGCCATACCACCTCGCAAGTCACTACCAGCACATTTCAATAATTAAGAGTTAAAATAAATGAAAATAATATATTTAAAGGGCTGTCAGGCCAGGCCACTGATATATGCCCAAATAAAGTATGCTCTAGTTTTTGTTTTTTTAAATCTAAACTCTGGTATTGTGTAAATTTGCCCCAAGCAATCTTCTTAATGTATTAGAATTACCTATTCCTCCTTAGAATAAAATATCAACTGCACAGCCAAAATAAAATGTCAGACCAGGAGCCTACTCCTGAAGCACCCTGTCAGAAAAACCTAACCAACTAATTTTAAAAGGCTTTACCTTATTAAAACATTGCCTTTATTTATACAGATATGAGGTCTAAGCCATTTAAAATGTTATTTCCGTACAACAATAGCCATAAACTAAATGCAAGTTAGACACATACTTAAATTCCAGTGCTTTTCTTTATTTGTCATATAACTGATACAAAAATCAATTTGAAACAATTTCATTTTTTAAAAAAATCTGATTTTATCTGCCCCCCAAATTATACAAATTAACAGAGATTTTGAGTTCCTATTTACAACACTGAAACACAACTATTTATCTGAATCAAGAGGCAACATCGAAGAGCAGTAACATTACACATATTGATTTTTTTTTGCAAATGTCTGATAAATTTTAGTACAAGGTTATTTAGTTATCCAACAGTTTTTAAAGAAATAGGAGTAATTAAACATTAATCTAAGAATACATTTGTATGGCCAAGATGATGTTATGACCAAAGTGGAGTAACTATAACTTAGGAAGTGGTTTCTATGACTGGAATGCTGTCTAGGTGGGTATTATTTAGGTAGGATGATGGCACAGAATACCTGTGGGATGAAATGGTTAGGGAAGAAGCAGTGGATTTTACAGTGGTCTTCTGAAGTGTGCTACTCAGAAAGATAAGGGGGGGGGGAATTAAAACTAGTGTGATCAAGTGTTATCAAACAAAGAACAGCATGTTCATCACTAAAATTAACTAAATCCCCCACAATGTCCACCAAATGGCTGTATGCAAAAAAAAATATGATTGAGTGTTGTTCATAATATAGAAAAACAGAGAGTAAGAAGATGCACAGAAAAATGTACAAAGGGTTCTGCAGAAACAGATATTCTCAAAGGAAAATGAAAAAAGGAGAAACAAGAACTCAATAAATTATCACATGTATTGAGACACAATGGTCATAGCTGACTTGTGGACTCCTAAGGCTATTGCAGAGATAATGCTATTGCTCTATTAACCACAGTTAAGAGAATGGAGACAGGTGGTGAGACTGCACACTCTGTCCTGCCAGCTGCTACCTTCTCACTTACAAATCTCCCCCTGCCCACTTTACCGATAGTTAAGGATCATGTTGACATAGCTGCTAATAATGGCCAATAGGAGAAATATTTATGGTGGCTGATTCAAGCATGCTATGAGCAGTGGCAGTTTCTCTCTCTCATTTTACATTGGCTTTAAAGTTGCATTTTTGTTCCTGTCTGTGGCAGCGAATATGAAAGTACAACTTTAAAGCCTGTGTAGAAAAGGGGAAAAGGATGAACGTTTGCCATCTGCTGCCACTGTAAGTTAACCCCTCTTCCCAAAATGATCTGTGCATGGAGTCATAAACAGGGGGCATTTTCCTCAGCCTTAGCAGGAACTGCTACCTTAAACTACCTTACATCATAGTTAAGAGTGAACCCTGATTATTATTTATATTGATTGATTACATTTATGTTCCAATTTTTGTTCAGGAGTTCATGGCAGAATGCATATTTTTTCCTCCCATTTTATTATCACAATAGTCCTGAGAAGTAGGCTAGGCAGAAAGATAGTGACTGTTCCAAGATCACCCAAATCACTCCATAAAACTCATGGCCAAGTGGGTATTTGAACCTCAGTCTCCCTGGTCCTGGTTGGACGCACTAAACTCTTTGTCACACCACCTTTAAATCATACTTGACTGTTAATCACACCAACACTGCTGCCAGTCACACAAACGTTGTTGTCAGTGTGACACTTAACCACAGTTAAGACTAGCAGGGAGAAATAAAATGTTGGAAGAGAGAATACTCATACACCTTATCTCTTATTTTGTCTCTGGATGTACAGGTTACTCCTGTAGAACGTAGTACTTTTTACCAGTTTAGGTTGGTGCAGCAGCTGGAAACCTTGACAGAGAGCCTAGCCTCAGTGGTTCTTACTCCGTTAACCTCCAAGTCGGACTTGTACAATGTGTCCTAGGAAAACAGGAAGCTGTCTTCTGAGTCAGACTTGCTGGTTCATCTAGTTCTTCTCTACAGTGACTGGCAGCAGCTCTCCATGTTTCAGAGAGGATTCTCTCCCAGTCCTACCTGGAGATGCTGGGGACTGAAACTGGGATATGCAAGGTGGAGCTATGGCACTTCTATGTGTGGCTGCCTCTGATGACTGAAGAGAATCTGCAGTTGGTATTGTCATAGCCATATACTGAATTAACCGAGACTGAGTGTTATGATCATATCACACTGGTGTTATGCTGCTCCCATGGGCTCCCAGTCAGTTTCCATGCCAAAGTGATTCTATTTTTTAACCTCGAAAGGCCTTATGGCTTAGGACCAGATAATTGGGAGAGCTGCCTATCTTCATTAGTTCCTACTTATAGGTTAGATCTTCTGTGAAAGGCTATCTGTTGGTGCCCATCATCTATAAAGCAAGGTGACTCCCAAATTAAGGAATGCTCTTCTCTGAGAAGTCTGCCTGATGCCTCTTTGTTGTACTTTGATGCAAGACAAACATCTTTGCATTTTTCCTGGACTTTAAAGATATGTTTAGCCCTATGACTTTTAAACAAATCTTATTTTTAAGAGCTTGCTGTCATTTTAGTTTGATTGGTTTTACCTGCAATTTAATTGCCCTAGAAATTTCTATTGAAAGGCAGTATGGAAATTTCAATCCTAAATTAACCATGGTTAACCATCCAGAGATTTGCGTCATCTGCATCCCTAAATAAACTAGGAGAAATATCCTAAACTTGAAACAGAAATTGAATAAATGTTATTATTACAACATTATTATAAAGTTGCAAAAGGAAAAAGGAAGAAAGTATATTGCAGAAAGGTATTGGCACAGCCAGGACAATAGAATATTGAAACTATTGTAGATCCAGCAACAGTTAATATACAAATGAGAAATGTGGAAGGAACAGGTTTTTCTAAAATGGTTGAAATGCTTTCTTGCACAGAACTCTCTTCAAAAATAAGAAAAATGGGTTGAGTTGATCAGTTATGAAGAGAGAAATAGGACACAATCCACAACACTGAATCAGCAGTTATCTTCCGATTAAGCAATTTTTTTCCTAGTGTAAGTGGATTGCAGCCATAGCTTCTAATGAAAAGATAACATGTTTAGGAATAATGAATAATCAGCAAGTCTGTGGATTCTCATGGCACATTTCTATGGTGTAAGGGAATTGGATAATGAATTCACAAAACTACTAAAAAGTGATGGAGAACTGGATGTGTACTAGAAAGGGGGGAACCAAAATATACTACCAACCTTCAAAAAGGAAAGGGTGATCCTGGCAATTACCACCTGGTTAATCTAACTTCAGTTCCCTATTAAAATAACGGAAATATTGAGAGAAAACATAAAAAACCAAATACTGTTTAACATTTAGGAAGTAAAGCAGTGGTGACTAAAGTATAGTAATAAAGAGATTTTGCTTTTTGAGGCCATTATAGAGAAAAAGCATAAACTAGATGGATCAGAAAGATTTCAGTTGTCTTTTACTTTCAGATTTCACACCAGCAAGTTCTTTTGAATTAAGAACTATGGTACATGGATTGCCTGATTTACTGCAAAAAGGCTAGAGCTAAAAATATTTATCAGAGGGGAGAGGTGTTTAAAAGTGCTGCTATGGAGTTTACCATTTGAGCTCATCTTCTTACAAATCTTTATGATCGCAAGATGACAAAAAAGCAAATGGCACAACAAATTCACAGAATCACAACAGACCTGGATACCAAGAACAATGACAAAAAGGCATGAAAAATCAGTCTGCAGAGATTAAAATAATGTATAGATCATAGGAACATAGAGTTGGAAGGGACCCTGAGGATCATCTAGTCCAACCCCCTGCAATGCAGGAATATGCAGCTGTCCCATATGGGGATCAAACCTGCAACCTTGGTGTTATCAGCACCATGCTCTAACCAACTGAGCTATCCAGGCTCTAACTTTTAGAATGTAGCCTGGGATACTTATAGGAGAAAAAACCTGAAGGAATGCTATAAAACTTTACATCATATGTCATCACTAGGAGGAGTTGTTTGGTGGGAGCACAACTGAATATCTGCACCTAGTTTTAGGAATATTAACAAAATGGATTGCAAACTCTATGTATCAGTGTTAAAATAAGAATTGACAACTCTGAATGAGTCCATCATGATTTAAATCAAAAAGAAGAAAAGATAAATTAATTTAAAATCACTGCTATAAATCAAGTTCCCTATTTAGAAATAATCCCCAGCATGGCCACTAACTGGTTGTATAACTATTGGGTTATATCTGATGCTACGTGATTGGAAGCCTGCTTGCATGATAGGTCTTCCACTTCCTCTGCTCCTCCCCTTTGGGTATACTCCAGAACAGGCCTTTGGTTGGGGGACCCTCCAGAGCAGATTGGATACTGCAAGGCGAAGAAGGGAAAGGGAGGGGTCCCATTCTGCTTACAGAAGTCCATGCCACTTAAAAAGAAGATACTGTTCACCTGCATGTTGCCCATATTCGTTTGCAACTAACTGAGAGGAAGTGGGTGAGCCTGGTGATATACAGAATGGCAGCTATTAAATCCTAGTGTGTGTGATGGCGTGCTTGTCAATAGTTTCAATGGCAAGCCCATGGTGTGTGTGTGGGGGGGGGAGACACATAGAACTGTCTCACTGTGTCATTATAATGCGTAATCTCATAAACTAGGTAAGCTGCCACTAATTCAAATCTGTTTGACAGGTGATCATGGTTGACTGTGAAGAGATCCTAAGTGTCAGCTTTAACATGTTTGTGTTTAATTCAGATTTCATTATAACTAGGCTGTTTTTATGAAAAAAGAGAGAAACTATAATTGACTTTTTAAAAAATCTGGTATGTGTAATATTTTGCATCTTTTCATGGGCATAAGTGTCTAAATTTTTTGACATGAATATACTTGCCTTTTCTTCTAAATCTGGTGGAAGAAAAATCCTGATTATGATTTTTGGTGATTTCGGTTGGCTTTTTTTTTATCTCTTTTTATGCATTTAAGTTTACAAATTTAATTTATGTGGAAAGATTGATAAACTCTGGAGACTCCCCAAAACATGAGACGACAGTTAGAATTAGTTTCTTTTTTTACATGCAATATGTGTGTGTGTGTGTGTGCATATATCTATATGCATTTACAAAAATTGCTCTCTAGCAAGGAAATTTATCACTTTGTCCAAAAGACCATGCTTCATCCTTTATCCCAATAAACACAATATCCTTTGTATTTAACTTTTCAGAGTAACTATGGCTAAAGAGCTAAATAGTTGAAACAGCAGCTGGTCAACATATGCTACATCAGACACACACATACTTTTTTCAGGGTTGATTTCATCTCCACGTAATGTGAAGATGCAGACGTATGCAAGTGAAAGAAACGTCAAAGAGAATGTATGAGAAGAGTGAGTAGTTGCTACTTATTTCTGAACTTGGCCATTTGGCTAAGAGTCTTAAGTGGCACCTGATTACACTATCTAGTTGTGATACAGCCAAATTAAACCAGGGCCTGAAAGGAGAGGTGGCACAACAGGCAGGGAAAGAATAGCAAGGAAGTTGTCCAGAAAGCTAAACCAGGTAAGGAGTAGAGGAAAAAGTAAGGCTAGCTGTAGACCAGAAAGGAAGAATAATGGTGGGAAGGGAGCCTCCAGACCTGAGGGAGACTGTGAGCTAGGCAAGTGGCTCTGTACGTGGCCCTCCCTGTGTGCATTGGTATTTTCAGTTCATACACAGCGAACCATGATAGTGGCCTGAACACAGCATTTCTTAAAAACAGGAGCATGTGGGTTTGTTTCAAACTACCCTGTAAAGACCCAATGTAAAAATATAGGAAGAGAAACTGCCATAAGGCAAAGAAACACTACAATAATTTGACAACTGGAAAACGTTTAAATATAACAATTTATTGGCAATCTCTTAGAGATATAGTTTTATCATCTCTGCCTACAAGCTGGCAAAGCTCTCTGATGGCTACAGTAACCAGGGGACCCAGTGTTAAGAACTACTGGTGTAAACATAAGGCAAACAAATAATTCACCCCTTTCAGGCCACCCCACTTAAAGAAAATCTTCTGGAGTTGTTCTGAAAATTAAAGCAGCCAAGATGAGACAAGGCTGCAATCCTATATCCATGGAACTGGAAATGTCACTCAAGTACACATATAAAGGATCACACTATGAATGACCATTCAAAATGCTATCAAAGATACAACTGGCACTAGAAGTCGGTTAAATGTGCCTGATCTTTAAAATCTAAGAAACAGATATTGCTAACAAATATGAAAAAAATGATGAATGAACCAATTCTTAATAAGTCCACTGATCATGTGTTTCTCATTTCTAAGAGAGTATCCACATAGCTATGAAAACTAACTTTGCTTCAGTTAAGTGCAAAAAGTCTGAAATGCTTGGGACTGCTTTTATTTCTTTGCCTTGGAGACTGGGAAGAAATCCATGAAGCCAAAAATACAAAGGAATGTTGGCACTATTTCAGAACATACATGTTAGAAGAAGGTTACTCCAATGAGGACTTTTGGTTAAGAAAGTTTCCTTAGGCTGGGTTCTGCTCTTTGGCACATGGAGAAAAATGTACGGCTCTCAAGAAGACACAATGGAAGTAATTGGCACAATTTATAGAAACAAAAACATTATTTAGAAATTTGCAATAGTCAAGTACAGTGGCCACCTCTTAAGTTCACAAGAAATTAAAAGACTTCTCTATAAATATTCTATTCATGCTGATATGACAAGTTTTGTAGAAACGTATCACGCAGCAAGGATTTCTGCAACACAATCAACAACTTTTGGGAAAAAGGAATTTAAAAGCAACAAATATGATATTGAAGATCCAAGGTCCATCTAAGGCTAACAAAGACAGGCAAAACTTCAACCATACATGAAAACTTCTCTTGGCACTATATTTAACTGTCTGGAGGCAGGCAATCTTTTCCTTTTGTCCATTACACTACTTCCCCCCCTCCCAAATGCTTATGAAAATCTAGAAGTTTGTTGCAGTTTACTACAGTACAACAATGAAATATCCTCTAACAGAGAGTACCACTAGCATCCAGTTAGTTTAGCGACTTGATTAGTTCACAGGAAACCTGAGAAGGAAAACATTCACAGGGCTCTTGATCAACATTATGGGATGGTTCCTACCATATTACTCTGAGACTGTGTGGCCCCATACATTGTAATGCCATTTGAGGGTGCTGCCGGCTGTGGAGTATCTGGCTGCATAAATCCTCTTCTGTCAATTAAGCTACAGAATAATAAAAAGTTTTGTTACAAAAAATTCTGGTTAGATAATTTTGGTCCAGCTTTAAAAGGAAAAAAAGTTTCACCTTAAGAACAATGAACCGTATGAGAATAGCTTCAGTACCTCTTCTAATGGAACAGTAAAATAGATTTATTTGTTCCCAAGAGTTTGGTAGCAAAAACAAAAGCTGCATTTCTGAGTTTTTGCAATATATTTGTAACTTGGAGAAACATAAAAAGAGGAAGGAAACTGGCTGCAATCCATGTCACTCTGGAACAGTTGGTCTGAAGTTTTCTCAAGGTTGCAATCCTATACTTGAGACTTACTTGAGACTAAGCCTCATTTAACTCAATGGTGCTTATGTTAGAATAATGACTGGAACATTTAAAAAATGAAATAGAAACTCTAATCAAAGTTTACTATGGATGCATTCTACAGAATAACAAGGTTATTCAGTTTCTAGTGGGGAACTGCTTGTTAATTTAACAGAGTTGTATCGTGAAATGGGGGAACCTACACAATTCTGTTACCACAGATCATTGCTGAAAAATTTAACCACACACTTAAAACTGTTAATTATTTAAGATCTTCCTCAATGGCCTTCTCTGGATGCCCCCAACAGAGGTTAGGTGATTGGTGACCAGGAATCAGGCCTTTCCCCAGAGCTGCTCACTTTGTGTCCATTTTACTAATTTCAAGAACAGGTTTTGTTGGCACAGGCATTTTCTTCTTAACAGTCACCTTGGACTTTCAGTTCTCCTAATATTTTTTAAACTATGTTTGCAATAGTTTTACTCAGTTTTTGTTGAGTACTGGTCAGAATATTAACTTTATTGTAAACTGCCTTGTATATTTCTAATTGAAAAGGTAGTGTATACATTTAATTAGACAAATATTTTTTAAAATTCCTAGTATTGGTGCCTGGAAAAAACTTACCATAAGCAGTTAGAAGTGAAGAAGAACAAAAATAGTGTAGAATATCTGCAAGTTAAAACTTTGAACAATTTTGCCATCATTTACATAAAATAAGCATTATAAAATGTATGGGAAGTGGTAGATTTAACAGGAAGCAAGGATGTTATAACCTTCTGTTGCATATCCACACCATAACAGAGTAGCAGCAGCATTTTTCTCATTCTAAACATGCTCTTATTCTTAAATGTACTCCACTTTAAAGTGTGAAATACACTCGACAGATTTTTAATATATTTCCAATCAAATAAACAATAAATAATGTTTACAACATCAAGCTTTTAAACATATTGCTAGCAATTTTAAAATGCAATTGCTGCATCTGGAGAGAAGAGTAAATCAATTGTTGTGGATCATCAGAAGATGATAGCTAAGGTTCTTCCTTCCAAAAGTCTAGTTACTGCAAGCTCCACAAGTGATGAATGGGTGGTACACAACAGACTTATGTGGTACCAGTGTCCTATTAGCAGCAAACCATACAACATACATGACCACTACACTAGAGGACTCAAATGTCACATTATATTATTATTAACTATGTGGTCTTGCAAGTTACATACAATTGACCCAATGAGCACTAAGGACCAAAAGGAAGAGAAGATACTGAACAATTGTATTTTACCCCTTACCTGGGAGAGATGGGCCCACAGAGTGCAGAACAACAGTTAGTGAAAATGTTGCCATAGCTGTATGGATTGAAGTTTTCTTTACCTCTTTTATTTGACCAAGATCCCTTGATCTGGTAAGAAAGGAATGTTAGTGCACCTTTTTGTAGCACTCTTCAATATACAAAGTGCTACAACTCTTCCGTACTCTCCTAAGGTAAACCAGGCTGACCCAACAGTACCCTACAACCTAAACCTACAACCAAACATGTCACTTTATTCACAATGTCTCACTGTTCCACATTCCCCTGTGAAACATACTGTCACATATACCCTCCAAGGGCAAAGGACTACTCTGTACCAGCTGTTTCTCCATTCCAGGATGTAACAGCTGGTTCCATCCTAATCACATCCTGGGATGTCACTGGTGACAGCTCCACTTTTTATTTATATATTACGAATGTTTTAATATCATTCTTGAATCATATTCCCAGAGCTGCTTATAACAGGAATAAAGCAAATTAAATGTAAAAATCAAATAAACATAACTAAAAAAAGAGTTTTATATTTTATAACAGGGAATTTTGTATCTCAGTAAAGCAGGTATGGGGAGCCTGTGGATATCCTGATGACTGCAACTTCCATTGTCCCCGACCACTGGCCATGCTGGCTGGGGCTGACAGGAGCTGGATGCTAATAGCATCTGGAGGGCCACAGGTTCCCCATCTTCACATTCAAGTAACACTGTTTCTCACAAGTTTGCAACTTAAACTGACAAGCTATGTGATTTACTCCCAGACAGCTCCAACGTGCTCTTTTCAAAACTGGAACCCTTCCCAACAAGCAGCTCCTGAACGAATCAGTCTATTTACTCCTAAAGCAGCAGTGACCAACTTACTTGGTTTGCAGCGGCTGGACACTGTCTTGCCAAGCAGTTGGGGGGCCATTTTCCAGTGGTGACATAATTCCCCCTCAGAGCAACTTGGTTGAGGAGGGTTCCGTTCCCCTGGCTGAGGATGCTGGAAGGAAGCATCCAAAGCAAAAGGAAAGAATGTTCCAGGCCTCAGCGGCATCCTCTTCTTTTCTTCTGAGAGGAATATCTGCTGGCTTGAAATGCTGTTTCAAGCACTGATGTTGGCCCAGACAGCATACTATTTCTCAAGAACTTGCTTGAAAATGGCACTGCTGGGGCCAACAGCTATGTGCAAGGCATCGTTTCTGATTCAGCTGGCAGTATTTCAATCCTCCCAGCACTCAGTGAAGAGATGCCTCAGAGATCTCTGCGTCACAAAAGAGCCTCTGGGGGATTTGAGCTCTGAGAAGGCTGAAATGCTGCCAGATTGGCTCAAAAGGGTCTCTGCAATGATGCAGAGGTCCCTGAGCTATCTAATTTATTAATTTTAATGGTTTGTATCCAATCTCTCTAAGGCCTGAGGAGGCTTCCAACAATAATATGATTAAAAATAGAAATACCAAAACAATAACCCATTAAAAACACAGAACCTCTGCCTATGAACTTCGTAGGCTTATAAGGGGAATGTCTTGTATACTCTCCAAAAGCTTGTAAGAACAGAACTCAGGAAGGACTGAATCTGTATCCAAACTTCATATGCAGCTATTGCCCTTGCATGACCAACTGTTTCCTGTGCGAGTCCTTGGGAAGCAACACTGTCTGGGTCAATCCATCAAGGTCAGAGAACCAAAGTAGTGAAACAATTTAGAGAGCCAGAGTAGGACTGGGAACGCCCAGGTTCAAATCTGTATTTTGCTACGAAGCCCACTAAGTGACCTTGAGCCAGTCACTACTGACTAAGGGGATAAAACTGAGGGAGGGAATCTGGTATGCCACCCAGAGAACACAATCTTGGTCATTAGGTTCCCACTTCATTAACCCAAGGTTTGGAACAGAGCTGCACAAGCAGGCTGAAGAAGGAAGCGTTCTCAATAAGCATTCTCTCCAGTCAAAAATATTGCTTTTACAGAACACCCATTAATGCATAATGACCTAAAGACCATGCTTATGAATAAGGAAGTGGAGATTTTTAACTACTAAATAAGATTTGGGCCCAAATGAAACATTAATGCCACCAGGGGGCTGTTCCCTACAGGGCATCAATGTGTCCAGTCCAGTGCTTTGTTTTAGCAGAAAGCACTGTCATGTGTGCTGTTTCCATGACAAACATAGTTACTAAATAAAGGTTAAAAACACTTACATCCTCATTTGTTGTTTGATTGGAGCTGATCAAATAAGTATGAAAACCTGAGAGCCCAACAATGGACCAAACGGAGAAGAAACATACCACAGCTTCCAGCACAGTAACTGAACGTCAAGGGAATAGTAACCGAGAAATCAATGAATGTAAATGCTATTAGCAATTATGGCTAAATGGAAATTTCAGGCCATGAATATACTGCTCCAAATTGCCAATGCCTCGGATAGCCATTACTATCATGCTGAGTTTGTGAACATCCAGAAAATGTATATTTAGAAGAGGCAGAATGCTGTACTAGGTGGACCTTCGCTTGTTTCATCACGATTTTTAGTACACAGATAGCTTTTAATCCCTACATTTTTGCACGTAGAAGCCTAAACAAACATTCCTTATGTAGTTCAAAAGAGCCTAGGCTCACATGACACAACTGCACACACAAAAATTAGGACATAGTGAGAACAGAAGGCATCAGGAAATCACAAAATTTTGCCCAAGGCCTTGCTATGAGTTACTGGCAGTTTCAGAAATTCAACAAAAATTCTAGCCTCAGAGTCATTACCACACCCCACCATTTCCACTCCTGCTTGAAGGGGCATCATCAAAGACACTGTATTCATGGGATTTTTCCTACTAGATGCTTTCCTGATTTCCCCCCAACTGCCCAACCCTTAAATGCAAATTATGAATAAATAGCTAATTGTCGTGGCTGAATAGTCCACAAATGTGGAATCAACTACCTTTTGATTTTAAAACAACTGAAAGGCTCTTTCATTTTCAGAGAACTGAAAAGCCTAATACATTATTAGAAGCTATTGTAATTCTTTTAACTGGAGGCTATTGTTGTGTTATTTATGAACATTGTGTTCAAACCTAAGTTCTTCCAACAGAGAGGTACTTGTGCATTAGCATTTCTACCCAATGAATACACAAGTAAGTGAACATAGTAGAAGTTATACCTGAATTTTTTTATTTTTTTTTAAAGTACCTGGGCTGCTATCTTCACTGCTTTTTGTGCATAACTCCCACTAAGTTAGTGACACTTAGATGTTCACAACTTTGTGCAGGACTGAAGTCATGGTATTTCCGAATGCGCGCTGTTTTGTATGCTAGTGAGTTAAGTTAGTGCTTTTTAGCTTGACTGTGCTCTTATAATTCTCTTCCACTTCTTGCTGCTGGGTGGAGCATTGGCCTCAATCTAGTTATGCTGTGATAAAACAAAGTTGTGTTTGAAGGCCTGAATATGTTTCTCTTCTCCTTGAACTGACAAAACACACCCATTACTAAAAAACAGCATTCTGTGTGTCAACAGAATGCTGCTTGTTGGCTTCTTCCTGCACTCCCAGGTCTTCAAAATTGTATGATGGGAATTTATAATCCATGTACAATTTCTTTGTTGATCTCTGCTAGGATCAGCACTGTAGGCATAGGTTTGGGGAGTGGGGAGCAACAGTCAGGTAAAACATGCAACAGTAGTTCCAAATATTTGAAAGAGAGGCACAACTTGTTGTTATGTTCCTTCCTATTTTGTTTCTGGATTTGCTGCTACTTCTGCTGATAATGCTGGAAGTTCTCTTGAAGTAAACTGGGTAAATTATCACCCAATGCAAAATCATTCTGTCAGGAAGTTTAACTCTAAAAACATACATTCTCTTTTTATTACCGTATTTTTCGTCCCATAGGGCGCACTGGCCCATAGGACGCACCTAGTTTTTTTGGGGGGAAATAAAGGAAAATCCCCCCCCTTTATTTTCCCCCCAAAACCAGGTCGGGGAATCCAAACCAGGTCGGGGAACAGCGGGATGGCAGCGCTCCGCCTTCCCGCTGTCCCCCGAGCTTGTAGGCTGCAGGCTGCTGCGCCCGCAAGCCTTGCGAGCCCGCAGGAACTCCCGCCGGGCTTGCAAGGCTTGTGGATAGCTTCCTGAAGCCTGCATTTGCCCCATAGGACGCACACACATTTCCCCTTCATTTTTGGAGGGGGAAAAGTGTGTCCTATAGGGCGAAAAATACGGTACTTCTGATAAAATCACTTGCTTGCTCAAACTGTATAACTGCTTTGATAAAAAACGAAAACCATTTTCATATTCTAGTAATGAATGTTTAAAACTATATACACTACTAAGTGTCATTTACAGTATAAAATAGGGGCTATCCAAATTGCTATGTGTAAATCCAGAGAGAGGGATTACCTGAAGTAAGTCTGAATTTCATATAACTGCATAACCCAAATGTTTGTCAAAGAGTAAACAACTCCAAATAAATCTAGATAGCAATGCTTTCAAAATTTATACAATATTAACTAAGAGCATGCAAATGCACTCCAGTTGAAAGGATATCTTGCAGGACTGTCCTTGAGTGCATTTAAGAACCCTGTTTGTTGAGATCCTGTAGAAAGAATAAATGTAAATATTAAACAATAATATATACTGTCTACATAAAAACAAATCTCAAAATCCAATATACAGTTAGAGTTTCAAAGAACTACAACACAAATTTTGCTAAATTTAGCCTTGAAATTTTACTGAAACTGTTCAGCAAAAATGGAAGTTTTAAAACCAGAATTAACATATGCTGGATGTTTTCTCAACACATTAATGTCTGCAGTCACCAGTTCCCCATAAATAAGTTTTCTGTTATCAATCTGTTCATTTCTATCCTATCATGGTGGAAAAACACTGCAAGATTATTTTTAAACATGAAAGGTATCCATAAATATACTTTCTCTCACACAAAAATGTTTCTGTTGGATCAGGAAATCCTGTAAATGCATCATAATATGACCCAAATTCCAAGCTGCTTACGGATTTCTCTGGATACAATTAGGAGACATGATGCAAGGAGCCAGCAATGGATACTTGCTTTAACTCATTAATTTGTTCAGCAAAAAAGAATGACAAGCAATTGTCAAATTAAGGTCCAGATCTATTTTTAACTGCTGACATTTAAGGACAGAGAAAGCTGGGCACTGTTTTGACTCTGTGCCCTGGCAAGAAGTCCCAGCCACCTAACTGAACAACACAGGGCTTTCTAAGGCTACCTCCAGGAGGGAATATCTGTTGGACTGTCGGCCTCAAAAACAGCATTAGTTCTGTCAAAGGAGCTGGTGAATTGGACCTGTCTGCTATCCAATTCTTGCATTTCAAGTGCATTTGAAATTGGCATTTTTAAACATATATTTATGACAATCTCTTGTATACACTCCCTTTAAAATATTTTAACTGCTTTATTAGTTTTGTGTTATGTCTCTGCGTTAAATGGGGGAGGGGGAAAGACAAGAGTCTGTAAACACAAGCTAGTGGTTACAGGCAGAGGGAGGTATGGTAGTAGTGGGGTAAGTAAGTGCTGGCTAGTTGAGAAGGAGAAGCCAGCATATAAGGTCTGTTCCACAATAGTGCAATCCTCATCCACAATAACATAACCTCAGGATTCCTTAACGTGTTGCTATTTAATGCATGATCAGTTTACAGTAAAACATCAATTATCCATTATCTGGTCATGGAGACTCATCTAGTCTATCTCATCATCACTTGAAAGGGCACAAAAAGCCAGTCTCTCCTGGCTTTACACTTTACGCCATCTACCATGTTGCAGAAGAAACATTGCTGTGGTTTATAAAAACGATTGGCAAAAAAATATAGTTATGGTCAACAGGGATTCCATCTCCCTCCCAATGCTTACTATTAGGTTGGGTGCTGATTTGGGGTGTTTGTACTTGGTGTTGTATACTAGGGACACGGCGGGATTGTTGTTTGTGTACCAATCACGCTTCTACCAAGCAGTCTCCCCACCTGAGCTGGCTGAGTTGAAGCTGATTTTCTTAAGGGACCTCAACATTATTTCAGACTCAGTCTTATCAGAAGATATTCAGGACTTCCTGGTTGCCATTATAACCATGGGGCTGTCACAATGTGTCATGGCCCAACCCATGTGGCAGGTCACAATGTAGATCTGGAACTCTCAACTAGGCAGGAAGATGCTGGACTGGAAATGGAGCACAAAGGATCTTCTGTTGCCACAGTTTTACCCATGCCCTGGTAACTTGGAAGCTGGATTACTGCAATGTGCTTTACATGGGGCTGCCTTTGAAGACAGTTTGAAAATTGCAGGTAGTCCATAACACTGTGGTTAGGCTGTGAACATGGACCAGGCAAAGAGATTTCATCTTGCCTGTGCTAAAGCAACTCCACTGCCTCCCATAATTTTTTGAGCTCAATTCAAAGTGCTGGTATTGATTTTAAAGCACTACACGATTTAGGACCCAGATAACTGTTGGAGGCATCTCTCTTTATCAATCCACATAATCTGCAGCCTTTTTCCAGGTCCTCCTGCTATCTGAAGAGTGGCAGGTGGAAACTGGAGACACACTTTGCTTCCTTGCTTTTGGAAAGACATTGCCAGGAGGCCTACTTAGAGACCTTCTTGCTATCATTTAGACACCAGGCAAAAACATTTCTGTTTTCACAGACTTAAAAAAACTGCTAATGTAAGCATTTAGAGTGGTTGATTTTATTGAATAGGCTGCTGCTACTTTAATTTTAATTTGCTGTATTAGTCTATGTGATTTATTATTAATTAATTTATTAAATTGTAAAACTGTGTTTTTTACTACCCTGTAGGTTGTCCTAGAAATATAAATCACCTGGCAATTTCATTACATATCTTTAGGTGGCAGGCAAAAACATTATTCTCTCAGGCCTTTGGCTAATTAAACAACCTGTGGCCTTCAAAACTTGTGGGTTTTTGTTTGTTAGTTATTATGTATCTTCATGTTTTTATACCATAGACTGCCCTGTGATCTTCAGATGAATGGTGGTATATAAGTTTAAAAATAAAATATGCAAATTAATAAATACAACAGGTTGTGAACATTGACCAACTTTTGGAAATTATCCTGTTTGCCAATGGGGTTTTCTAGTCAGCAAGGCAGGCCACAAACCAAGGAACAGTCACAGACCAATGAAACTAATCTGCAGGAAAACTGAGAGCGGACCAGAATGTTCCCTTTATATGAACTGTTCAGCAGTACAACAAATAAAGCTGAATAAAATGCATTTGCCTTAAGATTCTGAATTAAGAAGTAAGCTTAACAGTTGAAAGTCTTGTTAATGATCAAACTAGGTATACCATTTTGGGTATATTCTGAATGTCCAAAAGAGTAAAATGAAAAATAGAGTTTCAAGCAAATGGCTATATATGTAATCTGATTATACTAGCATACTTACGATGGATGATGTGGGTGATAACGAATGCAAATATAAAGACTGTCAGAAAAGACAGAGATAAAATAAACATATAAAAAAATCTGTAGTTTCTTTTCCCCACACAGTTGCCTACCCAGGGACAATGGTGATCAAACCGTTCTGAAAGAAAAGGCAGAAAAAGAATGGAACGCAATTACAAAAACAACAAAAGACCTGCTTGAGAAAATCATTGTAGCCATCAGGTGTCTAGCTTAAGATGCAGTCAAGTAAAACTGGTGATGGGGAAGGTGTGTGTGCAAGCCCCACCTCCAAGATCACATGAACTGCTTTTAGATCTTCACATGACAACTACAGTAGGGAATTTAAAGTGTGTTCAACTGAACACATTCAAACTCTCCTCAAGAACAGAAACCCTTATTAGCCTGGGATCAATTGAACATGCTTTAAAACCTTCTAATGGCCTTACTAATCATACAATGATCTTAAGAGCTGTTGGCACACATATATGCCCCTGTCCCCAGTTTTTGTTATCACATGTTCATGTGAATGCTTGAATATAAATGACAAAAACATACCCAAAATTGGATGTTTAAATACATATTTTTATCATAGTCCTTTGTCTTTAGACTATTTTTAAAATAAATCTCTTTCAAAGTACAGTTAATTTACAAGCCATGAACAGAACAGGGAATTGAGGGAAAGGGAACAATTACATTTATCCCTATTCATTTAACACTTTTTTCTGCAGGATAGCACAGTTGGTACAGCATGAGACCCTTAATTTCAGGGTTGTGGGTTTGAGTCCTACACTGGGCAAAAAGATCCTGCATTTCAAAGGGTTGGACTTCATGGTCCCTTCCAATTCTACAATTCTATGATTCTGCCTCAGTCCAGGGAGTGTGAGAAGGTAGTGATTTGGAGGAGAACATATGGACAAGAGAGAATGGAGGTACAGGAAGCTTACTATCAACATTAAATTTGATTATTTAATTTATATACTGCTTAATATATTAAAAATATCTCTAAGCAGTGTACAGAAAACTGAACAAAAGACAACTTAAACATAATATTACAAAAATACACAGTTAAATATAAAATTGTTACATTAATCATCATCTTCTTCTTCTTTGGTGATCACTCGTGACCGAGTAAGATTGTCTTCCATACACACGGTTTTAACAATGAGTCCTTAAGAGATTGTGGAGGCCAATTCTGGATCCACATGTCCTTCCACACTGGGGACATTGGTTTCCGGGCGGGAGTTGAACACCGTGTGGATTTGCCAAGCATGCCTTCCTCCTAGCACGTTTCTCCCTTGCGTCCTGAGTTCGAGTGTCTTCAAAGCCTATGACACCATTGGTAAAGGCTGTTCTCCAACTGGAGCGCTCGCAGGCCAGTGTTTCCCAGTTGTCAGTGTTTATAATACATTTTTTTAGATTTGCCTTGAGACAGTCTTTAAACATCTTTTGTTGACCATCAGCATTATGCTTTCCATTTTTAAGTTCACAGTAGAGTAGTTGCTTTGGAAGACGATCATCAGGCATCCGCACAACATGACCAGTCCAACGAAGTTGATGTTGAAGAATCATTGCTTCGACACTAATACAAGGTTACTAACATATATAAATCTATATCAATTCATTTTCCTTCTGACACACCCTCCTTCTCAGCCTTCAGGTTCTCACCCAGGGTTCAGCAAAGTCTGAGCTCACCCACAAAAAGTCTCAGATGACAGTATGGATGAGCCCAGAATCAGAGATGTTAAGATAAGTTATCTTGACTGGTTGGGAGGATGGGTAGAGTCAGCTTTTGTACACAAAAGACCCAATCAGTATTGTCAAAAACCACTGCTGAAAAACTAATGGGATAGAAGATACAGGGGCCTTTGTATAACATGCCAGCAGCCTGGCTAATTCAATTGATATCATTCACATCTGTGCTTGTTTGGCAATATGTAATGTTGTGGTTTCCTTTGTAGCCCATATGATTTCATAATTTATGTGCATTTGGGGCTGTTCTTCATTTATCTGTTGTTGTTGTTGTTTTTAAAAACATAAGAATCCTGCAATTTCAATGCTAGTAATTATTTCCTGCAGATATGGGAAAAGATACATAGTACCTTCAAAGAACTTGGATTTAAGACTAAGAGACTAATTTTTAGCAAGTCAACTGCTCCTGCAAATTTTTCACTTGCTTTACTAGAATTAGAACAGAATAGTGCCCCTGGGATATACACAGACTTCCAAGGCTGTTTCATAGCCTAAACAAATTCATGCAGGCACTGTGTAGCAACTGTCTCATGGGGGCGGGGGGAGAGGTTCACATATTTACTAGCCTTGGTAGCAAGCTGGTATTTGTTACTGAACCTAATCTTCCCCATTTCAGTCTAAGAAGATGGGAACATTTTGCAGAGACCTTTGACCTCACGCGGGGGTTTTGGGAGTGCCCCAAATCTCAGGCCACAATTTGAGATTAGCCCCTGGGTCTCTTTTACTTTGTGTGGACTTCATCTGGCTCATGGGCCTTACAATATGTACCTTCAAACTCAGGGACAGAAAACCAAAAAGGAAATTGAAAGGGCTCTATCAAAATTTAATATTGGACTGTTTCCCAGCTGCAGTTGTTCATACAATTTCTCTGTTTCTAAGTAGAATATTAATAGTTTTCAATTAGGATTAGATAGCATGAAAAGAGAACATTTGATGACAGAACTATTCAGAACTATGTGTGTTAATGGCAGGATTTAACACAGTGGGAAGTATCCAACTAAGTTGTTCTGTCAGTGCAAGGATTTTCACTTGTGCAACAAAACTCCCCCCCCCTTCCCCCTGTATGTCCCTATATCTATTCTGGCATTCCCCACAACCCTCTAGAATAGATTTAGGGAGGGTGCAGGGTGCATACAGGAAGTGGAGAGGGGCGAAGTCCTCTTGCAGAAGCAGAAACCCTTGTGTTGGTGGAATCAGTTGGTTGAATACAGCTCAGCAGTTCCCTCTCCCCCAAGGTGGCTATCAATGGCTACTTGCCATGATGGCTATGTTCTGCCTCCACTGTTGGTGGCAATATGGCAATAAGCCTCTGAATATCTGTTGCTGGGAAGTGCAAGGGGAGAGAGTGCTGCTGTGCTCAGTTACTCCATAGGCATCTGGTTGGTCACTGCCCTTGGCCTGATCTAGCAGGGCTTTTCTTATGTTCCTGTTGGATTTTGCCCTGCTTTTGTATCCTGGAGGGAAAAATATGTCAGTCTGTTCAAGAGCCTGGTCAAGGCCCATTTCAGATAAATTGCTGCAAGATTATCTTAAGTTTTTCTCTGGCTTAAGGATGCATAAACCGCATCCTATATCTTCTACCTAAGAAACAATGGTTGCTTACCATGATGCCACATTCAGTACAAATCTGTTTCATGAATAGTTCAAGCTCCTTGAATACCTCTTGAATGGTCAGTAAACCATGAAATACAAAAGGATCACCTGTTGTAATCACCCTCACATCTTTAATTATAAAGGCATTAAAGGATTACTCTTCAAGGATTACTTTGAACAGTAGAAATTACCTTGGAATTAGACCTTGCTTTGTTCAACAAGAACAGTTATCAAAAAACAAGGATAAGGATATAGAAATAGTAGGGTCCAAAAAATCCCACCCTTATGGTGGGTGTGGGTGTCCGTGTCCCAAATGATGTAAAACAAATCAATTCACATTTATTCCAGAAAGCAAGTACAAAAAAACCTTAACATTCATATTTGTGCATTGAATTCTTTTTACCTTTTAAAAAAATAAAATTAAAAACTTTTAAAAAATCAAAATATAGGGAAATGGGAGGCCCTTACAATACTAAGCTGCAAGACTACCGTATTTTTCCCTCTATAAAAAGCAGATTTTTTCTCCTAAAAAGGAAGGGGAAATGTCTGTGCGTGTTATTGAGCGAATGTGTGGTCCCTGGAGCCGAAAAATCAGGCAAAAATCAAATCGCGCTTCACGGAGAAGGGAAGCCTGAAAAGAGGAAGCGGCTGCTTTCCTGCATTCTGCCTCAGGGTCTTACTGCCCACCCGCCTCTGTTTCGTTGCTGTGTTTCCTCAAACGGAACAAAGAGCAGGGAAAGCCCCTCCCCTCCAGGCAAGCAGAGGGGAAAGCAGAGTGTCGTTCCTTCGTTCCTACTAATTCCTCTCTATGCTCCGGTGCTGCTGGGGGAGAGGGAGAGAGAGAGGGGGAGGGAGAGAGAGGGGGGGGAGGGAGAGAGAGGGGGGAGGGAGAGAGATGGCTGGCTTGGGTGGGGGGAAACTTTTGCCTTTCTTTCCTCCCTCCCGTTAAATCCCTCTCCTGCATTCTTAGCCAGCTGCTTCTCTGCACACCCCTCTCATGTCCCTTCTTTGTTTTTCCTTCGCTCCCCACTTAAAATGTGGTTACAAAGCATAGATCCACATGGATCCTCAGGATCTTTGCATTGGGTCACCCCAAATTCACCATCAGATCACATAGCATGTCCATGGCTACAGCCTGCCCCCCCAAAATCACACACCCACTGTTGCCTGGGGCTGCAATGGTGCAAAAACGTGGTTAAAAAGCATGGATCCACATGGATCCTCAGGATCTTTGCATTGGGTCACCCCAAATTCACCATCAGATCACATAGCATGTCCATGGCTACAGCCTGCACCAAAAAAATCACGCACCCACTGTTGCCTGGGGCTGCAATGGTGCAAAAACGTGGTTAAAAAGCATGGATCCACATGGATCCTCAGGATCTTTGCATTGGGTCACCCCAAATTCACCATCAGATCACATAGCATGTCCATGGCTACAGCCTGCACCAAAAAAATCACGCACCCACTGTTGCCTGGGGCTGCAATGGTGCAAAAATGTGGTTACAAAGCATGGATCCACAGGGATTCTCAGGATCTTTGCATTGGGTCACCCCAAATTCACCATCAGATCACATAGCATGTCCATGGCTACAGCCTGCACCAAAAAAATCACGCACCCACTGTTGCCTGGGGCTGCAATGGTGCAAAAACGTGGTTACAAAGCATGGATCCACAGGAATTCTCAGGATTTTTGCATTGGGTCACCCCAAATTCACCATCAGATCCCATGTCTGTGGCCACAGCATGAAGCACAAAAATGATACATCCACTGTTTCATTCAGAATGTTTTTTCCCTTGTTTTCCTCCTCTAAAAACGATGTGCGTGTTATGGTCAGGTGCGTGTTATAGAGCGAAAAATACGGTAGATATTTTAAAAGAATGGTATGGGGAAGGCTTAGTAACTCAAGCAGAAAGCTTTGTTTTGAAGAGACTACTGAAATCAATGCTATGGTATCATGAAGAAAACCAAGAGGAAATTACTTATAAAATTCAATCTTTTCATACACACTATACTATACTATAACAGTATAGTATAAAATATAAATCTAACAAGAAATCTAGAGAAAAACAGGGGAGGGGGAGGGATTAGGAGGAAGGGTGTATTAGTTTAATTCTTATTTATATGCCCTGTAGTATAGAAAATCAATAAATACATTAGATACCCGTAAGGTATCAAATAAGAAAGAAACCATGTCTAGAACTTTCACCACATACCTTACCATTTCATAATGAATTCATAACAAGTAAACATGGTGTGTTAGGTGACTTGTCAATATGGTCTCAAACAAGATTGAACTCTGCTAAAAATTTACTATCTGAGCAAGATGTAAAACCATTAGCTGAAATTTCATTGGCAATGGGCAGCACAGGACCCCACTATTCCAGTACAGTGGTACCTCTGGATGTGAACGGGATCCGTTCCGGAGCCCTGTTCGTATCCTGAAGCGAACGCAACCCGCGTCCGCGCGTGCATGGGTCACGATTCGCCGCTTCCGCGCATGACGTTATTTTGAGCGTCTGCTCATGTGCGAGCGGCGAAACCCAGAAGTAACGTGTTCTGTTACTTCCGGGTTGCCGCGGAGCGCAACCTGAAAACGCTCATCCCGAAGCTACTTCAACCCAAGGTATGACTGTACTTTCCAACAAGAGAAGCATTATTAGCTTGAATTAGAATACACTGAGGTAACCGAGACTAGAGCTGAAATTTTATTTATATCTGAAAACAACAAGTACTTAACAAGTCAGTTCTATTTTATTATTTTGGAATTTGATAACAAGCCAGGGACACTTCTGAGGATATCAGCTAGTGATCTACAGTAGGAATTAAGTACTGAGGGATACAACTGGATTTGGGTTAAGATTCTAGCAAGAACAACATCTGTGGAGTTAAAAGAAGAATTTTATAACATATTTGACTCCCTATAGACTTAGTAGGATATATTCACCAGTACAAAGTAACTGTTGGAGATGTAGTAGGCCTCAAACAGACTTCTTGCATATAGTTCAGAGCTGCCAAATTATATAGCTGTATGTATTTTAAATCTGGAATTTTATTACAGAAAGGCTTGGCTACAAGTTACCAATGAATCTTAAAACAGTTTTATTAAATTATTAAAGAGGAGGATTATTAGAGGAGGATTTCAAGGTAATATTAAATCTGTTATTAGGTAATATTAAATCTATTATTTGATGCAAAATATACTGTATTATATTGTCTGAGTTACAGAGAATCTTCAGTGCAGGCATCCTCCCACTTACGCGCGAGCAACTCGCACACAACCACATATATGTGCGGCATCAGGAAATAAATAAATGATTCGATTCTAACCTGAAATGGTGGGAGAGCTGAAAAGTCCTGTGGCTCACGAGGAGACCCTTCCCTGAGCCCAAAGAGGATGTCAGTGAGCCAAAAGTCCAGAAAAAAAGACTCCAAGGGCTCCAAAATGGGGCACAGGAGCTCTCGCTGCCGCCGCGCTACCAGGCTCTGTCAATAGATTCTGGACTCCTAGACTCCGTAAGCAGAATGTGTGTGTGTGTGTGTGTGTGTGTGTGTGTGTGTGTACACAAGACTACTTTTAAGCACAGATTTCAAAGTGGCCGGCGGGGGGGGGGGGTAACTATGGATGAAATATGTTTCCACAGGCACCACACAGATTCAGTCTATAATACATAAGAGATATTGCTTAACGAACTATATTTTGAAGTACGTAACTTTAAACATTATCCCCTCTTATTTAGCCTTCAACACCAAAGTTAGGGCAGTGTATTCAACACCAAAGTTAAGCCATTATATTCCACAGCAAACTAGTAAGAAAGCTAGGACAGTGCCTTATCTTTTATTTTTACTGCAAAAATGTATGCCCTGTTAAAATAGAAGTTACATTTAAGCTTTCTTTGTTTTGCCCCAGGTTTCCAGGTGTTCTGACTCACAAAAGAATCCTACTATAAATGTGACAGGTGTAGCCTGTGGCTCCGAATCAACCCAAAGCTCCATGGTTTTATTTCAAATTGAACAAAGAATTGAGAGATGAATCACTGTGACTCTTAACAAGAGGGAATGCTCAAACAGGAAAACTGAACTGAAATGGAATATATATAGTGCACAAACAGAAAAGTTTAGCAGGTTGAAAACTTTATTTTTGGCTCTATCAAGCCTGAAAATACACAAAAAAGTTATACTTTCATAGAATTGGAAGGAATCCTGAGGGTCATCTAGTCCAACCCCCTGCAATGCAACCTCGGCTTAAAAACCTCCAGTGAAAGAGAGTCAACAATCTCCCAAGGGAGTCTGTTCCGCTGCTGAACAGCTTTTACTGTCAGAAAGTTATTCCTGCTGTTTAGTCGTAATCTCCTTTTCATCATGAGAAACACCAAAATATACTGACCAGTACATATTAATCTTTCATTATATCTAGCAAGATCTGTATATTAATTTTTGTGTGTGTGTGTTTACTCACCTACACAGTTATCACAAAGGCTGCAATGTGAGGCACGAGGTGGGCGAAAAATCTTGCAGGTAAAACAGTATTTTAACTTCACTGTCTGCCCATTGATGAGTACTTCTTTTGTTCTGGGAGGTGGACGATACCCTCCTGAACTGGAGCCATTTGCAATTTCTAAAAATGGAAATAAAAACAATAAGTTGAAAGATTGAGTTTTCATCCAGTATATTTGGAATAAGTACATTACTGTAATTTTTAATATAATCTAGATGAATTGGAAATAGTTAACTAAAATTGTCCTTTAATTCCTTTTTATAAATAAGGAGGGTGATATATAACAAACTGAACCATATTAGGTCCTCTTTTGATTGAAAACATGATGTTATATGAGAATCTTTACTTGTCCCAAATACAGTGTCAAAGATGACATGCAGAAAAATCTGTTAATTCCTACATTTCCTTTGGAGGGAAATTAGTCCTGAAGGTGTTTAGCCCAAACATCTTATGCATTATGATCATTCCTGCATCCATACAGTACTGTGTGATTCTTTCCAGGAGCCTATAGCCCTATGCCAACTTACTGGGAGGGGACCCCACTGAACTCAATGGGCCCTACTTCCAAGTTAACCTGCATAGGTATTATTTTCCGATTGTAGATTTCATTCTCTAAGGACAAACACGGTAAGAGACCTCTGTGCCAACCATAAGCAGTGCTGTAGCAGGGGGCAGGGGGCTAGCCGGGTTTCTTGCCCCGGGTAAAGCCTCCAGAGGGCACCATTGAGACTCCCAGCCTGTGTGTGAGTGCGTGTGTGTACACAAATGTATGTGGGGAGTGTGTGTGCCAAACTGGGTCTTTGACCTGGGTGACATAAAGCCTAGTTTCATAACGTGCTAAACTACATGCATATTATTATATGCATATATTTGTCTTACCCATAATATTTATATATTTATATATTTATAAATATATATATATATATTTATAATATTCATATATTTGCAATATCTCTATCTTAAAGTGTATTGAAAAAGTTTTAACCTGAAGAATACTTTTAACAATGTTTTAAATTGCATATTAATTGTGTTTTTATTTTAATTAATAGTTTTAATTGTTTTGTTTTACTTTGGGAGACACTCAGACAGGTGATATAGATGGAGTTAATTTATTGCCTGGAAGTAAGCTCCATTGAATTCAGTAATACTTATTTCAGAGTAGAAAGGTAGCAACCAAACCCAAAAGAATTTGCTTATTCATGTTGCTACCTTCACATGGCCAGTTTTTGTGTGCTGACTTAAAACAAGTGAGTCCGATCTCCATTCACATAAATTAAAGATCTGTTAGATGAGTGTATCTACACAAAGTCATACTTAGAACCCTTGTTGCTCTTCCTAATGCTGTTAATTCTGCTGCATCCTTACGGTCATCTGTGGCCCTGAGAGGCCTTCTGTGACCTGATTTAACTCCAGCAGAGCACTTGGCACCTTCTGAAGCACCCTTTTTGCTGGCAAGGCAACTTTTTGGTGGTGGTGGCAAATTTGCACTTTGCTCTAAATACTTTGAGGACATATCTCCTCCAATTAAAACATTTCTGTTCTGTACTACCAATAACTTATGGTGGCATTTGGGATTCTCTTTCACATTTTCTGCTCACAGCCCTGAGACAAAGGCTGACAATGAATAGTCCAAGGTCTCTTAGGGAGCTTCATAGATGAACCATGATTTTAACCCTGGTCTCCTACACCTTAGTCCATTTATGGGGGGAAAGCCATAGAAGCAAAAAAGTTGGGGTGGGGTATAATCTTTTTCCATAGGGCTGAAAGTTTAGTGGGGCCCTTGTTAACAGTTCTGTGTGACACCTTTAAGATTGATCAGTTCAGGCTCCAGGCCTACTTGGTAGCCATCCCTATAGAATTTAGTGGGGATTACTTCTGTGTAATGTATGGTTATTGCAACATTAGTCCACACTAGAAGGGGTCTCTGCTTTCACAATTGATAAACCAAGGTCAAACAGTGTTTCACTTAGTTGAATTTAATGCTTTTGTATCCATACCTTTGCAAGGGAGGAGGATGGGAAGAAAACCAGAACAAACTGGGTTATCTGGCATCTAGAATTCTTATTTCTTTAGTTATTACTTACTCTGAACTTTACAGGACAGATTAAGCTCTGAAACTCATTTGGGAATTCTCCAAAGCAATGTTGTAATGTATAATAGCAGGTTCCCTTAGAAAACAAGGGCATCACAGGGAATCTGTGGCACAGCAATTTTGAATGCATGTACTTGTGTGAACATTATCCCTTCCTGACCTAAAATACTTTATAAAAACGTGGCACGCACATTGAGAGCAAATGGGAAAATGACTTTATTTATTATGCAGGAACACCACCGTGTTAGTACACAAAAGCAGCATGCTTTGTAAGGGTAGTTAATATGGCCTATTTTGCAGTACCTGAGAACAGGAAAAATCTGTGACAATCCTCCAATTAATAAGGATTTTAAAAAACAAACACTGCATTCTGTGTGACTAGCTAACATCTGAAGGCTCTTTATACTTCTGCCACTCTGTTTGGTAAGAACAGAAACTTAATCAAATTGCATAATGATCACTTAAACCAACTACTAATATGTCCACATCAATACCATGAGTGCAATTAACTATCCCAAATAGAAGTACTTTGTGCCCAAACTGAAGAACTCATTAAATTAGAAATCCTTAAATGAACTGAAGACATCAAATTAAAGTTGAAGTATAAATGTAATGACATCCAAGATGATCAGACAGCATCCACTCCAGTGCATCTGCTCAAAGAATTTTACAAATTCCCAGATACTCGTATTTGCCATGGCAAGATAGCACCTAACACATTTATTCTGCATTATGCTCTAAGATAATCACAACGTGTTGGATCTTTTTAAACTTAATAACCAACTGAAAGCAGTCTTGGTTGCCAGAGTACACACATAAATAAGTAGAGTGGCACAATAAAACCTTACACCTTGTAATATTAGGGTAGGAATTACAAGCCCCTGAATATTTCCTGACGTTAATAAGATTCAGTATGACCTTAATTAACCATACCCCAAACTAATGAAAAAGGTCTTTGACCAAATCCTCCAAACTCTATTCTTAATTCAGCCTTCACATAAATATATATACAAATACATATGCAAATGTTATTTAGAGGACAAACTTCTTTGCTTATCTCCTTCCTCAAACCTGTACAGTGAACAAATGCTAAATCCCTCCATTTGCAAGTGTTCATAAATACTGATATCAGTCTAAAAATCTGTGCTCTTAGCCAAGAAAACTACGTGCAATTTTCTCCCTGGTTTCCTAACCTGTAACTTCATCTGGTTTCACCACTACAGGAATAGATGCAAGACAGTACCTTTCAACATAAAACATTCTCTTCTAACTTATTTATACAGTATTAACAGCTGTTTCCAAAGGCTTATTATGCAGTTTCATTATTTATAGCTGGAAAGAGGGAACAGCAGTTGGCTCATTCAAAGCAAGCAAACGAACACTTTATTTGGACCATCTACATTTAAAATGCTGAAAGCAAGCTTTAATGTTGCAAGATTCTTCCAGGAGAAAAAAATACAAAAAAGCCCCCAATGGTGCTGCATTGGATATTTACCCAGTCTTACAGATTTGATCTCAAATATGCTAGAAGATGGAGGAAATTAGTTGAAGCAAACACCAAGGGATTATCTCAGTGTTCCAATGAAGCAGGGATAGAGAGGAAGTAGGAATGACTTGCACTTCGGTCATTTCTTGATGACAGGGGGAGATACATGTTGCCCAATGTGATGTCAAAAATGTGCATTTCTCATGGGTCTTGGAGGAAATGGAAGAATTAACTACTTCCTTTTCCTCCAATGCTGCTTTTTTGAAACTTCTGAAGTGGCCCATATTAGAGCCTGACAAAACAATTTAGAACTTTTGTTGGATTAAAGTGTATGTTTCAGTTATCAAAAGAAATTACCCAATCCCTTTGTGTCTTGATGTTTAGGCAGCTACTGAAGATATTTCTGTACGAGAAGGCTTTTAAAAATGAAATGATAACTGTACAATCGCAGGAATTGTTATATTGCTTTTAGTTTTTTGGGTTTTGTAATTTTTGTATTTTATCTTATTTTAATTTATTGTATTGTACTGTTTGTACACCACCTCAGTAACTTTTGGTTGTGAAGGAATTTATAAATCTGCAGATATATAAATAAAAGACAGAGGAATACCTCTAATGTAAAAACTGACATTACCTCCTGTTAGAAAAATGAATTTAGCCCATCACTACAAAAATACACAATGTTTTTCAACAGTTTAGATCGGAGATGGTGAACTCCATATGCTAATTTATGGGTGATTTAAACATTTGCTCATGGAATGTTTGAGGGTTGGGGACAGTAATAAAAAAGAAAAAGTATAAAACAACTTAATGAAACAATGACACAACATTATCCTCAGTGTTTGAAACTCCCATTGCTCTAGGCACATTTTGTGACAGGGAATTTCATTAGTGCAAGCAGTTTCTGAGCTCTGGGTGCAGCACTGCGCCTGAGATTTCAGATTAAAACTGCAGAGTGGAAGGAAAGGAGGACCTTTCTACCTCCCCACTTCCCCCTTAAAAATATTAGGGGGAGGGCAGGGGAAGGACTGGACCATGTAAAAAATGAACATAATATTTTAACAGTAATTCATTCATTTTCAGCTTTGTATTCTTGTTATTAAAAAAGCGCGCCAGGACATTCCGTTGTTGCAGCCGTAACCTAGGTTTAAGGTGCCATTTAGCTCCTAGCTTTCATATATCAGTTTCTAACAAGGATCACCCTCATTCAGGTATCTCACCAAAATGACAGCAAACAAACAAAAAGCCACCATTGTCTAGTACATAGAGCTTTTTCATGACTTAGATTATTATTTATTAAATATCTATACTGCCCTTCATTCAAAGATCACAGGGTGGTTTACAATATAAAAACTCAAAAATACATACAATAATAACAAACAAGTACACCTCCCCCCCAATTTAAAAGGCCATAGATTGTTTAATTAGCCAAAGGCCTAGGACATGAAGAATGCTTTTGCCTGGTGCCTAATGGTATGTGACGAAGGTTTCAGGCGAGCCTCCCTGGGAAGAGCATTCCACAAGCAGGGAGCCACCACAGAAAAGGCCCATCCTTGTGTCGCCACCCTCTGGACCTCTTGTGGAGGAGGCAAACAAAGAAAGGCCTCAGATGCTGATCACAAGGTCCAGGTTGATTCACATGGGGCTAGATGCAGTCCAGAATTATTTAAAGTTTTATAGATCAAGACCAGCACTTTGAATTGGGCCCAGAAACTAATAGGCAGCCAGTGCTGTAGGGCCAGGATTGGCGTTATATGCTCAAACCATCTTGCCCCAGTGAGCGACTTGGCAGCCAAAATCTGCAATACAGTAGCTAGTTTCCAAACCTTTTTAAGAGGCAGCCCCACATATAACATGTTGCAGTAATCTAACCTAGAGGTTACCAAAGTATGGACAACAGAAGTTAGGCTATCCCTGCCAGATAAGGGTACAGCTGGACTATTGGCAGCAGCTGATGGAAGGCACTTTGCACCTCGATGGCCACCTGAGCCTCAAGTGACAGCAATGGGTCCAGATGTACAGTACCCCCAACTGTGTAGATCAGGGATGGCAAACCCTTGACCCACAGCAGGATTTCTTCCAGTCCTCTGGGTCCCTACCTGCCCATCAGCAGGGAGAGATTAAAACCACACTGCTATATGCCTGTGTCTTCTGAAAGTGAATTCACATAACCCGTAGGAGCCAACTCCTAGGGGCCGTGCAGGCTTTGGCCCCCACAATAAGATATTTGAGGGGGCTACCCTCCCCTAAAGTTGGTGGACACTTCCAGTCAAACAGTTTGTGTCCTCTGAGTCATGTGATTGATCATGTGGGGCAGGGCTTACCTGGGCCCCACAATATTTTATTCAAGTTGGCACCCCTGACATAAGCACTCCATTCCTGGCCAGACACTCCGCACCAGCGGTTGGTAACCGTTTTGGACCAGTGGTCACATTTTGAATTTTGAGAGTGTGCTGTAGAAGTAATTGTTGCTCCTTTTCAATATCACTGTAAACACAAATGCTTCTTTTGAAATTCTACAAGACAGACCATTCCAGCTATCACTGCCCTAGAACTGAAAAATTACAAAACTCATTCTTTTTAGAAAAAAGAACAAGTATGTGATGTTGCCATTCAGCATGCACGCACGTGTGTGTGCACGCGCGCGCGCGCGCACACACACACACACACACACACACACACACACAGTTACACAGAAGATGATGGGACAACAACAGACCTTCAGTGTTACCTATTTGTCTTTCAAGATCTGCGGCTTCATCTGGTGTTGCACGAGGCAGGACTCCAGGGTCACTGAAGCTCGTACGTAGCAAGGTCCCCATAACAAAAAAGAACAGAATTGCTCCTACTGCAGGAATAGCAGGTGTAATCTGATCTGATAAATATCGACAACTGTAAAACAGAGAAAAATTGAAAGTTTAAGGGTCATTAATACTGCATAATACACCTTTTAACCTGGCTTTTGACACCTGAGGTATTTTTCAGGACCCACCCTATTCCTATAAATGTAATTTGTTTTAACTGCTTTTAAGACTGAATTTTAAATTGCTGTAATCCACCCTGGGATCTTATGATGAAGGGAGGGTAAGAAATCAAATTATTATTAGTAGTAATAAGGCTGCTGATGTAAGTTCCATTATTGTAAGGGAATTAGGCGTGGGGGAGAGAACTCCTGGAAAGCCATTCCAGATAACCATCTTAGAGAAGTTATTTCCCCATGAAACACAAAACCTAAAAAGCTCAAATTTTATTTGAGAACTTCTTTATTTCATAAAATTTCTGAGTGTGCGTTCAGATTATATTTTCCACCACCACCACCATTTTGTACTCAAGGAGGGCTCTGATGCAGGTCCAGACTCACATTCTATCTTCCCACCTTATTTTCTAGACATCAGTAAATTATTGTGTTAACAAAGGATCTCCCGAGCCAGTCATTCACTTCTCCTTGGAGCAAATGGAGCAGAAGTAGTGAAAGAACCCACGGTTTACTACAGATCATTTCCTTCTGTACACTTTAGTAACATTTCCTGAAAAATCAACACCCACTTTATTTGTTTGTTTAAAGTGAGGCAATAGCATGATGTCATGTACAAAAACAAAAAAATGATATAGTGCGTTGATAAGAGATGCAAAGCCTTTTATAAATGGCATCTTTTAATGTTATGGATATGTATAGCAGTGTGGTTAAAATGTAACCCAGTTTTATGTAGACTCCCTGCCTTCTTTGATTTTAATATTAAATGTTTCCTGAGGGATAACTATCTTAATCACTTGCAGCAAAACCAAAAACTTAAAGACTAACGGATTTATTACAAGATAAGCTTCTGAGGACTCAAGCCCCTTTTGGAAAATAAATAACTCTTCTATGTACAAAAGAGCAGCCTTGCCATTGACTTTCAGGAATCTCTTGAATACTTTTCTATGCCAACAGGTCTATGCAGCTTTTTAAACTTCTTGATTAGCCAGTGTTATGATTCTTATGATCGTTTTGTATTGCTTTTATGGTGTTTTATATTTTATTTTATATATTGTTGTATACCACCTTGATATTTATATGATATTTATATGAGTTATAGGTATATAAATATGTTTGATAAAAAATGTTATTGTTGACAGATATTTGAAATTTAAATATCAGCTTAAAAAAACTTAAGAATATGCCTAGCATTTTATATTGCATAAAAAGACAGCTGCAGAAAAGCAAGTTATGACCTCTGCAATGTATCCATGCTGTTATACATCATAATCCTGGCAACTGACAAACAAGAAGACTTGCTTCTATCATGGGCTGAATGAAGTCTAGCTGCTTCAGTGGGAGCTGCTGCCTGATAACACCAGCAAAGACCAAAGATGAGGGCAGGAAATGCTGCCCTTATAAATCTGGTGCCATATGGACTTCATGTTATTTCTGTTCCTAATACTACAAAATCTTTTGCAAACCACTTTTGAGTCTCTTCTGGGACAATAAAAGGGACATAAGTATTCTAAATAAATAAATACAACCCTTTTAATTTGATTTCTGGAGTATCCTAATTTAAGAACTAGAACTTCTTAAAAGCTTAAATTATTAAGATCACAAGGGTATATATCGTTTAGTTGGTGAATTTCAGGGTTATTGCATTGAATGCATACCAGTCTAGGCTGAATTTGTGTGCAGAGAGCTGAACAAATGATTCACTGTGATGAATGGTGTAAATTCCCTCACAAGGAACTACAGGAATGTATTTTCATGCTGAACTAATTCACCACGGGATACAGTGGTACCTCGCAAGACGAAATTAATTCGTTCCGCGAGTTTTTTCTTCTTGCGAGTTTTTTGTCTTGCAAAGCACGGTTTCCCATAGGAATGCATTGAAAATCAATCAATGTGTTCCTATGGAAACCGCCTTCAGACCAGGTCCGGGGACAGTCTGTCCCCAGACCTCTTCTGAAGGCTGGGGGGGGGGGGACAAGGGCTTTTCTTCCCACCGCCAGCCTTCAGAAGGCTGTTCTGAAGGCTGGCGGTGGGAAGAAAAGCCCTTCTCCCCACCTCCCGCCCCGCAAGCTCCGGGGACAGGAGGGCTTTGCTGCCGCCCGCCAGCATTTTAAGATCACCCCGGGACAGCGGAGAAGTCTCCGCTGTCCCGGGGGCTTTTAAAATGCTGGGGGTCGGCAGCGAAGGCTTCGCTGCCGCCCGCCAGCATTTTAAGATCGCCCGGGACAGCGGAGAAGTCTCCGCTGTCCCGGGAAGGCAGGCGGGGGGGAGCAAAGACTTTTGCCCCCCGCCGGCCTTCAGAAGAGGTCCAGGACCTCTTCTGAAGGCCGGCGGTGGGCGAAAGTCTTTGCTCCCCCCCGCCTGCCCTCAAAAGCCGTCCGGGATAGCGGAGAAACGCGCTGCGCTTCTCCGCTATCCCGGGAAGGCAGGCGGTCGGGAGCAAAGACTTTTGCCCCCCGCCGGCCTTCAGAAGAGGTCCAGGACCTCTTCTGAAGGCCGGCGGTGGGCGAACATCTTTGCTCCCGACCGCCAGCATTTTAAAAGAGGTCCCCGGAGATTTTCCTATGGGCTTTCTTCTTGCGAAGCAAGCCCATAGGGAAATTCGTCTGGCGAAGCACCTCAAAAAACGGAAAACTTTTTCTTCTTGCGAGTTTTCCGTCTTGCGAGGCATTCGTCTTGCGAGGTACCACTGTACACTCAATCCAAGCAGGTCTTCACAGGCATGGTTTACACTTCACAATCTGTGTGTTTACAAGTAGCACCTAATTATTTGTATTACACTAAAATATTCATAGGCTACTGTCCTCAATTCAAGGCAACTCACACATATTTTAAATGCAACAATCACACTAAAACAGGAAATTCATAACAGATAACTTAGAAAAGTATAACAAAAGCATAATAGATCATAACAACCAAATACCCTCTGGAATAAGAACTATCCCAAATGAAATGAGAGAGAAAGGACTCTATATCTCATCTGGGAGGATATTCTAGAGCCATGAGGTGACAGTAATGAAGACCCTGTTTCTGACAGCTGATAATTCCATAGCAAACGTGCTTGAAAACAGAGTCCAGTGTAGCAATCACAATCACAACTACTATGGGGCGTAACAGATGGAGAAGTAGTTTCTAAGGTATGTAGATCACAGGCTGTGACCAGATTTAAAAGTAATTAAGCACCAGCCCCTTGCATTCAGTCTGGAAGCAAGCTAGCAATCAGTGAAGTTGTTGCAGAATTGGCCAAGTATGATCACAGACAATAACCATAGTTAGCAGACAAGGAGCCTCCTGCTGACTCATAGAAATTCTCCCTCCTTTTCCTTTTCAGTATTAACACTGGCATAGTTCTGTGCCATGGTTTCTTTAATCATTAGTAAACCAGCACCAAATTCTGCTTTCAAAGTCTAGTGTAAAGCAAACAATTGTTAGCTTTCTCAGTGCAGAATTCAGTGGCTCAATAGGGCAAGACAGTTTGTGCATATAACACCAATCCTAGCCCAACTGCACTGGCTGCCAGTGAATTTCTAAGCACAATTAAAAGTGCTCATTTTGATCTAAAAATTCGTAAACAGCTCAGGACCGCAATACCTCAAGGACTGCCTCTCACCATATGAACTAATCTGGACCCTGTGACCATCATCTGAGGCCCTTCTTCATATGCCTCCTCCATGAGAGGTCTGGAGGGAAGCAACACAAGAACAAGCATTTTCTGTGGTGGCTCCCCATTTGTGGAATGCTCTTCCCAGAGCATTCATTACATATCTTCAGGGACCAGGCAAAAACATTCCTCTTCTCCCGGGCCTTTAGCTAATTAAACTATCTATGGCCTTTAAAACAGGAGGGGGGCATTGTTCTTGTTTGCTACTATGTTATGTATTTTTGTGTTTTTATATGGTAAGCCACCTTGTGATCTTCAGGTGAAGGGTGGTTTAGAAATTAATAATAATAATAATAATAATAATAATAATAATAATAATAATAGAGCTTTGGTGCTGATTTAAGTCCACACTAGGGCTACCTAACCTCTGAATGTCCAGATGTTGATGAAATACAACTCCCATTATCATCATTAACCATTTGCCATGCTGGTTGAGGACTTCTAGTTCAGCAACATCTGGAGGGACACAAGTTCTTCACCAGGGGTTTTACACCATGGCTAATACTGAAAAGGGAAAGGAGAGGTGGATCTGGGTGGGAGACAGGAGGAAAGAGTGGGCATGATCCCACTTGACACTTGCGTCAAGTCAGTGTCAAAACCAACAGAAATTACAGGTCTGTACATTGCCAGGGGTACAGGGAGCTCACATATTTAAAGTTACTCATTAAAAGGAAACCTAGAAAAAAAGGACAGTTTTTACTAGTTTGTACTGAGCTTCGGATTGTAGCCAGAGCAGACACATTCTCTTTGATCTTGGTGAACTGACAGTACTGTCTATTCCTGAAACAAACTGCAACTGTCACTATGTTAACTGCAAAATATTCATTTAAACTGGCTACAAAATACTTTATTAAAAAATCATTTGTTCAGACTGAATCCTGTTGCCACCTGCAATGCTAAATTCCAGAAGACCAAGATTCTAATGAATCTGCAAAACTACAAATATCAAATGTACCAGTAAGCTAAGCTAACAAGTAAGCTTTTCTACATGTTCTTCTGCTTTTCCTTCCCCGATTTATCTCTAACACTCAGATACTATGTGTTTGTAGGCTTACAGGAGAATGGGAGGAAACAGAAATTGCCAGAGATTTTAATCTGCTGCATCTGGTTTAAAAAAAACACAAAAACACTGCTATACTGAGCACAGATTATGGTCAAGCCATCTGAACTAAACACACCTAAGGAGTGATACAAAACAGGGATAATCTACATAGTCACCAACCTTTTTGGGCCGATGGACACATTTGCAAACCAGAGAAACTATTGTGAGCACCACACACAAACCACAACCAAGCACACACAACAGCCTATTCTGTCGGCTACAACAGAATATTTCTTTCAAATCTTATTTTAGCAGGGGGAAGGATCCCTGTGGGCACCAGAGAATGTTAGGGGAAGGCAGGGCACATTGATGCAAGGGGCACATTGATACACCAACAATATATCAATATCAAGAAATGTTATTTGTGTCGCGATATCACTAAAACGTGTCTATACATGTGTGAGTGCAACAGTTGCGACCGTGCTGCCCGCCAGTTAGCCGTTGGCGTTTGACGAAAGTAGGTGTGTTTTTAGCATGGCCAACTAAAAAATTACGTGAAATGTAACGCTGTTTTACGTCGTTTAGTTAAGATTTAAAAATACCAAAGGAAAGTTATTCCACTCAGTAATCAGGATTACACGTGATATTTAAATAAGTTCAGTGGTTTTATTAATAATTGTTAGTTTTTTGAAAATGTCCGTTGGAGCACTTTGATACATTAAGACACGGGGCACACTGATATGTATAAAAGTGCCCCACTAGTGTACAATATACAAGTTTGCATGAAATCTCTAAACTAGTCATTCTGTTTTCCAGAAAATGATTTGGAAAGAAAAAAAACTGTTGTTTACTACTGTTGTTTATTATCTTCTAACTTTAATGGTTCTTTTGATTGCTATTATAATATTGATTAGTTATGCCATGCATAAAGATTTTTTTTTATTTGACTCATCTTTGTTACATAAAATATGAGATTGAATGTTTCTGCATCAATCTGCCCCACCTCTCCCTACTGTGAGCACAAGTGTGCCATATTAACAATTGCCTAGAGGTTATGTGCCTTTAGATCAGTATATGGTGTGGTCGGAAGACACAAGGCCATTACCTTGCTAAAGCTAAGCAGATCTACATCAGGGCAGGGTTTGGATGGGTGACTGCCTAAGAATATCATGTATGCCTCCATGGGTTCCAGCACAGAAGAAAGACAGGATATAAATGTAAAGAAAGATGGCAAATAAAATTTATATTGAGGAGATATAGCACATCAAGAACCACTTGTGGTCTTTTAGAACAGCTTTAAAGCAGTCACTGCCAGAATTGTGCCCACACTAGCGGACCCCCTCCCCTTCAAACTTGCCTCAAGGTACCTAAGAGAGTAACCCTTCCCTGGGCATAGCCACCACCAGCAAACAATTTTTTAATTGACAGAAGACACCACCACCCCACAAAGTATGTCCCATGAATGATGCTACATCATGGTGTAGTATCATTTCAACTGAGCTGTTCTGAAACAAATGTGAACACCATGAGGGAAACGGATTGCAGCTCTTCCACCAAACAAAGGCATTTTTTACTGTACAACAAAGTGGGGGAAAGTACAAAGAACCTGCCTCCTGTGATAGAATAGAAAGTTCCTTCAACAGAAATAAATGGATTTCAAAAACAAAAGAGCAAAACCCGCAAAGCCATTAAGAAAGCCCTGCACTTTTGTGAGACATGAATAACACTCCAAAAATATGTATGTATTGGGAGGAAGAGGAGGATATTCAGTCCCAATCTAATTTAGACATGCTCTGTTTCACAGCTGAAAAGACTAAATGGAAGAAACTGCTGGGTACTAAACAATAAGAGAATTCATGGCTTTTGTGTTGATTTCCACATTCTGTGACTTACATTATAAATGAAGTGCAAGGTGTGTCATGTTAAAATAACGGTGTATTATGATGACATTGAAACAGAACTTTAAAGTGTTCAACTTTGGTTAGATTGCATCCAATATCTAGAAAGTAAAACTTGAAAACATGGACACTTCAGATCAGCATGGAACTATTTCTCACATGTTTAAAGACACAAGATGCACCACACTTCTAATAAAAAGTATGAGGCAGGTATCCAAGACTCTCTCTGTGTAACAACCCACACATTCTAAACCTTCTTCAGTTCCTGCTTGCTATACGTTTAGCAGTTCTCCAATAACATTTTCAAGTTTAAGACCTAGGAAACAAGGGGGAGGTTTGGACATAATGATAAACTGTGGCTTATCATACTGGGAATGAGTTTAGGTGCCCTCTGCATTCATTTGCCCACCCCTCCCCTACCCAAGCAGGTCTACAAGACTTGAAGCTTTTGCTTCCAATTTTAATTAAACACATTTAAGCATTATATCTGAACTCTAAACTGTGGTTAATTTTAACTGACATACTGAAAAAAGGCAGCTTTATAACCTACCGTTTTATATTGGTTTGTTTCATACAAATTGTAATGGATTCACTCCTTTTGTTAGGTTTGGATGACACAACAAGCTGTGGCTGATAAAAAAAAAAAGTAGCAAAACTTCTGCACTTCTCAAGGACACACAAGCCTAAAGGCTGACTAGGTTCATTCCTGTCACAATAAACCACAATTGATCATGATATAAATCCAGTTTCATTTTTAAAACTTAGATGTAAAATGCATTGTACTACTGAGGACAAATTTAAACAAAATCTGAATGAATCATTCAGAATAAGGTGATACAGGTCTGCATGGGAGGAGACAGAGGGGGGGTATGGGTCCTGCACTAGGATTACTTAATATTTGTATAGGTGTTCAAACAATTCACATGCATTATATAGGCATAATCTGTCAGGTTTAGCACTTCTCTCACACAAGACACGACACGCTGGCAATTCGACTGAGGTTTATTTATCAACAACAGGCTTACAACAATCCAAGCTTCCCACAACTCATTCCACACTGTCGGAGTCAGTTGACTCGACTGGCTTCCGTCCCCTTCCAAGGCCAGATATATGCCAAGCCCACCCCCCGCTTCCTGCTGGTCTTCCTTGGTTCTAATCGCTTGCTCCGCCTCCTACTTCTTGGAGATTCAGGTGCAGCCAATTCCTCCTGCTCTAGAGTTTAATACAACCCCCTACTACTACACCTGCATCCTGATCCTTCATCTCTGTGCTGCTGCGAAAACTTACAGGCAGCAATCCAGAGTGAGAAGGGCTTATCTCACTTTCGTGTGCAGGAATCAAATTCCTTTTTTCCTCTGCCTCTTCCTCCCCCTCTGCAGATTCCTCTCTGCTAGCCATGTCTCTGACATAATCCTTACAAAACCCCTGTTAGGTTAGACAATTTTATCATCTTTCATATTGCAGATGAGAGAACTGTGGGTGAAAGACAGTAGCATGCTCCAGAGGTCACTTAGCGAGTTCATGGCAGAGCTGACATTCAAACCAGGAACAGCCTGATTAGTAATTAAATCTCTTCACAACTATGCTTCATCAGCAGGTTTTTTGGAAATGCCCATGCGTATGTAAAAAATGGCGAGGTGTATTTTAAAAGGCACTTACGGTAATCATGCAAAAAGAACCTGAGGATACCTTGTTGGAACGCAATAAAGGTCAATCTGGTTTCAGCAATGATCATCCAGATGCCTCTGTGAAGCTTGCAACATAGCATGGAAGTAAAAAATGCACATAACAAACTAAAAGTTATAAAACTCATTGTTTGAATGTTAAGGTTAAAATTATTGAAACATACTGGTAAAACTTGGCAGGATTTTATTCTTTCAAAGCTGAAACAAAATGAAGAACAGCTGAAAGAGACCATAGGGCAACCAGGCATGATCTCAATTCCCCATCTATACATTTTCACTGTACATCCATAACATATGCACAGTTCAAGAATCTTTATGACAATGAAAGTTCTTGCTAATCCTGTGTGATAACATGTATGTTAAAATGTTGACATAACATAATAAATGTTCATTCACTTACCACATCTGATAAGTGGTTTTTTTTTTTTAGCATCCATTAAAAATCATACAAGAATGTTACCATTTATTCACTGCCCATCAAAAATCAGTCTGTCCCCTTTGCTAATCTCCCTAAACTAGTTCTATTTATATTTTCTTTTCTTTTCTTTTTAAGTGATTCTTTTTCTTTGTTTTTATTTTTTCTAAGTCAAAGTTCTTCAAAGTCCTTCTTTCCTCACCCCAAATTCTCTCAAGTACATTTTTTCACTAAGGTGATCAACAGGAGGTGCTAACTTTAATGCTTCTCCTTCATTTCTATTCCCTGCTGGATACCGTATTTTTTGCACTATAGGACGCACTCCCCCCCCCCCCCAAAATGAAGGGGAAATGTGTGTGCGTCCTATGGTGCGAATGCAGGCTTTCGCTGAAGCCTGGAGAGCGAGAGGGGTCGGTGCGCACCGACCCCTCTAGCTCTCCAGGCTTCAGGAGAGCCCCACCGCCAGCCCCACAAGCTCGGGGGACAGCGGGGAGGCGGAACGCCGCCATCCCGCTGTCCCCCGACTTGGCTAGAAGGCTGGGGGGGGGGGAGAAGCCTGCTCCTCCCCGTCGCCAGCCCCGCAAACTCGGGGGATAGCGGGAGAGGCGCAGCGCGCCCTTCCTGCTATCCCCCGACTTGGCTAGAAGGCTGGCGACGGGGAGAAGCCGGCTCCTCCCATTCGCCAGCCCCGCAAACTCGGGAGACAGCGGGAGAGGCGCAGCGCGCCATCCCGCTGTCCCCCGACTTGGCTAGAAGGCTGGCGGGGGGAGAAGCCTGCTCCTCCCCGTCGCCAGCCCTGCAAACTCGGGGGACAGCGGGAGAGGCGCAGCGCGCCCTTCCCGCTGTCCCCCGACTTGGCTAGAAGGCTGGCGGGGGGAGAAGCCTGCTCCTCCCCATCGCCAGCCCTGCAAACTCGGGGGACAGCGGGAGAGGCGCAGCGAGCCCTTCCCGCTGTCCCCCGACTTGGCTAGAAGGCTGGCGACGGGGAGAAGCCTGCTCCTCCCCGTCGCCAGCCCTGCAAACTCGGGGGACAGCGGGAGAGGCGCAGCGCGCCCTTCCCGCTGTCCCCCGACTTGGCTAGAAGGCTGGCGGGGGGAGAAGCCTGCTCCTCCCATTCGCCAGCCCCGCAAACTCGGGAGACAGCGGGAGAGGCGCAGCGCGCCATCCCGCTGTCCCCCGACTTGGCTAGAACGCTGGCGGGGGGAGAAGCCTGCTCCTCCCCGTCGCCAGCCCTGCAAACTCGGGGGACAGCGGGAGAGGTGCAGCGCGCCCTTCCTGCGGTCCCCCGACTTGGCTAGAAGGCTGGCGACGGGGAGAAGCCTGCTCCTCCCCATCGCCAGCCCCGCAAACTCGGGGGACAGCGGGAGAGGCGCAGCGCGCCCTTCCCGCTGTCCCCCGACTTGGCTAGAAGGCTGGCGACGGGGAGAAGCCTGCTCCTCCCCGTCGACAGCCCCGCAAACTCGGGGGACAGCGGGAGAGGCGCAGCGCGCCATCCCGCTGTCTCCCGACATGGTTTGGAGGCTGGCGGAGGGCTTCCTCCTCCCCCAGCCCCGCAAGCTGCCAGAGCGATGCCAAAGCTGCGCGCAGCTTCGGCATGGCTCTGGGTCCCGTTCTGGGGGAGGGGGAAGCTCAGGCTTCCCCCGCCCCAGCCCCGCGCCTGGTGGGGGGGGGAATAAATTTTTTCCCCTTTATTTCCCCCCCCCCAAATCTACGTGCGTCCTATGGACCGGTGCGTCCTATCGTGCGAAAAATACGGTACATTGTTCCTCCTGCTTTGATGCCTTCAGCAGCACTTGGGGATGATTATTAATGATCAGCTGCTGAAGGCAACCTAGATGGAGAAAAAAACAACAGTGAATAGAAATGAAGTGAATAGGCCGCCACTGTGTTGTACTATTAATGGTGCACCTAGAAGCAGAAAGAGGAAATAATTAATTTTATGGCGGGGGTGGGTGGGGAGGACAGGAACCCCAACTGACTCTAAAATGGCAAAAATTACCTGAGAGCACTTGGCGAAGCCCAACGAAGGAAATTAATTAGCTGTGAAAAAATTGGGGAAAGTATGTGTGTGTGGAGGGATTGCCAGTAATAGTTATATATTTTTAAAAGATCACACAGAATTGTTGGGGGATCCACCCAAAACCTTTTGGCGGTCCATATATGGTCCACTTTAGCACCTTTGTCTTAGATGTTGAAAATGCTTCGGCTTCCTCACATTGAACCTGCACATCTCCCATATATTAGTTTTGGTATGGCTCAGGCATGTCCAAAGTCCATTTCAGGGGCCTAATCCAGCCCGCCAATCAATTTAATCTGGCCCTTGTGGCAGTATATGTCCTGGGGTAAAATCCCAAAAAACAAACAAACAAAAAAGCTCAGCAACTTCAATCCTAAAAAAAGCTCAAAACTTTGGTTGGCCCTCACGCATGTTCACTCCATCAAATCTGGCCCTTTGAAAAAAGTTTGGGCACCCCTGGTATGGCCCTTGAATTTTAAGACTGCCATAGACAACAGCTGCTAAACTTTTAAGGTGTTACAAAATATACAAGGCGTAATATTTACTGTATTGACCCAAATATAAGCCATACCTTTAAAATTGGGGGGGGTGGGAGAAAAGAAAAAATACCTGAATATAAGCTGCTCCATTCCTCGCTGCTCCCGGCTGCATGCTGGGGGGGGGGGAGAACTACACTGTCTCCCTTCCCAGCCTTGGGGGAGAGGTTGGGGGACTACACGCAGGGCGGGTGCCACTTTGCCACGCTCCTAGCGCTGTTTGGCCCGTGCTCCTAGCTACATACCATAAGGTCACGAATATAAGTTGCACTTTAACTTTTCATGGTTGGAATTTGGGGAAAAAGTGAGGCTTATATTCAGGCCAATAAAGTATTCCCATTTCTTAAAGTTCATTAATCCTTTATATTCCTGTAATTTAACACACACTTGCTTATATTAGCAAAAGAACTAATTTGCCAATACAACTTCAAAGTAACTTTTAAAAGCCCAAGACAGATTTGAGTCAAGTATTTGAAAAATGCTGTAAGACCATCCTTGTAAGATGGCCTTTCACTCTAAGAGAAACTATTTCCTTTTCACAATTTATATTGTCATACTCTAGACAGTTATGAGAAAAAGCACACAATTCAATCATGCAAGCTATCATACAATGTGATGCTACTGCTGAACAAAACACCCAAGAGCAGATACTGTCCAGGAACCATGGGAGATGCCTGCTAAATTACAACACAAGCGTCCTTTTAGCAAAATACTGCATTTCTGCCAGAACTTGTCATCCCAGAAGGACAAGATGAAAACATGCAAATAATTATTCTAGATATTATCAAGTATTTGAAATCCCAGTACACTGCTTTGTCTAGAAATCAACAATTTTGTATAACAGGAAATAGGTAACATGTGTAGAAAAGTTCTAAATGTTTTTGTTTAGATAAACAAGATTGGGGCCCAAAATAACTCGTTATTCAGAACTATGAGATATATATTTGCCAGATGTTTACACACATTGTGGCTATGGTCTCTGGCCAATTTTAAATTATGCTTAATCCTAATTTTGGCAATGATGAAACAACAAATTAATATTTGTAAACCACTGTAGTAGGATAGCAGGAAGAACGCCATTCTCTTCTCACCATTCATCAATATAGACACATACTTGAGATTGTATACAATACTGACCATCTTGTGGACAGTCACACTTGTGGACATAACACAAACAACAGCAAATTTACTATGGTGCATACTCACAAGTGTTCATCCTTCCTATTTCCACCCACTCTATCCCCACGATGATTCTGCCCATCAGCCTTTGTCATATTCACAAAGCCTAACTCTCGAATGTCTTCACACACAGAAATTGAGCCCTTCAGAATTGCTGTCATTCCCTAATTCGCCCAACCACTATCTTGGTAGAGTGCACGCTTAGAACGCAGATGGTTCCAGGTTTAGTTCCTAGCCTGAGTTGAAAGGATTTCACATAGACGAGCTAAGAAAGACCTCTGTCCAACACCCTGGAGACTACTCTTGAACAAAATAGACAATAAATGGATTTTTTGACTCAGTATAAGACATATTCTGAACTGTTTTGTGGATACCGCCCTCCCCGCAAAGGAATTCCCGCTTTGCCTGTGAAGCAACCTGCAGATTCCGGAAGCAAGTATCTTGCAAATGATACAGGGCCTCACAAACTTTCAGCCACTTCATACAGTCTCAGGTTATTTGTAACAAGGCTGAGTGTGGCAGCCACTCAAAACTGCTTCCATTTTGTTGGAAACTAACATGATGTGTGGGGGTCACCAATATCAAGTGGATAACAGAGATGCACTCAAGTGATACAGGCTCCAGTTAGACATCTATGGAGATTGGCCAAACGGAAACAGGTTTTGGCAGTACCACATAGATATCAGGCATTAGCTTTTACAACTGAAGTAGCATGGCACATTTTCTTTAAACAAAATGCATATTTGAACTTAGTCCAGTTTGATGCTCAATGAAAGTGAGTTACTTGTTTTGGGTAATAAACAGAGCATTTAAAAAATAATAATCTCTGCTTTCAAACAAGCAAATACCTGATGTTTCAGAGTACAACTCCCATACTCCCTGAACACTAGCCACACTGGTTGGGGCTGAAGGGAGTTGTAGTCTACAACATCTGGAGTGTAAGATCTGATCAATATTAGTCATACTCATAATATACCCAGTGATATCAGTGGGCCTACTGTGAACATAGCTTAGTTGGATATCACCCACGAGGTACAAGTTCTTATGCATCCTGCTGTTGAGTGGCTGCATCAGAAAATTCACAAAGATGATGGAGTTTTGGAGGAATGAGCTTATGAAGTGGCTATTTCCAAATGTGAATATGATAAAATATGACTGCGTATTTGAACACTGTGCACAAGATCAAGGATTCAAGATCAGTTTCTGAAATGGGCTTGTGTACCAAGTTGCTGCATATTTTATCATTTTTATTTCTGAATGTGTGGGACTAGTTTACTAATACCTATAGAAAAAACATCAACCCACTACAGATGTAATTAAAAGAAGGGTTTCCAAACTTTTATCACAATGTGTTTCATTTAAGTCTATTCACAATCAAGGTTAAAACAAAGCAAGGATATAATTCCCCTAGCAATGCTTACTTTAGGACTCTATCTGGGAATAGATCTTAGGCAGAAGTGGGAGGAAGTGAAGAAGTTAAATTGCATTCTATTTCAAGAAGCTATCTTAAAAATTCACATACAGAAGAATTACAAAAAAAAGCAAGAGAAACATATTATACTTCATCTGTAAGGATTTATCATTTGATCTCTGCAAGTTTCATTCAAAAACCAAATTTTAGGATTACAGATGAAACAACTGCACTGGTTATTTTGTCAATGACAACATTCATTTGACACTGAAATATTGCTGCACAGTTGCAAAAGGAAAATTAGCAGTGTTCAAAAGAGAAAGTGCCATTAAAAACCTCAAGCAATTTACTGTCCTAGGCATTTCAGCTCATGTTGGTGTGTGCCAAAAAGGATGGAAATCAGCTACTCATATTATATTATTATTTTGCCTGGAAAAGGCAAGCAGCATTATGTCACCAAAACTGTAGTCTATGCATACAGCTCTAAAGCTAACAGCAGCTAAAGAATTAGAAAAAGTGACATGTTGGACTGCCACAAAAGCTATTTATTCAGTACCTCCAGAACAGAAAAAAAATGTTTCATATAAAAATCAGGATAGTCAATCAAGCAAATGTACAAGAACCTACAAGTCACCATAACAAATCTGATGGGCACAAAGCTTTTTAAATGTAAAAATTCTGAAGTTGAGGTGGTACCCAAGTTAATTTGCTTCAGCTAGAATTTGATTTCACTGAGAATAAACACACACATCTTCAGTTTATACTGCAGGACATGTTTTTATTTATTTAATTCATATTCCATCTGCTTTCCATTATAAACCCAAGGCAGTTACATGTAGTTCCCAGAAGATCACTCAGCCAGGCACTGACCAACCCCAGATCTGCTTAGCTTCAGCAAGGTGATGGCCTTATGTACTTTCAGATGATAGCCTGGGATCTCACACAATGTAGCTTGTTATCTCAACTCCAATATTTTAGAAATGTCATGAAATATCCTGATGCTTGAAGATGAGTAATGGTTATAGCTAATTCACAAATACAGTTATCACTGATACCCTAACTCAGGGTTGAGAAACCTGTGGCATTCCAGGTGTTGTTGGACTACAACTTCCATCAGCCCTAGCCAGCATAGCCAATGGTCAGGGATGATGGGAGCTGAAGTTAATAATAATAATAATAATAATAATAATAATAATAATAATAATAATAATATATTTGTACCCCGCCCATCTGGCTGGGTTTCCCCAGCCACTCTGGGCGGCTTCCATAGAAACAAAAAATACACTAAAATATCACAGATTAAAAACTTCCCTGAACAGGGCTGCCTTAAGATGTCTTCTGAATGTCAGGTAGTTATTTATCGGTTTGACATCTGATGGCAGGGCGTTCCACAGGGCGGGCGCCACTACCGAGAAGGCCCTCTGCCTGGTTCCCTGTAGTTTTGCTTCTCGCAATGAGGGAACCGCCAGAAGGCCCTCGGCGCTGGACCTCAGCGTCCAGGCAGAACGATGGGGGTGGAGACGCTCCTTCAGGTATACTGGACCGAGGCCGTTTAGGGCTTTAAAGGTCAGCACCAACACTTTGAATTGTGCTCGGAAACGTACTGGGAGCCAATGTAGGTCTTTCAAGACCGGTGTTATGTGGTCTCGGCGGCCGCCCCCAGTCACCAGTCTAGCTGCCGCATTCTGGATTAGTTGTAGTTTCCGAGTCACCTTCAAAGGTAGCCCCACGTAGAGCGCATTGCAGTAGTCCAAGCGGGAGATAACTAGAGCATGCACCACTCTGGCGAGACAGTCCGTGGGCAGGTAGGGTCTCAGCCTGCGTACCAGGTGGAGTTGGTAGATAGCTGCCCTGGATACAGAATTTACCTGCGCCTCCATGGACAGCTGTGAGTCCAAAATGACTCCCAGGCTGCGCACCTGGTCCTTCAGGGGCACAGTTACCCCATTCAGGACCAGGGAGTCCTCCACACCAGCCCACCTCCTGTCCCCCAAAAACAGTACTTCTGTCTTGTCAGGATTCAACTTCAATCCATTAGCCGCCATCCATCCTCCAACCGCCTCCAGGCACTCAGGACCTTCACCGCCTTCACTGGTTCTGATTTGAAAGAGAGGTAGAGCTGGGTATCATCTGCATATTGATGGACACCCAGTCCAAACCCCCTGATGATCTCTCCCAGCGGCTTCATATAGATGTTAAAAACCATGGGGAGAGGACGGAACCCTGAGGCACCCCACAAGTGAGGGCCCAGGGGTCTGAACACTCATCCCCCACCACCACTTTCTGAACACGGCCCAGGAGGAAGGAGCAAAACCACTGTATAACAGTGCCCCCAGCTCCCAGCCCCTCTAGACGGTCCAGAAGGATGTTATGGTCGATTGTATCAAAGGCCGCTGAGAGATCCAGCAGAACTAGGAAACAACTCTCACCTTTGTCCCTAGCTCGCCGGAGATCATCAACCAGCGTGACCAAGGCAGTTTCAGTCCCATGATGAGGCCTGAATCCCGATTGAAAGGGATCCAAATGGTCCGCATCCTCCAGGCGTGCCTGGAGTTGTTCAGCAACCACGCGCTCAATCACCTTGCCCAAGAATGGAAGATTTGAGCCTGGGCGATAGTTGGCCATACTGGCCGGGTCTAAAGATGGTTTTTTAAGAAGCGGTTTAATGACCGCCTCTTTCAGCGGATCTGGGAATGTTCCCTCACAGAGGGAAGCATTCACCACCCCGCAGAGCCCATCGCCCAGCCCTTCCCGGCTTGCTTTTATTAACCAGGATGGGCAAGGATCAAGGAGACAGGTGGTTGGTTTCACGCGTCCAAGCAGCCTGTCCACATCCTCGGGGGTAACGGATTGAAATTGATTCCATGCAACTTGACCAGACAGAGCTCTAGCACTCTCCCGCCCCAGCCCTGCTCCCACGGTGGTGTCTAGCTCCTTCCAAATATGAGTGATTTTATCTGCAAAAAACTTTGCGAAATCGTTGTAGGAGATCTTAGGGTCTTTACAAGGCCCCGGTGGTAAAGGTGGTTCCGTTAAATTGTGAACCACCTGAAAGAGTCTCCTGCTACTATTTTCTGCAGATGCAATAGAGGCGGCAAAGAAAGTCTTCTTCGCCGTCGCTATCGCCACTTGGTAGGCTCGACGTTGAGCTCTAACCTGTGTCCGGTCAGATTCGGAGTGAGTTTTCTGCCACCGACGCTCTAGCCGTCTCACCGATTGTTTCATCGCCCTCAGCTCCAAAGAAAACCACGGGGCTGTCCGGGCTCCATGCAATCGGAGAGGGCGCTTTGGAGCCAGACAGTCGATAGCCCTGGTTAACTCTGCATTCCAGCGGGCCACCAGGGAATCAGCTGAAAGGCCATCAACATGGGATAAAGCATCCCCTACCACTCTCCGGAAACCATTTGGATCCATTAAGTGGCGGGGGCGGACCATCCGAATTGGTCCCACCTCCCTGCAGAGGGGAAGGGTTGCGGAGAAGTCCAGTTGCACCAGGAAGTGATCTGACCATGGCACTTCTTTTGTTTCACTTTTACTTAGTGTCAGATCACCCACGTCACTAGAGGTGAACACCAGGTCTAAGGCATGTCCATGACTATGAGTTGGGCCAAACTTATTCAGGGACAGCCCCATGGAGGCCATGCTTTCCACAAAGTCCCAAGCAGTAACTAACATATGGAGAATTGCACATTAGCGAACCCTGCCCTAAATTATTACATTGTACATCACACCACATGAACACACTTCTATTTCGTTTCCACTTTAAACTAGTTTATAAACTATATACAGACTGAACTTGTCTGGGCAATACTTTAATTTTCAGTCACAATTCATGGAAACCTGGGTATCAGAATCCATAAAAAGTTTATGTTGGGATTACTGCACACGTGGAAAAAACAGTGCTGGACAGAGTAGTCTCAAATGCTGCATCAGTTACACAGACACTCATAAATCATGCAAGAAGCGGTTTGTGTACGTTCCATTTTCAAAGATACATTAACTTCACATGCATTCTTTCTGCAAAATAATTAGTCAGCTTTTAAAGAAGTTTGATCTGAACCACAAACATTGACATATTGTCAAGACACTGCACTTGCTGGCACTAAGCTAACACTAATGCAACCAAATGTTTTAGTTCCTTTAAGGCTGCCTTCCCCAATCTGCTGTCTGCCAGATGTTGTTGGATTCCTAACTCCTATCAGCCCCAGTCAGTGTGGCGAATAGTCAGGAACAATGAGAGCTGGAGTTCGACAACAGCTGGAGAGCACTCGATTGTGGATGCCGTTCTTTAAGGTGTATCACTGAAGAGGAAAATTAAATAGGGGGAAATGCTCGAATTATATTTTTTTGTTCAACTGTACTGCAAAGTGCTAAGGAAGAAAAAGTAATCACAAAGAAAAATCAATCACTTTGTTAGCAACTTTATTCAATATAAAGTAGGCTGGCAATCTTGATGTGTGGCATTAGAAAGAAAGTGGTCGCACCTTTATTTATTATTTCAGTTTTATCAGCCACACAATAATAAAGAGTTGACTGTCCGGGCTTCTTACAAAGTAAAAACATGTTAGAAACTACCATTACAATAAGATAAATAAAGAAGCAGCAATTAGGGAGCATCTGAATAAGTTCAAGAGAATTATCTTTTCAGAAATCCATTAAAATCCAAAGATAATATTTTTTTAAAATATAAATAACCAACATTTTACAGTAATCTAAGCCAACAGATGCCTAGATACCCAGCACATCAAACAGATGCACCTCCACTATTGGCTTACGCTGTTTGTGTACGTAAACAGTTCTGATGGTTTACTACAGAGAATGGGCCTCAAGAGTATCATTAGATTGCTACCATATAGAATCTATGGTAGAGAAAACAATTGTCAACAGTTTTCAAACTTGGGCTAGCTTTGACAGTCTGCCAATTTTTGAAGTCACTCCCTATGTTACGCATCCATGTTGCTCCTTGGGAGAAGGAGGCCTTGTTCTTGCATTAGTATTGAGCCTCAGAAGCATTAAGTAGCAGAAATACTGCTTGCTGTTTCCAAGTGCCTCTGAAGCTGAATACAGTGGTACCTCGGGTTAAGTACTTAATTCGTTCCGGAGGTCCGTTCTTAACCTGAAACTGTTCTTAACCTGAGACACCACTTCAGCTAATGGGGCCTCCCGCTGCCGCCGTCGCACAATTTCTGTTCTCATCCTGAAGCAAAGTTCTTAACCCGAGGTAATATTTCTGGGTTAGTGGAGTCTGTAACCTGAAGCGTATGTAACCTGAAGCGTATGTAACCCGAGGTACCACTGTATGAGGTCTGAGATGAGCCTCTGCCCATTAATTGCTTTGAGCTGGTGGTGTTACCCTCATTCATTATCAAAGTGGACTCCAAGGGCTTATACTACTGAATATGCATATCAGGAACAGAATTCCTCCTTCCCTTGGAAGCTATGGTTCAAATGCTTTTTGGTGCTCGCATGTGAATACCATCTGAACGATCTCACTAAAATGAATATAAAAGAAAGCCTCCCTCTTGCACATTCTTAAAACACTAAAGAAACAAGACTTTGGGTGCAGCATCAATGGACAGAGGAACACAAACACACATGCTAATGTCAGGAGCCCCACTCTTTACCTCCCTCCCACTTTCCTCATTTGGTGTACACAGAAGGCTTGGAGTAACTGTTAATGTGAAGAAGAGTTCCCCACAAATTTCTACCATACTGCTTCCTCATTGGCCAAGGGAAGAAGGAAAAAGAAATAGGGCTCAGTCTAAACTCTAAAGAGACCCAGGATGATTCCTGCACATATGAGCACTGTAGTCACATGCAAAGGAATACAGAATATACCCCAAATGTTCAGACTGATTCAACATACAGCAACTGAACATTACAAGTGTATGATTCATGAACATTTAATTTCTACAATCCTTTAAGGGATGGGGAGGGGGGATGGACTGCACAGTTATTTCTAGAATTCAGAAAATCTCATAAATTTCTTCCCATGACCCTTTATTGACATTGCAGCCATGGTAAGCAGCTCCTACACGGGTTGCTAATTCTCAAGAAGGCGATGTTATCTCGTTTCATAAAAATAATAATTGGGCTATACAGATTATCCTCATGAACTACAGCAGCAATCCTATGTACACATACCTGGGTGTAAGTCCCACAAAGCACAGTAAGATTTATGTCTAAGTAAATATGCATGCACACAAACATATATATGCACTACCTCAAGGGACTTAAGGAGCTTACAAACAAGAACAGTTATTCATTCCTTGCAAAAGAGGAGTTTGAACATACATTTCCTTTTATGGTTACTGAGCTGCTAATAAACAAGACAAAATTCAGGATGCTGAATGGCTACATTGGAATAGGAAATACACGCAGAGACTTCTATCAGAAAGCTTTTTATCCGCAAATCCAGTTATCCAATCATAAAGAGTTATGGCCAAACCTTGCTACATGCACGGCTGATTCAGATATCTGAACAGCTCGAGTTTGCCCACTTGTTTGTGCTTTGCTAGTCAACCTCAGCCATTTTCAGGGAAGAAACCATGGGAGAGATACCGGAAAAATCAAAGAGCAATTCCTTCATAATACTAAAGAGAAAGGCACTTATAGACTACCAGGTCTCCCCTGCAAAATGCCACCCCCTCATATATATCTGAAGGAGCGTCTCCACCTCCATCGTTCTGCCTGGACGCTGAGATCCAGCACCGAGGGCCTTCTGGCGGTTCCCTCATTGCAAGAAGCAAAGCTACAGGGAACCAGACAGAGGGCCTTCTTGGTAGTGGCACCCGCCCTGTGGAACGCCCTCCCATTAGATGTCAAAGCGACCTTACATTCAGAAGACATCTTAAGGCAGCCCTGTTCAGGGAAGTTTTCAATGTGTGATTTTAGTGTATTTTTGGTTTCTGTGGAAGCCACCCAGATGGGCGGGGTACAAATAATAAATTATTATTATTATTATTATTATTATTATTATTATTATTATTATTATTTATTATTATTATTAGTTTTATCTTTTCTTCAAGGTGGACTCCAAAACCACAACCCAATCCAACTGGGACAACAACAGCCTTAGAAATGAGGCAGTTGCCAGCAAGAGTTGTCTGGAATAGGAATGGTTAAGGGACCCTCCTCCTTATCATCCAAGTGTCCCTCATCCATGCATTTGAATTATCTCTACAAAAATTTAGGGCTCAGGAGTACATCCTCAAGATGTCGTTTCCTGATGAAAGTATCTTGACTGGGTTACAGATCAGCGTGTTAATTTGCCCAGTTCCAATCCATGCAACAGCAAAGCCCCCCCCCCCATTGCCTGTCAATGCTTGGATGTCAGTGTGACAAGACTTAATTCTGCAAGTTTTCCTTCCTTGGGATTACTTACTGAGGAAGCAGGGCCCAGACATCCTTATTTCCTCCCTTTTAAAAATAGTGTTCTTCTAAGCTGTGGACAAAAATGGAATTGTCAGGAAATCAATCCTTTTTTAAATGTATTTTTATTAAAGATTTTCTTGATTTACAAGAAATCTATCCTTTCTATGCTAGTTATAAATGGAGAAGTTTATTAAGGTGTTTTTGTGACTGGTGCATGTGTATGTCTCCACAACAAATGTTAAGTATCTAGGAATCTAATGTATATTGCAAAGTATGAATCATTCTTATTTTAACATGGCTAATATGCCTAATGCATTATGCCTAAACAACATATACCTAAATCTGAAACAACCTCATTGCCTGATATTTCTCTTTTCAGTTTTAATGTCGTGGATTAGAAATAATTCAAGATACTGATTTATAACACAAATTTTGCAATCAGCACAAATTGTTCCACAAAGCTTACATTATATGTGTTCCAGGGATGCAGTTACCTTGCACTTACCCAATCACTGATAGCAACATAAAATTGGTTCCAAATGCATAAGGATAAAGAAAGCTGTATCCAGCAACCATTGTAAGTTGTTTTAAATACTTCATTTCTTAATGTGAACTGCCTCAGGAGTCAATGACAGAAAGGTAGAATATACCATATATACTCAAGTATAAGCTGACCCGAATATAAGCCAAGGCACCTAATTTTAGGACAAAAAACTGGGAAAACTTATTGACTCGAGTGTAAGTCAGTTCACACCACAAACCTGGTGGTGGTGGCAGCGGAAGAACAAACAGCCTGAAAGGGCTCCTTTTGGGCCGCTCGTCCCTCTGCCGCCCCCTCTGCCACTTGCAAGAGCAGGCATAGGCATAGGAGTCCGGTTGGGAGAGGCGCAGCTTCCCGTGCAAGAGGCGGGCGGCGGTGGAGGAACGAGCGGCGAGAAAGGGCTCGTCCCTCCGCTGCTGCCCGCCTCACTTGAGTATAGGCCAAGGGAAGCTTTTTTAGCATAAAAAAATGCTGAAAAAGTTAGCTTATATTCGAGTATATACGGTAAACACTTTTCTCAACATATTACAGCTTGGCTTTGTATTTAAGTACAGTGGTACCTCGGGTTAAGTACAGTATTTAAGTACAGTGGCACCTCGTTCCGGAGGTCCGTTCTTCACCTGAAACTGTTCTTAACCTGAAGCACCACTTTAGCTAATGGGGCCTCCTGCTGCTGCCGCGCTGCCTAAGCACGATTTCTGTTCTCATCCTGAAGCAAAATTCTTAACCTGAAGCACTATTCCTGGGTTAGCGGAGTCTGTAACCTGAAGCGTATGTAACCTGAAGCGTATGTAACCTGAGGTACCACTGTACTAGAATGGTAGCCACAGGTGGCAAGAATAGCATGCCAGCAAGTGTATTCAATTCCATGAAAAGTGAAGAGAGGTCTGGAGCACTCTCTCTCTCCTCTGTGCTCAGCACAGAAACCAATCTGAGTGCAGAAGTGTGGATTGATTTTATCCATCTCTCCTCTGCCATCCCCCAGCAGACTAATGTTTTTTTGCAGGCTAGGAAATGTTGTATGCTTACTTATCAGACATGCAGAGATATTTATGCAGAAGTGCAATCTTTTGTGCAATAGTTTTACTTTGCAAATGCAATGTTCTTTTAGCACATGTATTTAAACAGCACCTTTGAGGTTTAACACACATTTGCCCCCAGTTCCCTTTCACAAGATCCAACTGTCATTTCCTAAGATCCCCTACTTCTCTTTTTCTGCTGCTTTCTGTGCATGAACTGGGGGAGGGACGCAGGCATGCTTGTTCTCTGCTTACCACTTTGAGCTTAGCTGCCTTTTCTTACTCTGTGATATCCGATCAGCTAATCACTACTAGGGGCTTCACTACCAAATTCCCAATGCACGTTACAACAGGATTTCTATATCATTTCCAGAGAATGCAAACAACTTTATAAACAATATTGTATCACTGGTGTAAAGTGCATAGCTTAATTCTGTATTAAAAATATCACAAATATTCTGATTTTTGCAAACTATAGGAAGAAAATAATAGTGTAGGCCAATGTCAAAAAAGATACAATACTCTTGTATTATTTGTGCAAAAAAACCAGACACTGTCCTGTTGCAGCTCCCCCCGCCCTGGTCTTTTCAAGATGAAGATATACCGTACTTTTCGCACCATAGGGCGCACCGGACCATAGGGCGCACCCAGTTTTTTGGGGGGGAAATAAAGGGGGAAAAATTATTTCCCCCCCCCCCAGGCGCGGGGCTGGGGCGGGGGAAGCTCGAGCTTCCCCCGACCCCAGCCCCCAAACAGGCAGCTCTCTGCAAGCCGTGGGAGCGCTCCCACGGCTTGCTGAGAGGTCCGCGAAGCCTGGGCGCGCTGATCTCAGCACGCGCAGGCTTCGGCATGCTGGCAACTCTCCGCAAGCAGCGGGAGCGCTCCCGCTGCTTGCGGAGAGGTCCGCGAAGCCTGGGCGCGCTGATCTCAGCGCGCGCAGGCTTCAGCATGCAGGCAAGTCTCTGCAAGCAGCGGGAGCGCTCCTGCTGCTTGCGGAGAGGTCCGCGAAGCCTGGACACGCTGAGCTCAGCGCGCGCAGGCCTGAGCATGCAGGCAACTCTCCGCAAGCAGCGGGAGCCCAGCGCTGGGCTCCCGCTGCTTGCAGAGAGGTGTGCGAAGCCTGGAGAGCGTGAGGGGTCGGTGCGCACCGACCCCTCTCACTCTCCAGGCTTCAGCGAAAGCCTGCATTCGCACCATAGGACGCACACACATTTCCCCTTCATTTTTGGAGGGGAAAAAGTGCGTGCTATGGTGCGAAAAATACGGTACTTTTCTAGGAGCATAGAACCACTGGGTAAGCAACAAAGATATGGAAGTATCCATTGCTAATGTACAGTATGTCTCTACTAATGTCTCAAAAGGCATGTTTGAGTATATGGTATAAAATATTCACACTGTAATTGTTTCCATTACAAGAAAGTGTAATTAGAATGTACTGTTTTTCCTATACTGTATGTAGCAAAAAAGGTAATCTAGAAATCACGTATTTATAGAACATCAATGGGGTATTATTTCAAAATGACACAATGACTATATCTTTACAGTCTTCATTACTATTTTTAAGATACTGGCATGGTTCAGACACAATAAACTTTGTTTACTGGCCTTGTGATCATACATTCCCCTCTCCCCACCCCACACATCCCCATAATATATTGTGGTTTGTTAAACCAATCCCCATAATATTACAACTGGGGAACTGTGGCTCAAACAGTGCTTTAAAAAGAATATACAACCAGGAGAAGACTGTAACATCTGAATCAGATCACTACCATGCTGTAAGTACCTATATCTGTACAGTTTTCAAGGCAAATGCAAACAACTTGTTCTCCATGCAATTAGATTGGGCCTATGAGAGCCTGTAGGGACACGGGTGGCGCTGTGGGTTAAACCACAGAGCCTAGGACTTGCCGATCAGAAGGTCGGCAGTTCGAATCCCCGCAACAGGGTGAGCTCCTGTTGCTCAGTCCCTGGCTCCTGCCAACCTAGCAGTTCGAAAGCACGTCAAAGTGCAAGTAGATAAATAGGTACCGCTCTGGCGGGAAGGTAAACGGCATTTCCGTGCGCTGCTCTGGTTTTGCCAGAAGTGGCTTAGTCATGCTGGCCATATGACCCACAAGCTGTATGCCGGCTCCCTCGGCCAATAAAGCGAGATGAGCGTCGCAACCCCAGAGTCGGTCACGACTGGACCTAATGGTCAGGGGTCCCTTTACCTTTACGAGAGCCTGTATCACCTGCATCCAGGAACCAATAGATCAGGCAGATGACATGGCTACTTCCCAAATCAGCACCAGGGATCCAGGGTTATTAGAGGGAACTGGAATAGTCTGATTATCACTTGTGTAGCAGGCTTGTTTAGTAAGAAGCGGTAAGACTTTAAAAACAACAACTAATAAAGTCCTCTTCAACCTGCTGCCCTCCAGATATTGCTGGACTCCAACTCCCATCATCCCTGACTATTGCTCATGCTCACTGGGGCTGAACAGGAACTAGAATATCTGGCTAGGACTTTCACTCACTAAAGAATCTAACATAGCCAAAGTAACCGCAACAGTATGTGACAGAGCATCTTGCAGTGGGGGGCGGACCATATTTAGAAAAATATTCCAGATTGGAAACTGAATTCCACAGGACTATTTTATAATAATAAAATAATTTAATGATACAATCTCATAAGGGGAAACAAAGTAAGGGGGGGACTAGTTTGCCTAAATATCAATATCCTAAAACTATTTTTTGTAACAGAATTACTCCAACTCTCCCATCATAACATTTTAAGGGAGTAAGAAACATTTGTAATTTTTAATCATCTTTCCATGATCAAATGATGTACCGCAGGCATCTAAGGGATCCATTTAAGACAGATGTAGTGGCCTGCAGCTCTCATGCAACTTCACAGGTCTCTTCTGACGCCTGCTGTGAATCCCTTAACATGCCTTCCACCTACCATCACATTGCTTGGAGGCTAAAGACAGCACAATTCCAATGAGGAAGGAAACAGTCATCTGTGCGTGCCTTCCTCCCTAAGTAAAACATGCTCCTCTCTGCCTGCCAAACAGTTATTTGGCAGGGTGGGGGAAGCACAATCTCTATCTGTTGGAGTGGAGTCTGCCTTTCTCTGCCCCAGTAGGAAGCAGCTGAAAGTGAGAACATCACCTGCTTTCAGGAGCTTTCTATATGTTAGACAGAGATCCTCAGGAGTCACTGCTAACCAAGTACAGATACCCGAAGGGGTGGAAATGTTCCCTTCCCCCATTAACTTCCTTCCAGGAGTGATTTTTAAGATCTACCCATTTGTTTGTCATTTGGTCGTTTCTTCCAGATCAGCAACCATTTGTTTTTATATAACAAGCTTAACTTGTTATGATATCCAATATTTCAGTCTTCCTGACCTGCCCACCTTCTTATTAAGGCTGGCAAACTCTACATGAATATTCAGTATTTTTACTGGCCCCTATAAACTTTCTGAAAAATTAGCTGTCACATCATCAGGCATATTCAAATCTTGAAGTATGTGCGGCAGGGGGGAAACTAATTACATATTTGGTTCTGCATCCTGAATTTATATATAATTATTGTGATGAAATAATGATACTATTAAGAGAATTACAAATTGTGTTGTAGATAGTATGCTTTAATAACTATTAAACCATAAAATGAAGAAGGCCATGGGAAACTGCATATGAGTCATTTTTGTGCCAGTTTTGTGTATTTCAATATACACAAGATTTCAACATTCCATATTCAAGCACTTCATGTAATAATAGCTCAAGATACTGATTCCTCATGCTGTTGCTAAGGGCAGAGCAAAAGACTATTGCTTCTGACTGAATCTTCTGGGACATACGCATTCTACTAGAGCACATGAGACAAAAAAAAACCTGCTTTAGAGCATTAGATTTCTCTCTGCAGAATAAGAATATGTTGTACATTGTGAGACAGATGCTTTGAGAGCCTTAAACTTAATAATACTAATTATTACATGTCCACAATTCTAAAGCATATCCACCATATCCTATCAAAAAGAACTCTAACATCTGCCTGGTATGCTATATGGCAATATATACCTCCTTGTAAGCCACTACAGTTGTACTTCGGGTTAAGAACTTAATTCGTTCTGTAGGTCCGTTCTTAACCTGAAACTGTTCTTAACCTGAGGTACCACTTTAGCTAATGGGGCCTCCTGCTGCTGCTGCCGCTGCCACGCAATTTCTTTTCTCATCCTGAAGCAAAGTTCTTAACCCGAGGTACTATTTCTGGGTTAGCAGAGTCTGTAACCTGAAGCGTCTATAACCTGAAGTGTCTGTAACCCGAGGTACCACTGTACAGCTATACATTTACACACAAATAGCGCTCAGGAGAATTTCCACCACATGCATGCACTTAATTACAGCTTCACAGCCTTTTGTATTTTGTATTAAAAATAAAGGGAAACACCTGCAGATTGTTTAATATTTAATATTATTTAATTAAATATTATGTAATAAAGTAAACCAATAACAGATTATGCCAGTGTTAAATGGTGTCTCTTATGAAAAATTAGCAGCATGCGCCTGCGTGTTTGTTGCAAAAAGTTCTTGATAACAGCAAGCAGAGTGTACAAATACACAAAAACCTATGGAGTCTTGCACAAGTATGTAGAATAGAAATGAGTTACTTACGTGATGTGTTTTGAGAAGATTTTAGATTCTAATATGCCTAATTCAAATTAAATTGCAGTTCAATAAATGACAGGCTATTAGGCTGATAAAAATAACTGCCAAACTTATGACATCAGATCAAAAGTAGAGCAACAGTGTCTGTATATAGGGCATTTGCAACAAATTGATTATCACATGATTATTGTCTCAAAACATGTTTTGTTCTTTAGCCATCAGGAAGAGGCAGAAATACCCAGAGCTGCTGTACCATTTTACTCTTATGCAGATTATTTGCAATCTACTTTACTTCTGATTAGCCTCTTTCAATACATGTCATACCCACTGACAGGTAAGGACAAGATCTAACATTTTGCTTTAGAACTTTTAAAGTGAGTCCTGAAATAGTATAATGTTTCCATGCATTAGCAAACTCTATGATGGATTCATGAAGATGTGAGTGGTTACTTAAAATTAGAGGATTTATTATTTTCCTAGTGAAATTTTCTCACTACTCAAGCAAGAATTGCTGTACTGAAAAAATCCATTAGGTGCACCTCTCTGAAAGGTGCCCATTAGGATACTTGATGAGACTAAAAAAGAAAAATAAAGATAATAAAGCAGGATGAATAAAATGCTTCCAGCAGGTGAAATTACTGGGCATGGTATCTATCCTCCTACTTTGTATGGAAACAATATGGTCTCCCAACAATAACACCCATTTACATGGACAAAAGCTTCCAGTGCTGTATCACTCATCATGTTTTAAATATGTAGGTACAAAAAACAAACACCAACCCCATCTATTTATGCAGATTTGCAGTTATGCTTCTCTAAGGAACTCTTTCAACTTCTACAAATCAAATATGATAACTTACCAAGTGTATATGAACAAGTATCTGGAGATCTAAGAAAGTCTAATTTCACCAAGAATCTCTTTCAGCCTGTATTTCATCTTTTGAATATCAGATCAGCATTTAGTTCAGTGGTTCCCAATTTCTCCTTGCCCGCTGCCACAGACAGCTTGAAAACTGCTGGTGGTCTTGACTACCGTACTTAATTATTTTTCTACATGCCATAGCAACTATAATGTTTTTAATGGTATTTTTATTGGTTCTTTCATTTCTAAAGTTATATCTTATTGTATTGTAATTTGCATTTCATAGAATTTGAATTGTTGTTCAATAAAATACAATATAAGAAATGAAAGAAACAATGAAGATACCACTAAAAATAAATATGAAATTTTAATGTGGACATGCCATGGACTAGCTGAATGGGGTTCACATATCACTGGCAGTCCATGGACCACAAAACCCCTTATCTAATTCATACTCATATAAACTAACCTGAAACAGAAGCTCTTTCTTTCAATGAAAAATGGATCATGTAAACACACCATGTCTTCAGTGGCTCGACCCAAAACCTGCTCTTGTGGAAAAAATCGTCCCCAAGCACAAAAAAATACTTTTAGCGCAATCATATGTGTTTATACTCAAAAGTAGGCTCCACTGTTTTCAGTGCATGGAAGAATGGATCACGACTCAGTTCAAAAAAACTTATCTGCTAAACAGATTATCAAATAACATTTCCCTCAGGATTCATAATTTACACAATTTCTCCATAGGATGCTAAACTGCACTGTACATTAAAAGGTCCACTTAATAACATAAGGAGGGTCTCCTGGATCAGGCCAACAGTTCATCTTGTCCAGCACCCAGTTCTCACAGTGGCAAACTAGATATGTATAGGAAGCCCAACTAGCCTTCCATGAGCATAACTTTAAGACACCACAGCATAACTAGGCATGAGCCACAGAGGAAGCAATAAAGGGTGTGTACACTAGTGCTCCTTGATCACTTTCATCACACAGGCTTATTGCACGTATCTCATATTTACACGCTACTTCTTGCTCAGTTACAGTTTTTTCCCTTTCTTTTTTTAAATACCAAACTCACATAGTTGCAAATACTAGATGCTGTGGGGTGAGGAGAAGACTTTAAAGCTAACAAAGACTAAGCAAAGTCAGAAGCAATATCCTTCACCTCTCAAACAGGGAAGTGAGTAAGGTATTTATGATGAACAGGTGGATTTATATTTTTTCTTTTTTTAAAGGAAGAATTGCCTAACAACAAAAAAGAAGGAAGTTTGAACAATAGCTGAGAAGAGGAATTTTGTGAAATGTCTAGTTAGCCTAATTATACAAAGTTTACCTTTTGGATGAGGTTTTAAAATTCATCTAACTAAACCAAGCAGCAGCATAATGAACAGACCATGCTACCAGATACAAACTGCAGTTCTACAGACTGCATCCACTGGCAGGCTAACAACTTGATACATACATACCTTTACACAGAGGACTTGATCAGAGAAAGAGGAAAACGTAGTTCACAGTTGGATGTACTGTAAATGTAAACACCTGGTTCCTTAACAACCTGTTGCAAAGTAATCTAAAAATCATTCAGCTAGACTCAATAAGGTTTTTAAAAATTTCTTTTAAAAATGCAAGTATGTTCAGCTTAGTACAAGCTGTGTGAAAAAATACAATCAAGTAATAGTTTTGAAAAATAAAAAGACAGGAATAACTAGTCTTCTCATTCATATGTAGCAGCCCAAGTTGCTGGACATAAGGAAAGAATGGCTGTTTTAAATATAGATGCAGTGGAAAATAGTAGCAATCTCAGCTTCAAGGTCTCAACATACTGTAAACATAACTATATCAGTCATGATATAGGTACAGCTCAATTATCCATGCCTACAGACTACAAACCATCTTTGGTAATTATAGAACAGAATGGAAATAGAAACCTTTTTCAAAAAGCTGTATCATTATGGAAAGGGGGAAAATAAATGAAAACTTTAACGCCACTTACTCAAATGCGAAGAACAGTCCACTGGTAACCAAAATAAGAACAAGGGTCAGGTAGAAGACTCCAGTCTGACGAGCCATCATGATCCTTCCATCACAGAAGAACTTGTTTCTTCCAGGGAAAACCTCCCATTTTCTCTTGGCAGTTGTTTTCTTTTTCTTATGAGGAGACTCCATGGGAGAAGAGGAGCTGTGAGTGCTGATCTGACTGTATTCACAGTCTTTCATGGGCCCTCCTCCACCACCTCCTGGAGTCATCAAGGGGGAATAAGGAGGGGAGTTACCCCCAAAACGCCTCTTGGGTAAGATGTTTCCTTGAAACCACTTTTAGTACTTTAGTTTATCAGGGCATTATACAACACCCAGTTAACTGTTCAGTGTCCAAAGCTGTCATTGCAGAAGTCATAAGTAGTCTATACTTTCTTCACAATGAAGTGACAGTTCAAAACAGTTCCTTAAAAGTATGTAATCATACAAGGAAATGGGAACTAGAAACAGCTAAAGTATAAATCAACTGTCGAAGAAATAGTGCTTTAAAAGGATTTTGAAGCATTGTTCCTTTTGTTTAACAAGCTGCTCAGTTTTTACATCAAATCCACATCCTTAAGCATGTCTTGGTTAAAAACGTTAAGAGTGTTTTGTAACCGAGTAGACTCCTTTCATATAAGTTTATTAAGATCCTTTATCAGATCATTTTACAAAAATTAAAATTCCTATTAATTGTTCCAAACACATATATCCAAATCCAAAACCAGCAGTTGAGAAACCATCCATAATATCCAATTTCCTCCTAGACTCTGTAAGCTGCCTGTATTTTTCTGGCCGTTGCTCTGAATGGCAACAAAAGACTATTAGTTCCTCTTTGCTCTCACTATAGAAAAGAAAGTTTTTGGAACATAACAGAAATGTGGTGGTCAATAGCCATTGCCAGGGGAAAAATAATACATGCCATTTTAAAAGCCAGCCTTCATTTCTATTTGCCAACAAATATCCAGTTCACCCTTAGTTTCTTCCAGAAAAAACAACAACTTGATTTCAGAGGAAAGAGATGCAAATAAAATGTTTATATTATAAATCCCTTCCGCTTTTCTTCCTTCCGTCGCTCTTATTGAGACTTCCAGGCTTTTATATAAGCAAATCAAGGAGTTGCTCTCTGAAACTCATTCCAGCTTCGATACAGGAATTAGTCAGTCAGATACTGAAGCCATCCAAGATTCGTCTCCCGTTCCAGAAGGTATCGGGCTGGCAGCCCACCCACCTACCCCGCTCCTTTCAAACTGTCGTCGGACCTAAATCTGTCCACGACCCCCTCACAACCCCAGAGCTGCCTTCCACTTGAACAGAGCCTGATGTCGAGAAAAAGAGCGGCGGGTGCTTCACTTTCCACCTCCTACTCTATCTGGGTTTATTTATCCCCAGCAGCCAGACCAAGCAGAAGCAGCTTCCTGGATCCCGCTTTTCATCGCCGGGAGCAGCGTGTGGGAGAGAAGCGACCCGAAAACAGCGCCCGGCGGCGGCGACAGCACCCGCTTCCCCCTCGCCTCCCGACATCCACGCGCCCCCGTTCAAAAGCGATGGAAGCTGTTGGCAAAGGCAGGCGAAAGGAGGGAGGGAAAGGAAGAGGGAGGCACGGTTATAAAATAGCCGCCCTCACACACGCTTCCCTCGGCGCCGTTTCTTCTTCTCCTCTTGCTGCTGAGGGGAACCAGGAGTCACTTCGTTTACACGGGTCAGAAGCAGCAGCAGCAGCAGCAGCAGCAGCAGCAGCAGGGAGATATTTCTTTCCCTTGAACCGTTCCTGGAAGAAGCCTCCTCGCCAGGGGAGGAGGTCGGGTTCACTGAGAGCCGCGGCAGAGCGAGCACCAGCCGCCAGAAGCCCCTCCTCGGGATTTGCTCTTCCGTCTCATGGCTGGAAGGCAGGGGGAACTCTGCCCGTTGAGCGTCCGCCTCGCGGGGCTCCCTCTCGGCCAGGGAAGGTCCTCCGGTCCCTTCGCCGGGCAAGGCGGGCAGCCTTTGTTCGCCTCGCTCCGTCTCCCCCGGGGAGCCCCTCGCTCCCTGCCTCGTCCTCCGCCGCCCACAAGCCACGCAGCAGCAGCGGCAGCGCGCCCAGGTCGCTTGCGGTCTCTCAGGGTCTCTCCCCGTCGCCTGCCAGCCCGCTTTCCTCTCGGCAGCCGGCGGCGATGCCTCCTCTCGCCAACCCCAAGCGGCGGCAGCGGGAACGGCCGGCTTGTGCTCCCGCTGCCCTTATTGTTTTCACTCTCTTCCTCCAACCTCCCCCCCGCGCCCTGCCAGGCTGGGTCCCGACTCCCGACCACGCGACGGCGCGAAAGCGGAGATTCCCCCGCCAGCCTCCAATCTTCTCCTGCCTCAAGAGGAAGAAGGCTCAAGGTCCATCTCCCGCCTCCCACCCTCTCCCACTCTCGAGCGCACGGCCTTCTGGGGAATGTAGTCCAATACCTTCCTTCCGCGTGTAACCAGACTACATAGATGTTAAAACAAAAACAGCTCTCATAAGGGGAAGTGAGGTTAGCCGAAGAGGGCAGGACTACAAGTCCCAGGGTCTCCCCCCTTTCCTCCCCTCTACGATTGTCTGCTGATGTAAATAATCGCGAGGGCGGTGAATTCTGAGCTGGGAACGGAAACGGAGAGAGTCCAGCAGCGGCAATTTAAAGAAAAAGGCGAGCGGGGTAGGAAACAGAGGAGCGGGGAGGAGTGTTTTTTAAAAAAATAAACAACTCATCTGGAATATGCATATTATAATGCTGTGTTACTATTAATGACGATATTGTAATAGGTATAAATATTATTATTTGCGTTCGCCTTCTGATAGACTAGCATTTAATATGTTAGTTGGGGTCCTGGGGAAAAAATGGTGTGTGTGTGTTAAATTATTGGGATTCCCCTCTCTTCCCGATAGCACAGTTGTAAATAACGTTTATGCACAATTTGCATTATATGCATAACGTTTATCCAAATAATCAGCAGTTCAGTAAGCAGTCCAATTGGGACCAGCCCACACAAGAGGCAAGGTGAGGTGACGGTCTCAGGTGGCAGAATCCACTAGGGCAGCAGATCCCGATGTCAATCTTTCTCTCCCCACCTTGTTCCTGATGTAGATATTCTGTGGTGGGGAGCATGGCACCATTTTGGAGTCCGCCTCAGGTGCTAAAATGTCTCTGGCCGGAACTGAGTCCAGTCCTATTTATAGTGCATGCAATAAACCTATGGTCTCAACAGCCCCCTGGAGGAATCTGCTTCTCTAGCTTTGAACCCAAGCAGTGCAGTGCATCTTCAGGGTATGTGGGAGGGCATGGGCAGGAAATTAATGTATGCCATGAGGTGTATATATTCTGGCCCTAATCACCCTTCTAATCCAGGATGCTATAAGAAAAGTGCTTTCTGATGGAGTCTTCTCCTTCCTCAGTGGACGCCCCTCCTCCTGCCCTAGGCTTACCACAAGCAGATGCACTACTGTGCTGGGTGGCTGCAAGGCACCCATCTCAGTAATTACCTATACAGTGGTACCTTGGTTTTTGAACAGCTTAGTTCACAAACAACTTGGAACCCGAATGCTGCAAAACCAGAAGTAGGTGTTCTGGTTTTTGCACTTTTTTCTGGAAGCCGAACATGCTCCATTTTGAGTCCCCCTATGTTTCCTGTTGTGCTGCTAATTTGTGTCCCCCATTCTAATTCAAGCCTTCCTTTTCCGATTGCAGTGTTCTAAGGTCATATTTGGAGCTTATATTTGGTGCTTTTGTTTTTGCTATTTATTTTGCGTTTTTTGTTTTGAGGGTTTTTCAATTAATTTGTTTTTGTGAGTGTGTGGATCCCAGTTCAGCTACTGATTGATTGACTGACTGATTGTATGACTGCGGAAATGGATAAAAGCCCCCCCCCATCCAAACAATGACTATTTTCAGTGCAGGTAAGGGGGGGGGAATTAATTTTTATCATCTACAATACTGTTTTATTTATTTTATAGTACGGTACATTGATTATTGCTTTCATTTTATGGATCAATGGTCTCGTTAGATAGTAAAATTCATGTTAACCTACTGCTTTAGGGGTTGTTTTTAAAAGTATGGAACGGATTAATCCATTTTGCATTACTTTCTATGGGAAAATGTGCCTTGGTTTTGGAACCCTTTGGTTTTGTAATGGACTTCCAGAGAACCAAGTTTGAGAACCAAGGTACCACTGTAATGCCCAGACATAGCATCACTATGGGGGCACTGCGTGTTATTTGAAACAGTGGCTTCCCAGCTGTCTGCTACTGCCACTTCATAAACCCAGGCCCTGGAAAGGGGCCAAGTGGGAGACTCATAGCAGGCATAAGCAGCCGTGGACCCTGCCAGGGTCACCCAGTGATGCCAGGTGCTGCTGCTGCCTGGCTTGCAGGGAGGGGATTTAATAGGATCAGAGGAAAAGCGCTTTCTCCAATCCTTATTAATTCCCTCTTCCCCAGCTGCAAAGCAGGAAAAGCCCCTAGCAACCTAAAACATCCCGGAATGGGTATGAAAATAAGTTAAGGGGATATTTACCAAGAGTTTCCTGTTCTTTGACCCCAGTTCCCTTCTTGCAACTATTCCATTCTGTACAGGCAAGGGAAGGTGGTAAAATATCCTCCTTTTCATCCTGTGCTGCAAAATTTAGTACTAGATTAGCACCTTCCTATTCAGTTAGCCCCCCCCCCGAACTAAATGTTTTGCAGCATGAGGGAATTCCATAAGATAAGATATCCAGCCTAAAGTAAAATCTTATGTGCTGTTTAAGTTCTAATTGAAAGGTTGCTTCTTATCACACCTGTGGTGTGGTTGCTGGCAGACAACGTAGGAACTTCCATGTGACTTCTATAGTGTATATAAGAGGTGTATCCTATGTATCAGCATTATTGCATAGAAAGTCTCCACACCAGTACTTAGGAACTCTACACCCGTGCAACAACTTCCTGCAGGCTGCTGATGTTGCCATGGAGATTTTCCATGTAAATAGCTCTGATCAGCAAACAGCTTCCCCATATGTTCGGGCAGCTCTGCATGGAGGCACCACAACCATAGAGTGTTGGTAACTCAAATATTAATAGTATTAATGAATTCTCTGTAGCTATTTAGTATTCTGTTGTTAGACCGCTCTGCTCCAAATTGCTGCCCCCACCCCATCCCACAAGCTGCTATTTTGTAAATAAGAAACAGCATTAGGTATGCAAATGCAGTTAATTCCTTTTGTCCACAAGACTATTATTTATAGTCTATACTTGTAGCTTATTTATCCTGGCTTCAACAGGACATGATACAGGATTTCAAACAAGCTGATCCCATACAATTCCATTTCAATGCAATTAACTGTGTGTCTAGGGTGGGCTCTCTATTTATATACCTGTTTGTTTTTAGGCCACCTTTTCAGAGTTTAGAGTTGCTGAAAAATAAAATAATCAGAAGCATTAAAACAAAACAAAAATAGTAGAAACAGTAAAAATAAAGACAGAAGACCTCAACAACTGCCCAACAAAATTCCTGAACAGCTAAAATAAGTCAACTGATTCAGTGCATAGGAGTGCATCCTCAGATGTATTTTTCTTACAAGCTTGGTGATAATCCTCTCCATCATATTCCTGAAATTTACTTTGCAGTGCTTTCCCTAACTTGATGCAAGCACAAATATTGTTCTTGTTGTTATTTAATGTTTATAAAACACCATAAATGCAAATGGGGTTTGTGTAGTTTACAGGGTTAAAAGACTGAGCTGTAAACCAGGTATTTCTACTTCTGCTGTAGATTCACTAGTTGGCCTTAGGCAAGTATGGTAACTACACCTCAGTCCTCTCTTTCAATATGTATTATGGAGGGTAATAAAACTGACTGCAACTTACTAGATAATGCAGGCGTCTCCAACCTTTCTGGGCCAGTGGATACATTGGAGTTTTGAGCTAGTGTTTGGGTGGCAAAGTTTTTTGGGCCAAGGTTGTTGAGATTTTTTTAGTTTTGCTCAAAGTTGCGGAGATATTTTTGCAAAATCTAAAAGAAAAAGAAGTTTTTGAGCTATTTTAAAGGAAATTCTATATAGACTCTGTTATTAAACGTGTGAAAATGACTGATCTCTTCTGTTCTCATCCACTGAGTCATATTCCTGGGCCTAAAGTGGTTCCAACAGCTGAAGATATTCCTGGGAGAGCTTATCTGCTAAAGGAAAAAAACACCTATGGAACTGAATCACTTATGTGATTCAGAACGACAATTTATGTCAAATGGTACTGAGGAAAGCTTGCCAGAATAGGGCAGGATTGCTATTATTTGCTATTAAATTATGTGGTGATAAAATTTATTGACTGGTGCTATAATATGGTTGACCTAGTCAGCAAATTCCTATTCACTCTTATCCACTTTGAAGTTCATCCAGAATCAACCGAGGAACACTGTCTCTCAGGAGTACAGAAAGATATGCTTAGGCGCTTTGATTTCATTTTAATAGAATAATAGACAGAGTTATAGAATGGAATCAATTCCTGTGACACCTGTAAGGCAAGAGAAACTAATTTCAATTGCTCCAAAAACTCAAATCTGTCCTTCCCTTTAGGCCCCATTTATCTAGCTGGTGTTACTCAGGAAGCTTTCATAGGAAAAGGGGGTTATGTCTCTCTCCTTCAGGTGCCTGTGTGTGCTCTGTGTTGCAGAACACAAGAGGTTTAAGACAATAAATATATAATAAGAAATCTGTATTGTATGATATGGTATTTGTGTACTATGGACAATCAGGTCTCAAGGTTGGGGATTCTGAGAATTATAGGGTGAAGAAGAGAGAGGGGAACAGTACAGTAATTTAGCATGGAGCTGGCAGAAAGGGAAAACATGGAAGCTATGGTAACTAACTCAGCCACTGAACTGTTTTTTTTAAGTGTAATTATAATCTGAGTGGTGTCATCATAATAAAGGATGGCAATTCACTGCATAATTTGTTTTGTGATTTTTGGAAACAATATGGCTCTCTGCAAATATGGGATCATTCTCACTTGGTTTGTCACGGTTCTTTTTAATATACTAATGTAGCACATTTTCGTTATATTGATTTTATTGCTGCAGTATTTCTGGAGGAAAGTATGTGAGAGGAAATATAAGGCAGCAATTTCAATTTGTAACTTTCATGGGGGACGACACATATTGTATGGAACATTAACTCCACACAAACTAATAGGGATTAAATAAAATATGCTTGTTTTCAACCCATAAATGTTTATGCGCCTTATTTTAAATGTGCATTTTTTTAAAAAAAACAACAACAACACAGAATCTTTTGATTTAGTTCAGATTGGTGATGGTGAAGTCATGGAAGTGATAAAAAATATTAATTAGATCTGGAAGCTACAACAACATATAGTGGACATCAAGTTGAGGAAGGCTGATATGGGGCAATTTTTCATATAAGCTCTTCTTATTCTACTACAGACCACCTGAGAATGAGAGACAAATATTTTACATATGACAATAAATATGCTTTGGGGCATAAAAGTGCAATATTATACTTTATCAGGCTATCATAAGCCTGTGAACTTTCCCACCTTCTTGCTTGGTCTTGGGAGTGACTTTGCTAACCAGTTTCATGAAATGACAGCTACTTGTACAGTACAGGGTGAGTGTTAAAAGAAGCCCCATGGAACATGTGTACTCTGTATCCACAGGGCTTCTTTTAAAGGACTCGCCCTATACTTTAAACCATTAAAAAATGTTTATATAATAAAAAATCTGTTGTGTAAGCAAAAACAAGCCATCAGTTTATCCCAGCAACTATTTAATACATCCTTTATCAAGAAGACCCTTTCTGCACAATCAAGATGAGTGCAAATTGTCTGTTTGACTTGTTTACCATACCGGCTTTTAAAGCAACCCTTTAGCATACAGTTAAAAGCACAAGAGGCTGTAATGGCTTAGCACCACCCAGTAAATTAATACAGTTTCAGTTACTTTAATTTCTGGGGCAGTCCAATTTCATGCTGCCATTGCAGCCGCTGGACCACAATGACAGATGGATCCAAAGGAGGTGGATTCAAGCATCATATTGGGGGAATCTTATTCCGGATTCTCCACCTCTGCACAATGGTGAATAAGATCCGGATGTAAGTGCTTGGATGTGCAGAAGGCAGAGGTTCTCTTACATTCTGCTCATTATATTTTTATACTAGCCAAAGGGAAGCCTTGTAAATTCACTAGCAAGCCTACACAAAGTTCCACTAGCCCACCTGGCCATGCATACCAATTGTAATAATGTGTGGCACATTGATGGCCTGAAAGAAGAAAAAGAGCCAGCTATATTTCAGTTTACATGTCTACAAAAAGTCATATAATTGTCTGATGGGAGGGCGCTCCATAAGGCAAATGCAACTTCTGCCTGGTTCACTGTAGCTTCACTTCTCGCATTGTAGGAACCAGCCAGAAGATCCTTGGAGCTGGACTTCAGTGCCTGGGCTGAATGATGCGGGTGGATATGCTCCTTTAGGTCTACCGTGCCGAGTCCATTTAGGGCTTTAAAGCTCAGCACCAACACTTTGAATTGTTCTCGGAAATGTACTGGGAGCCAATGTAGATCTTTCAGGACTGGAGTTATGTGGTCCCAGCAGCCGCTCCCACATGACTCATAAATAGCCATTTACTTTGTAATAGTTTTGTTGATCTGTCTCTCTTCACACTTGGGCAGTTTGCAGTGGAACAACATCATGTACTCAAAACCAACAAAGTAGTCCTGCCCATATCACTATAATAAATTTCCACAATTCAGGTCAGCATGAAACAGGAATAAATAGATATGGGTGGATCCACCAAGTTGTAATACAGCAAAGACTTATCAGCAAGTTGAGGCTGGTGCCTGTTTGCTAAAGGACAGGCATGCAAGTGAATACATTGGAGGTAATATATCATCTTGCAGAGCACAAGGCTTAAGGAATTGCATCAGAAATAATAAGAAAATTACCGGTATATGCAACCCCTCCTTAGAAAGAGGATTCACAATCTGCTTCACATTTATCTTAGCCCCTTGCTTTTATTGAGAGTCCCTGCCAAGGAGCCTTACGTGGACATTAAATTTGCATATATCTTGGGAATTCAGGCCATTCCAATAGTGCAGAAGACTTGCTGGCTATTAAACTCATTGCTGGCTATTAAACTCATTAAAAAGACTGTGTGTTATATAAACATCTGATTTAGCTTGCACCTTGTGAATTAAATTTCTCACGTGAAACCAAATGCTGCTAGAGATCTTATGTCAAGAAATTCAGAATAACATTATTCAGATCACACCATTAACTCATGCAGCAAGGGTCGTTTCATTAGATACAATGCCATCTACATAAACAAAGTAATATATCTCCAAACAAACTTGATGCTTTCTCAACAACAATAATTACAATCCAAGAATTACTAGGGGAAAAAGATGGATTCTGTATTCTCTAAAGTAGCTGAAGGAATTAATTTTATATTTGCTTTAAACATCAGAAAATAAAGCACATTCAGAGGATCTGAATTCTTTTGGCTCAGATATGGAGATTTGTATATAAGTTCTATGCAATAAGTCCCTCTGAAAGCAACCTATGTCGCAACAACATAGACTAGAGGCGCCAATCAACGGTTTGTGAACAAAATGTGCAGTTCATATTTGGTTTTGGGACTAAGGCAAGACTGTTCCTTGGCAGGCCCCCCAACTCCTGCATGATAGGTCTCTGGGAATTTATCCTGCAGTTGTGGAATACATTGCCAAAAAAGTTCCACATACGGCCAGCTGACACATGTTTCTACTTCACTTCACTGTGGTCCCACATACATCTGAGGATGTTTATATGGAGAATAGCAGCCAAACCAACTGTGTGAAATGTCCAATAGCAGCACAGGGACCAGGACACTGACTGACAATAAGGTTATCCACCCACATGAATAATTTGCAGGATCAAGGTCATTTAATTTAAAAAGTGGATTAACAACCATAGTGATTGAAAAGCCTCTCTCCATACAAGTAGTTTAGCAAGGGCAGCAACAGCTGTCAGGCTTTTGTAGCACAGTGCAGCCAATGTACCTCACTACCATTCTGGAAAGATCACTTCTCCAGAATATGATGTAATAGCTAATGGCTACAGTCCTAAATGCATTTGAGCTGGCAGTCCTTGGCTGATTTCGATACAACTCTGCTGGTAATGAATCTGTGTAGGAGCTGCAGCTTCTTTTGGCAGGTTCTATAAAGAAGTTATCAAAGCATGTTTTATGATGACACTTAGATTGAAATTTGATGTTTTAGCTCTGATCCTCAGAGCACTCTGCTAGTTTAAGCTCTCTGAATTTTAGCAACCCATCACCAACCTGAGGCTAGACCAGTCCACAGAAGAGGCTCCTTTTCCTGGACATGACCGTACAACTACATAACGGCTATAGAATTAAAACCATTTTACACAGAAAATCAACTGACTGCTACACATACTTGAACACCAGAAAATTCATTGTCTATAGCCAATCCCTACATTACAAACACATCTGTTCATACTCTTTGGACAGAGACTAACAATATTTTTTATTAGGCACTCCTTAAACTACAATACCCACCCAACACAGTGAAAAAACAGGTCAACAAGGTCAGAGTACAGTAGTACTCAAGAACAATGTACTACAGGGCAGACCTAGTAGAGAAAACCATAGCATACCACTTGTTGTCACTTCCAAGTTTCCAGCTGAAGCCAAATTTATCATCAGTGATGTACACACAGCCTATGCTGTAGAATTACACTTCTCTCTCACAGGTCTTGGGTGGTAGGCCTGTACTTGCTTACAGCCAGCCCCCCTCAAACAATCTACTTATCAGCAAAAAGTGACCATACAACAGAGATATGAACACAGGATATAGTCCCCTGTGTCACACTATGTTGCTGGTTCTTTACCCATGTCTACTCTGGTAACACAGTTACAAGCAGGCCCATGCTGAATGGGGGTGTGTGAAGTTGGGTACACTTGCTCCAGACCTTGGAGGGCTAAGCTGGCCGGGGCCCCCACAGGGACCTGCTGATCTTACACTGTCATGCCAATAATTCCCCATGGCTCTCAGTTGACTGGGAACTGGGAACCCTTGCCCTGCGCCTCAGACAAGCAATGCATGGGTCTGGTGCTGGGTTCTACAGGTGGTGACCATATATAGGCATCCAATTAATGCGCGACCACCAACGTACGGGTTCTTTTGGACCCAGAAGAGGGCAGAATAGGGGCAGAAAGGGCTTATGCATGCTCTGCCAATGTGCGTGGGGGCCAAGAACGGAACCCCCTCACAAAATGGTCGCCGCCTGTAATAATGGCACCCACACCAATTGTTTATTTATTTATTTGCCTTCCAATGCCATCAGAGTTCTGCTTTGGGAAGGATCAGTCACTTTATCAGAGGTGCTTGCTAATATAGCAATTGGTGATGCACTTACAATAACATACTATGTCAGAAGCAGCCCTGTGTGGCATGTGATTGTAGCTAAACAGTTTGATGCGTTGTGAAGTGCTTGACCGTAGTATTTCTGTGATATGCTTGGAGGCATCATGGAAGTGTGGGGTGGAGAAGTAATAAACACACAAATGTCTTCATTTAGGCAAACTGATATATAATGTCTCCCTTAACTATAAACGGGTGATTATCAGCCACCAGACGTACTCAAGAGTAGATCATTAAAATCAATGAAATTAAGTGTGGAAGGTTGTAGCTCAGTGTGAGAGCATCTGCCTTGCATGCAGAATGTTCCAGGTTCCATCTGTGACATGGACTGGGATAAACTCCTGCCTGAAACCTTGGAGAACTGCACCAACTGGTTTGCCTCAGTATGGTAGCTTCCTGTGTTCCATTCAATGGGTCTACTCTGATGTTGGGTATCACCTGATTTATCTGTGCTTGTGTACATCATCATCCTCATCATTATTATTATTATCACCAGCCACAAGAGAAGATGAGTAAGGTCTTCATGTATATGTAAAAGCTACAGGATGAACTCATCTGTCATCAACACATTAGTGCAGGGGCCTTATCATTTAATTGAGTGAAGCATTGTGTTATTTATGATGCTATAAAATCAGTGATCAATGCCAGAGTGAAACGTTTACTAGAATCTTTAGGCCAGGAAAACAGGAAAGGTTCTGGGAAGCGAAAGATAGGCTCACTGAAAAAAAGGCAAGTTTACACGGTGGCTTCTGCATAAGAAAAGATAAGGCTGATGGAAAGGAATACTGCATAATTTATTTACTTATACATTTTAATTCAATAATTTCTAGGCTGCTTCACACCCCAAAGGCTCCTGCTGAATAACAATAAGTTAGAGATGTATACATAAAATGTCCAATTAAAATTAGGTATATAAAACTTAAGTACTAAATTCTTCCTTTTGAGTCTAGACTGAATAATATGCTTTACATGGGGCTCCTTTTGATCACAGTTTGGAAGCTTAACCCCAACTGTGAAAAGCCAGCACAGGGAAATAACTCTTACAACTCTTCTGAAAGTTGTTGATTCAGGAAAATTTCCAGGGGAAAGCCTTCTACAATGAAGTAAAGCCATGGATAACATATGCCTGTCTTTAATTCCTATCCAGACTTGGTGCGCAGATGTGAAGCTCGAGAGGCTGGTTTGTCGCTATTGAGGAGCATGGTGAGAAAACCTCAAGAGGTTATATCTCACTGGTCTGGCCTCTGAATCTGGTCTCAGCACTCTGCAAGTGTGCCATTGAAGAAGAACTCAGCTTCTGTACTGACAAAAGAAGAGGCTTTAGTCTGATTCCAGTCAGTATTGAAGCAGATCAGGCTGGAGAAGCAGGGGTAGTGAGCTCTGCAGCCTGATATAATTGTCCACAGAGGGGGGGGGGACTTTTTCTGGTGGCTAGCTTGTTGTAGTCATGAAGGGAGTGGAATTAGACAGGGGAAAGGGACAGTTTGTCAGGGTACAGCATAGAAGCTATTCTATTTATTTAAACAATTCATATACTGATTATCATATCTAAAGAGTATGTATGAGAGAATGTGGTGTGTATTCTGGGTGAGTATGTGTATGTATGAAAGTTAGTGACAGAAAATCAGGTATGTATGTCATGTATATGTGTATGTTTTGGCCCCATCTACTGTTGCTTGTTGGACCCAACCACTGTTGGTATGCAAAGCCCCAGCCACTTTTCTCCAAGGGAATGTAACTCTTGGGGGAAATGTTTGCTTAGGCTATTCCTGTAAAGAGGCAGGCTGATTTGTTCTGCCTTAGTTAAAGGCACATACTCTGTTTATATACTAACTAGATTACTGTAATGAGCTCTAAGTGGGGCTGCCTTTAAAAGTTGTTCAGCAAGAATGCTTGTAGGAGCTAAATGATCAGAATGTATGATACCTATTCTGTACCATTTACATTGGCTGGGTCCTGATCTTGGTCTTTAAGGCACCCTAAGTTGTTTGGAACCATGTTATCCAAAATTCATCCTGCTCCTTTATTAGCTTGCCCAAGATTTGTGATTGGCCTTGGAGGCTCTGCTCTCTGGCCCATCAATAGGAGAGGTTTGGCTAGCAGGTACCAAAGATAGCGGCACTATGCTTATAAAATGTGAATCCCCAGAAAGTATGCATGGTCCAATTTTAGTCATTTAAAAAATACTCTCATGTTTATTTTGATCAGCATTTTATTATTACCTGCCATGGGTCTTTTGTTCTGTTTTTTTTATGACTTATGTTTTAAAACTGTTGCTTCTATATATAATTTATTTATGCTTCCTTGTTCTAAAAGATGCAATATAAATCTTCTAGTAAAGAAATATATGGTACTTTCAAATATTAAAACCGCACAGCTACAAAGGAATTTTAAATTTGACAAATCTTGCTAAACAGCTCTTGTGAAAACCACACTGTTACAATAAAAAAAATCAGTTCAGAAGAGTCAGGGGCCAGCTCGAAGTCTGAAGGGTCCTCAAGAAAGTGCCATTTAATAGCCTTTGGTGGGCCTATCTGGCTGTAACAGCGGTGGCCAGAAGCAATGTCAACCCCAGGAAGCACCATCTGATTTTCACACAATACCTTGGAACGAGTACCAAAGAATACTTGCCCCAAACCTGGATCTTGACCTCCAAGAATTCTCCTTTCTATATACCTATTCTTTTCCTTGCACTACCACAGTTTCCAGCTCCTCCTCGTTAGGAAGATTTGGTTGTGGCACTTCTGAAGGAAAGCATCACGAAACATAAACAACCCGCCTCAACTTTTATCAAAGCAAAAAAAAGGAACTATTATCGATTAACAATAGTGCAAGAGGGAGGCCAGGAGAATACAGCACAGTATTCGGGAAAAGAAGGGCTACTGCTTGCACAGGCCGTAGCTTTGAGCGAGGCAAGTTCAGACCCGAGGCAGAGCCAATGCGCGCTTACTCGGGAGTAACTTCCGCAGCGTGCAACGAAACTTCCTCCAGATGGAGGTAGAGCTGCTTCCGTGCAGCGCGCTTGCTCGGAGGCAAAGCTCGCTGAATCCAACGGCGTTTATTCCCGAGCAAACCTGCAGCTGGAAACTGGTTCCGGGGCTGAGCGAGCTAGTAAGCCCCGGTCCCCGAAAAGACGCCCGGCGAGTAGACACCCTCCCGGCTGGTGGGCCGGCCTTGCTTTAGCTTCCGCCACCGATCCCGGCAGCACAAGGAGCGAGTCCGCCTCCAGCTGCATCTCCATCCGGGTGGCGGCGAAGCGGGAGAGGGTCCCTCAGCCGGGCTCGAGTGGAAGGATGGGGCAGGCTGGCCCCGAGGAGGCCGGCCGGGATGCGGCCCAGGGGAGCACCGTAGGCCTGGCGGGGCCGCCTCAGCCCGCCGCGGCACAGACGGAGGAGTCGCAGCGCCGCCTCTTCTTAATAAAAGGTCCACGGTCCCGCCGCCCGCCCTGCGCGCTCGGTTTCGGAACAGGCGGGCGGGAGGGAGCTGGGTCCGGAGCCCGGGCCACGCGCGCTCTCTCTCCGGCGCTTGAAGCCCGTGTGTGTGTCTGTGCTTGTGGCCTGGTACCGGTTGTGGCTGCTTAGTTAGTGGTGAGGTAAAGGCACTTTGTGCATGCTCACTTCCCCATATTCCTGGAAGTAAACCTATAAATTAAAACCCAGGCAGAACCGCATCCAGTTTAAAATCCGAGAGGGTCTGGTTCAGAGAGAATAGTAGTAGGCAGGCTTGTGCTGCCCAAACACGAATTGCATGAGGTATTTTGGAGGTATAAAATATCTGAAGAAGTGTATCTGTATCTGAAGAAGTGTGCATGCACACGAAAGCTCATACCAAGAACTAACTTAGTTGGTCTTTAAGGTGCTACTGGAAAGAAAAAAATTTTTTTGTTTTGGAGGTATAAAAGTTCACGTTCCTGGATGAAACTTGGGGGGCCAGAGCATTTAAGTTGCCACAGTTGTAACAGTGAGCTACTAAAATTTAAGAGATGCGAACCGTCGACTTTTAGGATGAAAAGCAGTATATAAATACTTGAACTAAAATAATTACTATACTGATTACACTTCCTTGTTAAGTAACAGCGAGGCGTCTGTGTGTAATTTATCAAAATAGTGCATATGTGTGCTAAGTGTACACATGGGATTGTCTAGTGCCTGTACCCCAAGTATACATACTACACAGTGTGTTTATGTGCAAGGGCTGCATATATTAATCTGCACCAAAGTTGCCCATTATTTTCTTTCTGGAAGTGATTTCCGTGAAGGAATTTTGGTCTATGGACATACACACACGGCAGCTTCTTGCATAGACAGGTGGCACAGGAAGTGTCCCTAGAAAAGCCTGCAAACTGCACAGTTGAACAATACCTTTGTTAGGACCAACCAAAAATAGTGTGCAAGCTTTTGTTATGTATTCCCTCACAACTCAGTGTTCAAAGCGGGATGTCTGCCCTGCTAACTGTGCTGGACCTGGAATGGTCCTACCTGCTGTATGAACTAGTGAGATATCAGCATAAACTACCTGGGTCCACTGTGGGGAATTGGATGTACTCAAAACATCTGGTTCTGTAAATTAGAGCTATTGTGATGGACCCTATAGGATTTGGAAGAGTGGATCTCTTAGCCTTAAGAAGGCCAGAGCTGGAGACTCATCTGCTGTATGTGGCATATCCATTTCAAATACCAACACATGTTCAAGTGACAGCTTGAAGTAATTAGTGCTGTAAAATGCTGCATTATGTCCTCCTCCCAGAGAAGGGAGCTGGTGGTGTGGAGCATCTGCACCAGAGGCACTTGAATGTGCCAGGTTGTCTTGACAACTGTGAGATGTAGAGGACCAGGCTCTTCCCAACTGTATATCTCTGTCCTTATAATTTGTACCATGGGCAAACTTTGGACAGTCACCTAATACTACTTCCAGAATTATTCAGAAATTTAAGATGTCACTGTGATCTTGAGCAGCAATACCCCTCTTATTTTGGTAGTTTACCAGGCAGCTTGTTGGCTGTTCCCTTCCTTTGGGAAGCACTGATAGTCCTTAAGTTCAAATGGTTTTTTAAGTATTTCATTTATTTGCCTTTACCTAGGCAAAGGTGACCTGGGTCTGGTTGTTTTACTCTTGTTTTCATTTTGTTGGCAGGTGGAATCTTTCTTACTACAGTTGCTACTGCAGGAATTCTAGCAGGTTTTGGTACAACACTTGCCATGGCTAAAAAGAAAAACCCAAACTGGTTCAATAAGGTTTGATTATTTTAAATTTCTTTGCAATTGTGATAAAAATGTAGCCTTGTAATGGTGTTATTGCCAGGTTCCTCTTACGGACCAATCATTTGGAAAATAGAGTCATTGTTTAAAGAAGATAGCATGGCCATAATTGCAGAATACAGTTAGGCCTGTGGTAGGTTAAAGCCAATGTGGTTTTTTAAATTTAAATTTTAGTTTTTAATTTAAAACAGCAGCAGAGGCTGCACAGTACTGACTCCAGATGCTCTCTGTCTACTGCACATTGCAATAACTGCTGTTTTCCAGTCAGCAAAGGCATTTAAGTGCTATCTCTGTTCATGTCTCCCCCTTTATAATCAATGTTAAAACTGGTTCTCTGGCTTGCAGCATAGAAGTCCTAACTCTGCCATGCCATCAGTCTCAACTTAGTATGACTCAACCAATCAAACACTGCGGACATTTATTTTTCATCTCCTTGAAACCTGCTTTGCTGAGTAACTTGATTGTACAATGTTCTGAGCATTTATAGCCCAATATGATGCATGTTTACAAGTCCATTGATTTCAGTTGGTCCATTCTGAGTATGACTAATGTTAAACATTACCCTATAACTACAGGATCATTATGCCCTAGGCAGTAGTTGAGCAGATTTCTAAACAGCACTTCTCTTAAAGTTATTGCAGAATTGGTAGTTTAGATTAACAGCATCAATATAGTTAATAAAGTTAGCTGTTTCTTCTCCAACTTACTCCTTCCCATGGTCTGTCACTTCTGTCCAAAACAAAGCCCTGAAAATGTGAAATGTTTCCAAGATGCTTGGAGTTCTGTTTTCCACAGCACATATTCTGTTAGGATTTTGTTGTTATTCAAATACAGAGAAGCGCCCTAAATTAATAAAAGAAACTCTATAATGTAAAAACAGCAGTTAATAAACATGTGACCAACATCCCTTCTCTTAAAATAGTAGCATTTCCCCTTTTTATCAATGAGATCTTTTCTTCTTTAGTAAAGTTTCTAGCAATTAGTTCATCACTTGTCTTGAAGGTATAAATAGCTTTTGCACACATCATATGACAAAAATTGTCTGTAAACAACACAGTGTAGCCGAATATTTTATACCCTTGAGGGATTTACCTCATGTGCAAATGCTCTTGAACCAATAAACCCAGATTCATAGTCTTCCATTAGTGCTCTTTCAAGGCTTTTCTGCTCAACATTTACAAAAATACCCTGAATGTATTTTCATTTCAAAACTGTTGAATCCTTTCATAATACAAAGTAGAAAGAATCTTTATTTTATACATTCTGTTTGGATTCTTTTACATAGCAAATTTCACACAAAAACCAGCCGTAGATATCTTTTAACAACTGATACAAAGACTCATGAGATGTTTCATAAATAATAAGATCCTGCAGGAGTTTAATGTAATGTGGGCATAATACAGTACTTGCACAGCAATCCAGTGAGGTGGTTTGTATTACCTCAGTCACACTCCTTGGCTGAACCTCTGGACTATCTTTTTGAAGTTGGGACTGTTTAAAAAGTCACACAAAGTTCCAGTGAAGATTAGCTACTGAAAATAGAAATTGAAAGTACGAAAACATTCATGGATTATACATTTGTGAATGGTGGCCCCTATGTTTTGTTACAAATACAAATGTAGAGTAGTTTTGTACTGGTTCAAGTGCTCTGTTGTGACTACTAGCCAAAAAATTCTGGGTATTGTAGCCTTATGAAGATCATCTGAATTATCTTTTAGAAATCCCTTTCACTCTTAATGGAACTGCAATTTGCCAGAGTTCCTTAAAGGGAAACTGACGGTTTAAACCACCTCTCCTGGTCTGCCCCATGGAGGACCTTAAGGTCCACAAATAACAACACTCTGGAGGTCCTGAGCCGCAAGGTGGTTAGATTGGTCCCAACTAGGGCCAGGGCCTTTTCAGTACTGGCCCCGATTTGGTGGAACGCTTTGTCACAAGAGACCAGGGCCCTGTGGGACTTGACATCTTTCCGCAAGGCCTGCAAGACAGAGTTGTTCTGCCTGGCCTTTGGTTTGGACTCAGTCTGACCCTTATGTTTCCCTCCCCTTATGGTTCTGATTTATGGGCTACTACTAAAATGAGGCTGCATTTTAAATTGTATTTTAACCCGTATTTAAATTAACTTTTCCCCCTCTCCCCCCTTTCCTATTATGTTTTATTGTAATTTTATTGGTGTTAGCCGCCCTGAGCCCAGTTCTGGCCGGGGGGGGGGGGTTTAAATAAAAAATTGTTGTTGTTGTTGTTGTTGTTGTTGTTGTTGTTGTTGTTGTTGTTGTTGTTGTTGTTCTTCTTCTTCTTCTTCTTCTTCTTCTTCTTCTTCTTCTTCTTCTTCTTCCTCTTCTTCTTCTTCTTCTTCTTCTTCTTCTTCTTCTTCTTCTTCTTCTTCTTCTTCTTCTTCCCTACCTTAATCTGTATGCAAACATTCAGACATTTTTGAACATAAGTATCCCTGGATAAAGCAAGACCAAATTTAGTGTTTTAAGCTTCTCTCCAATAACCATTCTTTTGTTAATCACTTAGATCATAGGAACATAGAGTTGGAAGGGACCCTGAGGATCATCTAGTCCAACCCCCTGCAATGCAGGAATATGCAGCTGTCCCATATTGAATGTTGGGAAAACTAGGAGTGATATACACAAGTCATATGTGATAAGAAAACTTTCTCAGAAGGCGACTTGCCCTACCTTAGTGAAAATGGCTCTTTGTTGGCTCACTATGATATATTTCTGTTCATTAAAACAAAAAACCTTTTTTCTAGGGTGTAGTTGCCACAGCTGCTTTACCAGAGAGTGGTTCGTCCATTGCCTTACGTGCCTTAGGATGGGGTTCACTTTATGCCTGGTGTGGAGTTGGACTGATCAGTTTTGCCATCTGGAAGGCTTTGGGAGTTCACAGTGTAAGTAGCATTACTTTATGAATCGTTATGCTTTTGAAATTCCCAAAAGCTTATACACTTTCTTATGCTTGTTTATATTGCATCATGTGTGAGCCTGGTGCTTTATAATAACATACTTTTTTAAAAAAGAAAAGAAAAAGCCAGTCTCTTGTTCCTAGAATCTTACAATCTACTTTTTGTTAAAGATCAGACAGAACAAAATGGAGGGAACAGAAAGGCAAAGCTAATAAATGGAGAAAAGGGAAAATAAAAGAGACAAGGAGAGCAAGGGGTGAACATGCAACGTAAGAGCTGCATACTCTTGAGACTTTGTTTTATAAATATTACTGTATTTTATGTTTCATAATGCTGGATAGGACCTGAAAATACAATTGACACAAAATGCTTGGGCTCTCCCCCATGAGTGATGATTTTGTCTTTCTTAATATCTCTCCTCCTCACCTCCCCTGGGCACAATATATAAGCTATTGGGTACTAAATCAGGAGCTGGCCTGATACTGATGCTGGCCTGTCAGCATCACAGTTTTCCATCCATGATGACAAAAAAGAAAAACAATTAGAAGACATACAGGTGTTCTTATTAATCAACCTTGAATCTCCTACTTCCAAGAGACTGCAATCTACTCCCACTACAGTAGTACCTCTGGATGCGAATGGGATCTGTTCCGGAGCCCTGTTCGCATCCTGAATAGAACGTAAGACACATCTGCGGGTGCGCGGGTCGTGTTTTGCCGCTTCCGTGCGTGCACGTGACATCATTTTGAGCGTCTGCGTATGCACAAGGGGCGAAACCCAGAAGTAACGTGCTCCGTTACTTTCAGGTTGCTGTGGAGCATAACTTGAAAACGCTCAACCTGAAGCACATTTAACCCGAGGTATGGCTGTATAAATAAACTGGCAGTGATCTACCCATTGGATTGACCAGAGTTGTTGAGCTTTTTTTAGGGGGAGATAACAGAGTTTTCTTGGTTTGTGTCGATCTATATAGATTACGTGATCGGCAAGGATTGGCCAGGGGCAGCCCGCGATAGATAGGTTAGACAGGCTTGTCCTACAATTGAGGTTCATGAACTGGAAGTAGAGTTTTCATTTTCATTTTACGAATAAAACTTGATGGATGTCCTGGTAGAAGCAAGGAGGAGGTTAGGGAGTTTTTCAAGGAATCAGGCCTCTCCTACTCCTTTTCATACTGAATTCTTCTGCGATCCAGATAGTCACTGGCCACATAAAGAAAATATGAATAATTCTCTCAGCTCCTCCCTTTGCATGAGACAGCAATTGCGGAAGTCTTCAGTTAAATATAACTCATCAAGTGGCTCACATGAAGAAGTGAAATTGCTGTGTGTTGTGGGTGCAAATCTCATTCACAACTCTGCTTATTAAACCAAGGTATGATCGTCTGAACACAGCCACTGTGTCTTGTTGCCCTATCTTGTTACAAACAGAAGATTCACCAAAAGCTTTTAACAGATAATTAGCAGGTGGCCTTACCATCAGAAGTTACTTTGAGTTCTTACTGAAAATTTAATACTTTTTTATTCAGTTACCATGGTGAAAAAAGACATTACTACGATTTTTAAAAAACCAGATATGAAAAGTAAGAGAAAAAGATATGCTTGAAGAGATTTGCTAGAGTCAGACACTTACATTCTGATTTATTTAACAGAAATTGGCTGTGTCAAAGACACCACCATTTGTGTTTTGTATAGTGAACTCTATGGGATCAATGGAAAAGAGGAAAGAGGTGAGATTTGTACTCGGAACCAAATAGCCGTTCCAGCTGCTCAGCCCCATTCCCATGCCTAGTGTGCTGCTAGGAAAGGACAAGAGCAGGAAATGCTGGAATAATCCTTGTTCCATATGCATGTCATATTTCTGCACGCAAGTCAAAAGTGGATTCAAGATTGATAATCTTTCATAAGCTGCTTTCAAAGCTATAAAGTAGGATTTAAGTAAGTAAATAAATAAATGCATACATTTTGTCGAACAGGCAGGTGCACTAGCTGCTCTGGCCTAAGCACTGATTGATAGTGTTACATCCTTAGTGTTACTGCAGCCATGTTCTCATGATCAAACCATGAGTTAATAAGGATATGTGTATGCTTTGCATACCAGTACTTCATTCTTCCCTTGACACAAGTGAGGAAGCAAACCAAGAAGCCACAGTCAATCCATAGTTTCCTGTATTTTGTGAACCATGGTTCATGGATCCCAAAGAAGCCAGACTTCAGTAGTCAGCTTTCAGTTTTGGCCATCTGTTGGGACAGTAAGTGTGGTAACAGACAGAAGAAATCCCAGAAGCCGCTCTGTTTTTGAGAAGCTTAGGAACTATTAGTTTAGGTATTTTTGATAACTACTTTGGCATTTTTGTTTTAAGTGTCATATAATTCTGTACAGTAAATGAAATACTTGGCTGAAAAATGATCCACAAAAATATCATCAGCAGAGAGACTGAATAAACTTATCTCCAGATGAATCTGATGACATATTCATCTGTAAGTACATCTTGCAAGGAGTCTTATTGGGAACTTGAGTCAAGTCTCTTGAGGGAAGGGTTATGTGAAACAACACATTGAACATTTGTAAGTCACGTTGTCTGGGTATAACTCCCAAGTTATCTATGCACTGCTGTAGCAATAGCAGCTTGCAGTGCCTGAACTGAAGAGGCAAAGGAGGATAAATTAATTCTAGAACATTAACTAAAACAGGGACTATAGTTGTCTTGCACAACTTTGGGTCTGCAGGGTCATAGTAATAACACCAAGCAATATTGTGTTGCCATTAAGTACCCTTTAATACATGCAATCCTGATTTTAGCAAGGGAAATCTTTAGAAGGTGACACAGTAAAACAGAGATTAATGAGGATTAAAAATAATGATGTAGGAACGCATCCCAGGAGAGTGCCCTCTAAAGATGCAATTGGAGAAGACTTCCTGGAAAGTCCTTTGTTGCTGCACAGCTACATCTGGTGGCAGGAGAGGAAATGGGCCAAGTTTAAAAATTCTTAAAAGGCCATTTCTCACCACAATCTTAGCTGTTCTTTTTCTGTTTGTATTGTTAACCCTTGATAGATTATTTTTCCTTGCTGACTTCCCTTTTAAAAGAATTAAGTTAATGGGAATGCGCTTGCACTTCTAACACCCCTCTTCTAAACAGATTAAGGAACTGACTACAAATTAATTTATATTGTGTGTAATTTTTTAAAAGAAAACCTGCTTTGGGAGGAGGGAATTTTAGAGTAGCAAAGCAGTGGGGAATGGTATTTCCTGTATCAAGTTGTTGTTTAGTCTTGTCTGACTCTTCATGACCTCATGGACCAGAGCACGCCAGGCACTCCTGTCTTCCACTGCCTCCCGCAGTTTGGTCAAACTCATGCTGGTAGCTTCGAGAACACTGTCCAACCATCTCGTCCTCTGTCGTCCCCTTCTCCTTGTGCCCTCAGTCTTTCCCAACATCAGGGTCTTTTCCAGGGAGTCTTCTCTTCTCATGAGGTGGCCAAAGTATTGGAGCCTCAGCTTCACAATCTGTCCTCCCAGTGAGCACTCAGGGCTGATTTCCTTAAGAATGGATAGGTTTGATCTTCTTGCAGTCCATGGGACTCTCAAGAGTCTCCTCCAGCACCATAATTCAAAAGCATCAATTCTTCGGCGATCAGCCTTCTTTATGGTCCAGCTCTCACTTCCATACATTGCTACTGGGAAAACCATGACTTTAACTAAACAGACCTTTGTCGGCAAGGTGATGTCTCTGTTTTTTAAGATGCTGTCTAGGTTTGTCATTGCTTTTCTCCCAAGAAGCAGGCGTCTTTTAATTTCGTGACTGCTGTCACCATCTGCAGTGATCATGGAGCCCAAGAAAGTGAAATCTCTCACTGCCTCCATTTCTTCCCCTTCTATTTGCCAGGAGGTGATGGGACAAGTGGCCATGATCTTCATTTTTTTGATGTTGAGCTTCAGACGATATTTTGCACTCTCTTCTTTCACCCTCATTAAAAGGTTATTTAATTCCTCCTCACTTTCTGCCATCAAGGTTGTGTCATCTGCATATCTGAGGTTGTTGATATTTCTTCCAGCAATCTTAATTCCGGCTTGGGATTCATCCAGTCCAGTCCTGTATCAAGTAGCCCCCTCCAAACAGCTCCACCACCCCTGCTTGCTTCACCTAGTCCTAGGCCCATCCTGGTTGATTAAGGCTACCAGGCTTACCTGCTTTAAAATGGCAATAGTTCATCTGTTGTTAGAAGAGACCATATCTGGATCCCACTGTTCTTCTGTTATCCTGTCAATGTTATAATAACCAATTTCACCCAGGAATTTGTATAACTTGCTCAAAATCAGAACATACTGATTTCTTTCATTATGGCTTCCACCCCAGTTTTAAGACTGAAGCAGCCTTTGTCACTGCAGCTGATGATCCACATGAGAAAATATACTGGGAGAGTTAATTCTGCTGGTCTACTCAGTGCCTTTCAGTTCCATTGACCTTCATATGGGCAGTTTTGCCAGGATAAAGCTTTCAGAAGGTTCCCCACCCTGCTTTAGATAATGATAATGATCTGGCTCTATTGGTTTGGGTTTTTTAAGTCCTTGTGTATTACATTGTATTTTATTATATTTTCAATGATTGATTTATTGTTTTCCTTTCAATGCTTTCTTTAGCTGATTTGAATGTCTCCTTCTGCTGTTTCTAAAGGATGTTAGAAGTAAATTGGAGAGGGAGCTGCACAGTTCAACTGAAATTTCTCCAGGTTGCTCTGTGTGCATCTAAACTTGTTAAAACCGTGGCATGTGTGTACAGCAAACATACGTTTCCAGCCACGTGTAGCAGCCAAGTACATGTGTTAAGGAACTGTGTTAAGGATTGGCTGTGGCATTCACTGCATGGACGCCTGCTTGCAAGGTTGCATTCATCACAGCACAACGTATGAGGTGGCAGTGTACCAAGTCTCTTGGATCATTTCTCTTAGTTCATTCTCTTTTAGCCTCTCCATGCCAGCACTGGTGTTTTTGCTGGCGTAGAAAGTAAGAAAAATACAAGTATTCCTGCCTTTCTTCCCCATCCCTAGATCTGGATGTTAAAAAGACTTATGAGGTCAACATTCTGAATAAATGCTGTATTGCTAGGATCAAGATTGTATCTTCTGTTTAGAAAGGCTGGACTCTCTTCCTTGTGACACACTACCAATTTGCCCTATTTAAATTATGTCTGGTATAGCCCTTTGCTCTCCAGAAATATTCATCTGATAATAATGGAGACAGAGTCATTAAGTTCCACAAAGAGAACATTCAGGAGACAGAGGGGTGTGTGCGTGTGTGCGCGCGCTCCCGTCTCACAAGAGTTCTTGTGTATTGAGTCAGCAGATGGGAGCAGAAGTCTTGTCCTCCCTGCCCCCCCCCGAATAATTTTTGCCTAATTGCAAGTATCCTCACGAATCAGTTATTCTAAAGGAACGCATCTAATGATGACAACCTCTTTTCCAGCTTTAATTTCAGTTCCCATACAATGATAATGGCTACATTATGTCAGCAGAGAAGCGATTTGACATAAATATGTAATAGTTTTCCAGCAGTAATAGCTGAATTGTGGCAATTTATTTTTAGCCAGAGGTAATAAGCAGTGTATCTTTATATTTAATTAAAGCTGCAATTGCAACACTTTCCAGCCATGGCAACATAACTTTGTCTATTTGCCACTCCCAGCTAATGTTTTTGTTTAGAAAAGAGAAAAAAAAGAGGGAAGGAAAGAAAAAGAGAGGGGGGAAGTGTTCAGAATTTGAAGTGATCCATGGCAATTAACAAGCTATATCATCTGAGAAATAAAAGCTCTTTGTTCAGGGTGTCCACCATAAATCAATTTTCTATCACTTCAGAAAGCAGAAACGATTTTGTTTTTCATAGCAAGGATGAGTCATAAAGGATATTTGTGCTCTAAAAAAATGAATTGTTGGTAATATGTATACAGCTGGTGGATGTGAACCAAGAAAAATACTGTGGGGAGGAATTCTATGACCTTATAATTTATAATTTTCGTGACAAAATGTCTAAGTCTCTTTGCTCTGCACATATGTTAACCTTTAAAAATGCTAAGAATAAGCTGGCTTTGTGAGCTTTCATCATGTATAATTAAAATGTAGACTATTAATTTAATGTATTTATGTATTCAAAATGTTTATGTCCTGCTCAACTTTGTATTAAACTAAACAATTAGAGAAACAAACTCAAAAATATAAAAAAGAATGCATGTCATAGGAATACACCAAGTAACTATACAGTGGTACCTCGGGTTACATACGCTTCAGGTTACAGACTTCGCTAACCCAGAAATAGTGCTTCAGGTTAAGAACTTTGCTTCAGGATGAGAACAGAAATCGTGCTCCAGCGGCACGGCAGCGGCAGGAGGCCCCATTAGCTAAAGTGGTGCTTCAGGTTAAGAACAGTTTCAGGTTAAGTACGGACCTCTGGAACAAATTAAGTACTTAACCCGAGGTACCACTGTAAAGCCAGGTTAGATGCAACTCCTATGGAGAATAAAAAGAGCGTGTAAGCACCATTTTTAAAGCTTGATTCGCTTTGGAAAGGCCTACTTGATTCATAGGGGAAGGGCCATGTCTCAGCTGCAGAGCATCTGTTTGGCCTGCAGAAGGTTCTTGGTTCAGTCCCCAGCATCTTCTGGTAGGGCTGTGAGAGAGTTCCTGCTCTTTGGAGAGCTGCTTCCACTAAGATGGACCAGCGGTCTGGCTCCATATAAGGCAGCTTCCTAGGATAAATGAGTTTTGGACCAAACTAGATGGAACAGGGGCATACTTCCCCTGAACTTGGAAGCTCCATATAGCCACCATACTATTGCAGCTGGTTATCGTAAGAACTGCCCTTCAACTTAAGGAACTGGTATCTGAGTTTCCTCCTCTTAACCTCCCCATTCCTCCCCCATATTTTATGTTCTGTCTTTTAGATTGTAAGCTTGGCAGCAGGGACTGTGTTGTTTTAGTTGATTGTATGTTAGCTGCTCCTGGAGCCTTTTTGGCTGACGAGTGAGGTACAAATCCTCTAAAATAAATAATAAAAATCCTAACCTCAGCAGCCAGTGATAGACCTTTTCCCCCAATTAATTTGTCAAATCCTCGTTTAATAATCCTTGAGGTTTGCTGTTTTTAAGAACAGCTTTTCCCCCAGCCCACCTCCAATATCAGTTAGTGGCCCAAGCAGCAAAAAAAAAAGAAAAAGAAGAAGAAAAAAAGAGCTTAAAAGCAGTGGAGAGTAGTGAGGTTGGATTGGGATACTTCCCTAGCACTGCTGTTAATGTTAAAAGAAAAAAGAACCCAACTACGCTTCAGATGTGAAGGAAGCAGAAACGTGTACTGTATAAAATACACGTGGCTGACCCATTATGTCTATTTTGGAGTTTTGATGAATATTTGGAACAATGCCTTGGCTATTAAGAAAGCCTGTTTTCATAAGGTTAACTCAGTATTTCTGCATATTCTGATAGCTGGTGTGACAGTGATCACATCTGACATTTGGGCGGAGAAGACAGTATCTCCCCATAACGCTTTCATCAAACCCAGGGCTCCCAAATTCAGTGGAGAGCTCCCTCTCTCATCTTTATGCAGTACAGAAAACGAAAGGCTCATAATCTGTTTTCACTGCCAGTCAGGGCTCTGAAAGGAGGTGAGGTTCTTTGAACTACAGAAGTAAAATGTAAGCAGTTCTTTAGTGTCACAAACATTAAATGAAGGCATGTCATGCCAGTGCAACAGCATTCACACTGCTTTCCTATTACTTTCCAGACACAATTCAAAGTGCTGGGTTGTTGTTTTTTTAATCTATAAAGTCCCAGGTAGCTTGGGCCAACCAATACCATAGAAACTGCCTTGTCCTCTGCATTTTAAGATCTGCTGAAGGCATCTTCTTTCCTCCCCTTAACTTTATTTTTCAGTTTCCCCAAATGGATATAACAAACAATCCCTATGTACCACCACCAGAAACGTTCCATGCATATGCAATGATTTAGCATGATTTAGCAGGTTTGCATAATAGTTTAGAGTAGACTGCATCAGCTAGGCATCTTCTACTCTTCGTGTTAACAGATTGTCTCAGATTGAGCTATGGGTAGCTAGTGGCAAGGAGACAGCATTGGCCATTCCAGTTTATTGAATGAAAATGTATCATGCACTTTCAAAATCGTCTTTGGTCTTTGTCTTCCTTGTATTCTTTGTGTCTTCCTAACCGTATCGTCCATAATAATAATTAATTATTTATACCCCGCCCATCTGGCTGGGTTTCCAACAGAATATTAAAATACAGTAGTCCATGTGCCAAGCTGAAACAGCAAAGGAACATAGACACACATTGTCAGTGGCTGCCCTGCAATTGGGGAACACTGCTCAGCTAGAGTTGGGGGAGGGAACCTGTGGCCCTTCAAATATTGTTGGACTTCAGGAAGCTGCCCAAGGCCTGTTTTTGTGTTTTCCATACAGGGGTAGCCCATCCCTGTCCATTGGCCATGCTGGCAGGGGCTGATGGGAGTTGAAGTTCAGCAGCCTCTGGAGTTCCCCACCCCTGTCCTAGAGGTTACTCAATGTCTGGGCCTGACATTTCCCAGAAGAACAGTAGTAAAGCTTCCCCTTTAGGGTCTTACATTTGGGTTCAGCAGATGTAAGGTTTTCTCCTTTTCTTTCTTCTTTATTTTCTTTCAATTTTTATGTTTAAAAATGCTTATTTCTATATACTGTTTCTTTGTTCTTTCAAGTTTTAATAAAAATTCAAGGAAAAAAATTTAGTTTTGATGAATATTTTGTTTTATCTTGGGGTTGTTGTGTTTTAAAGCAACAACAACCCTGTTATCTTCTCTGAACTCTAGATAAATGGAAACTGAATTAACTGAATAAATAAAAATTAAGTTAAAGAGTAATGAACTTACTGAGATCTGAAAGAGTACACAAAACAGTGAGGATTTTCTTTGGGGATGGTGGGGTTCTTTATAGTCTATAGACAAGCCTCTTTCTCTCCCCTCTCCCAATTCAGATTAATTTGAACAGATGCCCAAGTACTTTGCAGTAGCGCAGTCTTGTTTTTTCATGTGACAACTTGTCTGTGGTAAACATTTTAAAATGCAACATGAAATGATAGGTGCTTTCAGAGCTCTTTTTGTTATTTTTTCCTGCTGATGCAGGATCATTAGCTATGATTAGAAAAAGACTGTGATCATCTGACTTTTATGGATTATTTGCCATGACAGGAGTGGATGGTATCTGTTTTAGGTGAAAAGACTGACAGTCTGAAGTGCAGTGGTTGCTATTTGTGCATTTTCACCAAGGATAATCTGCATCCCCCGCTTTCAGGCAGTGTGAAGAAAATAAAAGTTCTGCTAGGTAAAATTAGTTTCAGAAAGTTGCCATCAGAAATCATATGTGCCAAGATGTTAAGTCAAGTGTGATGGCTTGTTCTGGATAGGGCTACGCTCACCCAAAAGGAAGAGGTCCATAGCTTGGGTGTTCTCCTGATTCCAACAGTACCACTGAGGCTAAGGTAGCATTGGTGGCTAGGAGTGGCTATTTCCAGCTACCACTGACTCTTCTTGAACAGAGATGACTTGGCTTCTGTACTTCATGCTCTGGTAGCCCCAAGACTGGACTACGGTAGCAGTCCATCTGCATTGACATTTATCAGTGTGAGAATCTCAAGAGCAGAGTATGCATGCTTAGGATTTTCTTCTTCTAAGGAAGAAAGGTTTTAAATAATACTGTTGTGAAATATCTCCGAGAATATTATGTGTTTTAGAGCTTCCCATTTTCTTCAAAGAAAAAAACAATTATTTGATTAAGCCAAAGTTGCAGTGTGTCCCTAACTTTGATGTGGGTTATGTTATGTTAAATGTATTTCTCTACTCTTCTCTTGTAGATGGATGAATTTCGGAACAAAATGCAATCAATATTTCCATCAATTCCCAAAAACGCAGCACTGCCTGTTGAATGGGAGGACATTCTGAAATCCAAATGAGCAGCACGTGAAGGAACTTTGACTGAATTTTTAAAAAGCATAAGAGAAGTAGAGTGTATGGAGGAAATGTCCATTCCAAGGAACAGGGAGAAAGAAGGTCGTCACTCAAAGTCAGTTGTATGGAACACAGTGAGCCATACGTTTGTGCAGCAAGAGTAAAAGGTGCTGTTTGATCACAGTTGTTAACTTGGATGATGGTAACAGGTATAATAAATGTAAATAAAGATCAAAATATGGATGAGAATTTGTCTGAAGCAGTTATTTCAATGTGTTTTGAATACAGAGGTTGCCACTGTTTACTGACAAAAGGCTGTTGCTACCAGATAAGCAGATGGATAACAGTACAGGCCTGCTTTTCTGTCTCATACAGTGAAGTTCTAAGGTGTTAAAAAGGGCAATCACAATAAGTGAAATACACTAAAATAGTTGTTAGTCCCCGTCTGCTGGATTAGTGCTAGCTAAAACTCCTCCACTGAAAACAAAGATGTAATATGCTTCTGCCTGGCATAGCTCATTTCTGTTTTTAGTCAGTGGGTGACCAAGAGCCAAAGGAAAAGAATGAACAAGGTCTTGTAGCTCTTTCATGTGCTCCAAGACAGGGATGGAGGACTTGTGTTCCTTCAGATGTCCCATACTACAGTTCCTTTCATCTTTTACTGTTAGCCAGGCTGGCTGGAGCTGGTGGAAGCAACATCTAGAGGGCCACATGTTACTCATCACTGCTTTAAGGTCTTTGGAGCACAATTCAGGGGATGGGACGGGGGTGGGGTGGGCAAAATTTACAATTCTGTGGAAGAAACAGAACTGGCCTCTGTCAGAAGTGGTATACCAAGACCATTTGTCTTCTCATACCCAGGAAGGCTATATCCTACATCCTTGTTTTATTAGAGGAAAGGCTGTAACTCAGCATTTCTGAGAAATACAGTGGAGGCATGAGCTTGTCCCCCAGTGGAACCTGGGTCCGTTTTCACTTTGATGCATCTATTTAAGAGTCCCAAGTAGGTATATGGAGGAAGTTCAGTTAATAAAGATAGATGACTCAACACCATGGGAGTTTGAAAACTGTGGTTCTAAAAATACTGTTTCAAATTTATGCCATTGAGATACTGCCATCTGGCCAAACACATTATTTTAGCAGTTAATGATTTATTTGATGAAAGGGTAAGGTTTTTGTTTTGCTTCTGTAATGTTCTCCTCGCTGTTAAATTAGGACTGGTGCATTTAAAAGCAAACCTTCCCTTTTTTGTAGCGCATCATCTGTACTTTGCATTCTGAATGTTCTTGGTTATGAAAGAACAGGAATGATAAACTTCAACGTTGCCTGCCTTACTGTAATTATCTTGTACAGAGAATCATATTTATCTCGAACCTACTCTGAAGTAAGTTCAGTTGAGCTGAGTTTGACACACTCCTAAGTGTATAGGATAGGAGCCTAAAAGTTGTAAGTATCCTGTTAACCAGGAATACATTTTTTTAGAGACTTAACAAAGAACACACTTCACATTATAAGTGGTAAATATCATTTTTAGCACTTGAAACTTAAGGCAACTGTTGGTCATAGTCATGTCCAGATAAAAATATTACAAAACATCTTTATATTGGAGGCTTTTAAATTCCTGAAACTATGAACTTTAGTGCACAAAAGGGCTTCTGTGTATTAAACAGAGGAAAATACACACCAAAAGAATGTTGTTTACACTGATTTTCCATGCATGCAAAACCCAAATCATTTTCTTGGTCCATTATCATTACCATGTGGGTTTTAAAAAAATAAATAGAGGTCAATTCATTAAAATGTAAGTGGGCCATTTGTTCACATTCCCCCTGATGCGTTCCACATATAGCCAGAGATCAAGAAAGGTCATAGAAATAAGTAATTCAAGCTCCCACATCTACCTAACATAAAGCCACAAAAATATAATGGGAAGAAGCACATGGTTCCTAGGTTCAGTCCATGGCATCTGCAGTGTAATAGATCTTGGACAGCAAGACAGAGAAACATCTGCTGGGGGGAGGACTTTAGACAGTCTTATATTTCTTTTCTTTATACATTGTGGCCACTGAACTTGAAGGGCAATGGCTACAGGGAAGCTGTAGAGATACTTCTTCACTCTTCCCCCTCACACAGTTTTTCCAGTGAAAATCACCCCCTAAATTGTTTTCATTCCCACAAATGAAAATATGCAAGTATATTTGTTTATTTATTTTACTTCACTGGAGTAAAATAAACTGCTGGGTGTGTCCTTTCCCCACTTTTTACCAGTAGAAAAAATGGCATGGAGTTAAAAAGGGCCACTCCTCCTGTCCTAGACTTCTACTTCTGATTGCAGCTTCAGTGGCTACATTCGGGTTTTCAGAACAAAACAGAACACACCCATCCTGAGACCCAGAGAGCTGGTGCTAGAGGAGTTGTTACTTAGCTGGAGAGACCAATGATTAAGGCAGTTTAAAAACATTCGGTAGTAGGTGGACCACAAATTTTAACAAACATAAAAGGAAGGACACTCCTACTATAGATGCAACAACTTGTCCTAGTCCTTTTTTGTGTGTTTTCTTTAGTACAGAGGTAGCCAACATTGTGCCCTCCAGAAGTTGCTGGACTCCAACTCCCATCATTCCTCACCATTCATTCTGGCTGGGCCTATGGGAGTTAGAGTCCAGAAACACCTGGAGGGCATCATACTTGCTGCAGCTGCTCTAGGACATGAAGAGAGAGCCATTACTTCCAGAGTGCACAAATGCTATTAAAGGGAGCTGCAGAAAAACGGGGGTTTTCTAGGCCAGACTGAAAGAAGGCCTGAAACAAGATGCCTCTAACCTATGCATTCATATGCACACCTTCCCCTATTGCTATGCATTTTGAACCATTTTTGTTGTTGTTGGAGAACTGCATTGCAAGATTCAGAGAAGTGCAAAGTTTGACTAATGGCTGCATTTTGGTTTATGTATTGTTTCGGGAAGAGTGAATTAGGTAGGGTTGCATTGAAATGCAAACTGAACCAAATTTTATTCATATATAGCAACACAGTTGGATTCAGGAAAAGGCCAGACAAGTTCTAAAAGAATAAAATGGCTTGCCTAAAGCGGTTCCCTCATTGTGAGATGTGAGGTTACAGGGAACCAGGCAGAGGGCCTTCTTGGTGGTGGCACCCACCCTGTGGAATGCCTTCTCATTGGATGTCAAGGAAATAAACAACTATCTGACCTTTAGAAGACATCTGAAGGCAGCCCTATTTAGGGAAGTTTTTAATGTTTGATGTTTTATTCTCTTTTTAATCTGCTGGGAGCTGCCCTGAGTGGCTGGGGAAACCTGGCTTCTGAGGCAGATGGGTGGGGTATTAACAACAACAACAACAACAACAACAATAATTACTAGTGATTTCTCCATCAAAAGTTTGAGCCAGAGAATTGGTGATTTCTAGCTCAGTTTTTTGCTTGTACACTACCCTAGATCTTTATCCATACTATGCACGAGTGATGCTACACTCTGTGTGAATTTACAGCAGCGTTGCAGCCTGTACAGTATTGGTGGAAGTTTGTTTGTTTTAAATAGCCTTGTTTTAAATCACTGTGCTGCTGCATGGCAGGAAGAATGAATATGCATACTGCAGGGGAAATTGGGGATTCCATTATTTAGCTCTTGGAAGAAGGGGGGGGGGATTGTTGGGTTCCTACAGTTCAGATCAATGTGACAGATCCAGATGAGGGTGCAGTACTGCCATGATGCAGTAGAGTGTTTACTTTGAAGTAATCTTATTTGCTTCAACCACTTTGCTGTAAGTGGTTAAGATTTGTCAACAGGACTATTGCTGCTGCATGTTGTTGTTGTTGTTGTTGTTGTTGTTGTTGTTGTTGTTGTTGTTGTTGTTGTATACCCCACCCATTTGGCTGGGTTTCCCTAGCTACTCTGGGCAGTTTCCAGCACATATAAAAACATAATAAAACACCAACCCTTAAAAACTTCCCTAAGTGAAATCTCTTTGCTGTAAAATTCTAAGAAAGCAGTAATTTGCTCTAGAATATTTGATTGCACTAGTTAGAAAAGTGTTTTTCTGTTCACAGAGTTATTTTTGGATCTTCTTAAATGCAAACATATTTTAACCATTTTAAAGCATCCCAAATAATCACATTGTGGCAGGAGATCACAGCAACTGAAAGGAGTATCTTAACATTGTTCCTAGAAGCAATTTGGTTTTAACTTGTTGCAATTAAAGAGAAAATTGGCGTGACCTTGTCCATGCATTCAGTTAATGCATCACATTTGCTTCTTGATTGCTTGTGAACTCCCAAAGGAATCATTTTTGTAAGAATTTTCAGAGCAATAACTATGTTAAGTTTGTTGCAGCGAAAACAATGAAAAGTTTTGTTGGTCCTTGACCGCTAAGAACTTAAATTTATTTAAAGACAATTATGAGAAATGTTGGTCAGAAGTGAAAAAGGATCTAGAAATATGGTCAAATTTGAAGCTTTCCTTGTTAGGTCGAATTGCCGTTATAAAGATGAATGTATTGCCAAGAATGTTATTTTTGTTTCAATCATTGCAAATTTTGGACAAAATGGACCGTTTCAAGAAGTGGCAGAGAGACATTTCTAGATTTATTTGGCAGGGCAAGAAGCCCAGAATAAAATTTAAAATACTAACTGATGTAAAGGAAAGAGGTGGATTTGCCCTGCCAGACTTTAAACTCTATTATGAATCAGCAGCATTCTGCTGGTTGAAAGAATGGCTGCTTCTTGAGAACACAGCCATTTTGGATTTAGAAGGTTTTAATAACATTTTTGGGTGGCATGCATATTTGTGGTATGACAAGGTTAAAGCACACAAAGCATTTAAAAACCATATTGTCAGGAAACCATTGTTTAATGTCTGGATAAGATATAAGGACCTACTTGAAAATAAAACCCCAAGGTGGTTGTCACCGATGGAAGTGAAGGCTCAGAAAAAGCTCAATATGGAGGCCAAATGGCCGAAATATTGGGAAATTCTGGAACAAGAAGGAGACAAATTGAAATTGCAGAGTTTTGAGAAATTAAAAGATAAAGTGCGAGACTGGCTTCATTATTATCAAATAAGGGAGGCTTACAATTTGGACAAAAAAATTGGCTTCCAGGTGGAAAAATCAAAATTGGAAACAGAACTGTTAGATCCCAAAACTAAGATACTTTCAAGAATGTATAACTTGCTGTTGAAATGGAATACTCAGGTTAAATCTGCTATGATTAAATGGGCACAAGATGTTGGACATAACATTATGTTTGCTGACTGGGAACAGTTGTGGACCACAGGTATGAAATTCACGGCATGTAATGCCTTAAGAGAGAATATTATGAAAATGATATACAGGTGGTACATGACACCAGTCAAGCTTGCAAAAATCTATCATTTGCTCGATAATAAATGTTGGAAATGTAAAGATAATGAAGGTACATTCTTTCACCTTTGGTGGACGTGCCCAAAGATTAAGGCTTTCTGGGAGATGATATATAATGAAATGAAAAAGGTATTTAAATATACCTTCTTGAAGAAACCAGAGGCCTTTCTCCTGGGCATGGTCGGCCAATTGGTGTTAAAGGATAGAACTTTTTTTATGTACGCTACAACAGCAGCAAGAATACTTATTGCAAAGTATTGGAAGACACAAGATCTACCCACCCTGGAAGAATGGCAGATGAAAGTGATAGACTATATGGAATTGGCAGAAATGACTGGCAGAATCCGAGACCAGGGAGAAGAGTCGGTGGAAGAAGACTGGAAGAAATTTAAGGACTATCTACAGAAACACTGTAAAATTAATGAATGTTAAAATGATGTCGGAATGAAATGAAGCAGTTTTAGCAATAATGTTGAAAAGGAGTATGTAAAAATGGCTTAATAGATGAAAATAGAAGGCTATAATATGTTAAGATAAAGAATTAAGATAAAAACAAAGAGGGAAAGGATTTGCTGAATTAACTATTTGAAATGGAATACGAAAAAGGGAGGTGTGAGGAGGTCAGGGAAACAAGTAAATGAAAGGCAAGACATTGAAAGATGGATTTATTTTTAATTGTTTATTTTTTCTTATTTTTTTCTATTTTCTATTTTCTATTTTTTGTTTTCTTTTTTCTATTTTCTTATTACTTTTGTAACTTTTTTTTTGAAACCCCAATAAAATATCATTTAAAAAAGAAAAAGAAAAGTTTTGTTGGTCCTTAAATACTAACAGATCTTATTATGACACACGTTTTCGTTGACTAGAGTCCAGTTCATAAGATACACAATGTTTCATAGGAGTTTGTAAACAGTAAGGTCAGAGGGAAATAACATGCAAAATGTACAAATACTGACAATTGAATGAGACCTAGAATTTATGTAAAATAACTACAGTGACTTTTTACAATAACAGTTACGAGCGATAAATCAACTTGGCACTGCTGAGTTAACTTCTGTAGTTGGAAAGGGAAATATTGTCTTTATTTATACTCAAATCAAAAATCCTGGACAGTGGCTGCCAATCAGTGTTCTAGATGGACTGTTCTAGATGGACCAATAATCTGACACAATGGAAGGGTTGGCATCTGGGTTTGTTGCAAAGTCTGGTCCTTGTACACATGTCTCTGTTATTGAGAATGGTAGCTGTTTTAGATGGGGTGTGTCTGTAAGCAATAACAGGCCTACCACCCACAGTCTGAAAGAGAGAAGTATTATTGCCTGGTTGTAAATCCTTGATGATGTATTTGGCAACAAGTGCTGAAATGTCTCTTTCATTTCTGGGTCTGTCATTACTAAATTATTGATGGGTATCAATCTGAACTCGTAACTCTGCTTTATCACTTCATTGTGTGGGTGGGTTCTGTAGACTTAGGAAAGTCTGGTGTAAAACCTTAAATTGTGAGTAGAAACTTGCCTAATGCAAGTGTAAGCAATGTTATGCACGCTAGATGTTGTGAACTACAACTCCCATTAGCCCTGGCCACTGGCCTTGCTCTCTAGAGCTGTTGAAAGTTGTAGTCCAAAACTACAAGCAAAACTAAAGTAGAAGTGCTTGTATAGCAGGGCTTAGCTGTAGACTATAGATTTTGTGGTGAGTCCTGGGTGGAAGCTGGAAGCACATAGCTATATGTAGGGGTCATTAGGTTTCCAATATAAGATAGTGTCTATATGTTCTATGATTCTATGTCCATTATGTAATTGTAGTGTCCAGAACATACACCTTCTATATGGACTAGTCTAGGCTCAACTTGATGTTGGGGTGGAAGTTGCTAAAGTTCTGGTGGAACTTCTCAAACCAGAAATGGTAGCGATTCCTTCCAATTCCCTAGAAATTCCGTGCTATTTCCCTCACTGCTAATCTGGCTGCTGGCATATAATACGTCTCTTTGTGTCCCTTGTAACTTCTTTCTTTGTCACTATGGTTCCAACATAGTGTTTTTATGCAGCTTTATACACTGTTTTTAACTCTTAAGGGTGCAACCCCTTCACCTCCATTTCCCGCCAAGGTCATTTGAGAAATGGTCATCAGAAAAATCCAGCTGGAACAGGATTTCTAGCAGGTAGAGTTTGGTCAGCATGCTTTGCTGTAGTTTGGTACTGCTCACAACAAATAGGCTGCACACTCTCTGCATACTAAGTAGAATCTAAATTCTTAAACTGACCACAGTAAGATCAAATCCACTTGATGAAATGATCCATAAAAGTGTGAGTTGCTGTAAGTGACCTACTCTAGAATTAGGAAACTTTTGAGCCCAGTTATTTGCTTAACTGATATGTAAGAGATTGCCCTAGTAACTGTACCTCCGTCTATTTGATATGTATGAGGGCTTTGAATATTTTATAATGGTTGAGGTTGTATTTACTTCAAGCAACAGCTTCAAAAAGCGCACACATACAGCTGAATTAAAATCCCAGTAAATTCTTTGTTGTCCAAATCAGCATGGAATAATAGTTTGGATTTTTTAACTCGCTGCTTTGAAGGCTTCTCCAGTAGGTAATATTCTAGGTGTCTTCTTATAAGGATTTAAAAACTATTATTTAACATCTACTCCTGGTCTGATTTCTCAGACAGATAATGAGTGTTTTAATCTTCATGTGAAGAACGAGAAGCAGAATTGTAAAGATGCTACAGAGAAAGACGCTAGGGAACACATTTGTGAGCCGCCACAAATTCTCAGGGAAGCGTGGGCATAAATTCAGCACACATCAGATCTTAATAGAACATAATATACTCCAGAAAGCGAAGAGATAATGTATCCTGATGTATTCAGTATTTGACTTTGATGTAAGCTTAAGCATTATTCCATATGTTTTATTCTAGCACAAAATTAATCCTGGCTGGATACCATTGCACATTAATTATCAACTATGACTAAGTCCGACTGGCTTGTTTTCATAAGGTTATGTATGAGATATCTGCAGTGAGACAGCAAGGTTTTAAGAATATCATTAAGAACTGCTACAGTTAATATTGGCCTTTCTGAAGCACTTAGTAAGATTTGCATGTGCTTCAGTTATTCTTCCCCATGTTTAGAATGACATGAGGTGCTTGAGCAGGTTTACAATATTAAAGCAGAAAACTATATAATATACTTACATCCTAGTGTTAATACCATGTCTACTCATCCATGGACTCCAGATGCAATTAAGAATTTGGGGTGCAATCCAGGCACAGCTAAATACTTCTAAGTCCCATGGATTTCTGTGGGAGAGTTAAGCAGGTGCAGAACTCTCACTTACTGGGCAGGACACATCCAAGTTTAAGCACTTTTAAGAGGCACTGAAGTTAGCACACTCTTGTATGTTCCTGGCAGGACACCAAATAAGGGGCGGAGGATGCTGGCGAGGGGTGTAGCCACAACTGGTACACACCGGGACAAGCTGTAGATGGGGAAGGGGAAGTTGGGGACTTAGGGGGTACTTACGGAACATCGGAGGACGTTGAAGGGACAGCTGATAGTTCATGGGAGCCAGGGGAAGGGGACCAGAGATGCCCCCATATCTGTGGACAGGGCAGGCTTCTGAGGCATTGGGAACTGCGGGAAGTGCACTCCAGGAGACTGAGGCAGGCAAGGGAAGACAGCCCAGCTCAGTAGTGGACCAGGTGGAGATCATGGGACTTGTTAAGTCTGGAAGGAGGTTGTGGTCACTCAGCTGGATTAAACTCAGGGCAGGTGAGGATCACATGCTTTTGTCAAGTGGAGAGACACAGCTGCTCAGTTGCAGTAAGCTCAGGTGCATCAATCAAGATTGGGGAGGATAGAAGGGAAGCAAGGCAGAGACACTGTTTGTTCAACTTTCTCTGTTGATGGACCACAGCTTGGGTGCTTTGGGAATGCCCCTAGATTGTGACTTTGGGACTAATCCCAGGTGCTTCAATCCCCCCTGGATCTTCTGCAGAGGCTGGAACCTGACCTTATGGATTGACTTCAGACCTTGCTTGTTGTATTGGACCCAGACTGGTATTTGACCATTTGGACCATCTGACTACTCTTGGGACTATGTGCACCATCAGGACTGACCTCCGGGTATGCCGAGGTTCAGGACACAAACTATATTAAATGGGATTCCTAGTTAACTATGCATATGATTGAACCCTTAAGAAAGCTTACAGTTGGGTGGATCATGCTTAAGAATCAGAGAAAAACACACTTACTTAATTCTCCTATTGACCTTTTGATCTGATTGTTATATATTTTCTAGGGATTCACTTGATCAGCCTTTGTCTGTCTGGTGCCCTCCAGATGTTTTGGACTACAACTCCCCTAATGGGAACTGCAGTCCAAAATTTCTGGTGGATACCAGGTTGGCAAAGGTTGCACTAGATGCTAGTCTATGCTCATCTGAACTGAGGTTCCCCATCCAGTACGAGTGCAGCGGAACTGTAGCAGTATTACATCATTCAGAGAAAAGTGAACGATACAAAAGGAGAAAAATATGGAAGTAGGTGGGGACATGTTCCCCCAGTTTTCAAACACAGTGATTTTATACATTTAATTGAAACTTGGCATTTAACAGTTCCAAATTCTGACTACCTTTATTTAAGTGAACTTTGAGACCCCTGATATTCTCTGTTGTTATCTTTACGAATTGTATGTTATCCTATTCATACCTTTCAGAAGCATGTTAAAAGTAATCAATTAGGTACACAGAGACAATTGTTCCTTCTGAAGTCATAACTGAATTCTGGGTACCAGACTTCTTCCTTGAAGAATGGAAAGATTAAATAACTTCAAACATCTTACGTGCTGCATTTTTCTGCCACATAACATCATGGAAATTGTGATGGTGGAATAATTGTCTCTATAGGACAGCATAGTAAGCAGATGTTCATACGCCCCAAAGGAACAAATGAACACAGCATGATGGTTGCTCCTCATTTCCAAATACTGGATTCTATTAATGAAGATAAATGTAAACTGCATTCTTCCCCAGTAATGCTTTTGCACGTTAAGCAATTGCAGTTGCTATAGTTGTAACTGCAGGAAAACAGCAATTAACAACAATCATGCAGTTACTACAGAGACAATATCCTTCTGGTGTTTGAAGGATGTGATGCACACAGTTACCAATAGGACACAACATAATTTCTGCACAGAGAAGTGAATCATTCTATGAAAACAATTACAGTTTCCCATATTATATGTTTCTTCAGAACAATAATACTAATCAAAGAATGAGACAATGCTATTTGGCAAACAAATAGCTAAGTGCTCTGGAAACACTAAGATTTTTTTCGGGAAGAATGAAGATCTCAAGTGGGGCCTGGCATAGCAGTACAGTGTATGAATTCAAAATTGTATTCTTCTATAGTGGTATGGTAATAGAAAGGTTGTATCTGCTGATATAGTGTGACTCCTAAAGTTTTAGGGTCTTACAATCAGTGTTAATGCTGACAGATGCCTTCTTTGTAAAGTATTGATGCTTTCAAACAATATTTGTTCCTATGTGGTAGATCTGGATATGTCTGTAGAGCCCTTACGGAAGAGAATAGCTATACTCTGAGCACTTCTTACCCTGCATTCTTCAGACATGTGATGCTTCAGTCCACCATGAATTAACCATTCAAAGCTTTGAATTGTGTTTTCAGAATTGTTCTGAGACAAAGCCATAAGCTGGTTCTGATAAACAATAAAATGGAGTTAAAGATTATATTTGCTTGGAAAGCATAAGGCTCTGCATGTTCTCAAGATCCCGCATTGGAAACCTACAGTGAAACATATTTAATAACAACATCTCTTTACAGAATAGCTAGCTGCTTACAAAAGTGCAAGAAATCCCTTAATTCACCCACACCAGCCTAATGCCAACCCCCTTTGGCCTTGGGTCCAGTGATCATTTAACTACATTTGGCTTGGCAGTCCTAGGAATGAGTTCATGATTCTTAAGTGTTGGTGCTAAGCTGCTGCAAGCCTTCTAGAACAAGCAGAGGAAGAAAACACCTTTGGGGGAAAGGCAGTGGTAGAGCATCTGCTTGCATGCAAAAGATCACAGGTTCAATCCCTGGCATCTGCAGGCAGGACTGGGAGAGATTTCCTATCTGAAATTCTGGAGAGTCACTGTCAGTGCAGAATTTGCTGAGCTAGATGGACACTAGTGGGTCTGACTCATTTGAGATGGGCTTTTCAGATCTAAGCCATCTCAGAAAGGGGTATAGCCAACCTCTTCTCAAGTACCTTCAGAGAAGTTCTTTAATGTTGTAGCATCCCAAGCTTTACTTAGACAGATGTCCTATTGATTTTAGGATCAGTCAACCGCAAAATCATCATCATCATCATCATCATCATCATCATCATCACCACCACCACTTGGGAAATGGATCTATACAGACTTAAAGTACAAGCAGAGGTTCCATTCACCCACACCAGTGTTTCAGATCACATGTGATTATTCAACAGGAGCAATTAATATTTCCATACCATCATTTCTAGTTTCAAGGTCCAAAGATGCTGCTTTCATATCTGTTTTGTTAGCTGTAGCAGACTCCTGTAGATTAAAGTGGAAACAATGGTGAAAGCAGGTTTAGATCCAAATACCCTGATGAACATCCTGTCTTGATTTCAGGCATAATGATGAAGTAAATATTACCTTGATTAAAGAGCTTTTAAAAAAAATGTAAATGAACTATGAATGTTTGGACTTGAATGAAATTTGGCAGACTAGTTGGCAAAAAGAGAGATTTGATTTCATTGAGCCATGTCGTTTCCAGCAAAATGTCACTGGGGAAAAAGAAAATTCAGCCCGGGTCTTACCGCTTAACTACATTTGAGTTACTTCATTGCTTCTTCTAACATATTCAGCCAGGAAAATACTTTTATTTATTTATTTATTATTTTGGCCAGGCCAATAATCATATCACCATATATATTATGCTGTTCTTTGAGATTCCTGACTTCGTGTGAAACCAGTTAAAAGGAAGTTAAAACCACTTAAAAGGAATGATGTGCCCATTTTACTGCAACACTGAAACCTGTAAATCCCAACCTATTTGGTCGCACAGAAAGGGTGTAAAGAATTTGTTTGTTCCCGTCACTGGAGGGAAAAGTATCTGTAGGCAGGAGAGTTCCATACAGACATTGGGGCTCCTGTACACATAAAGATAATTAGAGGATGGAACTGGTATTCTACTGGGCCAATAGGAGAAGTGGGCCCTCTATGCCTTTCTTTCCAGCACTTGGGCCTTTCCTCAGGCTGCCTCCACCCAACTCTCTAGACCACACTCCTCATCCTGGGCCAGCCATCCTCAAATACTCTTGCCAGGCTGCAATGTGCCTTTAAACTGTGGTAATGCTTTTTGCTTCCCTAGGTGGAGAGAAATGAGGGTGGGAGTAAGTAAACACCTTTTGTGGCTGGAATATAGCCAATGGTACAAAGGTAAAAGTTGCACCCATTGATCTGCCCTCTTTCTCATAAGGAATGCAGCCCTCAGGTTGAAAAAAGTTGCCACCCTTGCTTAAGATAGTAAGGCCGCTGCAGAAATCACCAGTCCCTAAGCCCTGCCTGTGCATGCCAGCCAGGGCAGAAGGGAATGGGGAGAAGATTCTGCTCTAACCCATGACCTCTAATATTTGCAAATTAACTATATCAGCTTCAGATGGAGCTTCTGATTGGTAGTTCTTGATTAAATAAATAGCCACATATTGTCAATTTCCATAAATTATTGTCCCCTTCCAGAGAAGCAGCTTCTGTAATAGAGGTTTGGAGGCCCATTTTCTATGAGTTGCTTCAGTGCCATTGGGGTAACATTTAAATGATCCAGCCCCATGGATGAAGATCTTTCCCGTGCAATTGGAAACCGCTCTCCTGATTCTCATCAGCAGGACCCCAGTCTACACAGTTGGAACATTTAAATGTTACTGCATCAACATATTTGATTCCCCCCCCCTTCATTTTAGGAAACAGCTGCTACTGCACAGCAACATTACTTTCTACTAAATTCTTACATTTCCCACTGTCTTTTTTTGGAGCTTAAACTAAAAGGACTGGATATTATCAGTTACTTCTCCAGCTTTTAGAGACTTTAATTCAAAGTTTCCTATTTTGCTACTCTTTGCTGTTCATTAAGGCGGGTGGGGAGGGAGGGGAGAGAGATCGCTGGCATTTTTTAGCCAAGAGCCTGATAAGTTCAAAAGAACCCGAAGCCTTTGAAAAGACAGCAGCAAGAACATCTGAACAACAAGTAAAAGAACTGTTTCTCTAGGGAATCGGAGATAATGCACAGGGCTTTCTGTGGATCTTGTCTTTAATTTAGGTTCATATGAATTCACACCTTTTTTTTTTTTAAAGCCAGTGGAAAAAGAAGACAAAACTCTCCTAATATTATTTATTTCAGGATTGCAGGACTAACTTAGTTTTAATGTCAAAATAGTCATAGTCCGTCTATCACAGGTTCATGACTTTGGATGTTCTAAATATGTTTTATTTGTAATTATTTTATGATTGAATGTCCATTAGTCACCCTGGGCAGCATGCAAATATTTTAAGAAAGATAGAATGAATGAACAAAGAAGTACAACCTTTCATCATTGCAGTAACTTCTGCTTTTGTCCAACAGCAGCTTATTGAAAATATAGGGTTGCATTCAATGTAGCACTAAAGCATGGTGTTGGATTGAAACTGAGGGGTTTCTAGATGGGGAAAAAAAGGGTTTGAAAAATAAGGTAATGTTATAAGCTGTAATGCTTTAAATGAAGGATTTGCTGAACAAATAATCTTAATTGGGATACAAGGAGGAGAAGTATGAGGAGGTCTGAGAAATTTGTTATTTAAAAGTATGATTTATGAACTTTATGTCTTTTTTAATGTTTTTGTTTGTTCTGTTTTTGTTTGTTTGTTTAAAAAATTGGAAAATCTAATAAATATTCTTTAAAAAAAACACAATGTAGCACTAAAGCTACGCAAATCGTTCCGTCAGTGCAAGGATTTCTCTTTGTGCAATGCAACATTATTCCTCTCCTCCCTATGTGCATGCTCCAAATCTCTTCTGGAGCTACCCCAACTCTCTGGATCAGATTTCGGGGTGGTGGGGGTACATGCAAGGGGAAGAGGGTGCGAGTCTTGTTGCAGTCGTGTTATTCCTTACTAGCACAATTATTTAGTTGAATACCACTCACAAAAAGGCAAACTTGTACAAGGCACTTCCACAGGCTGTAAAACTGCACATAGCTGGTGCAAATTCCAGTTGGGATGTTTCAAATATCTACTGCCAGCTGAATGTGCAAATTACTGTGAATTTCACTGACAACATTCCTCTATACTGTCTAAATCTCTTTTCACCAATGGTGCATGTTGAACAGGGTTCATAGCAAGTATGAAACTGAGATGCCAATTCCAAAGCCACACAGGAAAAGGTTCCACTGAAATCCAAGGAAGTGTTTAGGATTAAGGAAGAAGAAAAGCTATATACAACTCTATTGCTTCCTTCTGTTAATCACAGCATGCAACAGAGCTAAGGAATAAAGACGACAGACAGCAGGATGAATCATCTTGGATTTATGCCTCTTGAACAATTCCAGAGGTCTTCTTCCTTTTGAAAATACTTAGCTAGAGATAAATAGTCTCCTGAAGAAATACAGTTGCCTCAATACAAATGGCTCATTTCTCAGATGTTAAGCCTGCCTGATTGCAACAGAACTGACTTCCAGCTGATGTATTTGTGTCTGAATTTAAGATTATAACCTTTGCAATGCTTTTAATCATTCTGCAGCGAGTGTGCATATATGCTATATAGGATGGACCAAGAAGCCTATTTGAAACTTAATTTTCTAGTCAATCCCACTGAACTTTTCCTTCAGGGAGACTAGAATTACATAAATTGCACTTTCTTTGAATTGCTTCAATATATGAATTACACCACCGTATGGTGTCCCTGGGCCAGATTCAATTCTTTGCATTCAAACTGTGACTAAAGCATGTTACCTTATACAAAAAACATGAACTGGAGAGGGTGAATTTTATGGGAGACATTAATCTATGCCAAAGCTGTTAGTCAGTCATGGTAGGTGGCATTAAATTTGCATGCTATACCCATTGTGTGTAGCTCCAGTGGTCATTCTCTCCAGAAAGGAAAATAATTGTACAAAGAGAGAGCGATTCAGTTTTTTTAATCAATTTCCTTATATGTATCAAAGTATATACAACTCAAATATACTATCATCTCCCTTCAGCTCATTCCTTCTTGGATATGCCCAACAAGGTGCATCTCAATCCTTCCCTCCCTTTCATAAACACAAATAAGAAACAAACAGACCCAGCATTTTGCCATCTGAGGCAGACGAGCAAATCACTACCCCACCAGTCAGTTGTATTGTACCCAGGGCTGACCAAGTTATTTTTGGCACCTGAAGCAGAATGTATAACAAATGCCTCTGCCTGGGAGGAAAAGCGCAATCATATTAAATTTAATAACTTACAATTTGCAGCTTTTTCATGACATCCACAACTAGCTGCCTGAGATTACCACCTCACTCTGCCTAATGGTAGGGCTGGCCCTGGAAAATAATGCCTTTAAAAAGTCCAGAAGGTTAATCAGAGAAAAATAAAAATAAAAATCCCTGGAGCTAAATAGACAAGGAATTTCATGTTTGAAAACCCACAATAAACATCTGCCAGAGACCTGCTTCTCTCAGGAAAGAAGAGGTTTAGCAGGGGGATATGCGGGCTAGCAAGAAAATTCTCTAAGCCTAAATTTGGACATCTTGCCCATATTGCCAACTTAAGTTGTGTTATACATAGAGGTTATGAAGCCCAGCCAGCTATTCTGAGATGTAGATTTGAGCTATTTATGCTTGTATCACATTTATTGGATATAGCTGTCAAATCCTGTCTTGACAGCTTGCAAATATTTAATGAGCAAGAACACAACTCTCTCTTTTTTTAAAAAAATGCTTGAGTTTATGTTTTCTCTTCCAAATACATCCTACTTTTCCTTTGCTACTGTTCTGTTATGCCCTTGTTTTATTAAAGGCTCTGACCCCCATAAAGAACTTACTTGAGCCACAGTGGATGTTGTTTCACTGCTTGGCAAACCAATCACAAATATTTTCAAATACTGTGTTCCTATATTTTTAATCTAGGCAACATTATCAGCACTTAAGCCAAGAACAAATGCCTGGATATTCAGAAAGTGCCAAGGAGTCCCTAAAACTATACCAACAAGTTTAAGGGAGGGGAGAAATATTTTGCAGAAAATCCATGGCTATTCATTTGTTGTCCAGCAGAGGGTGACCTAAGTATGCTATAAAGCCAAAGCACCAGTCTTCTGCTTTTATCAGTGTTTTCTTCTATAATGTCTAATAAGATGTGCCTGCAGCTTACAATAATTTTGGAAATAGACAGAGAGTCATATTTTCTCTAATTATCTTTGCTAGTTACAAAACACAATGAAGGGAATAAATCTTAATTAAAATATTTAAAATGTTCCAAGGAAAATATGAAAAGTGTGTTCACCGTGTCAGCAACAATGAGTTTTGTGGCACCTTAAAGACCAACCAATGTATTGCGACATAAGCTTTAATGGGCTAGAGGTGGCCTCTAGTTCATCAAAGTCAGTCAACAGGTTTGCTTCATTTTTATAATTTTGAGTTTTGTTATCTGTTGTTTTACTGTAAACTTGCTTTGAGTACACTCTAGTGTAGAAAAGCACAATAGAAATTATTTAAAGAAATGATTAAATAGATATTGACCATTGTTATGCCACAGGCCAGATCCTGATCTCCCCCATCCCCGTGGGCCAATTCTGACAGGTAATCAATCACCTGATGTCACAATGAAATCAGGTGAGCCATATATGCCTGCATGGTTTGAAACAAAGTCCTGTGGGCAAAGGCACAGGCTTCTGGCAAGCCTTAGTGATCAGCTGATCATTGGCGCTTGCAAAGCTCAACACACAGGGCTTTGCAAACTCATGGGCCAAATGGGGAGAGACAGGAGGGCCTCCATCAGTATATAGAATGAAGTGATACTAAAAGGCTGAAAGAAGAAATCCCCACATCATCATTAGCACCATCATCATTATTCATTTCATTTTTATACCACTTTATATTTTTAAGAAAAAACTTCAAAGCTGTTTGCAACATGTTAAAACTTCAACTAAAACCATCCAGAATAAAACACTACAGAAAGTCAGATACAAAGAATACATTCAAAGCAACATAATTAACAGGAAACTAAAATATTATCTTAAAGATTTTAAAATAAAACAAATAAATATAAATTTTAAAAACCAAAAAAAAACCCCAATACATTACTCAGTGTCGCACATCACTTAATAATATACTTCATCACTTTTCCACAATGTATGATCTGATTGCTATGTTACATTCATGCAGAATTTTTACACGGAATTGGCATATGATGTATAGTGCAATTCTTAGGAACTATGCTTGGAAGTAAATCCACTAGGCTTCTAAGTTTGTGTCAGTGGAACTCCTCTGATGGGATGTTCCCTCTGGCCAAAGGAGAATGGGAAGTTGATTTTTACTCATTCTTCCTACAACCCCCAGCATTATTTAAAAATCTGGTCTAGGCAGTTGAAGAAGAACCCTCTAGAACAGTGGGGAAGGCAGTGCAGGAGGGGAGCTTAGGGGAACAAGTGAAAATTGCCTCCATCCTTTCAGCTAATGAGAGCCTACACTGGACCAGAGTTTCTTCTGTGACTAGAAGGCAACCTATTGTTTGCAGAAGGGCAATTCAGGATGCAAGGCACTGAATTCACTCCTTGGTAAGTGCATTTAGATTTGAAGTCTCAATTCCTCACTGCCCTGCATAGCCATTTTTACCAATACAAAGCAAATGCAATGTGGAGGCAAAATGCTAATCTGTTATCCTTGGCTTACTTGGGCACAATTAAATATGATGCCAACTGGTTTGCATTCACCACAGATACTTCAGAAAACTCTCAGCACAATTTTAAAAGGCAATATTAGAATGAGATCCTGGCAACACCGGCATATTGTCATGCTAACTACCACGAGCATAAGCATTTATATCTTATTGGCTTCCAGAATTTGTTCACATACAGGGGTGCCAACCTGAACAAAAAGTATTGGGGGAGGGGGAGGTAAGCCCCGCCCCACATAACAGATCACATGAGGCAGTACACATACACCATTCGAATGGCAGTGCCCTTCAACTTGGGTGGGGGCTCAAATATCTTATGGGGGAGCTGAAGACCCCTCAGCCCCTAGGAGTTGGCTCCTATGTTCATATACCACACTGGAAATATCCCTGGACTATTTGAAGAATTGGAGGCAAAGTTCCAAAGCCCTATCTGGGCATTTACAAAGTCTATCCATGGAGGTGACACCAGTTGAGGGTGGAGGTGTACGTCATCACCACTTCCAATGTTTCTGATTAATAGAAGGGCTACAATACTGCCAGATGGTTTGGTGGAAAGTATAAATACAATTTAAATAATTAAAAAAGTGTCTGTGGTTGTAATTAGGCCTGAATAGTGCAGTTCTGTAAACAAACCCTGATCTGAAATATTATGGTTGCCATTTTGCAACCTGCCAACCTTCTCATGAATCTATTCATGAATTATTCCACAGAAATGAGCATTATGCATTCTTGTGATTTCTGTATTCTCATATCATTTAGTGCCAAATCATTTGTATGCTCACAATAATCTAAATCTTCCACCAAACCATTTTTAGTCTGATTTCTGTGCCAAATCAGAGTGGCATAAGAACAACTGTTTATATATATCCCATAATGCACTACAAATAACTGGAGTCTTTAACTGGAGTGAGCAACTGACAATGTTTTGGAAGGCTATGAGTCAGGAAGGTAAATAGGATCTTTGTCATCTGTCCCCAAGAGACCTGTAACAAGAAACTCCTGACTCACCCAAATACTGTGAGTCAGGAAGGTAAATAGGATCTTTGTCATTTGTCCCCAACAGAACGGTAACAAGAAACTCCTGACTCACCCAAATACAATAAAGCCCCATTGCACTTAGTGACTATACTAAATAATGACACTAGACAGCAGAGCAAAAGCAACCAACAAATGGAGTTCTAATTGTCAGCTGCTGCTTGGGGCTTGAAAAATCAAGCAGAATGCTACCTATGAGTTTTGCACACTACTATTGCAGTCCCCCCCCCTACAAGTCATAATGACGTATCATTCCATGGAATCTTTCCATAGGAAATTAGGTTGTCATCTAGCAAGTCGTCTAGTTCTGTATCAACTACTACATTGGCTGGCAGCAGCTCTCCAAGGGTAGGCAGGAGACCTTCCTAGCCCTAACTGGAGATCCACTGATGTATAGCCTTTTCCCCTTTTGAATGTAGTTTCCCTTTCTTCAAAGGCACAGAAAAGCTCATAATCCAAGCACAGTTACTTTTTTCTAAATCCCATTTGCTTCCAAAAGCTATGTAAACATCTTTGGGAAGGACTGTAGTTCCCATGTCTGAGCCATCCAAGCCACTCTATATTGAAAAGTATAAGAATGCTACAGGCTGAAAGAAAAGTCAGAAAGATTTCTGAAAACACTCCAGCTGAAACCTATTTTTAAACATAAAGGAACAGCAAAAGGGGGAGTAGGGTGACTTTTTCCTACAATTTGCCGAAGTGCCACTTAAAGCTGTCCAAGGAGACGCCAAAGATATAGGATGCAATGCTGCCTAGAGAGATTGCATGGTAGTGACGGTATTGACATTGTGTTTTCACTGTCGCTGCACTGACAGCACAGACTGTATCAAAAAGTTTTAAAAGCAAAATAGAGGTTAGATCCATTATCGATACTCTAAATTAAAAGAATAAATGAATCACCCAACTGTAGTTAATAGGCAATTAACATAATTCTGGACCGGTGTAGCTGAAAGATAATGAAAAAGCTGATTGCAAATGAACCAGGAGTAATGTGGGAGGTTGTAATAGTCCCATAACTCTGAATGAGAATCCTGCTTCCCCTCTTAATTCTGGATACTTTGATTGGCGAGGGCCTTTATTGTGCCATGAAACTCACCTGTCAGAGAAGAGGACGTGGAAGGGGCCTTTATGTCTCAGAGGATGGGGCAGAGAGGGAAAGCTCCACATTTTGGAGACTGTTGTTGAAGAGAATGAGAAACAAAAGAGAAGAATAAGAACAAGCTGGGGAAAGGGTCAGTGAGGTGACTGCAGGACCCACAACTCTTTCTATAGGCACAATAGCAACACAGGGTAGAAATATGCCAGTCCAAGGGCCCGGGTGACCCCCGCATAATGTCCTATTCACACAGGAGAACTTGCTTTTGAGTAAGCATGCATTGGCTTGGGCACCTGGCAGGAATTTGTAAGCAGCTGCCAGTGTCATCTACTGTGACTGGTAGTGGGTCTCGACGGGGTCTCAGGCAGATAACTTTCACATCACCTTCATACACCCAAACTGACCCCCCCAAACCTGGAGATGCTAGGAAGTGAACTTGGGAGTTTCTGTGTGTGCAAAACAACATGGGTTCTACTATTAAGCTACACGGTAGGTAAAAATGAAGACAAAGATCCTGAAAAAGCCACATTTGCTGTTGCCATGAGAGAAGCTAGATGCTGTTGTTGCTTCTCTTTTTTAAAAAATAATCTTTATTACTTTTAAGACTTATAAGAAAAGAAAAAAGAAGAAAAAAGGCAAGAGAAAAAGACAAAATAGAACAGAAAAGAAAAAAGAAAAAAAGAAGAAACAGTACAATACAATATATAAACAATACAAAACACAACCTTAACACACTAAACAAAACAAAACAAAACAACAACAATTTAAAAACATATACCATACCATTTCATTACTCTATCGTTCATTCCCTTATTTCATCGACCTCCTCTCACCTCCCTTTTTGTATTCCACTTCTGTTACTTGTTTCAGCAATTCCTTTCCATCTTTCTCTATTTTTATCATTATGAATATCTTAACATATTTTTAACCTTATTTTCCATTAATACTAAAGTACTTATTTATACTTAACTCCTTATAACATTTCTGCTAAAGCCATAAAGTTTCATTCCAACAATTTTCTAACACTCATTAATTTTACAATATTTCTATATATAAACTTTAAACTTTCCCAATCTTCTTCCACCATCTCTTCTCCCTGGTCTCGGATTCTGCCAGTCATTTCCGTCCATTCCATATAGTTCATCAACCTGGAGATCTTCTGTCCGAGGCTCTTAAATCTTTTCCAAGTCCCTTCTGCAGTTTTTCTTCATATTCTTTGATGCTGAAGATGCTGAAGAGCAGGTCTTGGGGGGCCCCCGACCCAACCATGCCCCCATTCCCTCTCGACAGACCAGCCAACTCTCCACAGCTAGAACCAAGGTCCATACAATATCTCAAATCATGTTTCAAGGCTCCTCCAGATCCAAAGGCCCCCACAACTCCAATCACCTCCTGACCCAAATTCAGGACCCAAAGGTCTGCAAATCCCTGCATGAAAGAGTCTATCCAGCCTTCCTTCTCCAGTCCAAGCAGGGCTCCAATCTTCAAATTCTGACTTTTTCTATATTCATTCATAAAAGGCCTCCACTTATAGTCCTCGATTTGCCTCTGTAAGGCTGGGGCTCCCACTTGTATTACTTTAGGTTCAACAACAACAACTTTCTCCTTCGTCTTCTCCCCAGTTTGTCCTGTCAAAGTAGGTTCCTGTGTCAAATCCTGAACAATTTCTGTATTGCTGATCACTTTTTGTCCCAAATTAATCACTTTTTGTCCCAAGTTCTCAAGTTTAGTAGTCATAACATCCGTCTTCTTGTGGAGCTGTTCCAACGAATAGCTTATCTTACATAATACAGTCACTAAGGCTCCTTCTGTCAACATTCTTAAAATCCAAGGTCAAACTCTGATTCTCACAGTTCTTATCTTGCAGCTGGAAAAACCCCAGCTCCACTCTTGTAACAGTTTCAAAAGCTCCCTCTAGAGGGAAACAGTCTCCACTTGTATCAATCCTTTCAAACACAATTTAAACTATAAAGTTAGTTTCAATTTTCAGTTACTTTTCCTCCTTTTTAAATGCAGAAGGGGACAATGGAGACAATATATTTCTCTTGTTTAGCCATCTGTCAACATACTTTCTGTTCACAGTCAATGAACTCTCCCAAGACGTCAATCTTACTGGCAGCCCGTTTCCAGGTTCAGAGCAGTGGTAATTTGATTTTTCACTCTCTCCTGCAGGCTCGCTAGGTCCAAAATTTCCCCCCTCTTCTCCTGCTTCCAAGGGGGGTTTAATAGTTTTAACCGATGGAGATTTAATCCTTTACAAAAGACTTTCCAAGGCTTTAACTTGCAATGTCTTTGCTTCAATCTATTTACAAAAGAGGAAGGCGGACTTCCTGTTTAAAACCTTCCCGTTTCGATGCCAAATTAATAAATTTAAAGATCCAATTTTCCGTTCTACTCACGGGTAGTTGTTTAAAGTCAAATTGTCCACAGGAAAAAGTCAGCGCTCTCCGGCAACAGCGATGCGGCTTCACTCCGTGAAAGAAGCAGTCAATTCGAAGCACCGCGCTGCTCACCCCACTTCGCTCCGGATCCCCAAATCAGGGTTTCCCCGCGAGTAGGGGAGGCGCAAAAGGTGCCAGCCGAATCCCAGGTTCACAAGCTTCTCCCGCCTGTGATTTCAGTGGGTCTCCGCCTTCGCCGTGGCGGTCAGACCCTGATTTCCATGGAGCAAGTTCTTCCCGATCGGAGGAACTCCGCCATTGCCTGGAGGCGCCAACCCGGAAGTAGCGCTGTTGTTGCTTCTCAGAGCCGTCATAGTAACCCTTGCTGAGGAACCTGGATGCAGCTTTTAACTGCAGCTGCACAGGGTGCTTCAGCCTGCCTACTCAAACAGCTGATGGGCAGTCACCAATACATGGCCAGCCCATGCAGTGTTGTGTGCACTTTCAGTGTTTATCCTGGGAGAAAATAATTTTGCCTCTATACAGAAGCAGTGGTCCATGGCAGGGAAATGAATGTCAACTATAGCAAACCCCCTGAGAGGCTAAAAGCTTTCACTCTCTCTATTTGACCTCTCAGGTCAAATAGCACACCTCTCAGTTGAGTGGTGATTTTTAAGGCAAAGCGGCTAGGAGGTGATTAGAAAGTAAGCTAAGGGGACCCACTGATGGCTTTTTTGCTGGGCAGAGGAGGGGTTATAATCTAGAGATGACCCTGTTGAAGCTACTGTTGGGACATGTTACTAAAAAGAAGGGACTAGGTGCTGGAACTGGGTGGCTTATAGCCAACCTGGATGATTTTATCTCCGTGCTCTTACAATAGTCTGAGCCCTACGTGAGCACTTAGATTCATTTAATATAATGCCACTGTTTAAAATGGTTTTCATTTAATGCTGTAAGTGACAAAGATCAAAGGGATAATAATGTCCTTTTTTTTCCTTTGCAGAAGACTCCTCTATCCAGATTTTAAAACAGATAAGCATGTCTTTACCTGTTCACCAAGGGTGAAATGATTCTATTATCACATTTGCACAAAATGGCAAACAAATTGCAGTCCTGGAAAAAGCTAGCATGTTTGTTGGAGAATCTGCCTCTCTCTCTCGCTTTTAACGGACTCACTGAAAAATGTTCATTTATTGAAAATGATATGTCATCACCCCAAGTTCCACTCTGACCAAGCTAAACTGAATTACCACAGATTTTATGGAGGTGTTTAATGAATGTCTAAATCTGGATTTCAGATATTGCACTTCATATGTCATTCTCTAAACTGCCTCACCATATTGCTTGATGCATAGTTAAAATACTATAAAATGACTAAGCATGGATTAACAGAACTGTATACTGCCTAATTGTTAATAAAGCACGTAAGCAGTTATTATTATGACTGTAATTGTTTCTTGGGTTGCTGTTCTATTTTCAACAGGAACAGATTCAAGCCTTCTTCCCTTCCTACTCCTTCCCTTCCCCATCCCAAGTCACGTTTACACAAACTAGGGACATCAAGCTAATTTGTTTATACAGATATAGCATCAAGCAGAAAGTCAATGGAGTGACCTCCAGATGTACTTGAACTACAAATCCCATCAGCCCCAGCCACTGTGGCCAATGGTCAAGGACCCCTACCTATGTACAGTAATGACCTCCAAAAAGTGGCACATTCTAGAGAATGACAGGTGCTCCTGTGTTCTGATCAAATGAACATGACTTTAGTATACTACCTGAATGCTAGGCACAGCTATTTTTCTTTGTATTGTATGTCCTTAGTGTCTGATTCTTTCCACAGAGTGTCACTCATATCCACATATACTCTTAGATGCATAAGCTGACAGGAAATCATGGTGCTCAGCAGAAAACTAGATATTTTTGACTCTCTAAGCCCACTGGGCAATGGATGACCTTCAAAATGTGATGCCCACATGACATTGTCAATGGAAGTCTTCCAAAAACTATTGTGCATCCTTGGATAAATTTAACAGATCCTGATGTGGGTAGAAAACAAACAACAACAACATATTACTTAGACCGCACCCATCTGGCCGTCCCTCCCCAGCCGCTCTGGGTGGCTCCTAACATAATATTAAAAACATGATATAGAACATTTTTGTGCTTCAAGTGTTTACTACTTTCCATTGATGAATATTGTGAAGCATACTCATTAGCTCAGAGGAGCCAAACATGACATCATAACAGTGGCAAGACTGAATTTGGGCTTAGTTTTCCTGAGAAAGAGTTGTTCTTGCTCCCTCTCTCCTGTCCCTCTCTCAAAAACGAGGAGGATTCAGCCAATTGCACCCATCAGCAGAAGTGCTGAACAAGGTCTTCCACTTGTGCTACAGGCTTCTCTTCCTCCCACCCCCACCCCGACTCCTGAAATTGGCTCAGGTGGAGTGGGGGGTTGGCAGTGCATGGGGAAAAGAGACAGATGCATCATTCCATATGGCAAACCAAAATGCTTACCCTGACATAACAATTGCCTTGGCTAAATACTGAATGAGTTTGTTTTTTCTTGCAGGGCTCTAGGGATCAAGATTTATCTGTAGACCCAAATCAATTACTTTTACCCCAAGGAAGTACTTCATCTGTTTTCCCACCCAAACTCTATGAAGCTCACTTGGCCAATTACACTCCCTCAGTCTAATGTACCTCATAGGGTGGCTGTGGGGATAAAATGAGATAACTCATATGTATGTATATTTCTGCCGAGAGAGAGAGAGAGAGAATTTCGGGATAACTATATAAACACCTCTTTCTATAGTAAATATCAGCTATATTGCATAATATTCATCAGGTTTTAGTGCAATGATTTAAAGTAATCTCTTTTTCCTAAGCATTTTAACACAATTGTTTTGAAGCGCAAAATTAATCTAGCTGCTTTGAAACCCTCCAAAATATGAAATAAGAAATGGGCTTAAGAATAGAAGCTTTCGGGAGGAGGGAGAGAAAGGGAGGTTTGAGTCCATTAAATCCTCCTAAATACTCATAAGCTCATCAAATTTCATCTATAGGATATTTAAATGGCTCCAGTTAATACAAAAGTTGAGCCCCTCACCCTTGTCAACATCTTATTCTTTATAACATTCCTCTGAATTTGCACTTGGGAAGTTTTATTACCTCTAGCAAATGTAACTGTGTTCCACAGCTAAGGCAATGCTGAATATTCTCCAATTTTGATTTTTGAGCTTCAGGCCGAGGGAGCCAGTACTTGTCCACAGACAGCTTTCCGGGTCATGTGGCCAGCATAACTAAACCACTTCTGGCGCAAAGGGACACAGTGACTGAAGTCAGAGCGCATGAAAACATAGTTTATCTTTCAGCCCAGCGGTACCTATTTATCGACTTGCACTGGTGTGCTTTCAAACTGCTAGGTTGGCAGAAGCTGGGACAGAGCAACAGGAGCTCACTCCATCGTGCAGATTTGAACCGCCAACTTTCTGATCAGCAAGCCCAAGAGGCTCAGTGGTTTAGACCACAGCGCCACCCGCTCCCTCAGAACAGAAGTATTCAGCCTTTTAACTGTGGGAATATTCACTTTTTTCATTTATATTTAGTGACCTGCCTACTGCTGTGGTGTAATCACCCCCTCTACTATTAAGTGAGCCTGTGTGATGTTGTGGTTAGAGTGTTGGACTAGGACTTAGGAGATCAGGGTTCAACCACAAAACTCACTGGATGACTTTGTCAATCACAGTCTCACATCCTAACCTATCTTACAGGGTTGTTTTGAAGATAAAATGGGGAAAAAGAGAACAATGTATGCAACCTTGAGTTCAGTTGGAAGAGAGGTGAGATAGAAATGCAATCAATCAATCAATCAATCAATCAATCAATTCTATTTAAAGCCATTTTGTTGCTCATAAACCATTTTATATTGGCATACTAACACCTTTAAACCTCTATTCATCTATAAATAAGTATTAGAATTGTGGTAACAGTGTGGTTATTGCTGAATTTTTGGAGCAAGCGGACTAATTCTGGCCCATGCTAAATCCTCAAATTAAGCTAGTTTATCAAAGCCAATGCAATTCTTTCTTTCAAAGTGTACAGTACAATCTCAAGAGTATTATTGCTAAGTCTCCAGAATTGACATTATTGTGATGTAAGATACTTGTTTATGCAAATGTGTGCACTAGTGCACTAGCAAATCTCATAATACATCGCTGAAGACCATAAATCAAACTTTGGCTTTGCTCAAATGAACAAATTTTGAAACAACTCTTTTGCAATTCCTATACTTTGCCTTGGTCCTAAATTAGCCACATTTCACAGCCTTTTTAATAACAAGCAATGCAGTTTGGATATTATCTGTTTGCATTTAGCACTACTGATGAACAATAGTTCAAATTTTGAAAGTCGGGGCTTCAATAATAAAGCCTGATTTTCTTAGCAATCAAACACAGGCACATTCAACCACATCCACACACATGTCTTTGTGAATAGGACTCAAAACAGCTGCAACCTTCTAGAAATTAATTGGATTCCAGATCATTTGCATTTTACATAGTTTACCAATAAAAGATTGAGATAGCGGCTTTATTAATGTGCAGACTAAAAAGCTTTCATAAATAAAGTAAGGAGCACTTTGCCGAGCTGTAATCCAAATTTTAATAAATACACTTACCTCCTCCTCCACTCCTGATAATACTGCAGGGCCCCCTCCAAGGTGAGAATTGATATGCAGGACTCAAATGCAGGCAGCTGTTGAGGATGCCTAGTGATTGCCTAGGGCCCTTACAGGACTTCATCTGGCTAGGCATTATGATTTGATAATGGCCATTTTCAGACAACACCGAAGGCAATTCTAGGATTTACTGTCACAATAGACATACTAAAAATAAAGTCAGTGTAAATAGATTAAGAAACTGACAGAATAACAAGGCAGAAAGAATTAGAATGAAAACAGAAATACCAGATGACAACTAAATGCATTTGCAGTGGTGGAGATAGGATAAGGGAGCTGGTGGATTTATCTGCTGAGTGGAACGTTTTCATCCTGCTTCCGTCCTGATTAAGTGAATGGTTATTTCATTGGGAAAAGATTAAACTAGCATTCCAATACAGTACTCTTATCTTGTCCAGATGCCCATTGAGCCTCACTTCTTCCTAAAGCGAGACAAACCTCTTTGTTTATTTTTATTTAGTCATAGAAGTCAAATCTCAATTCATTAACTTGCAATGCAACCAGGGTTGCCAACTTGAATAAAATATGGGGGTTGTGTGGTCAGGTAATTGATCACAAGGCACACACACACACCATTTGAATGGCAATGCCCATCAACTTTGGGGGCCCCCAAACCCCTCAAGTGTTTTTATTGGGGGACCGAAGGGACCTCGGCCCTTGGGAGTTGGCTCTTATGAGTGTAACCCTATACGTATCTAGGTCCACCTGAGTCCAATGGAACTTACTCCCTGGTAGGTGTGCATAGGACTGCAGGCTTAGACAAGATTGCTGCTCACATGGTTGTGTCTCTAACTGAGATGGTATGCCCTTTTGAAGCACAATTTACGACCACAACAAGTGTTTGGTCCACTGTCACCTCCCTTGCTCTGGCACTGGCAACCAGCATAGAGCTGAATGCTGTACAGTGGGCAACCTTTTAGGACCAAAGGCACATTTGGAATTTTGAGAAAGTGTCATGGGCACCCCCTCCCAGTCAATTGTTTCCCCTTCCCCCAGGGGTCTGGGTAGAAGTTGGATTCAGTAGAATAAAAACAGACCCTCTTGAATGTGCATGGTTTCACATGCCCCCCAGCCTTCCTCCATCAAATTAAAGTAGGGTTGAGGAACATTAGGCTGGAAGTGGCTGGAGAAATGTGGTAATAATAACTAAATGCAGAGTCTCCTTTCCTTCTGCCAATCAAGACACAAATTGGGAGAGGTAAGAAAAAAAGTCTCTTGGCAACTGACCCTGCCTTCTTTGATTGTAAAGCAATATATTCACTATGAAAAAAGTTGTTGATTTTGATAGGGTTTACATAAAAGGAAACGTACCTAGGCTTGCAGCTGAAGAGAGAAACATGCCACACTTGGCAAATACATTTAAAACTACTGATTGCTCTTAAGAAATGCTAGAAGGAGTAAAGGTCGGCATTTCTTTGGCCAGCATTAAAAAAATCAGGAAGATCTATAGGTCGAATTCTCCCTTTGCCCCGCCTGGCAAACCACCTGAATACGCTATACATACAACATGAATTTTCCAAAATAGCCAAAATAGTCAATTGGGAACTGAGCATGCTCAGCAACCATAGAATACTGACTGAGGAGAAGGAGGTGGGAGAGACGAAAACCTGTGGGGAGGGAAGTGACCTGGTGTATCCTGGAAGAGGACATGGCTAGTTGGGGTGGAACCCTGAAAAGCGGCACTCTGCATTGCAACATTTTGTTGTACTTCTAAGATGCATAATGGAATGATAAGAGTGTCTGAGCACAACATCATCATCTTATTTATTTGAGTTTCATTAACCTTTGCTGAAAATCTGCCAATGTAATTTTGACAGCTTTGCATAGCCAAACCAGTTTAACATTTACACATCCCAGGAAGGATTTGAAAGACACAAGCTCCTGCCATTTGTTCCTTTTAAAGGCTTTGAATATTACACACAAGCTTCTGAACAGTCAAGTGGGGTTTGGATTCCTAGAGCAACCTTGATTGTCAGTGAGAAGTAACTGAATGGTTGCTGCCTCTAAGATAATGAAAACAAGTCCATTTTTGTTTCCACTATGCACAGACATCAGAGCCTATGTCGAAAGGAGGAGGAAAGAGGGAAATGAGGGAAGCAGAAAGCAGCACACCAAACTGATGCCACAAAGCACAGCCTCTGGCAAGATGTCAAGAAGGTTGCTGCATGGTGTGCCACTTAAAAGGGAGGCACAGAGCCCCCACGCCCACATTTTCTGATAGGTTCTTTAACTGCTGTTTTAGAAGCCTCAGGAAGGACCATGATTGGCTAAAATGTGTGTGTGTGTGTGTGTGTGTGTGAGAGAGAGAGAGAGAGAGAGAGAGAGAGAGAGAGAGAGAGAGGGAATGAAGGAAAAACTAACAAAAAATTAGCAGGTGATGATTTTACCAAGAATGAAGCGTTGTGGTATAATTTTGTCCTCTGTCCTGGTGTTCCTTTATCCTGTTTTCCCCCCAAGCATGCAGCAAAAGTACAAAACGTATTGAAACACTGCTGGGCCTTCTTACATGGCTGGTGGATTATGTTCAGTTTAGTTGGGCCACAGGCTGGTTTTGTTCACCCTTGGAGGTGTGGTGGCAGAAGAAAAAACAGTTTCGTAATTTCAGCTCTGAGAAACCGAGGAGAACCCTTACATCTCTAGGGAACAGCAGTGAAAATTGACCTGTTGATGTTTTGAAATGACAAACAATGTGAAATATACTCAGAGTCGCGAAGTGATTTCATGCTCTTTATTCAGCTCATAGTGGTGAGGAGGAATGAATGAATGTCCCCTCAAAGTATCTGCTTTATATACATTATTTACACAATGGGCTGCACATGATTGGCTAATTCCGGAATTCTACTGTAAGCCAATCAGGTTGTGGATTCACTTCTATCTGGAGCATGATTGGGTAGTTCCTGCCAACCAATCATACTGCTGCATTGTTCTAGGACCAATCAGACTGCTGCATTCTGAATCCTATTGTTCTAGGACCAATCAGACTGCTGCCTTTTGGATCCTATTGTTCTAGGACCAATCAGACTGCTGCAGTTTGGATCCTATTCAACTCAGTACATAACACCCCTCCCCTCTAAGTTCCAGTCCTGCCCGGGAGGTCGCATTCATAGTCCTCGAGGTACGCTGGCGGCCTACGTGTGCGTTGCGGCCTGGGGTGTTCCCTGGTCCGGGGTTCAGGTTCTGGCTCGTGTTCCAAGGATGCTGGCTGTGATGGGGCTATTTGGTCTGGCGCAACCGGCTCGCTCAGTCGTGGTTCTGGTTCCGGTGTTCTTTCGGCCTCGCAGGTCCTCTCTGTATTTACTGATTCTGCCTCTCCTGCTGGCCCCTCGTGCTCTATGGGCCTCACTGCCCCTCTGTTTCCTTGGGACTCCTCTGACCTTTCCTCCTCCTGGTTTTCTCCCGGGAATCGTCGCCGTATCTGGTCACAGTGGCGGCGCCAGCATTGCCCCCCATCTGTTAGCACCTCGTACGACATGGGGCCAGTGACCCTGGTGACTGTGGCGGGTACCCATGCTGGGCCTGCCCCAAAATTCTTTGCGTACACTGGGTCCTGGGCCTCGAAGGTCCGGGGGTTCCTGCCTTCCCCCACCACTACCTCATCCTGAGCTCTATCGGGGTGAATGCGGTCCAATCTGATTGCAAGGCGCCGACCCATTAGTAGTTCAGCGGGGCTCCGGCCAGTCGTTGAGCTGGGGGTGCTGTGCTGTGCTAGAAGGAATGTGGCAAGGCGGTACTCCCAATCCCCTTGCGTCATGCGGCGAAGGGTGTCCTTGGTGGTCCGCACCATGCGTTCTGCTTGGCCATTGGTGGCAGGATGGAATGGCGCCGAACGGATGTGGCGGATGGCGTTCTGCGCTGTGAAGGTTTGGAATTCTCCTGACATAAATGCAGTCCCGTTGTCTGAGACGAGAGTGTCAGGGAGCCCGTGGGTTGCAAACAGCCTGCGTAGTACCCGGATGGCTGCGGACGTAGAAGTGGACGGTACCAGTGCGACTTCCAGCCATTTGGTGTAGGAGTCCACCACTATGAAGAATGTTTTCCCCTGAAAGGGGCCAGCGAAGTCCACATGCAGGCGTGACCATGGTGCTCGGGTGGACTCCCAGGACTGGACTGGGGCCCTTGGGGGATCTGGGCGGGATTCTTGGCAGGCCTGGCAGTGTTTGACCCAGGCCTCTATCTCTCCGTCGATCCCCGGCCACAACACATAACTCCTGGCAAGGGCCTTCATTCTTACTACCCCTGGGTGTGTCTCGTGTAGGGCTGTGAGGACCCTTTTGCGGAGGGACTGGGGAACAACGACCCTGCTTCCCCATAACAGGCACCCCTTGTGGGCCGACAGTTCATGTTTGCGGGTTGTGTAGCCGGCGAATTCTGGCCCGGGGCTGCTGCTGGGCCATCCCCTCCACACCCAGTCCAGGACCCGGGAGATGACCCTATCTTTCTTGGAATGGTGTGCAACTTCTTGTGCCTGAATGGGGCGGTCGGGAAGCAGCTCCAGGCTCATAACCTCTTGTGCAGGTGCTGGGTCGGGGCCTGTTTCCGGTAGTGGTAGCCTGCTGAGGGCATCCGCATGGCCCATCGCCTTCCCCGGACGGTGAATCAGTGCATACTGGTAGCTGGCAAGGAAAATTGACCACCTGAGGACGCGAGGAGACAGCACTTGGAGGGTCTGCTTTTCAGGGGCAAATAAGCCAAGCAACGGCTTGTGGTCAGTCACCACGGTGAAGGGCCACCCGTACAAGAAATCATGGAATTTTTTTACTCCCTTCACGATTGCCAGACCCTCCTTGTCGATTTGCGAGTAGTTCCGCTCGGTTGCGTTGAGTGTCTGGGAAAAGTATGCCACCGGTACCTCTCTTCCATCCGGGAGTTGGTGTCCCAGGACAGCGCCAATTCCATAGGGCGAGGCATCGCATGCTAGCACCACCGGCAGCCTCTCGTCGAAGTGTGCCAAGACCGAGTTTGAGACAAGCAAGTCCTTGACTGCCTGGAATGCGGCCTCCTGGCGCTGGCCCCACACCCAAGGGGCCCGCTTGTCCAGGAGTCTGTGTAGGGGCTCTGCTACCGCCACCTTGTGGGGAAGGAAGGAATGGTAAAAGTTCAATAGTCCCAAGAAGGCCTGAAGTTCAGTCTTGTTCTTGGGCGCTGGGGCATCACAAATGGCCCGTACCTTGTCCCCAGTCGGGTGGACCCCTTCTGCGTCCACCATAAATCCCAGAAAGTCCACCTGAGGCACTCCTAGTAGACATTTTTCCCGCTTCACCTTGAGACCCGCCGTCTGGAAACGGTGCAGAACGGTGCGGAGGCGGTCCTCAAACTCCTCTGGTGTGGGCCCGGCAATCAACACATCATCGAAGAAGGGGGTGACGCCAGGAATCCCTTTAAGTAGAGAGTCCATTAGATTCTGGAATATGCCTGGTGCCACGCTGACACCGAATTGCAGCCGCTTTACCCTGAATGCTCCTCTGTGCGTCACAATCGTCTGTGCCTCTGCTGTGGCCTCATCTACTGGCAGCTGTTGATATGCTTGGGCCAAGTCCAGCTTGCCAAAAATTTTCGACCCAGCCAGGGTGGCAAGAACATGGCTGACCACTGGCACTGGGTATGCATGGGCCGTGAGGGCCTTGTTTATGGTACATTTGTAGTCTGCGCAGATGCGGACTGAACCATTAGGCTTGACGGGCGTGACGATTGGGGTTTCCCAGGAGGCATTAGGCACCGGCTCCAGCACTCCTTGCTCCACGAGCCGGTCCAATTCCTCGTCTATACGGGGTTTCAGGGCGAACGGGACCCGGCGGGCCTTGAGCCTGACCGGTCGTACTGCGGGGTCAAGCTGTAGTGCAATGGGGGGGCCCGTATACTGTCCCAATTTCCCATCGAAAACCCCCGGAAATTCCTTGCATATGGCGTCCACGTCCACTTGTAAGCTAGTGTGGTTCACCCCGGTGACGGCTAGCCCCAGTGGTCCAAACCATGCCAATCCCAGTAAGCTAATGTAGGGGCCCTTGACCACAAGCAAGTCCAGTTGCCGCGTCCGCCCTCGGTATTGCACCCTGAAGGTCCCCACCCCCATTGTGGGGACCTTACGTTTTTGGAAGTCCCGGAGGGTGAATGGGGCCGGCCTGAGTTTGGGACCCCCAGTAGGACACAGTTTCCTTAAGGTCCTTGCCGAGATTATGGATAGAGTTGAACCCGTGTCAAGCTCCATGCGGCATGGGGCCCCCTCTATCTGTACGTCAACATAAATTTTCTCTATGTTGGGGTGGGGCAACTGGTATACCTGGAAGTCCGTGAGCTCTGTCGAGTTGCCTTGGTGCGTTGGGCTCCGGGACCTGGGGCTCTTGGATTGGTCATCTGATGCCTGGCGTCGGGTGGGCCGAGCCCGACACACCCGGGCGATGTGTCCCAATTTTCTGCACTGCCTGCACTCTGCGTTGCGGAAACGGCAGGTCCTCCTCTCGTGACTTTCACCACAGCTTGCGCAGTTCCCTCCTTCTCGTCGAGGCAGCTGTGGTATGTGGGCTGCTTGAGTGCGCTGCTGTACTCGGTGCACCTCCTCCCTGTCGGATCCTGAGTCGTCGGTGAGGTCTTCGTGGTGGACCCTTGTTTGGGACAGCTGGCTCGGCCGTGCCTCTTGCGTCGACCTCTCGGCAGCTTCCGTTGCCAGGGCCTCCTCCAGAGCGACCTGGAACGTTAGGTCCTTCTTAGCGTAGAGGCGTCGTTGCAGCTTCTCATCCTTCAGGCCACCGACGAGGCGGTCACGAAGCATGTTCTCCAGCTCTGAGAAGTTGCAGAACCGGGCGGCTTGGCGGAGAGAGGTCACAAACCCAGTTATGGTTTCCCCAGGGGCTTGCCGCTTTGCGTAGAAGGCATTTCGACTAGCCACCACTGAGGGCTGCGGCGAAAAGTGCCCCTTCAGCTGTTCCATTATTGTTTTGTATGGAACAGTAGTGACATCTTCAGGCGCAAGGAGAGCCCGGGCGATTTCAAACGTCTCCTCTCCGCAGACGCTGAAGAATATCGCCCTCTTCTTGGCGTCTTCTTCGTCGGTGACCCCTTTGGCTTCTAGGAGGAAGGTGAAACGGGAGGCGTACGCTTCCCAGTCTCCAGATGCTGGGTTGAACGGCGAGAAGCTGTTGTCGGTTGCCATTCTGAGTTCCTTGTGTCCCGGAGCTGAAGCCTGGATACACGGTGCGAGGCAGCGGTGCGGCAGGTGGCGGTGCTGCGGTGCTGTGTGTGGCAGTCAGCTCAGCGGGATCCCACCTTCGTCGCCAGTGAAATATACTCAGAGTCGCGAAGTGATTTCATGCTCTTTATTCAGCTCATAGTGGTGAGGAGGAATGAATGAATGTCCCCTCAAGTATCTGCTTTATATACATTATTTACACAATGGGCTGCACATGATTGGCTAATTCCGGAATTCTACTGTAAGCCAATCAGGTTGTGGATTCACTTCTATCTGGAGCATGATTGGGTAGTTCCTGCCAACCAATCATACTGCTGCATTGTTCTAGGACCAATCAGACTGCTGCATTCTGAATCCTATTGTTCTAGGACCAATCAGACTGCTGCCTTTTGGATCCTATTGTTCTAGGACCAATCAGACTGCTGCAGTTTGGATCCTATTCAACTCAGTACATAACACAATGAGAGCCAGTGTGGTGCACTAGACTTGCACTGGGGAGACCCAAGTTCAAATCCTTATTCAGCCATGAACCTCATTGGGTGACCTTGGACCAATCACTACACCCCAGTCTAACCAACCTCACAGGTTTGTTGTGAATGTAACATCAAGCTGTGGGGGGACCATTTATGTTACCTTGAGCACCTTGGAGAAAAGGTGGGATATAATTTAATAAATAAATATAATTGAACCTAATATTTGCTGACGAGAGTAGCAAGGTCATCAGTGTCAAACAGAATGCCATTCTTACAATGTCTGGTGGCTATTCTGGGGTCTTCATTAGGAAAAGGGATGATTGCAAGTACTTTTGAATGGGTTCCATCAGATGCCTTCTCTTATGAAGTTCAGTTGAAAAGCAGGCCTTTCACAGCTATCCTTAACAAAAAAACTTATCTTTTTAGAAGCATTTCAGGACACTGTTTAAAAAATCTCAGTAATTCTTTCACTGAGCCAAACATCTAGCACTCTTAATTTCTCAAATGCAGGGATAATTTCTCACACCCCTCCGAAAGTCCCCTCCCTCCGCTCTAATGTGTCGATACAATTTAGGCTAATGCAGTGCCTGGCAAAGACTATTAATTTTGGTTTTGATAGTATGGTTGTCAACAAGTGCTTCAAAAAGAAAAAAGAAAAAAACAGGCTTCTCTCAATATAAGCGCTTTGCTACAAGTTTCGGTGTTGTTGCTCTGAAGTTTCAGTGCAACTCCTCATCTTTTTAAGGCAAACTGCAAGCATCTCATTGCATTTTCTCATTAATGTGTCAAGATGTTTAATTTTAATCAAGTAAGTAATACTAAAACACAAAACTGGGAAAAAGTCTAGACCTTTTGAAATGCTAAACAAGACTTTCTGGTTTCTATGAACTGCCCTATACTCTTGGTCATATACACTATAAATGATAAAATTCTGTTGGTGGTTTTCCACCACCCTCACCATCATCAACAAACCTTTGGTGAAATAAGGTTGGGCTGGTTTCTCCTTGCATAAATAGAATATTTCAAAAACATTGCATGGAGAGTTTAAAAATCCCCACAAAACAGTGGGGTTTAACAAAGAGACTGAAGAACAAAAGACAATGCTGCTTCTGCAGGCTAGTGAAATTTTTGACAGGCTAGCTGGATTATTTTGGAAAAGTGAAACTATTGTGCCAAGCTTCTGCATCCTGCTCCTTCACTGGACTTGCCTCTTGGGGGCTGGAGAGCTGCTGCCAGTCCTAGTAGAAATACTAGGCTAAATGGATAAATTGACTTGGAATAAAGGCAACTTTTCATTATGCTATGACTTTGGATTATGGCCAGCACAAGACCATATTGTGATGATCTTGATCTCTGACTTCCCAGCTGTTGAGGTATATATAGCCGTTCGGTATTGGTCTGATCTAATGTGTTACAACAACCAGCTCAGACCTACAATTTAAATAGTTAAGGGCTTTTAAATCTAATTGTAAGTGGCAAAAAGCTAATTCAATTTATGTTCCTCCCAACCAGCCATGGTTGTTTTTTAACATTAATTTTAAATACTGATTTTGGCATTAGCTTGGAAGAAGCAAAAGTCAGCCTGGTTCTGTTTGTCTTCACAGACTAACCTTTGCTTAAAACTGGTTACGGTCATTGCAGTGAGATGCACACACCTACACACACACACCTGTATACATCCATTCCCTTTGTTTTGTAGTACACATATTAAGTATGCTGAGAACATTTTAGATCTGTGCCTAATTTTTCCATCAGTGACTAAGCACCTTTCAGTCATTACCAGAGTCATTAATTTAAGTATCAACGTTGTCTGGATGTACTGTTCTTCTCAGTGCCAAGGATGTCCAGGCAGCCATTGATTTAAGAGACAATATCACTTGCTTCCAAGTTTATGAGGCAATAAACAGCTCCCGCATATTGATGAATGCGAAGGTGTTTGCTCAGCACATTTGCAGGGGCCGTTTATTACCAAGTGCTGTGCTTTAAAAGCAAATGAAATTGCAACTATTCTCTTCTAGGTTTCTTGCGGGTGGGGACAGAACGGAGGGGGGGGGGAGAAAATAAAACCTGTTGTTTTTAATTCATTCTTCCGCTTACCTTCCTCCTGCAAGTAATTAATATGACTGACGTTACCCTGCTGATTTCCCTCCAGCAAAATGGTTTAAGACAGCTGTTGGATTTCTTATGCTATTTCCAATGAAAATGCTTTAAATATAGCCAGAGAAAGGGAACATGTCTCAGAACTCAATAGTACTTTGGTATAGACCTTGAACAAAAAACTCCAATATCAATCGTATTTTACTAAGTACAGAATAATCACAATTTTTTACCATTTTCCCACTGCCTCAACCTCTCCCCAGCATATGAGAGAATAATAGTAAAGTAAAATCCTATTGGTTTTTCTTACCATTCTCAGCAGTTTTTGAAGTGATGCTCCATAAGTGGGGGGTTCTCCTGACATTACATTCTTTATGCCTCCTCTTGGCTAACTCATCAGGAACTGGAATTGCAAGATTATTATTAATTTCTCATGCAGTCTGAAACACCATTTGATAGCTTTGAAACAGAGTGATGAGTGTGTCAGCAAACTACAGGTGAGTTTACAGAAGCCAGCAAGAATGCTTTTTTTGGAATCTGGCTATGCTATACATTATTTTGGCGTGGGTGGGGAGGGGGGTTAGAGAGAGACGGGATGGGGGAGTGGGAGATTAATTACATATCTCTGTGCCACCAGTGTAGTTATGATCATGCCAACTAGGAAAGCCGCTTTGGGGGAAAAAATTTGACAATCAAAAATGCAAAACTAATTTATACTTGTGGCAATCTCATTTTGTTCCTCATTCTCCATTTCCATCATGGTGAGAGACTAGGGCTTTTGTTTTCTTTGTGAAACTGTTGGCCCATGCAAGGGGTACCTCCATATGAAAACAGGCACCCAGGTGCAGACCATCCTTTTGGAACAGGGCCTGTATTTGGAAGTTTGCTCCTGCAACAGGGTGCTGTGCAGTGATGAAATCCTCAAGCCTAGAACTGGTGGTGGCAGCTTACAACTTAGTATTTTTTTGCAGGATATGAAAGCCCAGGCAAACGTTTGGATGGGTGGCTGATGTTTCAGACGTACCCATATGATGAGGCTGTACTGTCAACACCAAAATAGCACCATTTTGAAGTATTTTCTGCCTATGGTACAGAATAAATGTGTTTGTTGCCACAAGGCAGACTTCTAGGATATCCAGAATTCACACAGGGACCCACCCAACAACCTTGGCCCTTATTGAGAAGCCTGAATCCCAGGCCACTGCTAGCCCTCATGGGATTACCAGCATCAAGCACCAACTGTCCTTGCTTTGCAGTTGGTTGCTTCCTTCTGCTAATACCTTTCATGCCTTTTTCATGGACATTCAGTGCCAGATCATGTGGCTAGTCTGGGAATGAATTATGGATTTGCCACAGCAACAGTTTTGTGATCAGACTAGGTGCCATGCTTTATCTTCACCATTCCAATACCAAAGCACAGCTTGCCATAGTGCGCTCTATAAGAAGTAAGTCATTAATCTACTGCAACTAGGAACAAAAGGCATTGCCTTATACTCTGAGTCACACCATTAGGCCCATCCAGCTCAGCCCTACCTGGAGATGCTGGGGATTGAATCTGGGATGCTCTACCTATGAGCTATGGCCCTTCCTCAAAACTATGACTGGATCCAGCAATGGGTCATAGAGGTGTGGAAGCAAATTTCTACATACAAAACCTTGATCAGGAAATAAATGCTAGCACAGTGCAGTGCTGCACCTAACAGCCCCTTTTTGGTCCCCATTCGCCACACAACTGTTAGCCTGATCCGTACAGCCCAAGTTGCTGCTCTGCATAGTTATGCACACTTTGTATCATGTAGCCATGCTGGTTCTAGAATATACTGGAACGTATTAGCAAAACTTGACATCTACCAGTAATTTATGGAAGTGAGGATAAAATGTGGTCTCTAATAAAAAAAGCACTTAGTGATTGTTGAGATTTTGGTACCTGTCTCTGCTCCTGTTCCTTGTTGGCCTGCTCTCCTCCCCGCTATTATTATTTTTATGCATTTAGTAGAAATTAGTGAACCTCGGCCTTCCCTATGCTCTCCTCAGAATGATTCGCAAATGAACCGATTCCTCCACTGCAGCCAGAAACAGACCAGTTCATTTCCTGATACAATTTGAGGGGTTGAAATGAGCCCCCTTTCCCTAACAGATCCCTCACTATCTTTCTGTTTACTTACCTGCAAAAGTCAGGATGCTGGCAGTAGCAGCAACAGCAGAGAGGAGAGCATTCCCTTCTTTCCTTGTCTTGACACCCTCCATGGCATGTTAAGAGGCTTGAAAGGGCAGCGGCCTCATAGGTAATGGAATTTATTCAAATGTCATTGCATTTCAGGCAACACAGTTCTCTCAGCCATGATATGCTGCAGGAAGAGTGGTGATGCTTGTTGTGGCATATACTAAGGTGATGGACACAGAAGGAAAAAACCCTCCTCCCTGATCTCCAAAGTTCCTTCTGCCATCGTCTCCATTTGCAGATGAGGAAGGTGTTTTGGGACCTGAGGGTCAGGGTTGGCCAAAAGAAGGGAATCTGGGAAAGCTTTTCTGGCCTGGATGTTGATCTGAGCTGGAAAAGGGTTTTTGTGTATGGAGGTGGGGTGTGTGTCCTAAAATCTTGCCTCTAATTCCAGCTGCCACCTGAAGAATTCCAACTAATTCCAGTTAATTTATGAGCTCAGCTTCAATGAACTTAACTAGTATATCCAATTCATAGTGGCCACACAACCCAAAGGACTGGAGCTACTTTTCATGCTGCAGTTTGCACTTGGGCCATGCTCCAAAAGTGCTTTCCAAAGAGTCGGCACAAAAGTACATGAAACAGCTTGCAATTTTAAAAATGCTATCAAACAATATGTTCTAATTACTTTCCAATTTCAGCAAACTGTTTTATCTTGGAAATTTAACATCAGGATTATACTTTATTTCATGGCTTTTATTATTTTAATCATAAATTCTTGGGGGATGTTACCGTGTGGAGTGTGCGCCTTCGCAAAGGTAGGTGGTCTTCAAGTAACTGATTAGGCATTTAAAACTCTGCACAACCTACTCAGTTTTTAATTAGTTCCATAAATTACCACGAGGCACCATAAATCCAATGCCATCTTTATTAGAATAATACACTGATATTGAGCTGATTTTTTTTTCATTTGTAAAGAATTTTAAGAGGCTCACTAACTATTCCTGTGTGGTAAGTAATTATCTCTATTTTGTGGAAGTAGAAACAAAGATCAAGACAAAATTACTTGCCCCTGTTCAGAACAGATAGGTTCAGATAGTTCTCTTCACTCATTGCTAAATCATTATTCTCTCTTAAACAACTTGTAAAATGTGACAGTCCCAGTACTCATTATTTTATTGCTTTACTGTGCCGAATTACAATACCAGAATCCCTTTGGTTCAATATTGACAGTTCTGCTTCTCAAGCATTAGGACCATGATCTATTCTGTGAACATGGGGGTCCCCACAAAGTTCAGGGAGCCTTCCACCCATTCTTCATTGGCAGCCTTTGATCGGAGGGGGCACATTCCACAATGTTCCTGCCCTATCAGGCATGGGAGGCTCTATCCCCTCCTACATATTTTTAATAATTTGCTTTAAAGATTTATAGTTTACCCTTCATTGGTACCAATAACGGGCCCAGTTGAGGGGATGAAGAGAGAAGGGTTTTTTTGTGTTTTTTTAAAGTCAATTAAACAAAAAGGCAGTTCTTAAATCACCAGCAAATAAAGCAACTAAAAACAGCTAAATAGAGGAGCTGAAACAGAGGAGCATTAAAAACCTAAAAAGCCTAAATAAACAGGTACGTCACCACCATATCGCTGCCTAACATACTCATAGGTACGGATGGAGGGGGCGGGTTGTGTCTTGGGACAACTTTTAAATTTCATCCTCCTCAGACACTATGCACAAATTGGAATGTACACCTGCAGATTGTCACATAATCAACAAACCAAACTGCACGAGATGTACTGTATTATGAGGTGGTTCAAGGGCTGCCTCTTTTTTTCAACATTTTTGTCGCTTAGAGCAGTTCTGTGTCTGAGTACTAAAATACCCCTCAAACTATGTTAAAATGTTCCCAGAAAGCTAACATACATAGTAACCTACAGCCTCTTCATGGGGAATTTCACAGAGAAAAAGATGGCTGTCCCCATGTTTCGCTGAGGGCAGTGATCTTTTTCTCCACACAATGTTCTTGGTAGCCTTAAAATGACTTTCCTTTTCAAAATAGTTACCTGTACACTGCCCTTCAACAAACTGGGTTTCATTTTGTGTGTAATGAGAGAGTAAAAAGCTCATGCTCTTAGTAAAATCAAAACTCTACATTTCCTTCCAAGTAACCCATCACACTTAGGGCCCAACAATATGAGGTGTTAAACCTGCCTTTGCATCTAATGTTCAGGGGAATTTTGGAGCCAGCTTGCTAACTCACCATTATCCCCAAAGTATCTGCAACATGCATTGAACCTGCCAGGTCTGTACTGCTGCCAGGACTCAAGGCGGGGGTGCTATTATTGGCTTATTAAGATTGGTATGCTGACATTTTTCTGTGGCTTCATATTCCAGTTATTAATAGGCCTCTTCTGCCTACTGACCTTGTTCTGCAACCTCATCAATATATACTGCTCTTCATTATCCATTCTGTGCCTCCTTATCTTTTTAATAATATATTGTTGGGGGGGGTGAGGATTCACCCCTCCTTTCAGGATCTCTTGTCAGGGCTCACAACTCACTACAACATCAAACAATGGTTTATGAAAAAGTGGGGGATCTTTTTTCAGCCCCAGGGCCATATTCCCACATGAGCAAGCTTCCTAGGGCAACATGCAAGTGGTGGATGGGTGCAGAGACAGAAGTAAGCGGAGCATCAGGTGAGACTCTTACCTTTGTAGAAGTCAGAGGTTTCTACATAGAGCCACAACCTTAACACATCTCTCAATCCTCCATCCAGGCAAGCAGAAGCCATAACCACATTTTAGGGACACATTCCAACCAGGCAGAAGCACCCTAGGAGAATGCAGAGTGAGGTCACTATGGGGTGGCGCCTGGGAATCAAGTGCACCACCTTGCCCCTGCAATTGAGGGGGGTGGGACAGCGCAATATCAGCAGCACGCCCTGTGGTATGTGCAAGTGATGTCAGCATGCCCATGCCCCTGATGTTTAGTTGGAAATGAGCTTATTGTACACTTCACTCTCTTGCCAGCATCAGCACCAGTGGATTACAAACGCTGGGTTTTAAAATTTCTAGAGGGGTATTGCCTCTGTTGCACTCCAACCCACAAATGCTTATGCCATAATAAATTTGTTGGTCTTTAAGGAGCTAGAGGGACGCGGGTGGCGCTGTGGGTTAAACCACTGAGCCTAGCACTTGCCGATCAGAAGGTCGGCGGTTCGAATCCCCGCAACGGGGTGAGCTCCTGTTGCTTGGTCCCTGCTCCTGCCAACCTAGTAGTTCGAAAGCACATCAAAGTGCAAGTAGATAAATAGGTACCGCTCCGGCGGGAAGGTAAACAGTGTTTGCTTGCGCTGCTCTGGTTCGCCAGAAGCGGCTTAGTCATGCTAGCCACATGACCTGGAAGCTGTACGCCAGCTCCCTCGGCCAATAAAGCGAGATGAGCGCCGCAACCCCAGAGTCGGTCATCACTGGACTTAATGGTCAGGGGTCCCTTTAGCTTTACAAGGAGCTAGAAGACTCTTTGTTGTTTTAATTTTACGGGTCATCTGTGTTGTATTGGTATAAATGTTATTATGTTATAGCAAGGATAGGAAGCCCGGTCCCTCCAGGGGTTGCTGGATTCCCAACTTCTGTTTCTGTGCAGCCTCTCAAGATCTAATGTAGAAGATGGCATATACACATATGAATAAATAAAAAAGTCATCGTTGGCCCTGCTGGCTGGGGTGGAATGGAGTTTGAGTCTGCTGTCATCTGAAGAGCCACAGGTGCTCCACCCCTGCTTTATATAATATGGAAACTTCTCTTCCAGTATGCTGACAGTTAGATGGCCTAGTAATGGCATCACCACATTGTTTCAGCATTGTTTGCCCAAAAACAGTTTTTCATAGCATCCCAGGTAATTTAGTACAAGGTAAAAATATTAGGACTGCGATCCCAGATAGAATTAGTTATGCTTAAACCCTTGTGTAATTAACTGGAATCCAATGCACCACATTCAATGTGAATTAATCCCAGTAATTGTGTTCAGGACTGCAACCTAACTACAGTATATCTAACACTGCATAGGACTGGGTTGCTTTGTTTTTTTTAAGAGAACAGCTTTTTCTCCCTTTCCCAGCATAGAAAACACTTTTTCCTACAAGGGCTGAGGGCAAGCACCTAATATATAAACTACTTCAAAGTTTGTTAATTATGAAAGGAGAAATGTAATTAGTCATCATAATGCTAGAGATCAGTTTATAGCCAGTCTTTTTCAATTAAAATTGCAATCTATAATTTTCCTGGAGGAGTTACATGTCTCAGATCTCAGCAGATTAAATTCACTGTGTGTATTAAGAAAAGTTCCATAAAAGGTTGCCATAGAGAAATGAATTGGCACAGCATACAATTCTTCTAAAAAACAAGCTCGCTTCTGACATCTTTGCAGCTTGCAAAGTATTTGCCTCCCTCTGCATTCTGTTTAGAATATTGACCAAACCTAGCAAGACGTTTGCCATCAATAATATTTTGAGGACTATATTTCTGAAGATATCAATTATGGTTTAGTTCCTTTAGCCTCAAGTTCGTTTGAAGCCTCAGTGAAACCATACCTGGGGTGAACGAGAGGAGAGAGGGAGGCTCCTTGCCTCATGAGAGCATACACGTGGATAGACAGCTATGAGGTTGATAGTGTCTTTTTATGGAATTAATTTACCAGCGGTATATAATAAACCATATATAAAAATAATGTTATTCTTATCTAACTTTAGTTATACTCATAGTAGACCCATTGGAAGCAATATCGAAGTCCATTGATTTAAGTTGGTCTTCTCTGACTTACTTGGGTATTACCCAGAATAGCTAAAGATCAAATACAAAATGATTAACCTCAGTCAGTCTTCTATTAAAGGATCTATACCAGTGGTTCCCAATTAGCTAAGTACTGCGGACCCCCTGTTTTTCAAAAGCCAAGCCAAAATTTTGAAAATGTTGATATCTCTATGGTACGTTTTTGCTATGTAAATAGTGACATAGACTCCCTCAGTGGGCTACGCAGACCCCTTGAGATCTGTGGGCCACCAACTGGGATCTAGACCATACATTTAAAGCACATTGTAAAGAGTGCTGAGAATTATAGTTCTTTGAGGAAGGAACTAGTGTTCCCAGGATGGTAGGGGAAGATTATACTGATCCCAGATTCTGCTTCTGTGTGGACACAAACAGGCCATTCAGAGGTATGGCTTAATTGTACCCTGGCTCTGCCCTTCCCACCTACAACTGCTCCCTCAGCCTGTAAAGCAAGATGAGCGCTGCAACCCGAGAGTCGTCTGTGACTGGACTTAACTGTCAGGGGTCCTTTACCTTTACCTTTTTATGCCACTTTCGTATCATAGGACTTAAAATGTTATAAGCTCCCACTTCCCAACCATTCCCGAGATTCTTTTTCCCCTTTGGACAAGGAGATCTATGGTATATTTGTAATATTTTTTCTTACAAGTGGAAGCAGCAACAAATATTGAGCAGAGGAGGAGACAAATGGAAGGCAGTCTACACAAGGTAGCATATCTGCTTCACAATTCCTTAACATGGACCGCTCATCCTTGCCTTTGGGAGCTCCAGGTGACCCTCCAAAGAGGATTCCTCTAGCAGGGGCAAGTTCAATTTCCAAGATGGATTTTTAAAGCATAAATTCTATTGAAATGGGGAGTGTTTCATTCATCACTGGGAACGTCTCAGGCACTAGCAGAGGTACAATGACATCAACTTAACAATGCTGGCTCTGCTTAACTTTGTTACACATTTTAGCAGATATCCACTATGAAACAACAATGAGGTGGTTTGATCACCACAGGGATGATACAGAAAATAAGAAATGTGTACCACAGACTGCAGAAGGACATGTGTTTTCACCTCTAGTAAGAGATCATTTGTACCCTGCCTCTGAGCTACAAGTCTACAATTCTAGTTCAAACTCATCAATACAAGTCCATCTTAATGTGGAGAAGCCACTATGGCTTCTGGTTGGGATGACACTGCACTGATACTTCTGCACCTGCACATCTAAAGGGCCCGTGGTAAGCTATTGGGTCCCACCAATAGCTGTTAGTTAGCTAGAGTTCTATCCCTCCTGAGTAGGGCATTGAACCTGGGAGTTGGTCTACCAGGTGCTTGTCTGGCATTGTAGCAAAGTCCACCCAGAGATTATCCAGTGTTTGGACATGGAGACAGAACTCCATGTTTCTTTTGTAGATTGCTGTGTGCAGATAATGAATCTCAACTGACAGTCTTATTCTTTTTAAAAAAGCAGCATTCTAGTTATTAGTGGAGACAAGCTTGAAAAACCTGTGGGCATTGTTTGATGAAATCTCAGATGGTAAGGCAGAAAATGAGTTCTAGTTGTCAAGGGGTAAAGTTTCTAATCCCATCCTCAATAACATGAGAAGCAGAATAAAGCCTGCAAAATAAGCAAATAGATGCAGCTTTGTGAGATTTACTCAAATGGTGTAAGTGGGCTTTTCTTGGCACAGAACTCAGGTTCTCTAGATGACAAATTTGGTTTTTTTATTGGCAATGGTTATAAAGATGTGCCCATTTTTCTCCTCTGAAACACGTTTCCAACAGAATACCAGTTGCAGCTATGGTTCTTCTATTATTATGGGCCCATTACGGGAGGTGCCAGTGGCTATAATTAGTTGGGGAAATTGATTTTGCAGGAAGCAAAGTGTGTGCTAGAGCATGGAGTGCAGGTCACAAGCAGGTTAGTTGCGAGCTATAATTGGAAAGCTAGGAACTGAGGATAGGCAGAAAGGGGAAAGAAAGACCAGTTGGCATATCTAAATATATTTTAGTAGAGAAACTACCTATGCACTTCTCAATGGGTAGCTGATAGCCTTATGACAGGTCTCCTGGTTCTGAATAAAGGTAGCAGAGCTTTAAATTAACAGTGATTTGTGAGGGTGAAGAAATGAAAATGGGCTGGTTTTTTACGTGGCATCTTCATCTATATCCTTCCATGTAAGGTCAGGCAATGGCAAATTCTTAATGATCCGATGATAGCTACTGTCATCAGGAGAGTTACTTGAGACATAATGTAACTCCAAGCACCGAGCAATCGGGGAGGTGGGGAGATCCCAAGAACCATAATTTACTGAAAAGAAGAACTTTTTTCATTGGTTAAGTTTTGTTTTATTGCATGCAGAACAATTTCCTTTATCTCGTAGCTCGGAACATTTGGGATGCCTGCTGGTTTGTCCTGTTGAAGGGCAGTTCTTCTGCTCCCATATCACAGTGGTGGTAAGTGGGCTCTGCTGCCTAGCTAGGAGAGGGAGGTTTTGCTACCACTCTTCATCTACAGATCTCAGGCCAGTTCACAATGTGAAGAATGATTGTGGAGAATATCAGCCTGTTCTGGATAAGCCAACCTGTGTGTAGAAACAGGTTTCACTGCATGGCTCCGGTGATCTGTAACCAAAGAAACATGTGATTCTGCAGGGGGTCAGATATGCATCCAGCATATGGTGGCGGCACATGGAGCATGCACACTGTGTGCCCTGATTAAGATACTGTCAATGTGGTCAATGTTGATAGCTTCAAGTAACTTCTGATAGGGCAAGATGAAAGCAAATAATGGTCCTAGCATAAACATTAGCTCTTAACCACATACTTTCCTTACAGGGAGGGAGGGATGAGTTTGTCAATTTTGACTTCTCTGAGTTTCTTTTCCCCCCCAAATCTTATGTGCAGATCCACATTTCCAAACCAGTTTGATCTTTCTTTCTTTTTAAAGAGCCCTAAAAAATAACATCAGCATTTTAGTGGGAATTGTAAACCACTTTGAGGGGTTTTTTAAAAAAGCAATAAGGTGGTGTATAAATTTTATGAAATAAATACTTATCTCCCTTATTCAATTTTTCCCAATACAATCATTTTTGCAAAACAATTTCCCCCAATAAAATGCATTTTTGTAAGTTCTTTGCACCAATATATACATTTTAAGGGACATTTTACCCTTGTATAGGCATTTTTCTACACATTACTTGGCTGGATTCTTGCACTGCAAAAAATCTGAGAAGTATGAATTTGGAAAGATGGCTGTGTTTTAGAATGTACATTGTTTGGGAAAGTTCAGTTCATCTTTAAATACAAATTGAATTGAACTGAATTTCCCCCATCCCTACTTACAGATGACCAGCGATGCTACTTTGAATAATGCTAGCCACAGCTTAGATGGGTTGGACACTGTGAAGCCATCAGTGGATACACTGACCTGAAATTTGCTTATGGTTTTCTGGATTTTGGTGTTTGAATATATACTGTATTTACTTGAATCTAATGCTCACCTTTTTTAGGTCAAATTTCATTGCAAAAATTAAGGTGCATATTAGATTCGATGGCACATTTACGTTCACCAGCAAATACTTTTTTTGGTTTAAAGGTTCTGAAAATTGAGGTGTGCATTAGATTCAATGGTGCATTAGATTTGAGTAAATGTAGTAATTTTTTTATTCCTTTGCTAGGTGAGTGGTCCTATGCCTATTAATCTGGAAGCAAAATATAAGGTAAAACTGCTTCTGCATAGCTGGAGGTGTGCAGAAATAAACTAGTCTGTAAATTAAAAACCAATTAAAAAAACCCCAGGAAGAACCTTATGCCCAGAGGCCCAGTGAGAGTCCAAGATCTATAGAAAGCTGGGGGGCAGTTGAGCAACAGACAGCTGGGGATGTCAGTTGGATGGAGAAAATGATGGGGGAACTGGATGCATTGAGTCCTCAGTTTTTATTACTTATTTCCTGGATGGGTGATTAAGGATCGGTACATGCACACGATGAGTTTAAAACCTCACCTCCACACATTATACGGCAATGTTTTATAAGAAATGAAAGTTTAAAGGATAGTTTTTCCAGGTTGAAATTCTGACCTGGGAAGCTTCTATCAGGGGTTGGGAATACAGTGCAGCATTTTCATTTCTGGGCCCAATTCCAAGTGCTGGTTTTGACCTATAAAGCCTCAGGACCGCCTCTTTCCATATGAACCCACTTGGACTCTGAGATCATCTTCTGAAGCCCTTCTTCCTGGGCTTCTTCCACAAGAGTCCAGAGGGTGGCAACACGAGAACGGGCCTTTTCTGCAGTGGCTCCCCATTTGTGGAATGCTCTCCCGAGGGAGGTTTGCCTGGTGCTTTTGTTATACACCTTTAGGCGCCAGGCAAAAACGTTCCTCTTTAACGTTGATTGACATCCTATGCCCTTTTAAAATGTGTTGGGAGGGGTTATTGGGTTATTTTTATTATATATTTTGTGGTTTTATATTTTTATTTTATCCTGTGAACTGCCCTGAGACCTGTGGGTATAGGGTGGTACACAACATTTATTATTATTATTATTATTATTATTAGTAGTAGTAGTAGTAGTAGTAGTCGTAGTAGTAGTAGTATTACTTTTGTTGAGGGCTATACTTGCTCCCTCTTAATATTAAACTTGAGTGATTCTGTACCTATCTGGTTAGGAAGCCAAACAGGATAATCCAAGAATAGATCAGGGATACTGCATACTGAGGGGACTCCTAAGATACACAGAAGTAGATGAGTTTAAAGACAGAAGGAAAACAGGAACAAATGGACTGAAAAGGGTTGGAAGGTTCTATGTCCCTTGAGAATATTGAAAGAAGCTGAACCACATTATGTGGAAGGTGTCAGTTGGCAGAAAAAACTAAAAACAAGATGGAGGTATGGAGAAAGGGAATTGGTCTGTTTAAGTCTCGAAATAATTTAAGAGTAGGGAGCTGGTGCTTAGGGTGAGGCAGATGCATGCTATCAGGTTTGCGGTTCCTATGCTCTATAAGAAGAAAAGGGCAGTGGTTTTTTTCGTAAAAATTATGTTTAGGAGTACTCTCATTTTCCTACTCGTATTGAAATACTGCCCCTCAATGAGGCCAAGCTTAGATTCACAACATGTTTAGGGGTATGCGTACCCCTGCGTACCCCCAGAAAAAAAGCACTGAACAAGGGTAACCTTTTTCTCCTTAGGTTCAGGAGTTGGACCACGTTTTTTGTACTATATATAGCCACAGCTCCTGAGGGCAAAAGCAACTGAAGGAAGCAGGGAGCAGAAGCTCCTCCTCCTCTCCTCCCTGTTCTCTCCTTTCTGAGAATGTAAGTCAGCTGCTGAAGCCGTCCTATATTTGTTCATAACCAAACCATACCATCCAACATTGATTTCCATTTCCCTTTTAGTCTTAAGGAGACAGCAATTCTCCAGGGCTACAAAGTGGACCCCACCCTGCAATGGTGCAGGAGAGGCTAAACACGCCTGGCTTTGGCACAGGGTTCATCCTGCACTTCGGCCTACTCCTGTTTTGTGCCTCCCCTCTGTAGCTTAGTGGCTCTGTCAGGCAATGCTATGTACAAAGAATTGGGGTTTTTGAGAGAAGAGAGATTTGTACTGGACTTTTAACAGTTGCATATTCTCCTCCAGGCTTCACAGCATTTTAAGGCTGGCTATGTCACTGAGGTAAAAGGAAGAACGATGTGGGTGTACTTACAGCCTCCAAGCCACTAAAGATGGCTGCCGTGTGGCTCTGCTGTCAAGAGTGGAACAGCAGCAGTGGGGGTGTGCCAAGAGGCGTGGAGGCCGGAGGCAAGTGCTAAATTACAGAGGCCACAGAGTTAGTAATTATCCATGGATTAATAAATGAATATAGTTAGGTACAGTATTCCGAAATATCAGAAAGCTGCTTTGCTGCAAGATGACTCAGAGGGGAGCAAGGCTTTCTTTTAACAGGTGCGAGGAAAAGACAAAAAAAGAGGGAAGCAAATCTTCCCTTTCAAATTCTGTGGTAAAAGGCATGCTAATATGCTAGGACAATGTGCTTAATTATATGTAAAGTGGAGATGGAACATGAGGTGAGGCCACTGATTTTAAAAGAGAGACATCTGGAGCATAACAAGGGAGATGCAGGCTTTTATTTCATAATGGGTAATATCAAAAAATATAATGCCATGCATTTCAGGACTTAACTATGATAATTAATCAGATTTTATACAGCCATATTTTTTTTTAACTGCATAAAGTAGGGTTGCACGAGGTAGGCTCTGCCCAGAATAATACTGCCAAAATTAGACTTTTGTTTCAAAAGGTCTCCCTGCCTCACATCTTTGGGCTGTCTGGTTTAAATAATGTTAGTTAGTATACAGTGTTTCTGAGGTGGGTAGGCCTGTCAGCTAAGCAACTAAGGGCTAATTGTAATGTTACATTCAAATAGATGTGCTAAAGACAAAAGTATGGAAATTGGTAAAAACAAACAAACAAATGTTCTGAAACAACGATTGTGAGGCTTAACGCACATTTAATAGAGCAGCACTAAAAGACTCATGGCAGAGAAACCAGTGATGTTGGATCTGTGGAGGAGTCTGCCCCTTTTACAAATTCTAGCTTGCTAGACTCAATGCCCTCATTTACATACATATAGGGCAACACCATGCCCACAATGCTCCTCTCTCTCCTTCCTATAGAATTTTTTGTTGAGATAAATGTATCTCATTGGTTATCTGCATCCCATCAGGATTGCATTATGCTTGCTATATCAATGCTGTGCTCTAAGACCAAGTTCACTCATCTTGGCCTGGAGGCTTCTAGCCTACCATATAAGCTATATAAGTGCAAAAGACACTTAGAGGGACTCATTATATGAGTCCCTCTAAGTGTCTTTTGCACTTGTGTTTTAGGCTACAGTGCTTTGGCTCTCTGAATATCATGTGCCCCTGCACTCTGAAAGTCTAGTTTTCCCCTATTTAAATCACCACAATTTGATCACCTTCATCCTTATTATCCCAGGGGGAATTGTTCCAAACCAGACCTTCCTCAGCTGCCATGTCTTTTGCCCCACAATCAACTCCCTAGGAAGAAGAAAAAAGTATTGTAAAGCGTAATGTTGCAATACTAAAGCAAGATTCAGTGCCTATTCAGTGGGGCAGAGCAGCTCAACTCAGGATCCATACTGGAGCCAAAGTCGTCATTTTGGTCAGTACTAAGGGAGCTAGCTCACATAGGGACTAGTAGGAATTGACTTTTAGGCTTTAGAAAACATACAATCCAATATATATCTAATTCAGTGCTTTCTAAGCTTTTTTGGAAATGCAATCCGGAGATGAAATTTTGTCTCTAAGAAACCTAGTCAGTGGGATTAATCCCTTATCTAAAAAGTGAAAATATATGGTTGCTGCAGAGTAAATGTGGCAACACAGACAGGAATATTGCCTCAAAGATTCATAGAACAGGATGTTAAGTGTATATACACATAAAGAGAAACTCCTGGAGTTTCCCTGTGATAGATTAAAATGATTTATGATTTAACAGAATGAAATCTAATGATGCCACGGCCAATTATAAGGATAAATAAGCAATTTTACAGAAGTCTGAAAACTCAAGTACAAAAGAGCAAAGCAATGAATTACAGGATAGAGGATACCTTATATTAGGGAAAGGGTTAGACTAGATCGGGGTAGCCATAACCATTAGCAATGCTGGCTGAGGCAGATGCGAATGGAGTCCAACAGAGACTGGAAGGTGCCATGTTGGCTGTCCTGGGCTAGATGACATATTGTGTCCATTATAGTGTAGCAGTACAACTCATCACCAAAGCTTAAGGGAGTTCACCCACAGGTCCCTTCAACAAAGCAACAAAACTCTCTATTAAACAAAATATTCAGAATCTGCTAATGTCTTGGAAAACAAAATGCAATCTTGAGAAATGACCAAGCTAAAGCAATTGAATAAGTATATTCTTCATAACGCTACTGACCAGCAACCCTCACCATTGGATCAGGCTAATTCATGTGGAGTATATCCATACCACAACCAGTTAACATTGGCGGTGGCATGGGTAGCTCTAAACAGCATGGTGAATGACGTGACTAGAAACATTTTACATGTCAACTTTCCGTTTGGAGGTGATCTCATAAGAAAGTACTGGCAGTTGGCCTCTATGTGAACTGATAGAACATACAGCCTGATCCTAAGACCAACGTTCATAAAGTAAAGCTTTGGTCATCTCTTCAATTCTCTCCTGTTCTAATCCCTCACCCACTTTCCTTCAATACAACATATTCTCAATGACTGCCATAGAATGTTCTATTTTTTTTGGAAAAATGGATATAGAAAGAGACGTGTGTTTGCTATTGAGAGACCCTGCTCTGTCAAAGTGGCAAAAAAAGGCTTCAGGGCACAGCCCAAGAAGACTCAAGTATTGTTGGTATTGGATTATTTCAGAGGTATCTCTCTGCTGTTTCTTTGTTGTCTTCCCTTTCTTCTTTGGGCACTTGAAAAAGAAGGACGCATGCAAACAGAGGTAGATTCCTTTGCTCTTAACACATGAAAGTCAAATGTCATAAAGAGAATGTAAGCAGGTTACAATAGCAGCGAATGAAAATCATTTCACCTCCGGGCTTCCTGCTGGTCAGTGATGTCTTGGTGTGCAAAAATATCTTCTTTTCTGTGAATGAGTAGGAAACCATCTGGCTCAAAGCCAACACAATTATTGTACAGTTAAACAGTGAATTTGCTCGTGTTATCAATTCCTTCATATCTTGTTTGTCCTGAAGGAATGCTCCTTTTCTTAAAAGAATTAACTTCCCGATCCTAACGCATATTAAGAAACACTTACCTTAGTTTTTAACAATTTATCTGGCAGCCCTATACAGCATTTTAGATCATCTATACAAACTTGCTCAGATGAGCTGAAAGAGCAATTAATAAGCAGAAACCACCCTATAATTATTCTTTCCAATCCACTGCTGGTGATATGTAAGACTTTCCCAACTGGGGCTCCAAATGTTTTGGACTACAACTCCCATCAGCCCAAGTAGCATGGCCAATGGTCAGGGACAGCTGTCCAATACTTCTCCAGGGCACCAAGTTGGGGAAGGCAAGTTTACACATCAGCAGCTTACACAACACGTTTAGTCGATTACAGCATCCCCCCAAAAGCCCCTTTATTTAGAGCACACATGGCACAGTGTTTTTCTTTCCAGTTGGTGCCATTTCACAATTTCACTTTTTGATGGCTAATCTGTTAAAACCATTTTGACCACAATGATAGAGTGGTGGAGCAGGTCAAATCTACTCCATTGACCAGCAACCCCGATGAAATTGATATGGTTCTTTCTTCATAGTCAGCACCATTCAAGTGTCTTTTAGCCATGCTTAAACGGCGCATTGAGGGTTTTTTTTTTACCCCAGTCATAACTTAACTACTTAATCAGTGCAGTACAAACAGACATAACAAAGACAGAAAGAGTGGAGGTCAAGTATGGGTTCTGAAAACAGGCTGAAGCCATGCAAAACTTCTTTGTATAACCTAGCTAAGAAGTTAGAAGAGCCTTAGCTAGAGCTCCCCACCATTGAGTGGTTTTTAAAAAATAGCTGCCTAAATCTGCTTCTGTGCAGTTACAAGTGGGCTATAATTTAACATATATTTCTGAATGCATTGTTATGCAAGAGACAAAGAGGAGAGACTGTTACTATGGGCGATATAAGAGTGAATAGATTACAGCAGAAGAAGGAAAAATTACTTTTTGTGACACAAGGGAGTCAGGTTTCAAACCTGGATGATAATAGTATGTACTTTGCCTGTCCATTAAATTATCTTCTTTATTAATGTGTTAGAGCAAGTTATACGAACAAGATTATCAGGATGCCTACTGGGATAACATATTTTCCAGGAGTCCCATAGTGACTAAAAATGGAGAAAAAATTGAGAAATATGCAGGAGCTCCTAACCAAGTCAGCATTTAAGATGAAACAGCAATCAGAGTGTCTTTTTATAGGAAAGGAGTAATTCTTGAGATATGCCCCTTAAGGCCCTGTTCTGTAAGACCCTTTAACACTTTTGGTGAGAGTTCTGAGCAGGAATTCATTCTTTACCAAAGCAATGTGAAAGTCACTTCTCTGTTGCTACAACTCTTTAAAGAGATGAAGAACCACCAATGATTTACTTCCTTCCTAGATGAATGCCATTCTTACAAAGGGTGATGTTAGTGTGGGAAGGAACTATGTCATTGGCTTTGCCACCAATGGTTTCTGAATTGCTTCCCATAAAATAATCTGAAGTCATTTAACAATAAAAGCATCAACATTAAGACATATATAAAACAAATTCAGGTTCAATACAGATACAAAAATGGGACACAAATCTTCACTTAGAATGTGCTCTGGGAAAAGGAAGGTCTTCAATAGGTGCCCGACGAATTTGAGGGAATTCCAAAGGGTAAGTGCTGAAGGCTTGATTCTGACATCATACAGAATGGACCTCCTGATGAGATGGTATCTGTATTCATCCAATGTTTCTGGCGCAGTAGGGAAAGAATACATTGCAAAGTGGATCCTTTGCTGCTGCCTCATTCATTTCCATGAGAGGACCAAATTTGTACATTCAAAGAAATATGCTTGCAAATCTGCTTCCTCCATTAAGATGCATGTGGCAGTTGTTGCGAGTGAATTATTATTGAAGCTCCTTTGACCAAATCAACAAAAAAACAACAACACTGGATCAAGCTTCTGGATGTCTATAAAGCATATGATCAGAGTATAACCTGGCTCTTTCCTACTAATTACTGTCAGATATAAATATATTTTACCTATAGTTATTTTATTCAAAAACTTACTTCCATCCTTGAATGTAGCATCCTCTATGGACATACAGTGGAAATGATCAGCAGGTAACTCTCATTTGCTTTTTGTAAGTCAAAAAATTCCACCATTTTGGTCTGCTTTTTGCAAATACTGACTAGCAGTCATTATTTCTGTGCTTGTTGCAACATCAGATGAAAATACTTCATGCTCAACCATCATGGCTATGAGGAAAATAGTAAGCTTCCCTCTTACCAAATGAACTGGTTTGACCTTATGGTGAAATGAGAACATTATTCAAGAACACCCATCACAGTGCTTAACAAGATTTAATGTACATTTATTCTTAACATGTGGAACATATAAAGATTTTATACTGAATAAATGATAATTCATTAAGCCAGAGGAAAAGGAGGAATTTACATCAAGTTTTTTTGTCTTTTTTTAAACTACATTATTTTGAAATACAAATGCGGATTCTTCTCACTGAAAAATCTTTGAAGTTGTTTTTCTTCCTTTTTTCCTGTATAAGTATTATTTTTCCTGTAGACTGGTAACCAATTTCTTAAATCAATCCATAAGTAACCATTTCCACATCTTGATTTATAAAGCAAGTTGTGAGCAACTGCTCTCCCGAAATAGAGCATGACTTTATACATACAGAAACTTGTACATTACCCTCGTGGTGGTGTTTTTCTGTTACTGTTTTTTAGAGACATGGCCCGAACAAAATAATAATAATAATAATAATAATTATAATAATAATAATAAAATTAAGTCTACCATCACTTTGTAGTTACCACATCATGAAAAAAAAATCCTTGTACGTATTTAAAAAAAGAGAGATGAGGGTATGTTTAATGTACAACTTCTATATACATCACGGCCCTTAGGCAATAAAAAAATATTTAAAATGATTAAAAGGAATTGTGAAGAACTGTCACTGTGGAAGGTCAAACAATAGATACTGATGTGACAGTTCTGGTGAGGAAGCAATTCATGTTGATCGTCTTCAGGTTTGTGTTTTAACTTTCCTAAAGAATTTGTTTTGCTCCTAGCCTAATGTAACCATTCTCCTGCAGAGAAACCAAGATAATTTCATATGCAGACTACGGACCAACCCCCTTCCTTGATCCGCTACACCTACATCACTAACTTTCTTCTATTGCACAGAGTGCTTTGGGCAACGGCATAAAGGGTGGTTGGGTTTTCTTTCATTCTTCAAAAATAAAACACACAGTAACTTAGTATATTTCCCCCACTTTTGCACTTCAGAGTGGTGAGCCTTCCCCCCCGCCTCTCAAATCATGTTTTGCAACATTTTAACCCTCAGTATCCCTAGTTTGCTTCCCCTCCCAAAAAATATGTGATACAAACATGCAAAAAAAAAATTATAATTTTTTTTGAAAAGGATATCTATGGAAAAGAAGTGTGACCTTTGAATGTACTAGACAGACTTTGGTTAAAAAAATAAAATAAAAAGATGTACTTATACACATAGACAGCAAATATTAATTCCATAACTGTTCAAATTAATATTTTTTTTAATTCCCAATTGGTAAATAGTGAATGGGGCAGAGGAGCAAAGATTCTTTTTTTCCTTCTTCCTACACTGGATAAACAAGTACAGAAAACAGCCAGTTATATGTGACCCTCTAATCTCCACTCACACATGCTTGGCTTCTCACTTATGTCATAACTGCCCAATCTGAAAAAGTACATCACAGATGACAGATGCAACCAGAGAGTTCAGGACAGCAGATATTGAGATATCCAGCAAACGTCCTTCGTGCAATAGGAACTCTGAGCGATTCTCCTCCACCCGGGCCATGGCCAGCAAAGCCTTGGCTGCCCTGCACATCATGTCTACGCTAGGTGGCTCCAGAGGCGGGGGCTGCATGTGCATGAGGTTATGCTGGCTCTGCTGGTACTGGGCCATAGTGACCCCATCCTCAAGGAAGCTTATCAAGTTTCCGATGCTTCCCTTCTGCACAGCAATCGCCCTTGCTGCTAATGTGTCCCCCTGGGCAAGGTTCGATAAGAGTGCCATGGACATTTCTCGGCAGACTGGATTTTTGCGGTCCCCAACGTACCTAACTAAAGTAGCATAGAGTTTCTCCTGACGACTGAATGGGGGAGTGGCCAAGATAAGGTCCACATTATTGTCTTGGATACTGAGTTTACACAGGGTTTCCAGTACAAGTCTCTGAGGCGACAGGACTGAGTTGGGCCCCACAGTTGGAAAAGGATCCTGTGCCTCTGCAGATGGGCACACCATCCAGTGCAGTAAGCCATCCAAAATTGGCAAACAGATGCTTTCCGTGTAAGCAGATAAGTCTAGCTGCCCAGAAATGTTGGCTAATGTGACCAATGTATTATCCCTCAAGACCTCAAGGCAGTCCCACCACCACTCATCCTTGCTGCAGGCCACCCCTTTGTCCGCCTCTTCCTCTTTTTCATATGTCTGTGGTGCACGCTTTCTTTCTGGGTGTTCATGATGGAGAAGTATCAACTTTCCTAAGATCAGCACCAAGCCTGGATGTTTTGACATTTCAGCATCATTGCCAGGCACAAAAGACAAGCTGCGGACAATGTTTGACACACAGATGCAACGTTTGGCCAAAGAGTCCTGCCAGTGAGTTATGGTGCATAGAGGAGTCTCATCTCGACTCCGTGGCTCATCCTCTAGCAACTTGATATTCCGATGACTTTTGGCTTGGTGGATCCCAAATGGAAATTTACTGCTATCCGTCTGAGAACTAGAGTCTGAGTCTTCAGACAGTGCTCCTGGGCGAGCTGACAAGACATCGTCAATGGTGGCTGATATGCTTTTGTCTTGCTGTTCCTCAGGTTCTCTTTTCCCCTCCACATTCTTCTTTTTACTTGAAGAGTTGGATGGAAGAGGCGGTTTCCTGCGAGGAGGAATCTCCATCTTACTCTCAAAGTGGGTCTGGATGTGTTCGGTTGTATCACCCCCACCCAGCTGCCAGTGGAGGAGACCACTGTTGAATTCCTGAACACGCCCCAGCTGGTCAGATCGGTCGACAACAAACAAGTTGTTTTTCTTTACGATTTTTATTGGCAGCTTGTCAAACTTACTGGCTTGTTTTGGCCTCTCACTTGGATCAGCAATGGCACCAGGGGGAGCAAGAACAGTGCTCTTCTCTTCTTCAGGGTTCTCATTTTCCTCTTCTTCCTCTTCCTCATCCTCAAATTCACCAAAATAATCAATACATTCATCATTGTTTTCTTCTTTGCTGGCTTCTTGCGTTGCAGACTGAGCATCCTCTTTCTGGGCTGAATTATGATCAAGTATTTTTGGTCCTGGATGTCCGACTTCATATTCCATGAGGATTCCAAATATATCTATCAGGCATTTTCTAAAGTATTCCACCAACAGCTCAAGAAAACCGGATAACTGAAGAAACAAAAAATAACATAAGAATGTTAAGAGGAGCATTTCAGGTGACATGGAATTGTGTTGGCAGCAGTAGGCATACTTTCAGAAAGATGTTAATTTACTCTTCATTTTACACATAAAACAAACCTTGTTGGGGCATTCTCTAAATGTAGGCATTCAGTGATCTGAACTCCATTAAAAAGATTTAATGGAGTAATAAAAATATAAAGTATTTATAACCCTTGTAGTTCGCACATTATAAAGGAAATCCCCAAACTGTATTTAATTTAATATTAAAAGTTTTTATTTTTTATTATTTTATTATTTATTTTATCCCACAATTGAACTTTTTGGATCTTACAAAATAGTCACAATTATTAAAACACACACAGGCACACCAACTGAGTCTTCCTCTAGAATAAAGTCTTCCCTCTGCCCTCAGAGGAAAAGAACCTATAGATACAACTCCACTTACACTGTGTCCTTGTAATGTTTTCTTAGCAGAATGGTGCTAAATACAGGGGTACAAGGAAAGTACATTTGAAGTCAGGGTGAGTGAGGCCACTTTGCCATGGCCATTTGCTTCTTAAAATTCATGAATTTCTATTTTGCTGAAATTATTGCAAAGACACATTCTACCCCACATGCATTTATTGAAACCAATTCTCCCACTCTCCCCCACCCACATTATCCCACAAAGTCTCTGGACAGGCTACAGCATGTCCTCATCTAAATTTATCCACACACTAACCATGTGAAGGAACTTAGACGGAGAAATAGATACTGAATATGGATTTGAGCTGGCTCATAATCCCTATTTTCCAGCTCATAAATGTTGGTAGTAGCCCTTCAACATACATATCTATAGCGTGATTTATAGCACTTCAGTGTTCTAAAAGCAAAAAAAGTAAAAACAATTCTTTTCTAATTTATAAAAGCTTTCCTGTCTGGTGTCCTGGAAATGATTACTACTCATTTCAGGTGATCAAGCAAGTGGCTATTTACAAACCTGTTCATTGTTCCATATTGCATGAAATGATGCACTCATAACTACTTGTGAATAAAGAACCAAGCAGAATAATTGCCACACTTACAATTCTCACCCTGCAAGGAATCTAGCAGCAGTGGCAGATCACAAAAGGGTTTTCATACTGCTTCTTAATCCCTATAGTGCAAGTCTTTTGCATCAAAGAAATCAGTCTTCTCTAGTGATATCTTGTGATATTTAGTAGAAACTTTCTTTAGTATAATCTAGTAGAAACTTACTTTCACTTGAAATATAACATTAATTTGCAAAAAGAAGGTAAATGTAAGAGGCTTGGTTCTGGAAGAGGTGAAGTCTTTTGAAAGTATGGCCCCACAAAAAGTGAGCTTTTATGTTATATGCAAATAATTATTTAAATCTTTTTTCCTCTCCCATCTCTCACACCTTTCCTAATTCTGTGACGCACTTTAGTCTTCAAGTTAAGGAAGAGCTTACAATATATCAGTAGTAGCCATGATAGTTTTCATGTCTGTGATAAGCTCTTGAAGGCTTTTATTACCAACTGATGTGCTCCATCCAAGGCATTCTTGAGTTCCTCCTGCTGTTAGTGAAAGCTATATGCAGCATAAATGTTCAACCAGGAAAAAAAATATTGCCTTGGATTTAAAGATGTTCTTGTACAAAGCACTTTTTACTGATTCCTCCATCTGAGTGCAGCTTCCTGTACCCTGTTCTGTTCAAGAGGGCCCCTTGATTCCCAACAGTGTCTTTTCGTTGAGGAGCTGAGGGAAAGAGGGAACTGGAAAACCCTGCTGTGAGAAGGGGTCTGTTCTCACATCTTTAGGAACGAAGCTGCTGTAAGAGAGCTTTGATAAAAGAAATACTGATTTAATTTTGAAGGGTCAGTCTTTGGAACATTGAATGACTAGGGCATTTGAGTGGTGTTTTCAGTGGTGATTCTATGTTTCAGCCTCGCTTTGTATTTATTAAATGGCAGGTAAATTCAACGTTTTTTTAAGCTTTAGAGGATGGGGTAAAATCACTTTAAAGTTATGGTGCTGCTAATGATGTGACACGTATTTTATGTGAATTGCTAATCTTGTGGAGAAGATCATACCATTGAACTCCATGGGGACCAGCCTTATATCAGGTGAGACCACTGGTCCATCTAGCCCAGCTGTTGCCTACACTGACTGGCAGCAGCTCTCCCAGGGTTTCAGATGGGGATACTCCCTGTCCAACATGGAAATGCTTTCTTCTACAGAAAGCTACGGCCTTCTGCAGAAGAAGCATATACTCTGCCACTGAGCTATGGCCCACCATGAATTGCTAATGCTCTTTCTTATTATGCAACATGTTTTGTACTGCCTTATTTTGTTGTCAACTGCCCTATGACTGTTTTAGATGAAGGAAAATATCTATCATCTATCTATCTATCATCTATCTATCTATCTATCTATCTATCTATCTATCTATCTATCATCTGGCATTAGGAGGTTTCAGATAAACAGACTTCTGGAGAAATATCAAACCTACCTGAGAGAGATTGAAAGTAGCAACAGTACTGTCATCATACAGAAGGATATTAATAGTATCTAAAGCCCAAGTACTTTCAGCAAGAAGGCCTGATTTAAGTGACATCATCACCCTCCAAGCCTCAGGAGTCACTAGAAAGTAAGAACACAAAGCATTAATAAGCATTCTGTCTAAAGGAGATCCAGAAGCTAGATTTCAAATGGCATACAGATTTTGGATCAGTGAGAAGAAGGGATGCTTTTATTCCAGATTATGGTATGAATAGTCACAGTTCCCTTGTTAGGTTCAAGAATGGCAACTCTCATATGCAGAATTCACTAGCATGTCTTCCACTGAACACAACACTGAATTATATTAAATACAGCAGGAAAAACTGCCTATTTAAGATGAAAAAAGCCATGTTGCTATTTTGAGAACTGGCTGAATAAAACAGCACAGACGGTTAATCTGTGGCTAACAAACATGGTCGTTAGCTATCATGCTCCGTTATGCAAATTGAAGAGATGATCCACTCTTAAGCATTAGGAGTTGAGAGGAACAAAATATGTGTGATTAATAAGGCTTTTGGCTATCCTTTCTTTCAAGCTAACTAAGGAATGTACACAAGGGTGCGTGTTTGTGTGTGTCACACCCACTTCTGGGTGCAGATTGAAACCACTTTTGAAGAACTGTTAGGATTTGAGGAAAATCAGATTTAATCTTGCAGTTCTCAGACCCAGCTTGGATTTTTTGAGTGCTCTACAGATACTTTTTTGTTATGTTATCTTCTATGTTATCTTCTGAGCCCTCATAATGTCTACTCAAAATGCATGCTTGTAAGTAAGCAAAGTATACTTTGGTTCTCCAAAGTATACTTTGAATTTCCTCTTGGGGAAGAGGGGGTGAAAAACGGCCATAGAAGTAACCAAATGATCCAGAAGTAACCAAAACGGTGTCCCCTTCATTAGTCGTTGGATTCTAGCTCCCCTGTGCCAAAATGAAATCACATAAATCCTGCTTATTTCAGGAAGAAACCAAATGTCAGAAACAGCAGGAGGACAACACCTAATATGAAAACTTTAATAAAACACACAGTTACAGTAACTTCTTGCCTAAGTATGCAGTGCCCTTCTTCATATAAGTAGATAAAGTGGTGGGGTGAAAATGGTCACTCCTGCTATGAAACTTTGGGCATGGTTGCAATTTAACAAAGGTAATTTCTCAACGTAAGTTTACAAAACTGCAGCCTTTAAAATATTGTAATTAAAAAGAGACTCCTTTTCATTGTCTAGCACTTACCTATATCTTTTGAGGTAATCTTTCGTCTTGGTTTCAAGACTGGCTGGGATGCTTCTACAGAGCCTGGAGGAAAAGTTATTTCCCTCCTAATTGGTGGTGGCTGGGTTGGAGGACCTGCGACCTGTGAGACTGGAACAGTGGGCATAACTTTCGGCATCTTCATGGAGGGCAGGAAAGGGGATTTACTTGGAGACATACGGTTTTCATGGGAGCGTGGGAAGGATGCAGGACTAGGCGCTCGAGAGATGTGGTTTGGCATCGACGGCGTCGTCTGGTAAGATGACTGAGGAGGTCGAGTGATAGGCTGCATGGAGGCAGAGGATGACATGTAAGAAGGCTGACGTTGGTTGACATGAGAAGGCCACTGGCTTTCATGGTTTATCCTCTGGTCAGGGACCATCATATCTTCAGTGCGGTTCATCCCTGGATAAGGTGGGGCCTGTGCAGGGCCTCCAGGGCCTTGCCTATTTTGATATGGGTAAGACATATCATTTCGTGTGGGCCACATGTTCTGTTGGGGGCCTTCACTAGAGGCTGATGACTGCATAGGACCACCAATCATCTGAGGAGGTATTCCATGTTGCTGCATTTGTCCCGGTGCCTGCATTCTCTCTCGGCTATAAGGATATGGATACTGTCCCTGTATGGGCCTTCGGTCTGGTCCAGAGTAAGCACTGTACTGGTTAAACATATCCTGCTGCTGGCCACTATACTGCATATTAAACATATCTCCTTCATGGCGTTTTGCTGGGGGCCCATACATGCCATCCATATGCCGTTTGTAGTTCTGAAAAGGAGGAACAACATGAATAAGCTTTAAATACAATGAAAATATTATTTTTCATAGGAAGATTCATATTCCACAGTCAACCAATGAGATTTGCTACATAATAATGGCTACCAACAAAATGGACAGGAGTGCCTGGCGTGCTCTGGTCCATGGGGTCACGAAGAGTCGGACATGACTAAACGACAACAACAATGGCTACCAACTTGATTCTTTTAAAAGGGGTTAGACAGATTCATGGAGGATAAGGCTATCAAAGGCTACCAAGTCCCGATGACTATGTATTATCTCCAGCATGCCTCTGAGTACCAATTGTTGGGGGATTATGAATGGAATAGTGCTATTGCACTCATGTCCTGTGTGAGAGCTTCTCATAAGCATCTCTTTGAGCAGTGCGAGAACAGATTGCTAGACCTTTGGTCTGAACCAGCAAGGCTCTTATTAATTTCTTATGGAAGAAACATTTGAGGCTACATTATACAGATTTTGGTAAAAATATAGCATACTTTGATTAGTGTTTTGATTAACATGTAATGCCTTTTTAATTATTTCAGTAAATAAATATGAATTGGCAGAAAATCCATCTTTCAGCTCTGGTGTACAACAAGTAGAAAAAAATGATTATTTTAGTGGTGAACAAAAAATGCTTGAAGATGATATATGAGACAGCCCTTTCATTTTCGGAGGTAGTTCTGATGGGTTTATAACTTTATGTTTAAAAGATAGTTAGCCTAAGGCTAATACATCTCATGTTAGTTCTCATTCCAGTGAAGCGTGGTAAAAAAATTATTAGTTATTTTTTGACATATCCAAGTTTGAAAAAACAATGTTTCTTTATTAGTAAGGTCATTTTTAAGACTTTTGTTTAAGATACATAAAACTGATAGTCTCTATAATTTTGAAGCTCGCTATAACTTTCTTTTCAGAAAATGAGACACAATAAAGCATATAAAATGGTATGAATGTATCACAGGAGTAAAAGCACCTGGGATGCAAGATGTCTTCAATGAACACTAAAATAAAACAGAGAGAACTTTCCCCACATGCTTTTAGAATGTCAGAGGCCCTCTTGAAGGTGCTACCACCACCAGATGTTCAGGGGAAGGTGGTTAGAACCATCCCAATTTTCTCATATAGGAAAACAGCAGACTAAGCTTTTTAGGAGACTTTTGCCTCTAAGTGAAGGGAGTAATTGGATGCTCTATGTTGTGTTGCCTATGGGTTGTATCGAGACACCCCCTAAAACTGCCCCGAGAGTCCCCCAACCTTCTGGAACACATTTCCACTTTTGGAACAGCAGCATTGGATTAAATCCTATGATTCTTGGTTACTGTTTTGTATTGAGATATATTTAAGGATATTTTCAGAAAGATATATGCATAGGTATGATGTTTGTATGCTCAGAGCAAGCTATATGCTCAGAGCAAGCCAATCTCTGGGTGCTAGTCCTTATGTAGCCAAAAGAGTATCATCTGTGTACAAGACGAAAGAATCAGCAGGACTTAAGAATCCATTTTTTTCTGTGTGTGTGTGGAGACATTGTTAACTAGGAGAGAGGAAGAACAGAATGAAATAAAGGTTGGCTGGCTGCTGGGGCCCTGGATAAAGGAATGCTACAGCTGCACTTCCCACTAGAAAGCTGCTTTGAGAGTTTTACTGGGAAATAGGATATAAACATTATCCAACAAATTAACTTGGAACTTGGCTGTTGTGTGGCAATGGCAGCCTCAGCTATAACTTTTCTGCCCTATCTTTTGGATAGGTTTAAGACAAACAACTTTGCAATTTGTAAATATTCACTTGGCCCCTTCATTCTCTTGCTAGCCTTCATGTTTCAACAGAGGTGGGGGTTTTCTTCTTGCCTCCTTTCCCACTGGATTTAGCTATCTGAAGTGAATGAAGATAACATAGAAACAGCCCTCCTCCCCCTACCAACATTATTGGGGATATGTCCTTTGTCTTTGTGCATTGTCTATGCACTGGCATCAAATCTCCCTCAGTAAAAAAAACCCAAACCCATCCTGTTCCGTGTGTCAGTGAATCAGCTATTCACAACTATGAAACATTCCATACAAAAGGATCCACAAATATGCAGTCATAGGCCTGGCAATGTCTTTTCTGTCTATCAGTGGAATTCATCCTAATGTTGCATTCTGTTTTTCAATGTCCGTATGCATGGATTTCTAGAATGAACTTTGCAGAGGGAAAATGACAACCACAAATGTTTACCTGCTGTTGTGGAAACATTCCAGGTTGGTGTCCCCCATAGGGTGGCTGTCCTGAAGGAGGTACTTGCACTGGATATTGCGGCCCATATTGTTCATGCCTGCAATGAGGAATGTGAGCTACTAATTAGTACAGACTATTCCCCAATTATAAATGGAGAACTGTTTATAAGAAGACCTGAAGCTCTCCACAGAACCTCCCTTCTGTTCCATCATACCGCCTGTCAACAACAAAATGTTATTTGTTAAAACAGAAGTTTTGTTCATGGGGGGGGGTGCTTGGGCTGCAGCTCAGTTTGGTTCAGTGGCACTATATCAGAGTAAATTTATTTCAGTCTTATAAAAAAAAGTAGAAGTAGTTGTGTAGGCTTGGATCTGAGAATAGAACATACCTACTGCTGCAGGTAGGAGGCAACATATGACATGGATGTATGCCTGATTTACAAGTTTTCTGCTTTCCTTTAATCTCTTATGAGAGATGGAAATACTGTAGCAACTGAGTGAATTACTGGTATCCCAGGATCATGTGCAACTTCTGTTTAGAGTGCTGGGGACATATAATTCCAGTATCCAAGTTTCCACCTCACCTCACTTGCAAATATCTGAATGAACTGAAAGCTTTGAAGTCAAAATTATGCGCCCATCCTACAGTAGAAACAAATCCAACTGAGAGGTTGAAGTTGATTCTGCGTTTGAGTCACACAGTGATGATGAAATCTATGGTTAGCCAATAGTGTTAGAATATTACACTTTAATAAAATTATTTATGTAAACAGAAATATTTTATCCAGAGCTTTAAGGCAAATTTATAATTGAACTGGAATACATAAAGTTAAACCAATTTTCTTTGAAAGTGAAATTAAACTTGTCAAAAGTCCTCCTTGTTGCACAGGAAGATTGGGGAGTGTGTAATCCTGATGCTTTGCTTGAGCTTCATGAGCTTAATCAACTCATTACTAAATTATGGTTTAGTACAGGAGTAGCCAGCATGATGTCCCCCAGATGTTATGGATTACAACTCCCATCATCCTTGATCATTGGCTATGCTTGCTGAGGCTGGTGGGAGTTAAACTACCCTGGGTTAGAGCTACAGTAATACCTCGGGATGAATACGCTTCAGGTTGAGCGTTTTCGGGTTGCGCTCCGTGGCGACCCGGAAGTAACGGAACACGTTACTTCCGGGTTCTGCCGCTCGCACATGCGCAGACACGCAAAATGACGTTATGCGCATGCACGGAAGCGGCGAAACGCGACCCGCGCAGTTGCACCTTACGTTCCTTTCAGGATGCGAACGGGACTCCGGAACGGATACCGTTTGCATCCAGAGGTACCACTGTACATGTGAATACATGCATCACAAGAACTTCATGTAAGCAGCTTCATTATGTTTATTACATATTATGTTGAGAACTCAAGAGCTTTAGGTACACCTTGAAACTTACCTGTGTAACTTGGTAACAGTGCGGAGTACTGTATCTAATTTTGATGGGAGACCCCAAACTGGATATAACTTAATTTGCTATAATATAACATCCAAACCATCTTGTCTCAGATTAAAAGCACGACCTTAAGACTCATTTATCCAGCAAATAAACATCTAGGATTGCTCTTGCAATTAGTCAGTTAGTGCAGTGATGCCATGGACCCCCTGTGCCCTTCCCAAATCTGCTCCAGAGAATTGGAGGAACCCCCAAAACAGATTTAGGGTGTGTGTGGGGAACAGGGCAGTGAGTCTTTGAAATAATGGAAATACTTCATGGAATACTTCCTAGGGGACCCTGCCTGTGGAATACTTTTTCCAAGTTAGCTCACATGGCACCAAATTTGATGTCAATCCCATGCCAGGTGACAACTTGTTATTTTGCTATTTAAAATTTGTAAATTGTCCTTGAAATGTATTAATATAAACAAACCATATGATCTAAGGCATTTAATTTGCTACAGAGCCCCTTACACTGGAATAACCATACAGACACAAATCTAAAATAGGCAATAATTAGCAACTAGAATATTAATACTCAGGACATAAGAAAATAAGCTTCTTTACCTGTTAAACCAAGGATGCCTCCTTGGTAAGGCTGGAATAATCCACCTTGTGTGCTCTTACTGGGACATATTTCTTTGATGTTCAATGTATGCTATGGTAGTGTGTGTAGCTCTGTGTTCTGCATGCAAGCAGCTTCACTCTCAGCTATAAAAGATCTCTGCCTGAAAGGCCCTCAGTCTGTGCTGACAGCACCAAGCTACCTCTATCCCTTCTTTCAAATCCCTTCTCAAACCTCAGTCCTTATTCCCAACCTTTAAGCACATGGAACTGCATTTGCTTGCATTATTTTCTCCCTCCCTTTGTCTTTCCTCCCTCCCCTCTATTGTCTTCCCTCCCATTGTCTACCTTAAGCTCCTTGAAAGTAGGGATTTGCCTATTTTGCCCATGTAACTGTAAGGTGCCATGTATGGTGATGGCACTGGATGTATGTATAGATGTCATATTCATAGAAGCTCCACTGGCTATACAAATATATGATGTTTTTTATATCTCTGCAGCACTTCTTAAATATTCTCAGTGAGTTACAGTTGTAAAATTTGATTTTAAAAATGTCTGACAGAATGAGGTTTAAGGGAAAAGTCAAAGGTCTGCTTTCACCCTAGAGAGCAGACTCAGTTCATGCTGACGTCTGCAAGTGAGAGATGTCTGTGCATATATACGCTGGAATTCTAGCTCCTAGAGGGTTCCACTTAAATACATAAGCCATATTTCAAGGAATCTCAATTAATTTGTTTACAAAATGTTGCAACCAAAGAAAGGCATGGGAGCCTCAACATTTAATGACTAAATTTAAAGTAAAAGGTTAAGAACAGTACTTCATGTGTATATATGAGCAAAATAACAATTTTATTTTGATTTATGGAAGTAGAAGGGCTTTTGCAATCCCATGTTCTCTAGAAGTTCAAAATGAACATACTGTTATAATCTAAAACCGAAATAATGAAAAGCCAGACATCAAGCTCCTGTAAGTTCTGGAAACACTCCATCGACATGGCTGCTGAGCCACTGCTACTGTTTTCAAAGGAGTTGATGATGCCAGGGAACGGCAGAAGTCCCATTGAAAGAAAAGAGGCTACGCAGCAACAATGCTTGGTAAATTGCACCTTCTGCCCAGTGGCTCTTAAGATTTAAAATTATCTGGTTAACACAGGCATTTGAAACAAATTAAATTGTTGTTCACCTTTGCTGCCCAGGGTAACGGTTAGGAGAGTACATGCTTGGGTCACTGTTTGAAGGCACCATGTTGCTTTGACCAGGTGCTCCCATACTGCCTTCAGGACCCAGCCCATGATCCGACCTAAAAATGACAAAGGAAACCTCATGCTGTAAAAAGCACTTATTCTTTCAATCTGCTAAAAAAAAATTAAAAAATTAAAAAAATTAAGGCATAGCCGGTTTGGGTTCCAGATCTCTCAGGGACTCAAAGTGTCATTGAGACCACTGCAGTTTATTTCTTCAAGGAAGTATTTTATGCTGCTCTTGATTGTGAAATTCAGCCTACTGAAACCTGAAACATGGAAATAGCTACACATAACTGGGAGAGGGGAGGGACAAATGACATGCCACTTATAGTTCTGTGACTTCTATTCCTAACAGTAAAAAAAATCACAAAAGAACTTAGTTTGACAAAATTCAAGATGTTTTGAAATTAGCTTAATTTTAGTTTGGCCTTCAAACACTAGATGTTTTGAGAATATTTGGTAGAGATTATTTCTAATAATTAGAGTTTCATGTTGCAGATTCACATTTTTTTTAAAAAAAATATTGTGTGTGTGTGTGTAGGCAAATTTGTTATTTAGCTCTTTAGTGAAGTTGTGGGACAAAACACTTCTAACCGGTAAAATATATTTTCCTTTGCACTAATCCTTTCTGTTGGTATCCAGAGCTTATAATAGAATCATAGATCCGTAGAATTGGGAGGGATCCTGAAGGTCATCTAATCCAACCCCATGCAATGAAGGAATCTCCACTACTAGCTTTTCCAAAAGTCTTTATTAATATAATTAAGAAATAATCCATTCTAGCTACTGAACCAATGACAATGGGATTATAGTTATAACCACATCCCAGGAGCAGTGCCTCTCAAAGACAGAGGCAGGAAGCTAAATTACTGGGACATGGAGCAAAACATAGTCTGCATGCTTTGTTTTTATTGAAAAGAAGAAAAAGGGGCTTTTTTGTTTTTTGTTTTACTAGTGCTGTGCCAAATTCACTGATATTCACTGCAAATGTCACTATTTTGAAGAGAGAGAGAAAAGGTTTGCAAAAACCCCTGTACCGTCCATTCTTTCATGCATTTTGCCATATTTGTATCCAGCCATTGTTCCCCTCCCCAAATGATGATTTTACCTAAAAAGACTTTTGTGCTTGATCCCAATCACCATCATATAGACTATCAGACCTGGCTACGTGGTGATATCACTTAGGGCAAAGAAAACTCTCCAGCTGACCTGACTCTAAATAGCTGGCGGGGAATGCACAAGTAACCATGCTGACACTCTCTGTCTTGCTCTGCTGTTTGTTTCTCTGGCTGCCAAGGTAAGACTTTTATTCCAATTACATGTAGTTGTTCTTGTTGGGTCAGAATGTAGATGAGGATATGCATCCTACTGAAAGTAGTGCTGTGCACATGGCAGAGATCAAAGTCTGGATATACACTGGATTACTTTCAATGGGACATGCAGTCAGGTGCACATGCAAATGTGCAGCCACATTTTGCCCCATTAGTCAACTATGCTTTGGCAATGGGGACCTGCTCCCTCTTTCTGACACCCACCTCCTCATGAACATTTTTACACCTTTTTGCAAAGGAGTCTGAAAAATCACCCCAAAGAGTGGAGTGCAGTGTGTCAGGGCTAAAATGTTCATTAAGAGCAAACACACGTCAGCTCAGTCATGATGACGCCCCTCCAAATAAGAATTCAAATATACCCAACAACATACCTAAATTTCCTTATGCAGCCCCACCCCTCACTTACTGATTCCTTGTATGGTGGGGGGGGGGAAGAGGATAGACTCAGTTTTTACTAATGATTTTACTCTAATTGATTCAGGAGATTGCTACATTACAGATGGGGAGCCTGTGGCCCCGTAAAAGTTTTTTGGGCTGCAATTGGGTATAGTCCAACATTACCTGGAGGGCCATGGGTTTCCCATCCCTGGCCCAGATGGTGTGAAGTCATCAGTATAGAACGCCATTGTAAGGGAGGAGCAAAAAAGACAGAGTCACTCACCTCCGGTCATAACCACTTCCATAGGCAAACTGCTGGCGCTGGCCCATGCCCATATTGGACATTGCCCCCGAGGGAGTCTGGTTGTACATTTCCTGCATTCCACTGTTGGGCATCTGTCCAGGGGTCATGAAGGGTTCACTGTTTCCAGGCACTGCAAGCAGAGAAGAAAACAGGTGTGCACCTGAAATTAATTGGCATTTACTCCCAAACAGATGTGCGTAGACTGTAACCTAGCAGTGTGTTTTTAAAACTTTGCTGACAATCCTTTCCCCTTTTATAGAAATATCCTTCTGTCCAAACCACACCAAACCCTGAAAGAGCACCTATAGCTTATGAAATGTAATAAAAAGCAGAGAGCAGTGAGAACAGTATCATACAGGGTTTTCCCCTTCACATCTCTGGGATGCAAAGGTAACAAATCATGTAAATTCACACACACGTACACATAAAGTAGCTAGGAAACAGAATATACCTTTTCTCATCCCACCAAAAGGGTCCTTATTCGGTTCATAGGGCATTCTTCCCATCATATCTGGCATATTCATAGACTGCTGATAAGGTGCATTTGGGGTCATGGAGTTTCGCTTTGGGAATGTCGAATCACTTACATCTGAAAAGGGATCATGCACACTAATGGAACTATTTCTAAAGAGACAGAGGAAAAGAAAGCATTAATGTCATGGAAACAGAAACACAGATTGTGATACCTTATTAGATGGTGAGCCATGTAGTTCAGTGAGTTAAATTGCTCTAAAAAACTCCATCAGTTTTACACTTTTACCATTTTACTTTGACAGCCCAGTTTCAAAAACATTCTAGGCACTTGTGTTTTCATATAGTAAACTGCCCTGTGATCCTCAGATGATGGGTGCTACAGAAATTTAATAAGAATAATAATAATGTGGCAGTGGGACACACACACACACACACCCCTTTTCATAAGTGTCCTGAAGGAATGCAAGTGATATGAGTTCCAGAGTAAAAGACTCAGCCTGCAAACTCACATGTAAGCTGAAACTAGCTAGTCTCAAGACAGAGCCTGGAGAAACCTTCTGTATTTTGACTTCAGCAATGAGTGCAAATCTCAAAACAAAGCCTGCACACTCAATGTGTGTGTGTGTGTGTGTGTGTGTGTGTGTGTGTGTGTGTGACCATTATAAGAAGCTTCCTCCCACTTTACACTGAGTCCATGCAATTCATGATAGCACCCTCTTTTGCATGAGTGGGCACTGGGGTCAGGATCAAACACGGTGGGGCAAGGGATTATGGAGTTTAGATTCCCATGGCATGCAGTCATGTCATAGATACCAATGAGATTTCCACAACAACAATACATTGAATTCTGAGCCACAAGAAAACATCCCTGAAAGAAAGATACAGCACAAAGTCCAGACAGGGTCTAAGAAAGGGGAAAGAAAATATACTACCTGTTGCCCTGCAGAGGTGTCATTTGTCCATGAGGTGTAGATGCTGGTGTTGGAGGCTTGAGGTCACCTGGTACTTCAGTCATGGAATTGCTACCAGTTGACTGAGGTGTCTGTGGACCTTGAAGGGAACCCGAATTTGCTGGAAGATTCAAAACAGGAGAATAAATATTAGGCATGTGGGAAAACAAATAACTATGAAACCAAGAGGGGGAGACAGAGAGCAAGTGCCCATCAATATTTTGTTTTCTCTGAATATACCTGGTGCCTGAGATGTTTTATGTTACCAAATTCCTGTCTTTTGTGTATCTAAGAGATGAGTCTACTGCTTAAGCCAAGATGGTCGGGATTAAGGGTGGTGGTTGAACACACCTCTAAATAATAGGTCACATTACCTATGTCTAATCCTCTCACTGGATCACTAGATGCCTCACAAGAAACGATTAAATTGAGAGAATGCTGATCCTCCCTTATCCTACTCCAGACACCAACAAAAAAGGCAGAACTAATCTTCTGATTAGATGACTGTTCCAAGGACCATGTCATCTCAAGTGATGCATGTGGAAGAAAAGTTCCCATTTTAATAAAGCTTAGACATGAGATGCCTTCTGCAAAGGTAGTGAGCCTAATGCCTCATTATGTGAAGAACCCCAAATTACTTTTATAGTAGCCTATAAATATGGGAACTGACAGATTTTTGGTATCTTGAGATTATAGAATTATCCTTAGATGAATATAATAGTGTCTAAATCAGTTCTATAAATAGGTGCTATTTGAATCTTTGGGGTTTGTCCTGTCCATTTACTGCTTCCTGAAATACTGGAACCATTAGCAATGGTTATTTCTGATTCAGCAAATACAAAACTGAAAAAAGCTGAGAATTCATAAACTGTTGACTAGAAAATATCAAATACTCACCTCACACTATATTTCAACCTTTCCTCAGCTCATTAAGCATCAATTTTGCTTAGCCGTACCTTAATTCTAACTAAATTCAGTCTAAAAAACAAAAGCTAATTGTTTGTAGAACATACTTGTAACATTTACAGGAGGCACGAATATACTCTGTTTTGGGGGCAAAATAATGATCTCTCTCACAGTGTCTAGTCATATAAATATGTCTGACATAAAAAGAGAAAGGAAAACAAGATACCCAACTGTGAATTTGTAGGCTAGGTTTCTACCTGCTGGTTGTTGTTTTTGAAACTACTAGCTATAATAAACAGCTGCAAAATGTGGCATGCAGTGGAAGCCATAGGCTTGAGCCTCAACTGTGAAACAGAAGAGCCAGTTCTAAGGGCCTGAGTGTATTTCAAAGGATTTTGAAGTATTGCTTTCCAATACTTTATTTTTTTACTGATAATCTGTCTAGTCTGGAGAGGTTCAGGTCAGGCAACAACTTTACTATGATGATGATGATGGGGTTTTTTTGGGTGGGTGGGTGGGAACTTATCCAAATAAACAAGGTCCAACAGGGTCTGTGGAAGAAGTTTTGATAAGCATCAGGAGGACTAGAGCTCCACAGCAATCACAACAATCACTTTCTTCTATGGGCTCATTATGGTTCTAATTTGTTGCACAGAACTAATACATGAAAGAGTGATCTCGGAGGTCATGGTGGAACTCAGGTGCACAACAGGTCTACAGCTTTGTTAGTCAATGACCCCTGAATTATTGCTAAGGCAGACTGCAGGAAGTCATTGGTGTATTAGTATTAATATTTGTTAGTCGCTTGTCTCACATTGATCCGAAGCAACTTACTCTATACGCCACTACCACTTTTTGTGACATTAAAATATGTAATCAACACTTTTAAAACCAAAAATTACTTTTAAAGTAGCACGGGGGCGCAGTTTTAATTACAAATTGTTAAACTCCCTGCCTTTCCTTCTCCCAACTTCCCACCTATCCACTCTAAACCATTAAGATACAGAGTCTATAACCAGAACCAAGTGCTTTCAAAGGGATGGGCAGTCAGAGGAACATTCTCAACCCCAGCTCTACCAGAAGTAATGCTGATGCAGAAATGACAGGAAAATCCATAGTGGCACTCTAAAAAAGGACGTCCACTTCAAATCCAAAATGTACCCTTACTGCAATCCCATACTCCCCTCTCAGAGAGGGGCTAGGGCCTTCAAACCCAATTAATGGAGTATCTGGTGTAACTCAAGTTAATTTCTACAGGATATAACATTCATGCTGCCCTTCCTGCTGTTTGTGCATGCATGCATGCACATGCACAAATGCACCTAGCTGCTCTCAACACACTAGGATATTTCCAAATGCTTAAAAAAAAAATTCCCCACCCCCCACCCAGGTTGGGCAAATGGAGCCCTGTGGAATCTCAGAACCAAGGGGAAGAGAAGCAGTATCCCTGCACCACATTCTGGGTTCTGTTTGTCAGGAACAAGCAAAGCCAACTGAATATTGTGCTCCTAATGTCTATCCCTTCAAGACAAAACAGGCTAAGAACCTTAGAAAAGCCCTGCTGCATCTAAATAATGGCTCTGATCTCACCCAGTGGCTACCCAGATTCCTATGGCAAATTTGCAAGCACGACGAGTACAAAATGACATTTTCTACTTGTGCTTCCCAGCAACTTGTATTCAGAGACACACTGTCCCCAATACTGGAGGTAATACCCAGCCACCATGGCTAGTACCCACTGATAGGCTTATCCTTTATGGTTTTGTCTAATCCCCTTTCAAAGTCAACAAGTTGGTGGCCGTTACATCTTTGTGGGGCTGTGGGTGTCATTGTTTAACATGCTTATCATACATGACTACCTGTAAGATCTAGGCCTGATTGGATACCCATAAACATGTGCAGGTGGGGAGAAAAAGATGTGACAAGGAATTAAGGACTGAAACGGAAGAAAAGACTGTGCTGAATCTGTCTTTTTTAAAAAAGCAAGCAATTCTTTTTAAGTAATAAAAATCAGACAGAAGGTGACCTGAAACAAACTTAGCTACATCACCCAAAGGACAGGAGCAGGCTGAAAAGTGAGTAACAAATTCTGAATGTGGATCCTGTAATGCGTCAAAAGCTTGGGATCAACTCTTCATGGCTAGGAGTGCAATGTGGAAAGGACTGTCACCGTGCAGTGAGTAGCAGATGCACCACAGCAAGCACTTGGTGAGTTGCTAGAATAGTTTCAGACATCTTTTTCATTTGCCATGCCCACCTAGTCATACTATCCAGTTAATAATAAAAAGGAGAGGAGAGGGAAAGAATGAAACCTCTTCTACTTGCCAGCAGTCTCCTGGCTATTTCCCCCCCCAAAAAAAATCAGGCTGGAAATGGGGGGGGGGGGGAAATGACTATAACCTCTTGGAACTTCATTAATAAGAGGCCTAACATGCTCTCTAGGATATCCCTACCTTTTGCCAGAAGCTACAAATGTATACTCTAAAGTAAACAATGGAAAGGTTACTGAAGGTTAAGTACATTCACATACTTCAGTCTTAACAGCCAGACGCCACGCTGGGAACATAATTTACACAGCATGAACTCAGTGCCCTAATTCTGACAAGGGTGGGGGAAGCGGTGGGAGGTTTCGCAGGATGCATCACATGTCCACAGTGAATGGAGGTCAATCAAAGGGCACCTTTGTTTATAACCCAGACCCCTCTCTCGTTTATCTTCCGCTGGGGATTCCCTGGTTGGCTGCATGACAGATTTTGTGACATCACCTGTCAGCTAATAATAGAAATTCAGTCAGCCACCTGCCAGCAAAGATAGATGGGTTTTTGGTTACAGACTTACTAATTAAATGACTGGCTTACACCCGCCTCCCCTCTCCTCCCGCCTCCTTGTGTTGCATCTCAGCTGCCAAGGAAACCCAGGGAGCAGCTCCTCCGTGCTCCCGGTTGTAGCAGAGTCTCAAACTTTTACGGATTTGCTATAATGAGCCCTCTGCTAACATCACAGAGGCAGGAGCCTTTGAAGTATTTGGCTCAGTTCTCTCTGACTATCTGGTGAAACAGAAAAACAACCAACAGATCCACATATCAGCCAAGGATGAGGCCGTATGAACCCCGCAGCATGCAGGGATATGTGCAAAAGCTCATACCTTGGGGCAACACCTTGGCATGTTCCCTTCTGATAGGATTTATTGAGTAGGAGTGAATGGCGTTTCATGAATCGCAGCAGATGCTGCACACATGCATTCAGATGGTAATGATTGGGTCAGAAATATTCTAACACAGCACTACACACCACTTTCAAACAAGCTAGGATTGTTAGGATCAGAGCCTTAAAATGAGGGTATCTTGGCTGATATACGATATATGAGAAAGTCTGCACTCCACTGTCTGTATTGCTCTCTAAATGTAGCAGTCCAATTCCTCCTGATGAATTGGTGAACAATATAAAAGCCACAGGGAGAAAAAACAACCCAGAAAACATTGGCTAGAAACTTCTTTTATGTCAAGTGGCAGAATAAGCACTTGTAAAGCATGCACAAACAGGTAACGTGTATGAAAGTACTATGTATACATGGTTGCATTTGCTGTGGGTGGCATGATATCGTCCTTTTTTCTTTTTTTTTGAGGGAGAAGGACGTGCCTTTACTCCTGAGATACTACAATGATATTTGGCACACATATTCAGGATAACATTCTACATTTTAAATTAGAACCACAGCTCTACTCCCTCACCTGTTTGCTGCAAATATATCAGAATTTATTTCCATTTAAAATGGGAATACAGTCATACCTGGGCTACAGACACTTCAGGTTGCGTTTTTTTGGGTTACGGACCCGCCGAAACCCGGAAGTACTGGAACGGGTTACTTCCGGGTTTTGGGGGCTGCGCATGTGCAGAAGCGCTAAATCGCACTTTGCACATGCGCAGAAGCGCCGAATTGCAACCCGCGTGTGCGCAGACACACCTCTGCGGGTTGGGAACGTGCATCCCGCACAGATCCCGTTTGCAACCCGAGCGTTCACTGTACATGATGTGATGTACTCAATATTGTAATGAAAAATAAATAAATCTAATTATTTTAAAAAATAATTTATTGCCACGCTCATGGCAAAGACTCCTTTGTCCATATTCTTATTATAATGAAACATATGAAAGCTAGCATGCATGTTTAGAACACCTTTCTAATTTTCAAGTTGAAATATTACAATCCTTTTTCAAAGAGCCCAGGACAGCTGTAAAATAGTGTGCTGGCATTTCACTCTTAAATACTGAACATGTAAAAACGAAACATACAATGTACATTGTAAGACACTATTATTTGGCTGAAGTTAGACCCCCAAACCACTTTCAGTGGGACGGGGGGGGGGGGGGAGAAGATTCAAAACACAGTGCAAACCAGTATCAAAAGTGAGACATTTCAAACACTAGTACTGTATGTAAAATGAAATTTAATTATATCTTAAATACAGCCAGTGAAGTGGCTAGGAGGAAACTGGAGAGTATAATTTAGTCTCATATATAAATCCCCTTTCCTACTTTCAGCAGATGCTGATGAGAAATCTGTTTGATAATTGACTTTGTACTAGTAAAACGTAGTTCAAAGGAGTGAAAGCAGAAACACCGACAGGACTGTTTCCTGTTTTTAGTTGTATCTTATTCTGCTCCGAAGCCACAGCAAGTTTATCTGGCCCAACTTGCAACATGAGTTCTTTTGTGTGGTTTACAGTGCCAATGGGTTCATAAACTGTTTGAAAAGAACAAATGCTGGCAATTAGGAGACCAGTCCTTATGCATTTTGCAGAATCTATACCTCAGCAGGATTTCATGTGCTAAAGTTCTTTCATCTAGAAGAGTCTTTCTTGGAGTAGACCTGTTTTACATTTCCCTCTCCCACAGTAAACAAAACACACCTTCCTTTTCAAGTCCCTAAGCTCTGGGGGTTTTTGGGGTGTGTGGGAAGAAGTTTCCATTTTGACCAAAGACAAGTTCTTTGAACTAAGTACAATACTGTTGATGATATATTTTGTACTTGAAATCTGTCAGTTTCATGCCAGTAAGAGGGTATAGAGGTGTAAGGAATGGCGATAAGAGGTAAAGAGAGGTTCAGTTGCACAGGGGTGGGGTGGGGAATCCTAACACTTATTTTTCTTGTTGTAAGTTTGTGGGTGTCAGACCCATTCTAACCCCTGGACACAGCAAATGTTAAAATATAAGCAAGGCTAGCTTCCTGTGTTGAGGCAATCACATGGGTGATGGGCCATTGGAACAAAGGAAATGTGATAGGCCCTAAAGAGAACAGAGGAAAGGGGGCTCTGTGCCAGTCAGCAAATGGATGGGGTCCCTTCTCTACCTTTTAGATAGTAAAGGTAAAGGGACCCCTGACCATCAGGTCCAGTCGTGGCCGACTCTGGGGTTGCGGTGCTCATCTCGCTTTATTGGCCGAGGGAGCCAGCGTACAGCTTCCAGGTCATGTGGCCAGCATGACTAAGCCGCTTCTGGTGAACCAGAGCAGTGCACGGAAATGCTGTTTACCTTCCCGCTGGAGCGGTACCTATTTATCTACTTGCACTTTGACGTGCTTTCGAACTGCTAGGTGGGCAGGAGCAGGGACCGAGCAACGGGAGCTCACCCCGTCGCAGGGATTCATACCACCGACCTTCTGATCGGCAAGCCTTAGGCTCTGTGGTTTAACCCACAGCACCACCCACATCCCATTGTGAGAAGCAAAAAGTCTGAGGGCAGTTTGCTGTGATGTGACTAAGAGGAAAAAGCTGCAGGCTGGAAAGTCAGAGAGAAAGCCATGGCTGATTTCTGCTTGAATCCAAGGTTGTGGCAAGTGGAGACACAATACCATTGTTGGTGTGGTGATGCTGTGAACCCCTCCATCGTAGGCTCAGGTTGTATATATGTGTACATAAACCACATATCATTGAGACACCACAGTCTCCGCTGTGCCTCATTTTCAAAAGGAAACACGAACCCTGGGTAGGCGCCTGGAATCTCACCACTTGGAGATAGGGATGGCATGCAACTGTATCTTTTTACTTTGGTTTTCTGTCTTTCTAGAGTGTTTATATGTTGCAATAAAAGGACACTAAATTGCTATGAAAATTTCCTAGTTTTTGTGAAGGAAAAATAATACTTCTTGTCATAGCTGGAAATGAATTTTCCTATCATAATGTGCACCACATAAAAAATGGACAAGAAGGTATATTTGAAGGTATTTATGAATGGATATATGATCCCATACCAAAAAAGGCAAAATTGCTCTAGTTCAAAATATGTTAATTTGTTGCAAGTTATTTAATTAATTTAGGAAAAGAATAAACAACACTAGAACAAAAAAATCTTAGGACACTTAAGACTAAGTTTTATTATGGCATATGCTCTTATGGGCTTGAGCCCACTTCAATAAATGAAAGAAACGTTATCCTCAGTTGGCAGACACACATACATGCAAATACGCATGCATGGGCACAGAGGAAAAATGGATTTTTAAAGCAGTGGTCATGTAATATAAGGGGTTGCAGTAGGTCTGTGACATTCCTATACAGAGCCCAGATGTATATATGATAAGAACAGTATACTCCATTCATAACAGCAGCCACTGTGATAATACTATCTTTTTACTGTAATTTAACAACTGTAGTGGGAAAGAAATCCAGAATACTGATTAAGCCCAAATTGAATAGAATCTACTTTACTGATAACATTTTGGTCCAGCAATTTCACACTGGAGCCTCTGCTTTAAGTCTTTTTTGTTGAAGGATGATAACTTTGACGATGCTGAGAGGTCAGCAGTGTAGTGACATGGGAAAATGAAATGTTCTCCTACTGGTTTCTGAATGTTGAGATTTTTGTTGTCAGATTTGTGTCCAGTTTCTCTTGTGTAGAAACTGACCTCTTAGTTCTAAACAGACCCTGAAAGGGAATTGTGGCAGGTGTACACACACAAACACAAACACACACACTGTTAGAATTCCTGCTCCATGATTGCAGTCATGGGATTTTTGTCTTTCACATGACGTGGTATGTTTTGACTCCACAGAGTGGGAAGTGACAAAGACAGGATCTTTGTGTTACTGTGTTCCATGAAGTGGGACTATTGTCCTTTGTCCTTTTTCTCTTTGCTGTCTGATGCTAGAGAGAGAGGGAGCCATGTTGCAGTGCTTCGTGTGTGTTTATATGTAAATAAAGTAGATTAGCCAAAATGCTGAGTTGCTGAGGTCTGTCACACATGATTTGCAAACTCTGTGGATCCCTAAGTATGCTGGTGTTGGTTGGCATCGGTCGCTGTGATGTTCGGGCTGAAGAAAGCTTATGAAGCTCCCGAACAATCGACCAGGAGGGAGGGAACATGCCAGTCGGGCATGTGTCTCTGCCAGGGTCCTACTCGAGTGTAGGCTGAACTCCTGACACACACACCTCACATATAAATAATACTGGAGAATGAGTAGATAAGAGGCACTGATCATATGGGCTGTTTTTAATACTATCATCTGGAAAAAAACCTGGGGACTGAGTTCCTGTGTCAAGCTATCTGTTACTAAACCTGGCCTCTGCATTTCTTGTAACTGTAAATAATATATTCTGAGACATTAGCAAACAACTTCTACAGTGCCAAACAGAAGCTAGCACTAGTCCTCAAAGAAAAGACGGAAGGGCTGATGCCTCTGCCACCCATCTGTGCTCTTGGTCTCTTTGTTCCTTGCCCATGTGATCTCTACCATCACAACCCTCTCACTTCCTTCTGCATCCACTAACTGCTCCCATTCCTGATTCCTCCCTGTCTTTCAACTCATCTCCCTCAATATCCTTTCCTCATTGTTCTGACATATTCATTATTGAAGCAACCATTGTTCCGCCTTCCCTCAGCCCTCTATTCCTTCTTCTTCTTTTCTGCCAGCTCTCATTCACTTTCTCTGCCTTCCCCTGCTGCTTTCTCTCTCAAATTTCAACCTACTGTACGTTTTTGTTCCAGGGTCTTCCCCTCCTCTAAAGTGCAATCTTCGTTGTCTATTACCACCAAAAATGTCACCATGTTCTGTACAAATGATGAACTGTAGGTGAACACACAACGTATTTCTGCAAATGTCAATATGAAAGCATATAGGTTATATAGTTTGCTGAAGATTAACAGAGGGGCTAGATAAATTCAATAGGAATATCCCAAATAAAACAGAGGCTCTGGAGGTCTAGAGCAAAAAGTAACTCTTTTACACTTTAAGAAAAAAATGACCAATGTTCCTGCAGTTCTTCTGCTTACCAGGAGATGGCGGCTGAATCTTAGGTTGTTTCTTGGTATCTCCCGTGCTGAAGACTTCTGGAGGGGGCTCCTCCCCTCGTTCAATCTTGCATTCAAAGGCAAACAGGTACTGGATATATTGTTTTTTCAGGGAGCTGGCTGCGCTGCTTGAAGTGCCAACATTTAGGTTGGTTGCCAGCTCACGCCACTTCTTATTTTTATTAACCTAGCATAAATAAATAGCAGAATCAGTGGATTGCAACCAAGTGGACTGATGAAAGCCAGGAGACATTTTTAAAAACACAGCACTTAATGCCTTGGTTTGTCTGTTTTATTTGCCTCTTTTAACTAATGCTCATTACTCCCACACTCATTTGTAACACACAAACAGCATTTACAGTTATAAAACCATTAAAGAATCTGTTGATAGCTATACAAAACACAGTATCTTCTGCCAGGCATCCCTTCTGTACTCTTTACACTTTGGGGAGGGCTGGGGCTTGTAATGTGCAGTTAGCCAATCTATCTTCCACTTAATATGTACTTATTTGCTCTGGCACTCAAACAAGCATGCAGACTCCAATTATAAACAAGTTTCTAAAAACTAATTTAAAATGGCAATAATAAGGCCTTTTTTCACTGTTGAAGTGCTTTTGACATTGATATAAAAAATTAAAATGAAAGGCCATGTCTCTTTCAAAATATCCACTAGTTGAAGGATCATTTAGCTAGTAATTCCTAATTCAGGTGCTGTAATGCCAGGGCTTCTTGTGATGGAGATCAGTGGTCTCTTTGCAGAAGAAGGTATACAGTCAAACAAGATTCAAAATGAATTATAACCAATTTTGAACATACTAAGGTGATTCAGTGAGTTTCTTTATTGAAAGCCTTACATATGGTGGCCGACTAGAATGAATCTTGCTTTATGCTGTACAATATCAAAGCCTGTAAGTCTTAGAGCTGCACAATGACATTTTTCTGTGCTTGTGATGAGAAAGAAGTGTATACCATGTGAATTCTTGCAAACTAAATTCCAATACTGCTCTGAAACACAGGTACATATGACAAAACAGATACTTGGGCATTTTTCACAGAAATGGTATACTGAGATGTATCCTCTATAGCTGTAGTGGAAAGACATAATTATTATTTATAGTTTTGAATATCTATATGCTAGCCAAGAAAATACTTACGCACATATGCTTAATAAATCCAGAATAGCCCTGGTTCTTAGACTTGGGTGCTGCTAACACAGTGGTCTGACTTCAACCCCAGAGGCGCACTCCATTGTCTCTCCAGACAGATGGATGCCAACGAACACCAAGACATAAGAATTTCTTACCTGTGCTAAACCTCCAATCTCCTTAACACAGACATACAGCCTGAAAAGATCTAGTGGCTTCTTGCCTACAGCAGGCAGACTGGCCACAGGCGTTCCCCTCTCTTCCATGAAGTTGAGATACCGATCCACCCACATTCTGCGCTCTGGTTCGTTTCCCAGCTCATACATTTTTGTGATCTTCTCTCCAGTTGTGGTAGACGAATTTGATTTCTAAAGCAAAAGCATTTTTTAAAAAAGCATTGGGGTAGGGGCAAGAAGGGAAAAGATAGTAAGAAACTCACAATGGTGACAAAGAGAGGATGTTAAACTAAAGCTATCACACAACAGGCAGGAATGAAGGCTACTAGTTCAGGCACAAACAATACATTCTGTCCACATGCTGCAGTTTGCTCATCTGATTTTGTAAAACAAAGGGCCCAAACTCCCCCTTTTATGATTTTCTATGTTTTGCCCTTATACATGAACTTTGGATCTCAGAAGGCAAGTTTCTGATGATGCCTCAAGTCATTCATAACGTAGCTTCATTAAGTTATATGATATAGGAGGAAAACAAAAAAGATTGCTTGGAAATTCACCTTAAAATGAATGCCACCAGATATGAGAGTGAAGAGCTAAGGGTGGGGAACCTACACTTCTAAAGAAATCATCGTAGAATGTAAGAGGTCAAATCAATTTTGCCAAATCTGGTTTCTTGCTATACCTGGCTAAAAAGTTGGTAAAAGTAAGTCAACACGGTTATTAAAAATGTTCTCACTCAATTGCAGTGCATGAGCTGTCAAAAGTACCTTTTATCAGTTTTCTAGGGTCTTCCTATGGTCTTCTGAGCTCAATTCTAATTCTGTGTTGTTTATGAAACCCTAACTGTCTTGAGTCATTCAAACATGACATATCATTTCTTCCCCTACGTTCCTTTGTACCACCTGCATGTGAAGTTGAAGGGGCAAAAACTCTTTAAAATGATTATAGCAATAGTTGCTTGATGTTGGGGCAGTTGCCAAGGTCTCATCTTGTTTCACTGACTTCCCTGCTTGGGATGGAGTCCATTGTTTTTAATTAACCAAATCACCTTGGCTCTATAAAACTTTTTTGCTTTATATACAAAATTCTCATTTATTCACAGTGATGCTTCTTATGTAAAGTTGTTGGTCACATTCTGAAATAAAGGACAGTATCAATTTGCTTTTAGCATATTTACCAAAGGGACACTTATTAATTACTTAGATTGAATTGGGGTTTACTAGATGCAAATGGAGGGTTGCAACAGGAGAAGGTGGCACATCTTATTGCCTTTCCTACTGCTTAATTTAGGAGGATATTAATTCTTTATCAACTTTGCCCTTAAAAACAATTGCATAGTAAACTATTTTAGTGAATTTTTAAAAATGCAAAAAGGGCTATAGATATTTCACATATATTCACAATATCATTTTGGATATGTCAATATATTTGGAATGCAGGGAAGCAAACAAAGAAATGATTTATTGCCCCCGAACAGCTAATTATTGCAGCCAACATTACTATTGTTAATTAATTTTTATATTTCTTACTTGTGATTCCACATGCTCAATACTTGCAGCACATGTTATCCCTTAATAACATAACCCTTAATAATTTTTCACTCAGCTGCCATTCCAATTGCCTATTACAAGAAACATTCAGACTTAATGGCCAAACAAAGGTTTTTTCAATTTTACCCAGTGAAATACTTCTTCTTATAAAGCTATATCATCAAAAAAGGGGAAGTAGTTTACCGTCTTTTCTTTGCTGGGCACTTGTACTGTCTACATAAAGAAAAGTCACTTTTCAAAGAGATGGCAACAGGCCACAAAGTGACAACATAATCTGAAAACATTACTATTTACAGAAGGAAAGAAGGGCTTCTCACTGCAGGAGCTTTCAGGCTGTCAAGCTCAGTGAAGTGGGTGCAATTTTCCTCTAAAATGAAATATTAACTTCAGAAGAATAAGGAAAAAATCTTTCCACAGAGGGCTTGATTTCTACTGTCTGCACCCCACAGCTAAAAACATTAAAAATTTCACATTTTGCACATGCAACTGCTCGGTCAAGCACCGTTTACAGAAGCTTTGTATGGCCAGATTCTGCCTATAGAACATATTTCCTTCAAGTAAAGTTTTATACTTCACAATTCTAATATTTATTGCATTGTAAAATCGATAAACTATGAACTGAATTCAGTGCAAAAATCAAAGCTGGAGTAAATAGTAAAAAATAATGAACATAGCCTCAAATGGTTTTGTTGATGTACAGCAGGGTAAGTAAATTAATTGTGCTGGTATTAAGTTAACCAAAAGTATTGCTTGATGAAAGCCTTCTGAAACAAGATGAGTAAATAATATAATTTCTGTATCAGATGTGTGTTATCCTGTATTTAAAACATTTGTGACTGGAAAAGTCTGCTAATGTACGTGGACAGTAGTTGTGCATTTATTATCCCAAACCTGTCTGTTCTCAACAGTTACATTGTAGTGGACATTTTTTTCCCATGTGTTCATGCAACACACCTCTGCAAGCATGTGCATCTAGCAATAAATAGTCACAGGTGAACTACAGCAAATTTCAGTGCACATCAATTTTTGAGTGCCTGAAAAATTCTGAAGACTGCATAGCCTTCATTGGGGGAGCATTCACCATCCTGTAATTTGTATATGTTATTGTGCATGTCCAAAATCCATAGACTATCTTGCATATATCTGGTCAATTTCCAGAATGGTAGCTAAACTAGTGATTGTTTATTATAACTATTATAGTGTTGTCCGCATTTACTAACTTATCTCTGTATATCTGGACATTAATTGAAGACATGGGGTATTGTTAACATTCCTTGGTGATTGCTGGCTATCTTAAGTGTTCACTCTAAGTTATATATTAATAGGGAAAATGACTCTCATTGTGTGAGGCAGAATCTGTGTACACAAGAAAGGGTACACACTTCCCCCTGGAGGGAAGCAATGTGTATCTCTTCGAATATAGGAAGATACTTTATACTAAGACCAGGTTTAGCTTAGTATTGTCAACACTGACTAGCAGCAGCTCTCAGGTGGGAGTCTTTCCCACTTCTACCTGGAAACACTAGGGATGAGACCTTTTGCATGCAAATCATGTGCCACTGACCAGCAGCCCTTCTCGGTATGCCTTCAGGGTACTACAGATACTGTATTTTTTGCACCATAACACTCACTTTTTTCCTCCTAGAAAGTAAGGGGAAATGTCTGTGCGTGTTATGGAGCGAATGCCTGCGGGTGGCGGGGGGGGGGGATCTGCTGCAGTCGTGAGCAGAGGATCCATGGTTCCCCTTCCTTCCCTCCTCCGTGGTTACAAAGCATGGATCCACATGGATCCTCAGGATTTTTGCATTGGGCTACTCCAAACTCACTGTCAGATCACATGTCTGTGGCCACAGCATGAACCACAAAAATCATATACCCACTATTTCGTTTAGAATATTTTTTTTCTTGTTTTCCTCCTCTAAAAACTACGTGCGTGTTATGGTCTGTTGCGTGTTATAGAGCGAAAAATACGGTACTTGGCTTTGTATACTGATTATACACACAGTGAAGAATTTAAGAGTTCCGAATTTGTGTGCTCACACACATATTCTCTCAAATATGCCATTTATTGCTATCCTATTTATGTACACAGAGTAAACATAAACTGATCCTATTAACAGCAGAATTGAAGATACCCAATTTGAAATTCTCTCAGTAGATAATTACTCAACCCATTGTCTTCATGTTTTCCTGAAAAGCATGCCAGCTCTAGAACTCACTCTCTGCTAGAAATATGTGAAGAATCTGACCAGATGTTGGATATGGTTTTTGGTATCTTCCAGCCAATTGATATAAAGAATACAAAGCTGCTATCCTGAACACCCAGATCTGATAATTGATAAGGTTAGTAAAATCTGCTAACCAGATAATTTGGTAGCCCAAATATATCTATATAATTTGGCACCCTGATCTGAAATTTGCTTCTTTGAAATAATTTTCACTGAAATCAAAGGATTATGGTAAAAGGAAGAATATATACCTAACCCAAGTTATTTCTTTTCTGGTTCCTCAGAACTTTTAAACTCAATCAAATCATAGAGATGTCTTCGGAGAAAGTTTTACAATAAATTCTAAGAACTATATCTGAAGCGAGTGTTTACTCTAAATTGAAAACAGAAAGGTAATTACTCCCACCTTCTCTATCCCAAAAAAAATCTGAAATTTTTTTCTCTTTAATTTATGCGGCAACAAAACATGCATTTCTAACAGGCTCCCCTGGGGATGAATAACAGCTTAAAGAACTCATGAATACATATTTTCTACCGTAAAGATGTTCTGCATTTCCAGAAATATTTAAAAAGACTGACTGTCTATGCACTTAATGCCTCTCTGTGCCCATTTAAGAAAAAGTAAAATACTCAAGAAAATACAACAAATTTCTTCTTTGTAGAGTTGTCCATTTAGATAAGCATTCAGGCATGGCCAGTTTTGACATTAGAGGGAACACACACCACCATATGCCTTCTGAGACTCAAAGTCATTGCCCTCTTTCCCTAGTTCCTCTCTACTTTTGTTGACGTTTTCACACTAAGGGCTACGAGCACATATCTCCAAAAACCCTCTAAAACATAATGCACTTATTTAAAATATTAGTTACCTTTCTTTTTCTTTTTGCATGTGACTTTTGTGCTGGTATTCATTTTGCCCATTGATAAAAAGCTTAGCAATCTACTCTTAGAGAAACAATTTGCCTGGAAATATTGTTTTTCATTTTTGGGACACCGGATTGTTTTAATCTTCACAAACCAAACCAGATAAACACATGGCTGTCATTAAAAGCAGCAGCTGTATGTATATCAACCCTGACCTTTTCCATAATGTCTAATACAAAGTTGGGGAACCTTTTTCAGCCCAAGGGTATGTTATCCCATAGACAACCTTCTGGAAGTCACAAGTGGCGTCAAAACAAAAGTGGGTAAGGGTCACAGTGGGCACCCAAATGTATACCATATATCACACCCACCCCAGCCCAAAGCAATTAGGCTTGAAAGGGGAATTCTAGTTTTTACATGCCTGATTGCCAGCGAGAGTGATCTTAATGGAGATTGCAGCTGTGTTGATGGAGACTGAACACAGCCATCGTTTGGCACCGCACCAGCAGGAGGCTATTTTCAAGTCCAATTGCAGCAGGTGAAGGTGGTGAGTTTTGGAAGTGTGTTCCTTCTGGTGCGCAATTAGGCTTGAGAATAGCCTTCCTGTGGCTCCAATGGAAGGTTATTTTCAAGCCTGTGTGTGTGGTTTGGTTGGGGAAGCCCCTCAGTTCTCATCTGGTTCATGGGCTGGCAGCTTCCCACTAGTACATGTGCCTTAATATCATCATATTCAGTGTCTCTCTGCCAATGGCCACCAGTGATATGGAGTGGTACGGGGAAATGCAGAAGACTAGAAAATCGGGGAATTGGTATGTCCTTGTATTAGACAGCATGGAGGTGGGAACTAGACCTGGTGCGGCTGTTTTGGGAGTCAGCTGCATGTCTTTTTCTAAGTTTGGATCAAGTATTTGTCTGATGAAATCAGATACTAATAAAATATTTTTTAAGAAAATATCTTCTTAGATATCATTCCCCCCTCCAAACCCTTTATACAACATTTTCTCTTATTGTCCTGTTTAGATTTGAAAAATGTGCTAGCAGTTTTATTTCAGCGTCATCCTATTCAAAATCATTTTGTGTTTAATGAACTAATACTTCTGAAACTACAATGCTGTCTGAAGACTACATGTGTTTTTTAAGTGCAAGTGGATACTGTCAATTTGAAAAAGTAACTTTCCTGTAATGTATAAATACAATTTTATCCTGTATAATATTTTTATGACAGCAAACAGGTTTGGGTATTTAGAGATTATGATTGCTCCAAACTATAATGTACACTCAGAAATCACCCAATTCCTCAAGAAAGGACAGTTTTATTCCTGTTTTTAGATGGTAATGCTACTCAACACCCAAATTGGGGGGGGGGAAACAATTTTGCAAAGAGTTTGGACCCAGTAACTGAGACAAAATGTCCTTAACCAACACAGTTAGCATGCTCTGTAAGCTGATGCATTATGAGAAATATGTTTTCTTCACAACATCTGCTGTATTACAAGAAAAGCCAACTTCTGTGATATACATAAATTTAATCTTCTTTTTATATAAAAGGACTGGACTAAATTTTGCCCTCAGCCAAGCAAGCTCTGTTCCCCCCTAGAACCGAGTCAAACAATGAGCTGCAGGAACATAACTTAGGGCAGAATTTAGCTTCCTCTGTCATTACAAAGAAAGAAAATCCTTTAGAGGATAAATAATGAAGGAAAGAATCTATAAAACAAACAAGCAAGCATTAAAATATAATAAGTACAAAAAAACCAAAACAAAAGCCAGAGCCACTTACAGGGCTTGATGGAGTCTTTGGCCAGCCTGGGCTGCCAATGCTATCACTTTCATCTCCATGAAATGAGGAGATGCTAGCAGAACTTGGGGACATTGGGGAAGGGACTGGCAGGTTGCCTGGGGTTGGGGGCTGTGAAATACCCTGAGAGATGTAGCTATCCTGTGGTAGAGGAATAAAAAAAGAGGACAAAGGCAGGGCAAACTTTATTAAAAATGAAAAAAATACATCCAGTTTAAACAGATTGACCATTCTTTTTCTTTTTAACTATTTAAACATAGAGAAAGAGAAACACACATACACACACACAGAAAACACATATACATGTAAATAAATAAATATATAGATAGATAATACGTAAAGTATCAAAACGACATTATTTATATAATTTGGAAAGTTTGCTGGATGCTTGGCTGAAGTCACTATGCCACCATGCTTCCCTCAAGCTAAATGGAGTATCAAGCATGGGTTTCCCCTTATGAGATAAAGAGAAAAAAATAAATAAAGCTGTTCACCTTATTTTTATCAAATAAGGCAGGAAAGCAAAAGTATGCTGCTGCTGAAACGGCCAAAACAGGAAGCTATAACCGAAGATAGAGGAAATGGCTGCAAGTACCAAGGTAAGACCCATCCCCCCACCCCCCGCGCACCCAGTGGCGTAGCTCAATTTCCCCACAAGGTTTTCCGTATGTTCCCTTGCCCCAGCGAGTTACAATGCCATAAGAACTAGTAACTTTCAGATCCACACAATGAGGGGAAGAAAATAAAACAACATAAAAAAACCAGATTGCATGTGAATGGAAAAGAGCATGCGGGATAGAACAGAAAAGGGCAAGCTCAAATCAGAGAATGAAGGACAAAATAGCAGAGTTCTGCTGCGCCAAACCAACATCACATGCAGGTGAGGGAAGTACCTTTTTGCTCTCAAACTGAGGAGGCCCATCTTCTTTTCCATCTGGCTTGAGAGGGATGGGCAGTTTGGACTCGCCTGGAGTCATCATATCTGCAAGACCCATAGGGGCTAATCAAAAACAGGAGGTACGATTTAGCATGAAGGTTGACTTCTCGGTGTGTCAAAAACTGATGATGCAAGAAACTGGAATATATCAATACTCCATCTTTTACAGAGAAGTCCTTTAGATCTCACAAGTTAAGTGCTATATGTGCAATAGGAGAAAATGTCTCCAAATTAGTACACCCACATAATCACTCTACAAACCTGAAACACAGTTTTAAGGTCTAATTTTAATATCTAATTATTGAGTGACTCACTTTAATAACTGACAACAATATAATCCAAACCATATATGCTTGCCATGGTAATGCTGAAAAATTGCGGACAACTTCATTAGGCACCTCTTGGATTTGTGGAGTAACAAACTATGTTTGATTCTTAAGTCACTTTCTCAAGCACAAATGTTTTCATTATGAAAAGCTACTTTGGTTACTAGCATTTTAGCAGTCACTATATAATGCATACTTATTATACAATAATACGGCACCACAGAGTATCCAGGCCCGAGGCTGAGTTTATAGCTACCTGGAGAGTGGCAGTATAAGAGAAACTGATGATTTGGTTTTCATGAGAGCATTTTCAGTGTCACCAGTGCTGGAGCAGGGTCCTTTGTACTTTCATAGATGTGAACAAGCACCAGTTGACTTATGGTCAATTTGGATGTTTACTTCATAAGTTTAGGGCTGCCATAAGTCCAGAATTTCCTGGACATATCTGGGAGTTGTTTGCCAAAAATAGTGTCCAGGGGAATTTTCAGAAATCTGTTAAAATATCTGGGAAAATCCAGGCATATGGCAGCCCACATTGGAATTTTTAAAAAGCCAGCTTTTGTCTTAAAAACCTCAACAAATTTTCACTTTTTGAAATATGGCAACCTATCATAAGTGGGAACGACAAACACAAGAAATACTCCTGCTTCTGTTTCCCTCTTAACGTCCCCGTCACTGATAAACAGATCTTGCAGGTGGATTTGTGTTCTGACCCAAACTCTTGTGCCCATGGAACTCCTTTCTGGGTCAGATTCATGTGGCAATGTTTCATATATGACTTCATTAGTGGAAAAACAGAAGTGCGAATGATTCTCACATCAGCTGTTCCAACTAATAAATTAAGGTCTGAATTGGCCCTTGTGGTATGTTATCTGAGTACCACAATAAAATCTGTATGATTACACTATAAAATATCACATAATATTTCTCTGAGCCTCTTAGTTGCCAAATCCCAAGCCTACAACCTACTCAACTACATTCTTCAACTTGTAAATTATTCTGTAGATCTGTTCTGTGGCCGATGTGGGTATTCAGCTATTTTCCTTCTTAAAGAAGTCAGCTGGGAACATAGCTGAATGCTGATCATTCTCGTTCAGATAACACTTATGCAGACACTTTCCAGAGGTGTGCCAAAGAAATCTTCATTTTCTTCTCATTGTTTTGAAGGTGGGAAAAGTGAAGTATAGAGCTATTGTCGCATTTTTCCTGAATTTCATGTTTCAAAGCCGAAAGTAAAAAGAAACATTCAGATCAATTATGTATATTGTGTTTTCTCTGTACAGTATAAAACTGTGTGAACAAACAGTGCAAGCTCACACTGTGGAATGAATACTTTAAAAACAACAATTTCTAAGAACGTACCACTGGACAAGCTACTGTAGTTATATGTTGTTCTTGTATTTACATGAAAACCAGTAAAATTATTTGGGGAGGGGGGGAATAATTTATTAAATTCTCAGCCTACCACATCCCAAAGGTTTGAGAGAGAGCAAAACATCTTGATGATGTGATTCAAGAAACATCCCTTTCATCATTTCCTGTCATGTCTCAGCCTTTTCACTTCTCTCTAAAATGCCACTACACAAATCATTTGCGTTTCCCATTGCTTGATCCCCTCCTCAAATCTGTACATGGTTTCCCATACCCTCCTTCATCCAGGATGGACTTACCTTTATAGGTCTCCAAAACCTTACCTCACTCTTTTGGTCCTTTATTACCAATTATTATACCTTCCAACTCTACCATCGTCAGTTACCCAAATGTTTCTTACTCTCTAATCTGACTTCACACATTTCCCCTTGCTGTCCCCATGCATCAGAGTCCCTGCCCAATATGTGCATAGTGTCATCTCTCTTGTTTGGTTAATCCATCCTGAAAGCTCACTTTTTTCAAGAGGCCTTTGCTTTAAACTGCTGCAAGGCAATTGCAAGCTCAGATCTAAGTCCTGTTGAGTTCAATGGGCCTTACTCCTTAGTCAGTGTTGTTCAGATTACAGCCTAACCTTATACACACTCAATTGGGAATAAGCTCCCCTGAACTCAATGGGACTCACTTTTGACTGGACACGTATAAATGATTGCATTGTAATATTTTAAATTTGCTGTTCGCATTCCTTGCGTCCTTCCTATTCTTGTCTCTCTCTCCCCCAATTTGGTGTATTTCTTATTATTCTAGAATACAAGCCTTGGGGGCATTTCACTTTACCCCTTAAGAAATCTGCGGAGTACTATGTATACAGTTGCCATCGAAAGAGAGAGAGAGAGAGAGAGAGAGAGAGAGAGAGAGAGAGAGTATATTCTTAAGAGTATTTGCAATCTCCATGGAATATACAGTGGCAAAACCAAATTTTAAAGTATAAGCATTTTTGAACATTTTTAGTTTTTGCTACATAATAGGTAAATATTATTAGTTGAACTTCCATTTCTGTTATTACCCTCCAAAATAAAAAAGAAGCCTGCAGATCTCAATGCAGTCACAAATGTATGTGAGCAAAAGGAGCTCCACATTTGGTATAGAACATATAGCTAACTAAGCTCAACACATTTTTGTTAACTATGCAAAATGTGTTTAAAAATAGTAGACAGAGAAGGAAAGGCTAAATAAAATATGATGGATATTGCAGAATAATAAAAATCTAGCCTGATTATTATTGGGCTGCTTTGCTTTTCTGTAAAATGATAATGCAGTGTTTTACTCAGCAGCCAACATGTGGGAGAACAAGCCAAAGGGGAAGGGGGGAGCTTTAAAAAAACTTCACAGATTGCCCACTACAAAATGATTATTGCACATATTCATGTATTACTATGTTTTAGAAAATAATTAGTTTTAATTACAGCAGTGAGAGAGCAAGCAAGACTCTGGCGAATAAGCTGGCAAGCTTCATGGTGCTAATTTGCTAATATCTTTAGCATCACATCACTGCAGGTTGGGAGAATGGCTCTGCCAAAAACCCTACCCAGCCATGTGCCGCACGAGTTTATAGCTAACTATATACTCAATACTCATCTCTGAACTGCCATAGGCTTATTTGTAGGTTGCTGTGGTGCGTTTGTAGGCCAAACAAGGCATTTGAAATATTGTAATGCAGAAATTACCACAGTACTTGGCTTTAAAAAAGTAGTTTCAGTCTTGTATATTTAAAAATGGGAACAAGATGTCTATTTCCAAACAATGCAATAACTGAGAAACAGCCAGTGTGTTTTATGAATGGAAGTAAAATGATAACGAAGCAACCAAAGAGTGACTAAATGCACAAGGCCATCCAAGTTGTATTTCTGACCTCACCCACTTGCTCTGGAGACAGCTGTGGGACTTAGGGCAGAAGCAAAAGACCACTCTCCTTGTGGCCAGCATTTTTCCTACTTGAATTTAACTGCAGTAGTGGGAAGTCTGAATTTGGTTGCCAATTCACTAGCTGCAAGTTTGTGTGATGCCATTGCAAGCTTTCTGAATGTTGCTGGAGTGGTTATGTTGTGCAGAACAGCAGTTTGTGCTAGCAGTGAAATCTTCAGGTGGCCCGTTCAGCTGCTTGCAGAAGGATTTTGCAAGGGTGATAAAATCTGAAAATTGTAAATTAAATTTTGAGTGATTGATTATGATTCAGAGAAACAGGCTGGGCTATAGAGCATTTGACATGTACTTTTTATGAGCTGCCCCAATCAAGCAACAGGGTGTATAAGAAGCCTTCCATGTGTGTTACTGGTGCAGATTCAGATGCAAATCCAATTGCACATCAACATCTGCATTGCATTGCACAGGACTAATCGCTCACAACAACAGCTGAATCTAAGTTACCATGTCATCTTGAGAAAGAAGTACTACTATAGTCTTTTGTGTAGCATCCATAGGTATTTCTTTATCCTTTGTTGAAATGCTTTGTAAAGACTTACAAGAATGCTTCCAAGGGATTTGCGGCTGGTATCCCTTTGCTTTCTAGTCCAATGACAAACTGAGGGTATTATTTTGACCCCTTTTCAAACAGTAAAAGAACACTATTGTCACAATTCCAGCAAATTAAGGCACGTGTGTGCACACACACGCTCTCTTCTCCAGTGACCCTAATGATCCTGCCCACAAACTACAAATATATAAAACATTAAAAAGAAGAAGATAACAGTGAAATCTGTGATTGAAAAAGAGTTGCAATGTAGAGTGAATAGGTTCCAAGAACTAGCCCCAGGCTTTATTATAAGAAGTTGAAAGTCAGAATAATTTAAAAAAGAAAATATGGGTCAAGGTCCTGTTCTAGCTATATACCACACCAAACTTAGCTCACATGTGAGTTAAACTGCAGTCAAGTATCATAAGACTGTCCTACAGTCAGGGATCTGTATTCCTGGGCTAGATGCCATGCTTGTCCTATAGGAGAGGCAATGGTGATCAGTCTTTGGGAAAACAGCCCACAGCAAATCATTAGGCTGAATTTTAGATTCTTCAGGAAGAGCCCAGGTCAGGACTTAACAATTCTGGGTACAATCCACCAGAACCAGTAAAAATATTTGATTACATTTACTTCGCCTTCTTCCTCCAGATGCTGCTGCCTGATGTAGTCAGACTACCAGCCTAGCACTGTCCACTCCGACTGATGAAGGAGTCCCTTTCAGTCCTCCTAAACAAGACCGTTCCATCTGGAGACTGAAGGTACAACTATCTGGGTGCAAACCATGGGTGCACTACCACGCAATGAGTTTAAAGTCACAACAACCTGATGGGGTAGGTTTGGCTGAGAGATTTGCCCAAGACTGAATGCTGGACTTCGTATAAACCTATGTTCCAAGCAGCCCAGCACTTTAGCTGCCACTGACCCAATGTGGTCTTAAGCCTTTGTAAGAAAACGTTCAGACGGTTTGTGGCCTTCGATTTTAACTGTGATGCTGTAGCTGTACCAAGGTGTTTTGGGTTGTATCAAGTGAAACTTGGAAAATCACACCCTATCTGCTAGAAAAAGTAAAGGGTGGATTTGGCTTTGAAGCAGGAAAGAAAGAGAGGTGAGTGCTTATTGCTTTGTTTAAAAAGGGGGGTTGGTGGGTGGAACAGCTCATGTCATTTGGTCTTGCGGACTAAAACATACAGAAAAAGCAAGGTTGCTGTGAGGAGAGTAAATGTGTATCTGCAGCAGAATCTAACAATGTTACACGCACACCTGCCCTTTATTTTAAAAGGGACAGCCTGACCCAAAACTTTGCAGGAGCTCCAGTTCAGGCACATATTGAATGGAGCTGTATGGGACAGTTTTGTGCATATATCATTTCAGCTCCTGAGATCTGGTCCTTGCACGAAGGCTCACTTGAAGCCCAGTGATATGAGCTTGGCAGCAGAGCTCCATATCAGAGTATATGCCCAGAAACATCCCACCCCCCAAACATTTCTGCAATGTAAGGCCATCTAAAAAAAATGGATTCTGAAGTCTGAATCAGTAGGAGACAGATTATGCAAAACTGCATGATTGCCCATAAAAACCAGCTTTTCACAGCACAGGATCTCTGTGCAGTCACTAGTTTCCCCCTGTGTCTGGAACAGCTTCATTTGCCCAAATGTGACTCTGTGCATGGATTGCCTACCATCGTAAAAGACTGAGGATTTCTGCACTGTATACCCGAGTGTCCACTGAGCTTTGGTTTGAGGCAAATGGCTGCAGAAACTGCAAATGTGCTTTGGTTGAGACACAACTGGATTGAGCTGCAAGCAAACCATAAGCGCAAATAATAATAATAATAATTTTAAAGAAAAAGTAGATGGAGTAACACTTTTTGTGCCTGCAATAAAAATTGATCATAAAAACCTACCTGCATTAAAGGTATATTCACACGCACTTTGTAATATTACACACTGCACTACCATCACTAAAATTCAAAAATGAAATTAATGTCCACCATTGTTAACAAAAAAAGGGGGGGGGAGCCTTCTGTTCATCTGTCTTTTTGAGGAAATTCCTTCACTGCTTTCTCCTAAACCCCCTCCCCCTGGCATTATAACTGAAGAAACAGTTGTCATATTCATAGTCACACTGATTCTATTTAAATAATTATTTGCTCACTGAAGCCTATTACACAAGGGAGGTTTTCTTTCAGAGCATCGGGGCTCTACACTAGTTAAGAGACGTTTTCTGTATCTGCCATGTTTTCTTAACGGAACAGGGAGATGGCTGAAATGACAGTCATTTAAATCGGTGTCTGTAGCACTGTTTAAATTCCACTGGCAGACCTGCAACTATTATCTTTTGATTTTTCTGTTTCCTGCACCATAGCTACAATTTGGGGCAATAGGGACCTCTCTGAAAATGCTGGTCATCTTTCCTGTGCCCATTCATAGTACATATGGGCATGGGTGGTTATAGGACAAATGCCGGTTTCAGGTTTGGCCATGATCCTGAGGACTATGTTTCTACATGTAGCTAAATCTTTCTATAATGTGCAGCAGGATTCACATGAGAGCTAGTGTGCTAATAGTGGTTAAAACCATTAGCCCAAAGGGGGGGGGGGAGGTATACTGAACTAGAACTGGTCTGACTCAGGTTGTGCACACATTGCTAGCTTAAAACAGATCAAAATTGTTCTTTTTTGCTGTGTTTGCAAATTACTGTACATGTCAGCAGACTTTGATGTGTATCACAGTTGCCTGCTCAATGTTCACAACACTGGGTTGAGACAGGGCAGGTATGTCTTTACCTGATGAGCAATTCTCAATTTGTATTGAAGCTGTTGTGGGGGGGTGTAAGTACATCAAAATGCAGTATTTCGTGACTTTGGGCCATTCACTATCTCTCATCCTAGTTACCTCTCAGGATTGCTGTGTGAATAAAAGGGAGGAAAGGGAGGGGAGAGAACCTTGTACACCATCCTGAGCTCCTTAATAAATGAATAAGCTTGGGAACAGGGAGATAGGGATAACAATTTTCTCAGCTCTTGATGGAAAGTGACTTGATTATATACATGAATGATGGCAAAACTTAAATATTTAAGTTAGTTTCTGGAGATGAAACCAGACATACAGAATTCATAGAGTCACCACTTAAAAGTACAAGCACCACCATGGCTGAATCCTGGAAACTGTTTTCATTGCTAAATTCAATCGTAGTACATAAGTAATAATAAATAAAAAGAGTAATTTAGATTAGGGATAGAGTGGCCTTCCTTCTTCACTGAATAATTTCACTCAAGATCTGGGGGACCAAGGCTTCCAGGCAGCAGGTCATGCTATCTAGGGAAGCTTGAGCTTAACATCTCCCTCTCCTCCCACTTTCTAAAATTCAGCACTGAATAAAAGAGGTGGGCAACTTGTGGCTCTCCCTATGCTGCTGGACTCCCATCAGCCTTAGTTATCATGGCCAATGGGCAGGAATGAGGTGAACTGTAGCCCAGCAAGAACTGGATGGCCACAGGTCCCCTACTCTCTGGTATAAAAGTTTATCATATAAGTTGCCCGCACCCACATGCCAAGGCAGTTATCTAGTGCCTTCAGACACATGGCTGAAGCCAGCATTAGCATCCTTATATATGCTTGGAAATATGGGAAGTGCAGGGATGGTAATGCTGGGCTTCACCAAATGACTAAAGCCAGCAGGCAGCTGCCATATTGGACATTCTTAAATGGCTGTCATGGGGCTCCTGCTTGTCTGAATCTGCCCTTGTTTCTCATCATGGATTTGATAAGGTAAAATAGCTCACCAGTAAAATATTTTCAAACTATGTGCACCTGTACCAGTCCTTATAATGATGCTAGTATATTTCCTTGGAGCACAAAAAACTGTAATGTTTTGTGATGCTGTGCTTTCACAGCTGATGAAATATCCTCCTCTCAACACTTCCTGATCAGTGGAGTATGTTAAGTTGTTTTGTGGCTGTAATTTGTGTCTTTAAGCTAGCTGTACTGTGTAGAACAATTTGCAGAGTACACATCATAGGCCCCTACACATCACATTATTTATAAATCTACTTACATTTACTTAACTTCTGGTTAAATGTAAAACATATGCCAGAAATTAGACTTCTGAAGCTTAGTTTATATGAACAGATTCAATTAATTCTATCCCATTAAATATTTGGTACCCCAAGATTGCTTGTCCCATCTCCACAACTAAAATGATGGAAGTCTTTTCTGTAAATGATATCAAGGGTACAGAATTGCCAGCTGCTAAATCAAAGTTTACACTTCAGGGACACTTTTGAGCAAAGTGATCCTTCTCAATTGGCCAGAGTCAATTCAACAACCTGATATGTGATCAAAATGTGCTCATGGTTTGGAAAAAATGTTTAATTGATCTGCCTAAGTTCAATCTGAGCCTTGACCCTGCTAAGATTTCAAATGCCCTCAGTGATTCTGGATGAGTGCTATTGCAACATACATTTTTGCTTACTTCAGGAAGGAGATAAACGAAGACATCTACTATATGCCTGTGTCATCTTTGAACATGCATGTAATAGATTTCATCAGCAGTTACTAAAAAATCATGAAATAAGTTAGATCTACAAGGGGGGGGGAGAATTTCTTGTGGTAAACAAAAATAGAGAAGTTACAAGTTCGGACTTCTGGAAAGCAACATAAAATTATTTTATTTTCTTGTAGTAGACTGAGGGTTGGAAACTGGCTGTGGAGTTTTATATAAAATAGAATGAATTATTGTAACATAGTACATTTTTCTGGGTTGTTTGCATGATCTTGATTATGATTGCTGGTTAAAGCCATTGTTTGTCTGTTCTTTTTTAGGGTCAATGGCTGAAACAAATAAACCACAACAAGCACTACTACCAGTGCATGTACTATATTTTTACAGGACACACCATGGATTAATAAATATGGAAGTGAAAACCTCAAAAATGCATAAACCAAAAATAAAAAAGAAATAAAGAAAGCTCTGATACATGGTTCAATTATTTTAAAAATTCAATATTTTGGAATGCAGAACACAATAAAAATACTATGACTACTCCATACAAAAGACTGCTAGGATAAATGCTTTTGCACTGAACAGATTTCCACCGTATGAAATAACGAATGGCTGAATTATCTGAACAAAAAAACCCCTCTGTGAATCTTCCTTTAAACTGGTTATTCCGTTGCAATACATAAATCTTCTTAGGCAGGGCACTCTGCCATCTGTTTGTTGTTGGTTATTTTTCCAGCTCTGGGGGCCAGAGTAAAAGGGGCAAAAAATTACTGCTGCTAAACAGCAAGCCAGGATTTATAGTGCAGTTTCAATGCTCAAAAGTAATTTTATTTCATCCAGGCAGACAAAACACATTACTACATAACCCAAACACAGTATTACCTGGGACAGCTCTGGTCGGGGGAGGGGGGGAGCAAGCTATTATCTAATGGCCTGTTCAATAGATTTTTTCCTTTTCAACTGAAGTAAAAGTGTGCTGCATGGGCAAACAAACAACCTCCTGCCTAACACTAAGGGAAGCAATTTTATTTTATATTAAAAAAAAAATCTCCCTGATTAACAATCTGTATTCTTACCCTTGCTGAAGACACAGCACAAAACCATTATAAATAAGACATGTGGGAATACCTCTGCTAAACTGTTGTCTAGAGAGTAGAAAAACAGGTATAATGAGACTCTAGGACAACAATGTGCATTTTCAGCTGTCAGAAAAAGAATTAAACGGGACCAATGTTTGGCAATCAAAAACTTTAAAATGTTTAAGAGAGCTGGGTGGCTGGTTGCGTTGTGGAGCAGAATCATAGAAGCTGTACATGTTTTCAAGACGTGTATGTGGGGTGGGGGAAACCCTCTGAGTTTTATTACGAGGCAGTTAATTCCACAGTCGACATAAACATGCTGCTTAAGCAACAGGCAAATCATCTGAAAGATAGAATGGGGGTGGGAAGGCAGGGGGCAGAGATAATAATATCTACCAGCATGTAACACCTTCATAAAAGTTTGGAGGAATCACTATAAACAGTAAAGACAGAATCAGCTGGTTCTCACATTATTCTTTTAATGAGGAAATGATTGTATTCAAGTGCTCCCCTGTCTATTTTGAAACTTAGGAGAAGACTATAGGCTTCTTTCCTCCAGCAGCCAAGTAGAGGCAGCAGCAGCAGCAGCAGCAGCAGCAGCAGGAAAGGATTGCCCACTAGCCTTACTTTGGGCTCCTGGAGAGGAGAGGGGAACCAAAACTGTTGCAAGAAGCAGGAGCAGCAACCAATTTGTTTTGTTTTAAAAGGTAACTGAACTCTATTTTTGCTGGCAGTGGTGTCCTGAGCAGATAAGCACAAGAAGCCATTGCTAGATTTGCCTTAAAAAGAAAAAGAAATCTAAAGGTGCTGCTGCAGAAAGCAGGTTAGTAACAGTGGTTCCTCTCTCCAATAATGATGACATAACATTAAGAAGTCATCTGCAACCCAGCAATTAAACCCAATTACTCTCTCTGTCTTGCATACACATTATACTTTTTTGCCATCCATCACAGCAATACATGGTTGGATAGCCTTGCCCTCTATGGTTGTATCGTACTAAGTCACACCCTGAGTAGTCCCACTGGAATCAATGGTCTTGTTAGTAATGACTAACTAAAGTCCATTGATTTCAGTGGGCTTATTTGGAATATGACTTAAATGTAATTAAAGGAAATCTAGTTACTATGCAATTGCACACTACAACATATTAATGAATGTAATAGTTGGGGATGGGAATGAGAAAAGAAATAATGTACTGCTAGGGAGAACGGTTTGAGTCCACATCAAATGCAAATGAGCACTTGAACAATCCCATCAACAAACAGATCCCTGGCATGGTATTCCTGCAAAGAAATATAAATGGAAAAAGACCCTTTGTTAATTTTATTTGTTAAGTCCATTTTTTTGTCTATTTCAGTGAGTGAACATAATTACTGGGACTTCCAGAGAGTTATACTTTATTCTAAACACAGTGAGTGACTTTTGGTACCTTGTTGGTCAGGTTCCTAACCTAAGATGATGTCAGTTATGTTGCTTAATTACAGCTGCACCAGCCTCAGAAAATTTGTTGTTGTTTAGTCGTTTAAACGTGTCTGGCTCTTCGTGACCCCATGGACCAGAGCACGCCACAAAATGTACTACATTTTAAACAAAACAGTCTTCTTTCAGACCTGTCAGTTTTCAAACACGCCATGTTCACATTTTCAAGGAAAAATAGAAGACCACCTAAGGGTGTAACATATGCAGGATTTGATACAATAACAGGAAACTCCTGTTTTAAGGAACACAGAAACAGCTGCCCAGGAGAAACCCTTTGCACCATCCAGTACAATCTAATGTACTCAGAGGTAAGTCCCACCGGGTTCAATGGGGCTTACTCCCAGGTAAGTGGATATGGAATAGCAGCCTTAAGGGTATCTACCTTGGAAAAAACAGCCGTTCCTGAAAAGTTACCAACCATTACCTGTGGAACTGTTCACCATGTTAGGTGCCATGCTGTAAGGAGGAGCTTGAGGGTTCATCAGGCTTGAGTTGTTGTTCATTGGCTGGGTGTAGGGAGAGCTGGATCCCATAATGCCGCTCTGATTGATGACAGGAAAACTGCCTTGCCTGAGTGAAGAGAAAGCACACACACGTGCACAAGCTCTTATTATGTTTCTTACTGCACAGGACACTTTGGTTAGTCACAGAATTCATACATTAGCATTCACAAACACCTAAGGAAGAGGCAACCAGTTAGTCTTTGCCTGCATGAGGAGGGGACCGATTTGTTGGGAGCTTATTACTGAATTAGTAATTCATATTTTGGGGCTCGTTCTACAATCCAAGCTACAATCAAGTACCATGCAGATCTTTAAATGGAAAATACATGTTAATTTAAAATGGACACAGCCTAATATTATATGAGGTTCAAGTTGTTGTGTGGCTGACATGTAGAAAGTGATGGAAGCACAGGAAAGAGAAAGAGAAGTGCTTGCCATTGGTATACGCAGAAGAAGACGAAGAAGCCAGGGCTAGATAGCTCTTAAAAAGAAAAGTTCTTTTGATTCCACTTTGCCTACCATACTACAAAAGCAAGCCATGAAGACAATAAAACAAAACTAAAAAAGCAACGGAAAGAGATGCAGTTACACAAATTGAGTGGAGCTATAGCACATTAATCCAAAATTGTTTTAATGGAGTCTTTGATGAAATCACAGAAATACCGCTCCTTGCTCTTCTACCTAATGCTTGCGTGGTATACATCTGCCAATAACCCCGCCCCACCCCAAGCAGTATAGGGAGAAGAAGAACAGACAATCTGCCCAGATGCTGTGCCACCTGCCTATCTTCTACTTGGATCATGTGGAGATAGAAGGGCACTCTGAGGGGACAGGGTTGAGCTGGGTTGGGGATATGTGGTTTAGTCAATTAAGGGCTGCTCCATTTTCTGGTCCTTCCTTCAGCTGGAGGTGTGTTGGCTGTCCTATCAGCCATATGTCAGGTCTTCAGATGCTGCTTTGAAATGCAAGGTCAGTTTACAATAAGATCTCCCTCATTCACTACTGGCTGACCTGGCCTGTATAACCAGGACCTGAATGGGGGCAAGCAGAGAGTTAGCCGTGCCCACCTGGCTAGTTGGTTTAGCAACAGGTAAGATTTAGAAGGGGAAAGGGGAAGGGGAACTTCTGTGTAGACAACAGGAAGTCAGTAGTAGAAGAAGAAGAGTTTGGATTTAAATATCCCGCTTTATCACTACCCAAAGGAGTCTCAAAGCGGCTCACATTCTCCTTTCCCTTCCTCCCCCACAACAAACACTCTGTGAGGTGAGTGGGGCTGAGAGACTTCAAAGAAGTGTGACTGGCCCAAGGTCACCCAGCAGCTGCAAGTGGAGGAGCGGAGACGCGAACCCGGTTCCCCAGATTACGAGACTACCGCTCTTAACCACTACACCACACTGGCTCTCTTTGTCCTGGTTTCCTATGCAACTAACTGCAGATCTAGAATGTTTGAATCTTGTGCTGGGTGAATGGAACAGATTAGGGATTCTGTGAGCGTACCACATATCCCTCTGCCTAGTAGCCTTCCTGTGTGAGCTGACAGTGGTGGTACTGAATGTGCTGGTGAGGCCTTCCAGGCTATTGGTCCTGGAGGTCATAAATGTTCACACCAAAGCCATGAGATCTAGGGTGGGTCAAGACTTTATTACCATCATGGGCTGTCCCAAAATGTGATTGGACCAACAATTAAGAGGGTGTTCTGAGAGTGAGGAATCTTATAACTGTTTCTTTGTCATGCTCAGACCTGCTGAGGATGACAGTGACTTTTCCCCTCTGCAAGAATGAAAACAATGAGGGTGGTCCAGCCCTGGAGCTTGATGAATTCTTATGGATTCTAGAGGACTTTGGAGGATTTCTTGGCTGATATGAATAATGCTCCTATGGAATGAAGACATGACCCGAATGGTTGACATGATCCCTCCCAAATGTCCTCCCTCACTTAGAAAAGCTTGGGTAGCTTCATGGTATACCCTGGAGTTGAGGATGATGAAGAAAGTTGAGAGATTACTTGAACACAAGCTGACATATGAAACTGATCACTAGTATGTGCTCGTTCTCAATGGTACTCTGTGGCAGCAAAGATGAACACATGTTTTCTCACTGCCTCCATTACATACTTTCACTTCTGTTTAGCAAAGCTTCTCTGGGTGGTCTATAGTATTCTAGCCCTAATAAGAGTTTGGAATCACCAATTGCCTCCTGCATTTTGTTTGCAAAGCACGATAAATCTGCTTGCATCCACTATGATCTGGACTCCAGAGATTTGGTAGGTCGACTTGAGGTGTCCAATGTGCTATCTGGTCCAGTATTGTGATTAGTTCCAATTGATGCAGCTTGAGGATGTGAACAAGATGTTTGAGCAGATCTGTGAAACCACTTGCATGTTTGATCCTTGCCTTTCCTAGCTTAAGAAATCTTGTATGGGCAGGATGACTGATTGGGCCAAGGTGATTAATGCCTTATTATGAGAAGAAGTGGTCCCAGGCTGCCTAAAAAAGGTTGTGGTGCAGACACTTCTGAAAAATCCTTATTTGCACCTGGAAAATCTAAATAATCATAAACCAACCACAAAAGCTCCCTTCCTGGGCAAGAGCTCCAGGTCCAGGCTCTTTTGGGTTAGGATGATTCTCTGGTCCATTTCAGTTGAGGTTTAGGCCTGGATTTGGCACTGAGACTGCCTTGGATCACCCTGTATGACCTTTGTTAGGAGAGAGACAGTGGGTGGGTGATGTTGTTTATTTCCCTTTTCAGTATCCTCAACCATTGAATCCTTTTTAAATTGGGGAAGCTTTGCAGTGGTTCTGCTCCTATCTGGATAGCCAAATTCAGAAGATTATGCAGGAGATGAATAGTTTACAATGTGGTTCCACAGGATTCCCATATATGTCTCTGGGGTATAGGACTGCATATATGATTGAGAAAATAAAATGTGCAATTTTCTTTCTACTCTGTAAATGCAGTCAACATGTGCAACTTGAGTCCCGTTGCCCCCCAAATACTTGTACCAATGTGAACATTGCAACTGAACATTCAGAGATAAACAGGAAACTATGTTTTTTATTGTTTTTAATGTTGGAGTAAGTAAAAATGTGTTCTAGTTAACACTAGGTTAAATTTGTTCTTGATACCCTGGGAACTTCCCAAGATGTAAAGAACATGTGGCATAAGCAAAGAGAATTCTTTCCAAGTCAGTTTTGTTCTTTGCTCTGTGGAAGGCAAACTTTCCGCATTTTCTGTAAAGAGGCAAAGGATTTCTTTTGATATGAAGGAGACAACTGGCTTACAATGTCATTCCCCTGACGAAGCTTGTGATGACTTGTAGGGAAAAATATTAAAAATGCACAGTTGTGCAATTCTCCAAAGGATAATGAGAAAGGGAGGGGGAAAAGAAAAGGACCATTTGGCATAACTTTGAAAGACTGTCGTGAAATCAAGCTTTTCTTATGTAAATATTGTATCTTTTAAATTGTCCTAAAAACACAGGCAAAACTGTTATGCAGCATGAGTCTAGGTTGACACAATCTCCTTGCCCTGTAACAAGAGGCCTGTTCCGCATTAACAAATGCTATACTTGAAATAAGTTGTGTGGTAAAGGCAAACCTTACATACAAAAACACAAACAGAAAACACATTACAGTATCTGAAAATGCTAGTTATCAAAAGGTGAGTGATCCTTATGTAAACTCATATCTGGTTAACTCAGGCTTCCTCAACCTCGGCCCTCCAGATGTTTTGAGACTACAATTACCATCATCCCTGACCACTGGTCCTGCTAGCTAGGGAACATGGGAATTGTAAGCCAAAAACATCTGGAGGGCCGAGGCTGAGGAAGCCTGAGTTAACTCAATATAGCTCTATGGAAATAACACTATAGTTTGCAATCATGGTTTGTAAGCAGGAGCAACACACAATTTGACTGTTTGGATAAAATGGCAAGCTATGATTTGCTGAAAACCAGGTTGGGAAGCTACCAATAGCAGCATGTGACATTATTGTTACATTTGTACAGCCCTTATGCAAATAGCTTTTCGGGTATATCAAGCTTTGCATGGATTAATATGAACTTCTTAGAAGGCTCCATGATAGCAAGCCTTTTAAAGAGAAATACACAGGCATTATCTTATTCCCAGAGCTGGCCTGGCTGTTAGGCAGGGTGAGGCCACTGCCTCAGGTGGCAGAAGTCTCCCAAGTTTCATGCCTGCAGGTATACTGCTTGCCCCATCGTCTTGGCACTACTTCTTCACCAGCAGTAGGTGTGGTAGCGTGTGCAGCAGCAGCAGCAGCAGGGCAAGGTGGTACTTCCTGTTTCACCTCGAGTGGTGAAATGGGATGTGCTGCCCCTGCTTACTCCATTATGAATATACTGATACTATTGATACGTTATGTGAATATCTCTCCCCCCAGACAGCTTCTTTAACAATTGGGCAGAAAAATTTATTAATCTGGTGATCCTAATTTTTTATTCCAGTTAAGAGGCTGAAACTGCCTGTCAAAGAAACAGGATATGGAGGTAGGATATCTATATAAAAGGACATTTCACAGCCACTCTTAAAGAAAGAAATAGAGAAGCAAAGCTTTACTCAATGTGTAATAATATTATGAAACTACAATTCTGAAATAGACCATCATAAAGGCAATTTTATATTCTGTACTCTATTTGGAGGGTTCACCAGTTCAAACCAAGAAGGTAGACATACACACAGAAAGAATATTTGAAAAATACAACCTAAATTACAGTGTACCACAAGCAGAAAATACGGGACATGTTATTGACAGCAGTACTACTGATTTGTACAAGGCTAGAACAAGTTTAACACAGCCTACTTACACAATTTGGGTACTGCATTAACAGATAAGAGAAATCTGAAGTGAAAGCTCCCAAAGTCCTCCTTGCAGCTGTGCCAAAAGAAAAGGGAGACTGCACAACCCTGAGGCTCACTGTGGCTTGTTCTTGTCACACTAAACTATGGTTTAGTGTGACATCTGACTGCACACAGTATCTCCCTACCCATGTCCTGGTAAACTGCCAGCTGGATAACTACAATATGGTATATTAAAAGCAGGGCTGCCTCTTAAAAGGTTCAGGAGCTTCAATCGGTTACAGATTACCAAACTTTGATTAGCATAGCTTATTCACTTCATATCTCTACCAGTGCTAAAGTTTCCCCACTAACTGCTTTTCTGCTTCCAAGTCCAATTCAAAAGTGCAAGTACTGATTTTCAAAGCACAGAGGAACAGTCCCTTGCCATACATCAGTCATGTAACACACAGGGAAATAAAATTATTTTTAATTTTTTAAAGGATAGATGTCTAAATTTTACATTTTGGGGCATAGATTAAAAGCATGAATGTGGTATGTGCTGAACACACAGTAATCAAATGTCCTTTTTGATAGTGAATGGTCCTAGAAAATGGAGTGAGCTTAATGGCTTAGCGGGACATGGCCACACTTCTCCCTGAGCCAACTCCAACCACATTGGTCACCCATACAATTTAGAAGCTGTAAAAGCAGACCCTGTCCCAGAGGAAATCCAGGACCTACTCTCCCAACTATATTCACATTATGGTTAGGTTCCTGTGAGTATAGAACAGTCTTCACCAACCTGGACTTCCATATATTTTAGATGATGACTTGCGAGGGAAAAGTCTTCTGGATGGTACCAGGTTGGCAAAGTTTACTATTGAACAAAGCCATTCTCTTATCTGGAAGTTCCTAGGTAGCTGTATAGGGCAGTACTTTGAAGAGGGGTATTACTTTTGTTGTAGCAGCAACGGGTAATACCTTGACGTGCAATGCTCTGGTGCTAGCAAAGACGGAGGCAAAAGGAGGAACAGGGGCTCCATTACAACTATGAAGGAAAGACTAGGTCACAGAGGAAGAGATTCTAGTGGTACAGGGACATGTCTGATTATTCTGATAAGATAAAATTGAGAGTCTGACAAGATTAGACAAAAAAGGCCTTGGGCTACATGCAAGATGTGAGTGGATGATGGCCAATTGGGTAGCAGAGCTCAAAGATGGGCATGGAAGTGACAAGAATCCTAGTTGGGAGTGCCTGACAGCAGGTGAGAGTATGAAGGAGACCCAATAGCTGAGGAAAGATCACCAATTCCCATAGGCAAAATACAGGAGGAAGTGGTAGAAGAGCTTTTTCCATGTTAGTATTTAGTCAAAAGAGTTAGAATACTTAAGGCCTTCTTAAGACCAGAAATATCAAGGCATGAGGCACCTACAATCCTGCTCTCAACATATCTACCTCATATGACAATGTAAAATTCCAAATCTTACCTGCCGAACAGTTTGGACATAAATTTTGGTACTAATGTATTTTTTGCATGCCTATTATATATGAACTGCATATACCACACTCTGCTTACAATACAGTAGGAGGACCCAGGGCTTTTTTTCAGCTGGAACTCACCAGAACTCCGTTCCGGCACCTCTCAGGTGGGCGCCATTGCCATTATAAGACAACAAGGGAGGCATTTGTGGTGAGTTCTGGCACCTCTTTTTCTAGAAAAATAGCACTGGAAGGACCTTTACATGAAATGATAAGAGACCTACAATGTGTTTTATGCAAAAATCTGATTTTGGATACAACCTAGAGCTCTAGAGGACTAATGTATCCTATGGTATAGCCTGTGACAGGCAGCTTCCAGGACTGAGGGCATGAAGGAATTTTATCTTTTCTTTCTGGCTCACTGGTACTCTTGCTTTGAGAAGAACGATAACCGAATGTGACAAACTGTGCTACATCCATTCTACAGTATGAAGTAGAGTCCATTAAGAAAGAAGCTGAGATCACCAGACTCATTTTGATTAACCTCCAGGCCGATAAACACCAATAAATATGTTGCATAGCAAGTGCTAAATATATTTATATATGCTTAAGGTCATTTGTTGGTTACTGGAGTTAAGGGGAGAAAGGGAGGAATGTTTCTGTCACTGCTGTTTCAACTGAAGGGCTATTTGCTCCACTCTTTCTGAAGAGCTTGAAAAGAACTTGATAACATGCCTTTAGTCTCTTCTCTGCACCCTAAACTCCATTGGTATGTGAAGTTAAATTAATATTAGTTGTTGAGATTTTAAAAACCAGTTTCTAAACCAATTGTGGCATTTACAGATGAAAGCCTAACCATTCACCTGGGAAACAAATTCACTTATAATACTTGAAAGATGTTAACACTGAGGCCTATTGAATCCTGATTCTGTAGCATTAGCTACCAATCCCAATTTAGCATCATCTGCAAATCATCTTATCATCCCCTCAAGTCCTTCACCCAAGTCGTTTATAAAGACATTTAACAACAACGGGTCCAGGACAGAACCTTGCAACACCCCACTTGCCACTTTCCCCCAGGGTGATGAGGAACCATTAGTGAGCACTCTTTTGAGTTAGGTCAGTCAACCAGCTACCAATCCACCTAACAGTTACCTCATCCTGCCCACATTTGACCAGCTTCTCCCCAAGAATATCATGGGGGACTCTATCAAAACCCTTAGTGAAATCAAGGTACATTACTCCTGGGTACATTCCCCTGCTCCTCCAACCTTGTAACTCTATAAAAAAAACAAAAATGAGAATTATCTGGCATGATTTGTTTATGAGAAACCCAATTTCCAGTCACCAGTGCCATCCTAGGGTCTTTGGCAAGCACACCCCCAGCACTGCATTACAAGTCAACAGTCCCCCATTGACAGTGTGGGGGTTGCACCCACCCAGCTCCTATTCACACAGCTGAGGTAATATGAGAAGACCTAGCTGACATGCAAAGAAGCTATGCTTCAGTTTTTCCCAAACACTAGTGCTACCCTCTCTTGGAAACTGGGTTTAATCTGAGAATGCGGAGTAGCTGCAGCATTGTCTAGGACTCCTTGAATTATTTGAGTGGTGCAAGGAGGAAATCTGCTAAAGTACCGCAATCCTAGGATGACATAGGATAGGGGCCTACAGTACACAGAGTTCTGAAGATGCTATTGCCCTGCACATGCCTATTGCCACACGTGGTACTGCTGCCAGGAAATCAGCATGACCTACACCCTGGGACAGCTATAACAGTCGGACCACAGTTAATTCACATCAAGCAGCTAAGCTACTCAGAAGGTCAAAAATAATAACTAAAAAACATACTTATTGAAAGGAAGTACAGTATCAGAGGCTAACCTTTTGGTGCCTGCATGTGTGCCTTAACTTTTGTTATTCTCTGTAGCCTATCAGGATAGTATTTGCTCTGTCTCTTTCTTGTCCTACTGCCTGAAATGTTTAGCTTGTGCCAGCTTCACCAAGGAATTGGATCGTAGCATCTCAAGAGGGTAATTTGTGTTAACATTTTAAGCAGGGGTGTTTTTGAAAAACATTGACACACTGCGAGGGCGCCCCACTTGATTACAAACCATGAAAATGACTGTTAGGATGCACTCACAAATCAGTGTACTGACCAAATTGCCCTGTGCTTTATCTGCGCCAGGTCCGCCACATGACAATATTTCCTCTCTCTTTTAAATGTCAAAGGATGATTTGAAGGGTTGTTATTTAAACACACTGACCTGCACAATAACCAGAAGTACTTTATTTAAATCTTTCTTGAGCTGGGTCTCGCCATAAAAAGCTTATAATCTGTCATACCCTGACATCAAATGGGCTATTATAATGAGAGCAATTCAGGGGGTGAGATCTGCAAACATATTTTCCTCCTGGGATTCTCTTACACTCTCTCGCACGTATAATTTTGCTATGGCTTTACTTGCTTGCCACAACATGAGCTTCCAAGGAAGATATTGCTATCAAAGAAAGCAGTGGAGTGCAAGAGTTTATGACTGTGTGCAAGAGAGAGAGAGAATGGAGAAGGAGAAGAGGACGAACTCTCACTCTGTTAACTATAATGCTGTCAGAAAGTAAATATGAATTGTAAGAACTGATTTTCTTAAGAACAGAATGCTAGTTTAAAAGATATCAGAACAGGCATGCAAGCAAGCAATGAAGCCAGAGCTACATGCGCCCTCTAATGCGCTCATGAAGCCCCTGCATGGCTGTGTATATTTCCTCATGATACAGATGTATATGCAGCTGCCTCATGGAGACTCAGACCGTTGGGCCATCTATCAAATGAATATTGTCTAACACAGCAGTTCTCTTGGGCTGCATGCAGGGTTATTTTCTCATACCTGCTACCTGAGATGCTTTAACTGAAGATGCTGGGGGCTGAACCTGGTCTTATGCAGATAAAGCATGCACACTTCCATTGAGCTAGAGAGGAGACAGCAGCATGTGCACATCCCTTTGGACATGGGAAAGCTGCCCACTACACTGAAATGAAGCCCTGTGTATGCACTTCGGGAACTCCTGCGCCTGCAAGAGGATCAAAGCATTAGGGCGTACCGTAGCTGGTTTGCCTGACAGCAGGTGTGATAGATGTAGATGCTGCTATGACATTCAAGTTAGAGCTACGCTTGACAGCATGTAAACAGAATTAACCTGGAGCAGGTGGCTTAGTGACCATGCACCGAAGAAATGTGCACTAATTTGCGGTTGTAATGAAAATAAATAAGGCACAGCAGCTTCTCTCAGACTACTTCTGAGAATCCAAATATATTTATTATTTTTATTTATTAAATTTATATAGCACCCTTCGTCACAAGCTATAAATAAAATACAGGATTAAAACAACAAGTTTTAAAACAAAAACTACAAAGCAATACCTTCCCTTTGCCTGTGCAGCATGAACTAAGCATTGCGCATACGGGGATGTGCTCTTCAATGCAGACAGTAATGAATCCGCCAGATATTACCCCCGCTCCCAAAGCACCCAGTGCTTCCTGGCTCATAGGATGGGTGAACCAGACCAAGCTAGTTCAAATTTGGTGAAACACTGTCACAAATCTAATGTCAAGAATGTTCATTTATGGATCACCAGCACCACACAAAATAATAGTAATAATGATAACAACAATAATAGGAGATTATTATTGTTGTTATTATATACCCTCCACCAGCAGGTCCCTGAGCGGGTCACAACAATTTAAAATTCAGAATTTAAAAACCATTTCAATTGGCCTATAGTAACAGCAACAGGGTGTGTTCTGAAAACGCACATCTTAAGTGTAAATAATAATAATAAAAATAATTTCTATTCATTTTTTATAGAAAAATTAGTTTAGTTTAGGCAAGGGGTGAGTTCAGTCAGGGAAATGTGAAGCTAAGCTCACAGGCACATATTTTTATTATTCAATTCTCAAGGAATTAAAGAAGTGTTTTCATTAAGGAAATGTACATTTTTTGTGAGTTTTTACCATTGTCCTATTTCTCATATCAGTAGTTATACAATTCAAATGGATTCATTGCATTGTTTGTGGTTGGCCACTGTGATCTCAGCACACTGGAAAAAAAAAACTATACAAACACTTGTGATCTGTTCATGCCAGCATGTCAAAGACTCAAATATTTTCAGAGTAAATTTTAGTTGGCTGCCAACACAGCAAACACAATAGAATTGATGCAGTGACATGGAAAGGAAAAAAGCTACCCTAAATACCTAAAAGTTGCAGAAACACAGCCCAGCTGTGTATTATTTCACTTGTTTGGTAGTTAGTAATGCAGGCTGTTTGGTCTGCTGTACAGCTATGCAAGGGGTAGCATCACAATAATCCCGTCAAGCAGGTTAGATTGAGGCTATAAATCATAAATCATAAATAACTCTGGAGTCAAATCCCCCTTCTTCAGGGAATGAAGGACTCCAGCTCAGAAGCGTTAAGAGAACCACAGTCTTCTCTGCTCTATTTAAATAAAGAGGCTCATCTCACAGAAGGAGTAGCTAGCTAGTAAGACAGGGTTGCAACTCCCATTTAAGGCTAAGACTAAGGATGACTGCTGCTGTAATAACAAAGTCTGAGCCCTGTTCTTATGGAGAGTCCAGCTGAAGCCCTGCATTTAGCTGTTCAGGGTTCAACTGAAGCCTCTACTATGCACTCCTGATGCCATCTCTCAAAAACAGAACATACAAGCGAGCTTTATGGACAAAGAAGGGTTTTATCCCAGGTTTCCTGCAATCAAACCCAGTGTTCTAGCAGTATACTTCAGTGGCTACAACTACTACAACAGTAATATTTAAACAGAGAGCAGACTTATTTCCCCCCCTTAGTTACAAGACACACAAGACAAAGTGGAGGGTTCCTCTAGATCAGGGCAGTCTAACCTTTCATGTCAAATGGGCTGCAAGAGTACTTTGACACAGAACCTGCGGGTCACACACTGCACTGGGGAGCGGGGGGTGGGGAGAGCCCAAAATTTGGCCTACAACCCGCCCCTCATGTTGCCTTACCTCATATAAAGTTGCCTAAGCTAGTGGCCAGGAAATTAAGAGCTAAATTTGTGGCTCAACTCATTCAGAGTTATTTCTGTTTTGTTATGGCTTATAGCTAAAAATAAAATAAAACTATTACCTTCCTACCTAGCATACAAATCTGAAACAAGATGTTTTAAAAACATTGTTAGAATAGAAAACAAATCAAAATAAGCTATCATGCTGCTATATCTAAAACTCCATGTATTTTTAGGTGCTAAAACTGCCTTATGGCATTTTCTTGAACTTCGTAATGTATTCTGTAAAAAAAAGAAAAAGAAAAAGAAAAAGAAAGAACAAAAGAGATGTTCCAGAAACAGAAAGGAAAGTTCCAGCTGGAAGAAAATAGTTTGGTATTTTTGGTAAGGGAAAGGCGTGGGTTATATTAAAAAAAATAAAAAAATCCCATGAATTTTGCTTGCTGTTCAGCTGAAAAACAAAATAGCAACTAGGATATATATTTTATCTTTAATTCGAAAGTCGCTTACAACTACAGGAATCAATCCACCCATTAATGAATTGAAGCCAGCTTTGAGGCAAAGAGGAGCAGCTGTTTAACAGTTCATAGTAACACTATGCAATCACTTAAGCCAAGAAGCAAACTCCATTTCATCCAACTGAGTCTACGAGGGGATTTGTTTTTGGAAGCTGAAACATTGCTGCTCTGATTGGAAGTTATTGCTTGGGTATCCAAGCAATACTAATGGATATATTTCAGTTTTATTTACTAAGATCCCTTGGATCACTAAATATGAAAATACTAGGATGAGGATTCAGTGTAAAGGAAGAACCACTGTAAGACCTGGTAGCTAGCTGCACACTTTAATAGGAATGACTAACAGTCCTTTGTATTATCTCTGATTTGTTACTGAATTATTGTTTTGTGATATTTTACTGTGCTTTGATATTGTTGCTAGCTGCTCTGGTAGGGGCATAACAAAAACAAAACCAGTAATTAATTATAAAAATTAGGATGCTGCTGCACCTAACATGAAACACCCTCCAAAAATCTTGCTTCTTTCATTACCAGCAGGGAAAGTTTTACACCAATGTTCCACAGGACACTAAATTCGATACTGTGAGTCGGATTTGTTCTAAAGATAACACTTCCAATTCCTCCACCAAATGAGGCTGAAAAATAAATAAATCACTACCTTAGTTTAGTTTATTGTGGGGAATTCACAACTGGCAGTCTTACATCTACAAATGTCCTGGCTTGCATACATATACAAACGTGGATGGGAATATTAACCTTCTTGTTATGCACAGCAGCTGCAAGTAGAGAAATCATCATATCTCAGCTCAGAGGGAAGGCTAAAAACAAAGACCAACCCCAGACTTCAAAACGCAGGAAGAGATAAAATTAAAAAGAGGATTTATGGTGCTGCTTCAACCCCTTCTGCTGTATAAGATGTGAATGCCACGAGTGTGCTTTTAAACATTATTATAATTTTAAATCAAGCTTTCAATATCAAATGGGTTAAACATACAGACGATGCAGTAGCAGTTCAGCATGCTCTGTGTGAATATTTAAATTTGCTACGGGGAAATCCAGCCCTACCAAGAATTATTATTTTTTACTTAAGCATTTTGACTTCTGAAATCTTTTGCCCTGTTTTCTCCTGCTTGACACTTTAATGCATCATGCCTGTTAACTGTATTTCCTTGCCAGTGGCTCCTAGTCCATCAGCAGTCTTGCATGCTCAAGGCTCTGGAGGAAATATGGAGAAAATGCTTTGCTAGCACTAGCAAAATGAAAAACGAATTACAAATACAGAGATAGCACTGGAAAATGCTGATGGAGGACTCAGCTGCATGTAAAAGATTATATGTATTCAGACTCATGCAGTTTACATTGCTAAGAGAATCTATATTCTGAACCCATCCATACGAAGAACAACACAGTTATTCTGGATTTACAGTAGTACAAATCCAAAAAGAATATGCTACTTGAATTGAATTGAACTTCACCAAAGCAGAAACAACCATATCCCCCACTTCATTGACTCTGCCATGTTAAGTCACAACCATTTTCGTCACTGGCCTGTGTAACACAGGCAGCAAAAGGGAACCCACCCCAAGTTCTCTCAGTGCTTCACAGAAACGTAATATTCACATGATGGTCATATATGAGTATAGCCGGTGGTCAACAAAAGAGGTTTTAAGACTCTCTCAAGGCAAATCTTTAAAAATGTAGTATAAACACCGACAACTGGGAAACACTGGCCTGCGAGTGCTCCAATTGGAGTACAGCCTTTACCAGCTTTGAATACGCTTGAACTCAGGATGAAAGGGAGAAACGTGCTACAAGGAAAGCACGCTTGGCAAACCCTCACCATGATCAACTCCCACCCAGAAACCTATGTCCCCATTGTGGAAAGATGTGTGGATCCAGAACTGGCCTCCACAGTCACTTACAGACCCACTGTTAAAACCGTGTTTATGGAAGACAATCTTACTCAGCTATGAGTGATCGCCAAATAAAGAGATTTTCATCAGGTGCATTAAGTAGACTGACGGCCTGACATAAAAAGTCAGCTTTACTCAAAAGTAAGTGTCACTGGTATGCATGACATACCAAGCCAATCCTTGCCTTAGCGAGACCACACGAAGATGCAAGCTCTGAAAGGAACTTGCAGCCACACGACTCCTCCCCTGCACCAAGCCAAACTTAGCATATCATCCAAACCAAGATTCATGGTTAATCTCTCTCCTCACTAACCATGAGATGTAACCAAAGTTTGTTCTTGGTTACAGTTTGTGGTTAGTGTGGAGAGAGATTAAACACGAGCGAGCCCTATTTCAGATTACACACTAAACCAAACTTGGACTTCAGAATGTGGCGGGCAACAAAAAGGACCAGGGAAAAGCCAAGTAGCTGTGGGTTTCACTAAATCAAAGTCTGGTTTAGCAAGTTATGCAAACCAGGCCAGTTATTTCAATGCACCTCAATTGCAAATAAGTACACACACTACTGAACCCAGATAGTGCAGTACAGGCTGAGAATGCAGTGGGTTTATGAAGAATGAAGTAAACTGAAACATAATGCAATTAAAATTATTATTGTCTATTGCAGTTCATGATACTATGAAAGACTGAGCCTTAGATCCAGATAAGTGCGAGGTTCCATTTGCTCAAATATGAGATGTTTTAATCTACCTTCCAGTGGCAATCCCTGCTCTATCTGAAGGATTAACGTTCTGCATGTTCAACAGACATCAAAATGAGCCATGACCTCTGTGTACAAAGAGGAACACTTTAGTGCAAGCTTAGTGCTCTCTATCCAAGGCTTAGTGTCTTAGGTGGTAGTATCAAGGAATCCAAAGGCCAAATAAATTCTCTTTGCAACTGTGCATTTCCTTTTGACAAAATTACAGCATTAATTGACAGCTCTAATATAGGGTCTAGCATGGGAAATTCCAGCCCTTATGTCCAGGGAGCTTCCGCTCATGCTGAGCCCCTGCAAGTCGAGTCAGCCAACATAAGTGTTGGCCATGTAATATGCAAGGATGGTTTCTCATGGAAGCTGTTTTTGACTGTGCCCACAGTAGGGCCCTTCTGACATGCATTTGGTATGTTTGTTTTATTGATTTATATACCAAGGTCTCAGGGCAGTGCACAAAATTAAAAAATATTTTTAAAAGTTCTAGATAAAGAGAAAAGATGCCCTCACTCAGCACCGGATTTGCGTCTCCGTTCCTCCACATGCAGCTGCTGGGTGACCTTGGGCCAGTCACACTTCTCTGAAGTCTCTCAGCCCCACTCACCTCACAGAGTGTTTGTTGTGGGGGAGGAAGGGAAAGGAGAATGTTAGCCACTTTGAGACTCCTGAAGGGGAGTGAAAGGCGGGATATCAAATCCAAACTCTTCTTCTTCTTCATCATCTGAACAACAATTTGCAATATTCAGATGCTTATGAGTTTTCACATGGTGACCTGACCACTAATTGCTGATATGTCTCAACTAGCCAACTAGTACTTCCAAACTTTAAAATGAAGTGCCTACCCCCCCTATTTTTAAGAGAAGGAACAAACAACATTCTGAGCATACACATTAAAACATTTTTGTACCAATTGTCTGAACTATAATTGGGGGTGGTGGTAGCATGGCGTAAAGTGAAATTCCTTCTGTAAAAACCTCCTCTTGTACACATCACATCGCACAATAGTTTGGGTCATTGTATGCCCCCCCAAACCTATGACATATGAAAAAATATAGTATTCACACAGTGCAACTCTGCAATACTACATTTGTCCAGTCTGGACTGTGATGAATATCTGCTTTCCTCACACTTAAAACTGGGTTTGCATATTTGAATACCATACCAATTCATGCAATTTTTGTATATGTAGCATATTTTACTATATATACAGGCAAGTGTCGGAAGGCATTAGTCATTTCACATGAGACACTTGGCAATACCCTGACATCCAACATAGCCGGCAGCTACTTTCTGGTGGAGTGGAATCACTTAACGTATTACCAGAAATTACCTACAATGACACATTTGGACATGTATCTTTATGCTTGATGGCAGGAAGGCTGTGCTAATTATAAATAAATAAAATTTGTGTCTATGGTACCTTTTTGTAACCTGCCCTGGGACCACTCAGTGAAGGGTGAGCTAGAACCACAAATAAAAAATACCTGAATCTGTGAATCTCTTCTTAGGTCTCCTTGTATTCAAAAACAAAACAGGGAAACAAGAACTAACCCAGGAATGCATACTGCTTTAACTCTCCCCCTCCTTTACTTCTCTAGCAGTTTCAAGATAAACACAAAGGAAGTGAACTAAAGCTGTGTGTCCCCCTTTGTGCTCACTGATTTGCTACGGAGAAAGCTATAGCATTTTGTGCCGGCAGACTGTATCCCCCTTCCATTTCAACAAACAGACCCCAAAAAGATGTAAGCCTCCCACTGCTTGAAGGCCTTTATTAAATACACACCATCAAATACACTCCTTTTTTGAAGTGTTACAAGCTACAATGTGTGTGCTCAGCAGCGTCTATCAGAGCCCATGTGTCTCAACTTGGGCACCCATCAATAGACATTCAAAATTGGAAACCCCTTAAAATTTAATCCCAAGTTTATTTGTTGCCTTTATTACTTCTTCATATCCAACCCGTTGAGGAAGTCTAAAGCTCAGTTGTTGTTGCCATCCTTCATTTTTATAGTGCACTCACTGTATCCTTCCATGGTAATTGCAGAGATTTGTCACATGTGAGCATACTCTCCTTATCCATAATATACAGCTTCTGAAAGTCTTGGCCAGGACAAAAACAAGAAAAAGGAAAAGGAAAGTGATTTAACTCTTTATGGCTTCCTGCTTTTTCAGGGTTATTTGCTGATCTCCAAGAATGGTATTACTCTTTGGCACCAAGTCCAAACCACACTAGAGAGAGGCTTGTCTGCTTAGTAGTGAATATAGTGTTCCTACATAATATACCATCTGGGTTATTAAAACAAAAAATAGTTACCATTCAAGAGGGTAACTACTTCTTCTGTAGAGATGTCGGAATGATGTTGCTTCTAAAAGTCTTAGGTTGCAATCCTAACCCTCCTTACCAGGGAGTAAGGCCTACTCAATTCAGTAAGAGTACTTCTGAGTAGACATTGTTAGGATTGCACTATTAACCTTTCTTTTTAATTAGAAGGGTAGAATTCTGCACCAGAATACAGGATAATATAACCGATTGAATCCCTGATCTTGATTGTTCAAGTTCTGCTTAGCAGGCATTGATTTTCTGCCTCAGCAGAAGTGAGCTTGCTCTGATGCATGCCATTTAAATTCATTTTACACAGTTGCTTAATGTGACTTGGCACAGCAAAGCCAAACTAGCTTTCTGTGTCTAAATAAGATTCCTAAATTTCTAAGAGCATTTCTTGTGGTTTAGAAAAAAAGAAATCCGTGCTTTCAACACTGGGATCATGTTACAGTTTAGTATATGACTTGGAAGCCATCAAAAGCGTTTCATAAAACTACCTCCCACCCAACTCACTTAAGCAAGTTCAACACTTCATCCATTCCAAGGAACTTGGGGGGAGGTGGATTGCACTCTCTTATTTTATTTTAATCAAGGCGCCAAAGATCGGTATTTTGTTTCAATTGCCAATGACATTCGAACACTACAGGCTTCCCCTTCAAAACTAATGATGTGGTAGAAAAACACTGTGTGCGTTCACTCTCTGTGACATTTATAAGTGTGTTGTTCTAGGGTTTTTTGTTTTTGTTTTGAAAAACAACAACTACCTATCATGGCCCAGTTCACATGTACTATGTACTTGAGCTGGAACAAGCCCAAGCAAATTATTGGGCTCATAAACTTTGCCTTTCCTCCTCCTCCTTCTATGCAGCTGGGGAAAATATGTGTTTATTTTTGGTTACAGAGAATCCTGGTTTGTTGTTGTGTACAAACTAAACATCATAGTTTTAAACGAACTCTGATGGGTTTCAAAACAAGCCAACTTCAAATTACGGGTTATGTAGCTGGCATGTTTTAACACCCCAGAATTTGTTTCAAACCATAATCTCTGATTCATATATAACAAGCCAAAATTCTGTGAAACCAGAAGTAGACACTAGTGGTCACGTGGAAGGAGACGAGGGGGGCAAATGTGCCTAAGGCTTTGCTTGGGCTTGTTCCAGCTCATGCTTGGAGTGCCAAACCACTGCTTACAGTTACATTCAAATGCATGTAGACGCTGACCAAAATGTTAACTTGACTATCAGAAATCTTAAGTAAAAGGAACTATAAACTTCCACAGTGTTAAAAAGTCCTAATAAGTTTTGCTTCATTTTTTTTCAGGGGTGCCACACAATTCTTTTAAATATTTCATGTTAGCAAAATCAGGACTCATTGGTGTCCCTGCATCCAGGGAAGAATACTGCAACTTTGGGGATTTCCAGTTGGCCAGTTATAGCAGTAATTTGACTGGGTGTGTATTACTTCTGAAAATTTTGAAACTTGAATGGTGGGAGCACTTTCACTGTGACGTAATCTTTTTAAAAAAAGAGTAGGGAAATACTGATGAAAACACAATTAACTGGAACAAAATCCCGCGTAGTTCAGGTAATTTCATACTAGACACCTCAAGTTTTACACCCCTTGGCAGAAGTGTTAGCAGGCTGTCACCCTTTCATAAATTGTTTAAATTATGATACCATGGAACCTTTTATAAGCCCCATTACTAACTACTGCCATTGCTTCTGCAATCAGTTTCCTAAATACATAGCGTATTTTTGGGGAGAAGCTTAATGTGATGATAACAACAAGACAGCCATGGTAATTTCAGTGTCTCATGATTCTGCTCCTAGACAACGACGACAAAAAAATGGAGGAAGGGACAAGTAATGGTGCAGAAAAACACAAGATTTAATTTATTTGCAGCCAATGGAGATCTTCATTTCCCTCTCAGGCATGAAGGAAACAGAGCCATGCCACAAGCCATGCAGTGTGGGTGACATGCAGTTTTTTGTTTGTCTTTTTAAAACTCATATCTGACATAGTTAGTAAAAACAAAAAAGCAAATTCCTTTTCAGATGCAAGCATTATACTTGATCTGGAGTGCCTTCAATAGCCAAATGGCATATAACATTTAGGAGAAAAAACCCTGTCAAGATCCCACAGCAAGTCCAGTTTACATGGCTACCTACCCGTACTGGTCAGGCTGATGCATCATGGGAGCCTGAGTGCTGCCATAGTTGGGGTGCTGTGAAGAAAACATGGGGCGTCCGCCAGCCCCAGACTGGCTGGGATAAGCAGGCGACCTAATGTATGGTGGCCTAAAGCAGAACAAAAGAACAGCTTCTTTGGATTTGTATTGGATCACAAGCATGAACCACCTCGTCAGCTACAATCCTTCCATACTGAAGCATGTAGGATTCTTACTGTTGGGCAAATAGCCATATAGCTTTCCATTAGGAACCAAGGAGAAAAATGCTGTGCTTCCAAACCTCTTGGATAAAAAGGGATTCATCCCACAAGTTGCTTCCTAATGTTCCTTTTGCAATTAAGGTCTAATGACTTCATAATCTTCCTACAGGTGTTAGATTACCTGGGGCGCACAATGTGATGAAGAGGTTTTGAAATGTTGTGTTTTGATTATGGAGATACAGCAACTGAAAAGTAAGTCTACAAAATAGATTTGAGAGTTAGGCTTCAAGTGGGAAAGCAATCTACAGGTATTATGTTTGTGTGTTTAAATCAAATATGAAATACTTTATCCAAATTCATAATGTGAATTGCAACCATGCACTCTATTTTACTGGCAATTATTAATGTTTAAAATTAATTATATTGCTTTTATGTTTGTAAAATACCAATTGCTCAAACCAAAACAAAAAAATGCATAAAACCTGTTGATCTACTGAATTTCACAGGAGCCCAGGTCAGTAATTTAGAAAGGTAATGTGATTTTATCCTATTAAAATAGTAGTATTTTGGGGTTTTTAAAAGATGTTTTAGGTCTCCCTAATCCTCCATAGTACAAACAAGTTGTGTATACCTTTTCCTTTATATGCATAATAGACATAAAAATATCTGGAGTAATTAGTGTGTAAGGTCATCAATGGTATATTATATAACCAAATGCAATGTATATGTCTGTAGAAATGTGTATAAATATGTATTTTATATATGCATGCACTTAATATATACATGCATATAGATCCATCTTGCAAAACAATAATAAAATTCATTTTTCTGCTGGGGAAAAGTCTGTCTATTTCAACACTATGAAACAGAGAAACACAACATGATCTCAAGAAACGTGAGAGCATGTGTTCCCCATGGCTGCCATGGGCAGCACTAGGGAAGATGCTATTTGCGTTTCCACAGGTTTTTAGAACTGCAGGCACATACTGCAATCCAGTAGCCAGGTATTCTCCCTTAAGGGTCTTGGAGATATCATCCCAGGGATAGTAGGCTGCACATATTAGCCATGGAGTGTAAATTTATGGTGCTACCTCAAGACCTGAGGAAGATGCTTCCTGTACTGCAAAAACCACAAGACTAGAGATTAATAATCCATATTTCAGTCTCCACCTCAGAACAGCAGTTATAAATTAGATATTCTGGTTAGCTTTAAAATGGGTGGCCCCTGCCCACAACTGCTTATATCCACTGGCGAATGGATTTTGAAAATGTTCTGGAGACTTCAAATGCCCAAGAGACAACAACGATCCCAGCAATGGTGCTTCTTTCCACCCTCCTTTCCCCAACAATTCATGCCACACCTGTGTGTACTAAATTTACCCTTTCAGAATTGCAGGGGTTAATTGCAGGGATTTTACTTTTTACGTCATATTAAAACTGTGGGACTTCCTGTTCTAAATACTTATATTCATAGATATAAAACATGTCTTGAAATGGTAAACACCTGCCACTGTCATTTGGGTTTCTTTTAACAATTATACCGTTTTGTCCTTTGCACAAACCTCCTTTACTTTATAAGCAAGTACATTTTAAATGGTTTCGGATCCTTTCCTTTGGACTCATACCTGCTCTGGGCGGAGTTTGCGGCAGCCTGCATCACTGCTGCAGCCGCCTCCTGTGCCTTACGGTTCACAGTCGGCATGGGTGGTCCCATCCCTGGGCCTCCCTGCTGAGACATGCCTGGAGAATTGGGGGTCATACTGCTCATATTTCCAGGAAACGGTCTGCTCTGCATCCCAGCTGATGGCATTCGTCCCAGGGGTATGGTACCACAAGGCTGGCCTGGCCCTTGTCCATGCATCTGGCTGCTGGCATTTATACCCATACCAGGTCCTGGGCCACTGTAACTCGTGTTGGTCACTCCAGAGTACGTTGGCTGTCTGGAGTAGTTTCCTAGACAAAACAATGCAACAGAGGAAAATAAAGTTACAACCTTGGATTCAGAGAAACAGCTTGCTGGAAAATCTTGTTCAGTGAAGTAACCCAAACAGTGCAAGACACAAATGGAGGATTCCCTATCTATTAGCCAATACTGGCCTTCTGCAGATACGGATTTCTGAAAGTGGTGAAAGTGGTGGAGATGTGGTGGACAGGAGAAGGCAGGATTTTTTGGGAGGTGGGGGTGGGGGCTGCAGCTGCATAATCATCCTGCAAAACCAGGAGCAGGGTTGAAAGAGTGGGGAAGTAGAAACATGGGGGTGAAACAAGGGAGGACCTTAAGGAAATCTAGCTAGGGTGAGTACTGTGCATTGCAGGCTGTGGTGGTATGTCTTCCTTGTTGCTCCTACACTTTGAAAAAGTGTTCCCATTAAGCAGACTTTTCACTGAAATGCAAACATTAGATCCCTTTCCTCTCATTCTCCACATTCTAGAATAAGAAACACAGAACATATATAATTCCTTCCCCGTGCCCTTTGTACATTAACAAATAAAGATCTAGATTGGCATTGTCATAGTATCTTCATAATAGGTTCACATGCAAGCCCTGTTACATCATGTTTATTTCTTTTTCTTTTTCCGTACACTTTTAACTCAGTCATGCCTTACAAGTTCTATCTTGTGATTTTAAAGGAAATCAAATAACACTGAGCATTCGCTTTAGGAACTGACAACAAGCGCTCCCACTATGTGCTTAAAATGAAATGCCAGCCTCCAGTTTTAGCTGCTATTTTAAATACAGTGGTACCTCGGGTTAAGTACTTAATTCGTTCCGGAGGTCCGTTCTTAACCTGAAACTGTTCTTAACCTGAAGCACCACTTTAGCTAATGGGGCCTCCCACTGCCGCCACGCCGCCGGAGCACGATTTCTGTTCTCATCCTGACACAAAGTTCTTAACCTGAAGCACTATTTCTGCGTTAGCGGAGTCTGTAACCTGAAGCGTATGTAACCCGAGGTACCACTGTACAACTTTTTAATCTCCACCCCAGCACAGCCATAGGTAATCAACCTTTCTAATATAATTGATAAACAATTCACCAACAGCCTTTATTGCTGACATTTTACTTCCACTCAGATATAAATTCACTGGTATATCCACTGTTTGTTCTACACATATCTATTTTTATTATGCAGCTGTGTTTGCGAAACACAAACCAGACATTCCCATTCATATTCTATGTGAAATAGGAAAATCTTTACATGACATCAACACCTGCTGGGTCTTTTGTCCTGGAAAAACTTCTTCACACCTGCCTAGTAATCACATGGCAGCAGTGAGGACTTTGTGGTCAGGAGAAAAAACCTTGCAGGTTGAATAGCCCTCAGAAATCTAACATTATCTACTTCTGCTTTACATAGTAATCTTTCTAACATATATAATGTATATAATTCCAATCGTCCGCATAGATCTGACCCATATATGCTATATTAGGAATCTCTGGTCAAGACTTAGGGGAATTCAGAATGGAACTTTATCAGGTATGACTGCACTTCTTGAGATTGTAACTGAGTCTTTGAAACAGCATGAGAAGCGTTTCCCAGTTTCTTTATACAAGGAGGAGGATCTATCCTAGCTGTTAAACACAAAGGTACTATATTACTGTTCATAGACAAGATGAGTCACAGGAGATCCAAAAAAAATAATTTCTTTTGATCTCTCAAATGTCTTGTGGCTTCAGGTAAGAAAGAATGTCTCTTTTTAAAAAAATTAATTAATTTTTCATTAATAATAATCCAATATAAGCCACATTGATACAATACCAAATCATAATACAATTTAAGAAGCCAAATTATTCCATTCCAAATTAAACATTTTTGGGTGACTTCCCATGTTCTGATTTTGGGGAGATGATGTTGTTGTTCCTTCTCCTGCTTCCATTCTTATTTAATGTCCAAATAATACCATTCCGATGTAAATCATTTATCTTAAAGAAAGAAAGAGTGTTTCCATGGGATGACACTGAAGTCTCATCTAAAGCTGGGAGGGGGAACCTGTGGCCATCCAGATGTTGGTGAACTTCAACTCACACACTTGCAAGTGTGTATGTATATCCATGTGTGTGTGTTTGTCTCAGAGACACATTGACCTGTCTGAAGCCCCTCATATGATACTGTAAAATTAATTTGCAACAGAGAAGCATGAGTATAGATCTCTAACGCCTTGTAATCTTCTGGTATTAAAAAAACAAACATTTGTTCTGAATTTTCCTTATTGGGGCTACGTGCAGGGCAGCAGTAGAATAGACATCACCCACAAACACAGAGGAATCTTCTTTATCAAAGTGGTTGAGTCAGAATAGGCTAGGTTGACAAGAACACGATAACCTTTTAGGGGGGAAATGTAGATTTCCCCCCCTCAACACCTCAATAAATAAATAAATAGCAACAAACGAGACAGAAAGCCAGGAATGAGAATTACAAACTTATTTCCATGTTTCTCTAATATATTAGTAATTTGCTGGCAATGGCTTTGACAGCCAACAGATGGATACACCATTAGATACAATGAATGCAGCAGATGCTGAGCCAGCCTCCATCAGCTGGACATGTCAAGCAGCCAAGTGCAAGAGCCACACTTTTCAAGTGGGTACCGGTTGGCGTGGCAGCCTTGGAACATTAACAAGCAGCCCATTCTCCTTTCAGCCAATGGATTTCAGATTCCAGCCCATTTCAGTGAATTATCACTAATTGCAGGAGCTGTAGAGTCTTATATACAGGGGAAAGCAGTGGCCCTGTTAAACCAAATTTAAAATAGAGGAATGGAGACATAGACTTCAGCGTTTAAGCTTGAAAACAGAAATATTTCAAGATCCTCGAGCTCATGCCTAGATTGTAGCAGATTGTGTGACATGCGCCAAATCCGGAGAAGCATTTGTACTCTGGTTTCAGTTGAAACTGTCTCAGTGTCAGTGTCACTGGGAACACTCACAGTCCTAAAGATGATCTGGCAAGAAATACAAACACATTTAAGACTGAACAATAAACCTATTTTGACAAAGCCTATCTTCTTATTTACATGTTCTGTACAGTGTGTAGTTCTTCCTTAGATACTCACCAAATAAATATTTTAAATAAAAGATTTAAAACAGAATTTTAATTCTACTGAGTGCTTCTATACAGATTTTTGATAACAAGCTTGTTACGAATCAATTCTAATACGGCTAACTGAAGACACTAACCATTTGCTCATGAAGTGTTTCTTCCTATAAAATAAATCACACATATCCAGCCATTTTATATTGCTTATGTGTGTATGTCACGTTATGCTTAATGAACAGAAAAACCAAACTCTAGTTGTAAATGTATCAACTCCAGTGCATGCGTCTACCATTTTAGATACATTTCAAACATGCCACTGAATAAAATGAAGGTTGTCACTTATTCAGCGTAACTTTTAGGATACTGTATGATCACCAAAGCATGGAATCAACAAACCTCTGTATGATTTGGCAGGCGGGTACATCTCTGATACACCAATGCTTTCATAGCTCCAATTCTTGACTAAAACCCAGAAATTCATTTGCAGAGACACTTGCAGTATAAAGAAAGTGGGGGAACAGGGAACTGCAGAACTTAACAGGAAAAGGGACACAGTATTTGGCATGTTATCTGAGAGCATTGCTTTGGCATTAAAATCAATTCCATTCAGTCAGTTTGAATGGCTAATGTTTTACTAAGAAGAAAGCTACCATTTTCAGACAAGAATCTCAATAATTTCAATATGGCTAGGTCATTATGGTAAATTATAAATCTGGGTTTTTTTATTCTTCTTTACAACATAAGCTAGCAGCTAATTATTGCACAGTTCATACAATTTGGGACCTTATAATTGCATAATATTTTACAAACCAAAAGGTTTCCACCAGCTGGAAAGCTAATTCTCAAAACTGCTGCCATTCAGCAATGTACCCAATTCACAGTTCAGTTTAGAAAACTAGAGAAATGGATGAATCTGCCTATAGAGGATTCAACCATTGTTGTTTCCAAGTGGCATCATTACATGCAGGCACCAAAAGCAACCATGCGAAGTAACTAATGTGGAATTAGAGGCAATCAAATAGCTTCTAAAACAAGCAGATGAAATAATCCATCTAGTGGACTAAAATTACTATCCCAATTAAGCAATTTCACAACAGAACAGAACTATTGTCAACACTTGTGTCCAAAAATCCTTGCAAGCAGCTGAAGAATTTGCTAAAATGGTTGGCAAGTTGAAACATTTAATGAAATATGGTTGCATCCAATGGTTGGTGGAAGGCTCTTTGATCTACTGGAGGTTTCCATGAAGAGAAAATGGGAAGAGATTATTTTTGCTGATTCCCCCTTACATCTGCTGCTCTCTGCACCCCTCTAAGGTGGGGACCCCTTAGATTCGAACAGTGTGAGAGGTGTCACAAAGGGGCCTGCAGAAGAAAGGTGAAATTTCTAAAAACAGTCTCTTCTACCTTTCTACTCAAGGACGTTTCTACTGGATCAAATAGCCTTCTGCCAGGAGAGGGACACAACTGGATTTAACCTATTAACTTTAAACCTAGCTCATGGAAAACAAAGCAGTCAAAGCAGTCTTTGGCATCATCTCTTCAATAGGAGTCAACAAGAGTTTTAAAGCTCTTTAAAATATTCCCCCCAAATTCTAAAATATGTAGTAAGGGAGCTCACAGAAACTGAAGGCTTCTTTAAACAGCACAAATGTTATGTTTCCTCTCTACAGTAAATATATTACAATACACACTAAACAATGTTGAATCCTCACAGGCTTTCCCGCATCCTCCATCAATGAAGGAAAGTCTTTATGTGAAGCAGAGAAATAAATGGATACAAAATCCTTGTATGGCAGAACTCAAAGCACTCACTACAAAAGCTGTATTTGAGGCAAAGGTCTGTTTTATTACATCTTGCTTTAAAACCATATGAGACGAAAGTGAATGGAGGTCCTTTCTGTCATATCTATATACAGGTCAAGAAGTCAAAAGATGGAATACTTATGCCACAACTAAAACATTATGTTCATGGGTGGGGGGCACACCAAGTGCTTATAATGGAAGAGAAGGAGCTGTACAACTACTGGGATCAGGAACAATGTAGGGATTTTTTGTCCAAAAAAGCATAACATACAAAAACTGTATGTTGATTTTCATGCTTTTTTAAAAAAAGAAGTAGTTCCCTAGTTTGATTGGTCACAGGATGAAGGGCAAACTGCAAAACAATCAGTGATATATTCAGGTACTATTTGAATGAACTTAGCTTCTTCCCAGGTTCATTCAACCCCCACTCTAGGTTTGTAAGAATGGGACTTCTCAGGAATAAGGGCCTACTTGGGAGCAGGGAACTTGGAAGGCTAGGCTAATCAGTTGCAGCCGATTTGGGTGACCAGATACATAAACTCGTAGTTGCTTGAACAACACTAGTCCTTCTTAGCTCTGGGAAAGCCAGCTTATTGTTCCTATTTTGACTGACCTGCTACTACCAACCCTTGCTAATACCTTGTTTTTGGAATCCCGTCTACCCTCGGACCACTCTGCTGTGTTTGACTTCAAGACCCTGTTACTAGACCATGCCTCACTGTGCTTGATCTTAGCTTCTCAGCCCTGACTTGTAAGTAAAATTAACTATAGCTATTGTAAACAAGCAACTGTAGGAGGGAACAGGAGACAAAGTCAGAGGCCATGTGAGTCAGAGGCCATGATGTCTGAACTGGACCAATAGTTTAGGAGCATCAAAATCCACATAGAAACTAGCCTAGAATTAGTATCAGTTTAATCTCATTCACCAAAGGCTTTATGTACCAGTAAAATTAATCTACAATGAAGTCTATTTTTATACCTATTGTTCACACTAAAGGAACAATATTTTAAGATGAAATATTCCAGTAAAGAATTATGATCTATGTTGCCTGGACAGAAAAAAACTTTAAGATGAAGAACAGCTCTATGACAAAAATGACATTTTGGTTGAGAATAACAAACCATAAAGTACTGTATATTATGTTCAGAAAACCACACCATTAAAAAAAACAACTCTCCTCCAAATAAGCTGTTGGGAAAAGATCAGTGGGTCTCAGTATATGCCAGGAAGATAAGGGATATAGTAATTATGGCAACCTCTTCGGAAGTTTTACAGCGAAGCTAGGTGAGTTTTGGCAAGCAACATGCACTTTTACTGGAATCTGTGTTCGTTCATATCTAACGTTTTGGACAAACCTGAAAAGCATACAAACCCACAGAGGGTGAGCCAATAAAGTTGCAATATGAAACACTGCAAAAACAAAGGTTTCATATGACTGGCTATAGTTCTTCAACAATGCCTCTGAGGGCCAATTTAAACATTACAACTTTCATGTGAAGTCTGCTAGAAAGAATTCAACACTTATTTATTTTTTATCCTGACTTTCTTCCAAGCAGCACAGAATGGTCTACAGGACCACCACCCCATAAAATCCACTTACCCATTTTATTGGCCCAATCAAATGTATTGTAGCCATGCCACTGGATGAGATTAAGCATGCTGGAGGAATCTGTTGAAAATGGACCATTGAGCTGACATGGATTCTTATATAAATGCTTTTCTAAACAAGTGGACATTATATGCAAATAGAGATGTAAATTGCTTTACTGTTTACATATTCAATCATATATAATTCCTGCTGTCCCATAAGGAGCCCCATTGCTTTTCTTTCTTCTGCAGCGTTGATTGAGAGTTGACTTTGTTTTTAGGGGCAGCTTATAGGTGCTAAGGCTGCAATCCTAACCATATTTACTCCAATGTCCCATTGAATTCAATGGGGCTCACTCCCAGATAAGCAGAGTTATGATTGCATCTTTAATCTGCTTCCTACTGTGAAATATAAAATCTAGTGGAATGCAGAATTCATTATTGCTCCTTTCACATTGGTACCTTTTGATTTCATCCATGCTCCTCAATTTAAAGTCTGAGGAGCATATTTAACTAAGTGTGAGTGGAACAACCTCTGCTTGTGCAATGGGACTTCTTTGTTAGAGCCTACACTCCTACTCGAGTGTAGGCTGAACTCCTGACATTCCTCACCCCCGTTCCCCTGTCCTGTATAGGCTTAACTATGCACATAGGCTTAACTGTCACCAAGTATAATAATAAAAATTGCAGAAGTTGTGCTAGGGGTTGCACAACATATTTCACAAGTACAAGACGTCAATTGAATTTGGCTGTTGTGGTAAACTAGGGCCTCCTGGCAGCAGAACGGCTGTTGCACAAGCTGGCTGTAACAACTGCATATCAGCTACTGTCTTCTAGCACTCAGCTGAAATTGTCTGCATTATTCAAAAAGCTGGCCACAACTTGAAAATCTCTAGTCTGCAGCATATCCTGGAAATGTCACAACAGGTAACTTTAACTTGCAAATTGTTTGACAGTTGTGACTGACACTTTCAAATTGACTAACTTCACACATCTCTAAATTAACTTTACCAGTGAATGAAGTTTCTTTTTTAAAAAAAAAAAATATTTATTATGTATTAAATTTGTTAGTAACTTTATCTTGCCCAAGGCAACCCAAAGTTTATGATCCACAAGTATGATCTTTTTGCATTCTGTCAAGACTTTTGAGAAATCAACCTGTATTCCTGGTCTACTTAACATGGACTGAACTACAGACATGCACACCAGCATTGCTATATTTATTCTGTGAACTGAGTTACTTCGCCTCACTTACATTTCAAGCATTAACTACAGATAGCTGCTGACTTTGGACCAGGGGTACCAGCTTGAATAAAATATGGGGGGTCGTTTACAAGATGTGGCACACATGCATCATTTGAATGGCAGTGCCCATCAACCTTTTTTGGGGGTAGTCCCCTCAAATAATTTACTAGGAGGCAGGGTTGAAGGGACCTTGGTTCCAAAGAGCTGGCTCCTATGCTTTGGACAAACCAGTAGCTACTCAAAATGAGTTGGCACCACCACAACCCATATAAGAAGGATGAACTTATGTATGATGCAGAAGTACATGAATAATCACAGAAGCAGTATACCTTTTCAGAATTAAGGGGTGATTGCCAATGAACTGACAGTAAACTGAACCATCTGGGCTAGTCAAAAGAGACAACCTCCTTCAATAGACACTTCCTCTTTCAGTTTGCTATCGTTTTATAGCCACCTGGATATAAGCCAGGCATATCTCTTAAGTGCATTAGTAGTGGCTATTACTCTACAAGAAAAATCTGCTACATTTTGGAAGTTTCAGCTGTACTATTGCCAATTACTGATGTTCAGATATTAAGAACTGAGCTAACGAACATGTTTCACCCACAAGCTCTTGAATGCAAGCAGGCTTCTTGTCGGCTAAAAATAACAACACCAGATAGCTGCCAGCTAGCTAGCTTCCCCTCACAAATGAATGAGCATACTTTAGGATCAAATATATTAAGGCAACATTTCTTTGAACTGAGTGGTGCTGACCTGTGGCTAGAATAATAGCAGGAGTGAAAAGTGCTGGGAGGCGCAGATGAAGACTTGCATAATCTGTTCTTCTATGATCCTAACAACTGTGGGACAGTTCATCACAAAAATTATGAGTATCGACTTTTCCACTCACCCTGCCCCAAAAGATATGGCCTTTATTTTAAATAAAATAATTCTGAAAACCTGATGACATGTGAATGTTGTTGGTGACTGCAAAGGTCTATAAAAACTGACCAGAAAACTACATGACGTCTATTATATATTGGCCCAATGTTAAATTTTCTTGTACAACAATGTTTTATAAAAACCCTTCTGGAGGAAGAACTGTATTGTAATTAAATATTCACATGGATGTTTGATTCTGATATTATTTGTTGTGGCTTATGTTGTTGTTGTTGTTGTTGTTGTTGTTGTTGTTGTTAATTTTGCTGTCTGGTCTTGGACCACAATAAAGACTGATTGATATTATATTCTTTTTTCTGACGGGGTTCCTGAAAAAGTGTCCTCTAGTGGGTCCTGTCCTAAATCAGCAGGATCATGGGTCTCCTGGGATTTTGGAAGGTGTCCAAGAAATTTAATGCTGGCTCTGTCTGGAACCACCCCTTCATCTTAATTCCTAGAAATTAATTCCAAAAAGTTGTAGAGGTAGAACGTGGGAGTTTGTCCTCCACCCTGCCCCCAATGTCCACATGGGATAGGGGAGTAGAGTTTCATGTAAGGCAGGCAATCAGAACTGAGTTCACTTTCCAAGGAAGACTCTGAGATGAAGATTAATCCATGTAATATTTTGCAACAGGCTTAAACCAACTTCTTACAAGCAACAGAAAGCACACATGTGACCGGAGGTACATATTAGGTGCTGTTTTGTGCAGGCTGTGAACTTATGAATTCTTGCTGTTTAGAATAAAAATGGGGGGTAGACTCCTGTATTTCAATTATGTTCAGCTAGTATTTTTAAAATTAAGAATATTTCTCATAATAACTCTTTTTCAAGATATCCACAAAGGAATAATAAAGATAAAAGGAGTGTGTGTGTAGTCTTTTTATAAAAATATAAAAAGAAAAACACACAAATTTCTGCAGGATAAGAAATGTTCTATAGCATTTATTAAAGACTGATTAAGAGCTGGTTATTTTATGTGTTATCTGTTTTACCTTGTGGCCCATACTGGTTCATCTGAGTTCCATAAGTACCACTTGAATTGCTCTGTGGAAAGCTACCAATTCCAGAATGTATTTGGCCTCCGGGTGAAGGATGGGGTGACATAGATGGTCCAGTTTGCTGAGGCGTGTACTGAGACAATTGAGGGTTTCTCTGAATGCCTGCCAGGAAACCTAAAAGAGAAATAAACACAACACAGGAACAAATTAAAGACTTCCACATGGAAAACTCAAACATTTCTTTACCACCACCCCCCAAAACATTAAAACTTTGGTTTGAGATAGCCTTCACCAACCTAGTGCCCTCCATCCAGATGTTTAGACTAAAACTCCCATCCCTTGCTGGCTTGGGTTGAGGGGAGTTGTAGCTCAAAACATCTCAAGGACACCAGCTTAGGGAAGATTGTGTTAAGGCAATGGTTATTTGTATCACATATCATTATACATGGAGAGCTGATCCATGGCAGAATTCCAAATCACAGATAACACATGACATTACTTAAGGGCATCATTTGTGAACACAATACTAATTATGCGGTTTGGAATTTACTCCACATGTAAAATTCAATAGTAAGATAATGGATTAATATTAAAATAAAACAAGCTGAGAAAACAAGGAATTGGCAATTACCTTGAAGGCAGAACAATCAATGTTATATGGACTAAGTATTCTAGGCAGATTGACATTAAGACAGATTGCACAAGGGGACTTCTTGTAAGCTTTGTGAAAGTGGTGGAAGAAGCATTCAAATATCTTTGATGATTGCTGCTAATGGACATGGACACAGATTATGAATATTCAATCAAATACCAATACCTGTTTTACCTATCCTAGCCATTTTACTGCTCTCTGGAGAGTCATCCCAAGAGTTTGGGGTTGTAGCAGCTGATCACAAAGGTCATATTTAAGACACCAACCAGCCTGCACCACTCAAGAGTACTTACCGTAACTAACAGTAAAGGTACGGTATTTTAGATGCAGCAATTTATTATTTTGTTTTGTGGAGAACTAAGGCAAATATCTTGTGACCTTCAGTGAATCCAATCAATTTTTAAATAGTAGTTTGGGTGCTCATGTTTAATGGGTTCACCTTGATGCTGAGGAGAGTGCTTCTAGAGGAAGGGTTTATATAAGTGCCTGGCAGGAGCCCAGATGCAATTTGCAATCCTCAGGATGACTGCACTAGTCTGCTCTTTGCTACTCCAAGAAACTGAAAGAGGACTAGCAGGATTAGCACAGGTGGCACAGTTTGACAGAACAACTGTTGCTCAAACTTGATTACCTGGTACCTCCCCACCACCACTCTGTCGCCTCTGACCTTATTTAGAACTGCAATACCAAGCCTGCCATGAGTAAAACTGTTCTTTAGACAAGACAGGAAACTAGTACTTTAAACATTAAGTGAAGGTATATAGCTTCTGTAGAAACAGAAGTGACAAGTCACTGGAAGTATAAGTCCAAAAGGAGAATTGTTCAAATGAAGGAATCGCTCAGACCAGAACTCATATTTTCTTCTCCAAGGATTGTGCCAATAAACACTGAATTTGTACAACTTTCCCGGAGGGGAGGTGCAATTTCACTTTCCTAGCATTAATCTCTCTAGGGACTGAATATTACAAATGGGAGATAGAGATTTGGAAGGAAATGTAAAGGGAAGAAGAAACCGACAGGCTATGAAATCAGGAAAGAAATGGAATAAGCAAAAGGACAGAAGTTAGAAGAAATTACTGCCTCAATATACAAACATTTCCCCAATGCTACAATGTACTTGGACATAAATAAGTGGTCTGGCTGTCAAGTACAGTCACAGCCTCTAACAAATCTGACAATGTTTAGCAAACAGTATTCAGTGACAATTTGCTTTTTCTTACTGATCGTATCAACAGACTATGACTGTATTTCCAGGATGAGCAGAATCAAACACGAGGGTGATAAAGATATTCTAGTGAGTGCAGTGTTATTTGATGTGTGGATACATGAATTATATTAAGAGTAATCTGTTCAAATCAGAACAACGTGAAGACTGAGATGATACTGGTAATAAGACACTTTTCACTCCAACAGTAATGAAATGACAAATGCAATGAACTTTCATGCAAAGGATCTATTGGACTGATATGTAAGCTGAAAGCCAAGCTGATTGTTTAACTTGCTGTCAAAGAACAAAAAGTAAATTTAAATGTAAGAGGAGATGGATAGGCCGGTTGTAAGTAAGAGAGGTTCAAATTTTCAGGAGTTTATCTTCTCGGGATACAAGGGGTGCAGGGAATGATATTTATAGTAGATAGAATGGACTGTTAACAAAACACCATCTTTAAACATTTGCATTACCAATGCACTCATCTCAGCAGATGGGAAGAAGCATTACAAAATCAATTGGAACCAAATCAAAGAAGCAGTGGAAAGTGAAGGCAGGGCGCTCTCTTAACTACCCCTAATAACACATCATCTTCCACTTCACAAAATGTCAAATACTACATTTATAGGGGGGGCCCTATAAATGTCTATGGGAAGAAAACCAGCTAATGCAAACCTGACTTGTCACATTAATTTTTATAAACAACCCCACTACTTGCTGTTGTTTTATTTTGATGCTACAGCAGCTACAGAAACGAAGAGTGTTTTTGGTGAGCAGTTCCATTAGCTAATATAAACTCAAGCACTTCAGTGGCCACTACTGGGCGGTATGAAAGTAGTGAAGGTTCACTGGCATTGCAACCGCTTATTTTCATGTTTGCATCTGCTGTTGTGTGCAGAATGATTGACATGTTTCTTCACACCAGTTCAACAAAAGATGTTTCTCTGTTGCTTGGGTGAAATAATAGTCACACAACCTGTCACCTTAGCAAATTTGTCTCCCACTATAAAGGCTGGTAATACCAATTCACCTCCTCTCCAAGGTGCCAAGTTTCTAGGGACTTGAGAAGTATGCTTCATTTCTTATAAGATGCTACATGCTTAAATTCTGTATACTATGTTTAGTGTTTGTTTGCCAATTTCTTTTCACAAACTGAATTGCTTTGGTGAAGGCAGAAAATAATGACCTAGCTAAAGCTTTAACCCAGACTCCCTACTGTTCCACCAGCTGTGCTATTAAGCTAAGTGGCTGAATCGCTCTCCCAATTCTTTCTCTGATATGACAAAAACCTCAACTATGTAAGGCAGGCAATGATGTTAAAATATATCCCCTCCCCCTTCTTTACCCTCTTCCTGTCTAGTCTTGAAATTAATATCATCTATCATTGATAAATTGGAATCGGGGGAAGGATTAGACAGATCACCCAGATGGTAGCCTGGAAACCTTTCCTTATGCAAATCTTGCCCAGTGCTGTCTGATAGACATTGTAACGTGATGCACAAAGGGCACAGACACAAAGACATGAGTGACATTTGTCAATACAATGAAAGCAGCAAAGAAATGACAGACCTGAAGCCATTAGCCTGCTATCTCATGTGCAATGGATTGCCATGCCATGTAAAGTGATCTAACAGGAACATCCTTTTGAATATCAAGCTGTTTCCCTTTCACTACTATTATCCAGCTATCTACTGAGCAGTCCCATTTTGCGGAATATGTATGTGCACAGAGAAGAAAGCTCTACAACTCTGACAGAACCAAAGGTATACTATCCTCTGTCTTCTTGGATAATAAGTGTGTCCTGTGACGATGCATAACAGGACTGGAGACCACCTTCCCAATAAATGTTTTCCAGCATCAAAACTGGACAGAAGAGACAGAATAGAAAACTTACTTTTTGGGAACTCAGGAAGCTGATTCATATCATTGACTCATCTAATTCAATATATTAACAGGCAGTGGCTGTCTAGGGGTTCAGACAGGAGCAGGGTCAATTTGACTGGGGGCCTCAAATTCAAAGAGGAGCTCAAATTTAGACATTTATGCTGCTCAGGTGGTAGTCAGAAAAGAACTGAGCAGAAAGGCCCTTGCTTGGCCCCTTGAGGCACCCACATACTTCAGTGGTTTTCCAACCCCCACTAAAAAAAATGTATTACAGCTTGCAATCCGTTGGTATTCTTTTAAAAAAGAGCTTGTTTTAAGCTTATATTCTATATGTTGACCTACAAATGAAATCCATTGCTGTAGATCTTCAATAAACAGTTAAATAGTTTTAAGAATGCTTTCCTAACAAAGATCATCCAAGGTATTACCTATTTAAGTTAAAATAGAGAAACCATGAATTTCACAGCTCATGAGGGAAACCTGTGCCAGGGAAAACGACCAGATTCAGTAAACTTTATTGGAAGCCTGGTGATAGGAACATTCACTGTCACTTTGTTAAGCCCTTTACCAATGAATGGTTCTGACCTATTTCTGTACTAGCCTGGGGGCTGAGATTTCAGACACTAAAAAAAAGTGTAAAAATGTTTCTACTGAGGTGTCTTATTGTTAGCAATTGTATACAGGCAGAAATATAATCTAATCCTTTCCCCAGTCTCAGCAACAACAACAAAAAACCCAATTTAGCTAAAGTAAATAAAAATTCATCTTCAAGAATATAACTGCGTTTATCAAAGGGGAAAAAAACCCCAGTAACCAGCTGCTAGACGATAATATTTGTCTAGAGACTTGATTTTAGGTTTTGAATCTGCTGACGTGATTATTTAGTTGTCTTCTGCCACAGAGCAGTTTATGAGGGTGGCTCCGTCTCTCTGTAGGTAGACACTGCCGATTTCATGTCTTCTTGAAATAAGGCATAGCTGCTGTATATTTAGCATATGCCAAAACTAATCAACTCAGTCTAAATATGAAGTTGGCTGGGGAGGATAATATGCCTGATATTCAACATTCAATCTGAAACTGACATCCATCAGGTGCTGAAATTGGCACTCAGATTCTCCAAGAATAGAGCTGGTTTGGCACTCTTACACCACTTTTAAAGGTTGCAGAACAAAGGAAGAAACTCCCAGCCCTTGATATGTACTCTGCAACTGGACCAAACATTATTTGGGCAATCCTCAAACCAGATACTATTCCCAGTAGGAAAAGAAGTACCACATCACTCCCAACTTTTCACAGGCTAGGAGCTGAAATAGGTTTAAACCAGTTCAAACATAAAGCTACAACTGCTTTATGGGATTACTTTAATAAAGGTGACCTTCCACGTATCTTTTGGTATTGCAAATTCGGCACCTACAAAAATGAGCACAGTTATACAAAACCCCCAATCTCCAACTTGCTTCAATCAGTGTAACCCAGACTCAGGAAGGACACAAATATTTCCTTGAATTGAGCTGCATCATTCTGTACAAGGGATGAACAGCTGGGAAACAGAGCAGGGCCTCCTTTGTTGTTGCATCAATGCTGCATGTCATTTACCTCTAGAAAGCTGCTGTAAATTATCCCTGCATGTTAAAAAACAGGCATCCCTTTTGGTGAGCTAGGACTTCTTAACAGTAATGCATGCTTTCACTATAGGTTTATTTGCTACTGGAACAACATAGAACCTTCTTCCCAGTAGTCTAGTGCTACACCGTTCTGGTAATATATGTAGAAAGGAAAATGGTTCCAATTAAATGCCAGGAGAGAGACAACACTGCTGTGGGAAGCTTCAAATCACTCAGCAGACACTCACAGTTCTTCTCTATGGACTTTCCTGGAGCAGAATGGGATTGGACAAGCGGTAGTGGCTTCCATACTGCTCTAGGAATGCACTGATACCATTCAAGTGTTGAGTAATCACAAAGTACACACAGAAAGTATAAAATTGGCTTCGGTACCTTGTGGATGAACATGCTAACACTACCAGAAAGAGGCTTTATATATGTGTTCTCTCTCTCTCTCTCTCTCTCTCTCTCTCTCTCTCTCTGTGTGTGTGTGTGTGTGTGTGTCAGATGTGGAAAAACATTAATCTCTGACCATACTTTATTTGTCTGTTGTGAGCCATCCCACTTTTTTCTTTTAAACAAATGATCCAGTATTTTATTAGGTTTAACTTGTGTTTTTTTAAATGAATGCCATATTACTGTATTTCTTCTATTTGCTGCTTTGGGTGGCAGAAAAGGTGAGATAGATATACAAAATAAATGTATAAGAAAAATTATAAATAATAACAAGAACAGTGTTATTCTCTTTTTCTGTGGGTAAGATGCTAAATCCTAAAATGCAATAAAAATGGAGGAAGAACATCCTTTTAAGATTTAAAAACTATTCACAGTGCTTTTTGGTTGCAATTTGATTAGGATTTTTCTTTCTCTGTCTCTTCTTTAATGATGGCAAATAGATGTCAGAGAAAAGATACTCTTTATCAAATGTCAGTATTAAGTCATAATTGTATCTGAATAGGAAATATGAAGGGAAATTCCCTAAGTGGTACGTATGACTTCTAAAGAGATAAATATGTTTTGTGTTTCATTAAATGAAAATAAATGGATGATGAAGTGACAGGATATAGATGATGGAAGTAAATAACATTAAAAGGAATAAGGAAAGCAAGAGCTTGTAGTTACATAAATTCAGTTTGCTGTTTAGTATGTGTGTGCAGGAAAGCACAAAGAGAACATCAAAATGCCTGATCACATCCCATCTGTTTCTGCTTCTTACTGGATAACAATCTCCACTGCCAAAAAGCCATTTAAATTTACTACATTGTAGCTACTGATAAATATCACTTCTGTGAAGATCTAATACTAAATAAGAACTTGATTTTGAGATAATGCTTACATGCAGCTGTGTCAAATAGATCAAGGTTTCGCTCAGCTCAACACCTGGATTCTATAAGGCTGCAATTTGTTACCCACTGTGATTCTTTGCAATACATTTCCCCCCCAGAACACACTACTTGTACCCCCCTTCTCCCCCTCCATTTAAAAACCAAGAAACAAAGCAAGATGAAACGCTATCACAAGATGCAACATGTAAATGACGGGAAGGAAAAAAAGACCCTAGAGGAGAAATGATGAAAAGCAGGATATTGGCAAAGGGTGGCAAAGACAAGGGGTTTTCGGAAGCTCTCGTGATGGGTACCTTCCATGCAGATCTGACAGGCACAGAATGGTGCCATGAAACTGCCTCTAGCAATAGAATACATTTTCCAGCACATCACAGCAACTGCAATAGCATCAATTCTACTTGCAATCCATGTCCAAACAGAAAAAAAGTTCTCAATGGTCCTGTTTCAGCACATCTCAAGGACTAATTAAATCCTCATTACTTTCTTCTAATTATTCCAGAGCTCTGGGATTTTACAGAGCGAGTCTCTGATGGTATATCAGATGAAAAGGGTTAAATAACCTGTGTTGATTTTGAAACTCCAGACCTATTCCAGACCTTTAGCATATCATCAGCATTATCATGAATATTTAACTATACACTGCTGTGAAAATTATAATGGGAGAACAATTAAAAGTTTTTTTAATTAATTCTGACCCATATACATTTGCCTTAATAAATAAAGGCTTTTTAAGCATCCCCTTCATGATAGTGTGTGCCAGAGTAACAGCATGAGACCATTTAATGCTTCCATTAGAGTCTGTGTTTTTAGCAGTTCCCTATCTACTATTTTAATCTGAATATGATGAACCAGGGTGTACTTATTTCAAACCAAAAAGAGCACTGAGGATGCCAAATGAGAATGTTTTAGCATATATAGAAAATATATCGTACACTGCATTTTAATTAACTTTGTTGTAACTTAGGTGCTTCCTTGAATATATCCAGGTATAGCAAGGCATGATAAAGGATATACCAGAAGTACCATATTGGCCCGAATATAAGCCGCACCCAAATATAAGCCGCATCTTTAAAATTCAAGAGGGAAAAAGGACAATACCCAAATATAAACTGCTCCCTTAAAATTCCGCAGGGCACCCACACCCTTTCCATTTTATCGTATGTCTGTTACAGCAGCGATATCGTAAAAGCCAATTTTTGTAAGGTCGCGAATTTAAGCCGAATTTTAACTTTTCGTGGTTAGAATTTGGGGAAAAAGTGAGGCTTATATTCAGGCCAATACAGTAACTTGCTGGGTGGGGCTAGCTTCCCAGCATGGGGCGGGTGTCACTGTTTACTAGGTGGAAGAAGGTGATGTAAGCACACGGCAGGAGTGTCTGATTGGCTCCGCTGGTGCACCCGTACCATCTTGCCCCTCCCAGTAAGCAACAGCAACTCATGGTACCTACTGAAGTCAGAGATGACCCTGAGTGTCTACCTCTTTCTTGTAAGGCATGTCTCATATTCCCTGTTTGACCTGACCAGCCAATGAGAAGTTAAGATGTGGCTCAGGCACCAACACTATCAAGCAGATGAACACAGAATAAAACTCTAGAAATTGTTCCAATGTCGTACAAAGGGAGATAAGAAGCAAGACTATCCCACCTATACTTTGCTCCCTGAACTTTTGTAAAAGCCATTAATCTATCACTCTTACTGCCAGCAAAGAAAAACTTGAAGGGACCAGAATGTCCAAATCTCCCCCAAAAATTCTGAACTATATTATATACATGCATTTGTATATAATGCACAAAGGAAAAATCTGTTTGTTTGAAAGTTCTGTTCTATTATATATATATATATATACACACCCTTAGGCTTGAAAAGATGAAAAATCCCAACTGGGTGCTGAACCACCATTGATAACAAGGTAAAATAAATGCACACACTTTCAGAATGATATTATGTGTAAACTTAATAATTTGTTTGTGTGGCTTTCATTTAAGAACGGTGAAACTTAGATCTTACATAGCCAAGCAAATTCCACAGAAAGTCTGACTAACAATATATCGAGGAGCAATAAACATATTAGTGGTCTTTTGTTCATGCATTCATTCATTTCTTTGAAGGAGAAAAATGTTTCACAAAGTGCTAGAAGGAACAAAAACACTCTGAAAGTGGAGGGTCACTTGGTGTTTTTAAATGGAAACGTTTATATCAGTAAGCCAAGTGTTTAAATTACTGTAACAGATGCCTGTGGATCAGGTGTCTTTGGCAGGAACGATTTTCTGCTTGGGTTTTTATCAGTAAATGACAAGCACCTTCCCTTTGAGCCCTTGTGCTCTCCCCTCCCCTCTCTAACTTCAGTGGAAAAGCAGTTCAAGCAAGCAAAAGAATCAACTAATGTAACACCCTTTTTAAAAGGTGAAGTTTTCCATTTCAAAGAAGTCTCTAATCAATGACAGGGCACAAAAGGGAATGCACGCATGTTTATCCGCGCACTGTTCAGACCTTACAGAAGCTTTGGGGAAACATGTTCTGCAAAATCAATATGGCCTCACTGGTTACAAATTTTGTATCTGCTGCATGAAACAAATGTACATTTTAAACAAGCTAGGTCAGAAAGATTAGCCGTAGCATGACAGGAGCTTCAATAAATACTCTAAATAAAAAGCCAGGTCTGTTGAAGGCAAACATCAGAAGAATTTTTTAGAAACAAAATGGCACCGAGACTAGTGCCAGCAGAGCAATTTGAAGATTAGATTCTAAATTCTCAAACTGCAGGTTACAATAAATAATTCAAAAATGGACCATTTTTATTTGGCCTTGTGATTCAGAGTTGGATGCCTCTCTTTACCACACTTCATCAGATTCCACGTCAGGCACTGAAGACACTGATGTTTGGCTCCAATCAATGACTCAGCTGGAAGCATTCCCAAGGGTGGAGAAATGGACAGCAGAAAGAGATTTAAGTCCTAGGACTTGGAACTCATCAACAGCATGGGATCCACCACTCAGCACAAAACACTCCACTGCATTAAGCACTGCAGCTCTGTCACAAGTCAGGGTGGCCAATGCCCCAGCTGAACTGAAAGCTAATTGACTAGAAGTGGACCTCATGCACAGCATGTAGGATGTGATAAGGAATGCTTGCAACTTTAGTTCATGGGAAGTACCAAATGAGTCAACTCCTGGTGAAATTCTTAAACCACACATCCTTTAGAACAGAGTTGCTGCAACAGAGTCACTGGGACATATTGAACAAGTCAGATTCCAAGGATGGAAGGAGGACTGGACAGTCCATGTATCAGGGGCCTCTTGTCTGATGGGACGGAGCCACAGCAATAGCCTCCTGGCGGTGATGTAGCTGCCACTTACTGGGAAGGGCAGGGTGGTGGTGAGACCAGGGTTGTGCAGATGTGCTGTTGGAGCTAATTGGTGCATCTGCATAGTCCCAACCTCATTGCTGCATTGAGATGAACGGCTCCTCCCACACACTATAAGCCACCACAGTACAATGGGAAAACTCCAAGAAACTCATGCCACTATTATTTGTGGATAAAGAGAAAGCTTTACTATGTCTCCAAGACATAAAACAATTCTGGAACCAGTTGACAGTGCACCCTCAATGCATGTTGAATGCCTCTCCTAAATATCTTTTGGTGGAAATGACTCCGGTTAGCACCAGAGGGGGTATTCCATCTAGTGCTGTTAGGGCTATCTCCAGATTTGAGAGGGCCTTGGGCAAAGTGTCCTCTGGTGAGCTCCCTCCTGTCAGTGAGTCCTGGCACACTTACCTGATGATAGTGGCAGCATTCCAAGCAGCACTGGGCAGCTATGCCTAGCAACTCTTTCAATTTCCTCTGGTGCTTGTGAGCGACACAAGGTTGGGGCACTAAATAAAATTAAAAGGGTGGCTAGATCCAGCCACCTGGCACTCCTAGGAGTGCAGGGTCAGATAAAATGGAAGTTCAGTAGATGCTGGGTCTATGGCCAAGTTGCTGATCAACGGCTTTCAAAATATCTTGCAGAATTTACAAAAGGAAGTTTCCAGCAAGAAAAGAAAATGCATAACATGCTGTGATGATGGTTCACCCACTTTACTGGAATCCTGCTTAATAGATACACTGAAGCCTGTAACTCCCTGGTACTTGTCGTTTTAAGTGCCTGTGAATCTTTTCCCCCTACCCCTCCAACATTACACTACTCTCTAGCTATCAAGCAGGTGTGCTGGGAAGGTGCACATCTTCCTGTGAGCATTTCCAAAGTTGGCCCACAGCAATGCATGCCCTTCGCTGAAAGTGTCCTCTGAAGAGCCTGGAAGGGAAGGGGAAAGCTCACATAGCTTCTCACCTCTCTAATGCTTTAATAGCTGCTAATGCTGATATACAGACTAGCAGTGCGCTCTTACACATCAAGTCATGAAATCTCAGTTCTTCCTGTGGGTTTAAAAACTCTACTTAAAGCGCAGCACTACAAGCACATTCAGGCCATGTTGTGATAGGATCGTGATACTTTTTGAGACAAGAGGATTGGGAATGTGGCCATTTCCAGCCTGCTGACCCCAATCCTGCTTCTATAGGAAGATATATGTTATGGCCTATACCCCAAAGCACAGGAATTCATCAACATTTTAATAACTGTGAGAAAATTGTTGACTGTAAAGCAGCTAACATTTCTATCCTACAGAGACCAAATGCTATGTCAGATATTTATAAATAATGTTTCCTGTATCCAGATTTTTAAAGACCATTAAGAATCTAGCAAGATCTTCTGATAAAGAATGTTTTTGGAACATTAAGCTCTTTGTTTTTAACCAAGTTCTTGTAGATACTCCTTTTTTATTTACTTCTCCCTCAGGAAATATGTTTCTTACAGTATTTTGCTGAGAGACAATTACAAGTGGAATTTCCTTGCTGCAAGAAACAGAGGACATAGGAAAATATTTTGCCCCTTTCAGGCTTTTATGCTCTGTGGCTATTTCATCCTCCAGCACAAACCTCGATCTTGTGGCATTGGGGACTGACTCAAGGCAGGATGGGAGCTGGATTCCGATTGGCTACCTGGAGTCTGGGATGGCATCTGGCTACCTGCAACACAAATGGGGAAGGGAAATAAATAATTAGTTCTTAGTGAAGTAACATATGCAAATAAAACCTATTCCTACAGCACAATCCTATGCACTTTCCCTCAGACATAAGTCCCATTGTATCCAGCAGGACATACTCCTAGAAAGTGTGAACACCAGCACACTGCAAATGACTAAAAATGTGGTGTGAACATCAGAGATACTGCAACAGGTTTATTTCACAATGTTTTCTGTTTTTGTAACCCAAGGAGAAAGCATGCATAAACATATTTAACATCAGGCATGCCGAATTGTTCAATTTCGTACCGAGCCTGTTCCCATCCTTACTGACATGATCCAATTTATAGCTGGAAATCTCCTGACATATATTTCTATGAGGGCGTTCTAACAAAATCCAAGTCTGCTGAACAGTGGGACTCATCCTGTTGAGCGTGGACTGGCCGCCAGCCAGGAACACATGGACAGCTGCCAACAACAGCAACTAAAGATAAATTCCATTTATGCTTTTTGGGAAGAAGAATATTGTAAAGAATCTGAGGTTTTAATGATATCTTGGTGTCCTCTAAGTGTAACACAGCAATAAAACTGGTATTTCTGTAAAGCCTGTGTTGTGCACTTTGTTATTCAAACAAGAGCTTAATTCATAATTTGCACCTGGTAAAAATACAGAGCTAACATATAAATTGGCATGGGAAGGAATCCAAGTTAATGTTTAACAAAAGAGAGAGAGAGGGAGAGGGAGACTCACAAATGGCATCACACACAGTGCAGCAGAATGCCATCTTGAGCCAGAGACTTGCATAGCTCTGGGCAACGGTGCAAACAGAATTGCTTGCATCACCTCTGTGAGGATCAAACTACACTAAATGTATATTGGAATCCCATGATAAGGATTCTCCTTCTCTTTATTCCCACTATTAACAGCTGCAGGGAGGATGTCGGGATCCAGAAGAGTATGAGGGGGAAGAGGTTTTTTTGGCAGCGGGGGACTATTGTTGACTTTTTCATAACCAATAATACAGAAAACATGAAACAGAATTACTAGGTTAAAACTTCTATTTGGCAAAGATTCCGCCTAACCTGCCTCACAGGGCTGCTGTGAGGATAAAAAGAGGGATGACCGAACATCCACCTTGAGCTCATGGGAGAAAAGGTAGGATATTCCTATGATAAATAAATAGCTGTAATGCGAATTGCGAAAGAGGTGTCAACTTGAATAAAAATATGGGGGAGGGGCAGGAGAGCCCGACCCCACATAATTAATCACAAGATGAAGCATGCACACAATATTTGAATGGCAATGTCCATCAGCTTGGGTGGCGGCTCCCTCAAATATTTTATTGGGAGGAGCAAAGGGACCTTGGCCCCTAGGACTTGGCTCCTATGCTCACCATATGACTTGTTACATAATTCCCGTAACATTGTGTTGACTATGCCAGTTGCAACAAGCCAAAAAGTTATTAAGGTGATGTCCAACTCAACTCCATTTCTGCTCCAGCCCCGTGTGTCTGCTCTGCTACAAAATTCTCGTAGAGTTTAATATCTAGCACTTTCTTCCCCCCCGAAAAACCTTGTACAAATAGTACTGATAGCAGAAATGAACTGTCAGCAATAACTTAGCCTTTTACAGCATATTATATTTGCAAAGCTTCCAGAGTCTTATGTTAACAGTAGCCTCACAAGTAGGAAGTTTGCAGTTGCCCTTGTTTACTTATCATGCGCTGACCTAGTAAATGTGCATTTTTAGCAATGCAGTTCATGACAGCTATAAGCAAAGGCTAATATGGGTATACATTGTAACACACACTGCACTTTTCAAGGGTTTTTCTGCAACTGGGTCGAGAAATTCATGTTTTAAAAACGAACTTTAAAAACAAAGGTGCTCGTGAGTAACAAAGGGCCGTATTATTTTAATAAAATAGGTACTCGGGGTTAGTGCATTACAGAGGTGAAATGAGACAATGGTCTCAGGTGCAAGTGTGTGTGTAGGGAGGCAAGGCCAAACTCCCCCCTCCTCATTACGGTGCAGTTCGTGAGGCAAGGCTCTCTGCCACCACTTTCTCTGCCGTACTTCACCTTACTCTGAGAACGGGTCAAAGGGTCCTCTTCAGATCTCTTCATTTGGGGTGAGGTGGACAGCAGAATTGCTGTGCTACTGCCATGATTCACAGGTTGTGGCTATAATGACTTTTTAAGCTTTTTAAAAAAATGAGTTGGTTTTCTGGCTCCAGGCATTTTCCTGGAAAATGTCTAGGTTTGAAAAGCATTTCTAGAATGCTGGGCTCTGAAGAGCGATCCCCTTGGCTTCTTCTCAGAATAGGGTAATGCAGGGAGGAAATGGTGGAGAAGCCACCAGCACTATTGCCACCAGCACAAACTGGGAGGAGGAGGATGGCAGCAGCTCTGTGGCCACCCTAAAAAGGAGAATGGGGGAAGAGCAGTGGCGGCATGAAGCATAGAGTATGGGAAGCACAATTCCTTGTGCTGCGCCTCTATATACTGATAGTGATCAGGTTTTCTCAGGCTTAAAAATTTATTCATTTCAAAAGTGGTAGTCAGCCAAAAACTGATAAACACTGAAAAATGCCGAGAGAGACTTGAATCTAATCACCAACACCAGCATAAACGCCTGCTTTTAAAACTTGAAATATGAAGTATCCTCTGAATCTTTTAAGGGGTTTATTGTTTGGACTGATTTTTTTTTTGTTTTTTTAAGGCTGGAAGAAAAATGGTCTTGGATATAGTATTAGTTTCATTTGCTTGTGACCAAGGAGAATTTTCTATTATTATTAATTGTATTTCCATACTGAAAGAACTACGTACTTCCCAACGTGTATTTTTAATATTTTAGCTTCAAAATGTTTTAACCCACACTGAGCCCACAACACTGAGCAGGGTAGAAATCCAAACAAATAATCAAAGGACAAATAATCAAATGACACAATTTTTCATGAATACAAAGAATGGATAAGCTAGTTCAGGTTCTTATTCCAAAGACCTTTGTACAGTCCACATGCACAAATCACACTATATTTACTATGAGAAAATGAACACACAAATCATACGTGTCTAATTTTCCTTTTGTGACTACTAACAGTCTATTTTCAAACTCATTAGACATGGGGCACAGAGTTTCTCCTTCAGCAATGCTGTATTTTAAAAAATCACACACACAAAGCCCTTCTCTGTGACAAACAACGGAACACACAGCACAGGAACACCTCTCTTTTTGTTATATTGTGGTGACTGCCTTATGCTAAGCAATCAAGTTGCCACAGGAGGAAGGAGAGTAACTCCTGAGGCTTTCATTCATTGTTAATTTGAGAAATGGCTGGTCTGGTTACCAAGAACAGCTGGTACCACCTCAGGTTAGGCAACAAATATATACTGTATTATCAATATAGGTGTTTATTAGCTATGTTAGCGAACATGGTATAAATGGTAGACACATCAAATTAAACCGAAGTATTTTCAAAGACAAACACACATTTCTCGCTTTGTAATCGTTTTTCTCTTTTCAACAACTGGAAGCACATAAAATATATGATTTGTTTAAGCTATTAAAAATGCTCCCTTCTCTGCATAGTTGATCAAAGTGAAACCCATGTTAACTTTTATGCAAGAGTATTCTGTCTGTCGAAGCCAGAGCATGATGATGTGTCTTTCTTCAGAGCTACTCTGAACTGTCATTGTTGAGTTCTGGGGCAAACTGTAAATCTCTGCAAAGAACTATATGTTTCTCCTGCTCCATCCGTTGCATCATTTTAAAGTAATTAGCCAACTGTTTCCACAGCTGATTTTTGAGGAAAGATGCTAGAGTGATATGCAGTATAAAGAAATATACACCATAATTGTACAATTGCTTAAAGTACTTACTGGCTATTTGGGGATAAATTATTTACTCTGAAAATGCTAGTATTATTTATTATTTATTAAATTAGTATACTCTCCTTCCATCCGTGGATCTCAGGGCAGCTCACAATATAAAAATACAAGATAGAAACACAAAATTCCTAACAAAAAACAATAACAACCTGCCCACACAACCAATAATCCCCTCCCTCTTCCCACAAACACATTTAAAAGGGGACAGCATGTTAATCAGCCAAAGACCTGGTAGAAGAGGAAGGAATGTTTTGTGTTGTTGTTTTTTCTTAAATAAACAATCTTCTAAATTTCTATAATGTTATGTGGAACATCTCCCCTAATGAGGTATTTCAGGTTTTCTCACTATATGATTTGCTGTGCCTGGTAAGTTACGTCTTTTTTAAAAAAAAGGTTCTTATTTTTTCTTTCTGGTGCTTAGCTTTGTTGAAATTATTGCTGTATTTTTGTGTAGTTTTATGATGGGGTTTAACTCAGGGATTGCTACCTTGAGTTCCACAGAAAGTAGGTGAGATATACATTTTCAAAACAGAACAAAAAATTTCAGCAATTAACAAAACTTGTAGAAAATTATGGTTGTGTCACCAAGACTTGCACATGTACACTGGGGAGTTAACTGTCTATACTGGAAAGCTTCCTATGCATATCCTCCTTTCCTGAGAACAAAAATGGTCCCAGGTTCAGTTCCTGGAACCTCTATGTAAAGCAGGGAAAGACTCTTGCCTTAAACCCTGAAGGGCTGCTGTCAGTCAGTGTAGAGAATACTGAGTTAGACGCACTGTTGGTCTGATTTGGCACAAAGCATCTTCCCGAGTCCTTATGAACACTCTTGAAAGCTGCCCATAGGTTTCAAGTGTTGTGGGGAGGCAATGTAAGGGAAGCAGCGGCTGCGCGCAGAAAGAGGAGTGCTCCAGATAGGTAACAATATGTAGCATTTGCATTTTTAATTTGAGTAAAAAAGGCCAAAGAAAGTGAAAACTCGCCATGTATCCTGAATTGTATGCAAGGTGCAGAAACCATGCACTATATTGCGCTACACAGAATCACCTGTGGGTAGCAATAAATATTACATTTACTTCTAAAGGAATAGGGAGAAAGATGATTTGCCTTTTTATTTGGTTTTTATGTGGTATCACACAGCCTTTCCATAGCATAAATGTATAAGCGAGTGCCTAGGTGACAAATTGCAATAGTGAAGTATTGAGGACAGTTTCAACCAGCAAACACTTATTCATCATCATTATTACTATCGTTATACATAAGAGGAAAGCTGCTGGCAGTGTTTATAGACCAATGCAATAAAAGAGAACTTTTCACAATACTAATATTGCTCTGCCACTTTTGTTTAACCATGGTTGTACAATGGTGAGTTATTATATCTGCTACACAGGCTAACCACTACCGTACATTTTTAGGAATGGAAAATACATGAGGAATAAAATATCAAACAACAATTCAAGATATTTTAGCAGAGTAAGGTATAGATCTTGGTAGAACGGGTGCCAGTCAAATCGACTGCATTGTGTACTGGCTATAAAGTCCTTATTAAATAATACGTTATCTGAAACAGAATGCCCATAAAAATCTTTATGAAATGCAGCTACTGGTGCTTATACAATAGTAGCTCTTTAAATTTAACTATCTCTTCATATTTGTTGGGATAATGCCTAAAAGGAGGACTCAATATTATGCCTTAATTATATCCCAAGTAATGTTTGGGTAAAAGTGAAGAGAGACTGAAAAGGGTTTATAAAGTGTTCAGAAACATACTTGCACTTGTGAAAAAGACTGCAAAATTTCTTTTATTGACAGGTTTTCTTGGTTCTTTCAATATTTCCCTTTTAAATATAGTTCTCAAGTTAATTAGGAGCTTTTTTTTCGGGAGAGTTCGACTTGATTTGGCCAATACTCCTCTTTTTTACACAAACATCAGTAAGCAGAATTTGTGAAATAATCTCTTCCACCAATGGAAGACCCCATTGTGTAAGCAAACTTCCCTTCAGGGAATGCAACAGAAATGTGAGATCCAACCCACAGTACTGGGACTCTGGTTCTAATCCAACATGACATCACTTAGTGATGTAGACAACATCACTTTATCCACTAACACACTACACCATCGTCAGACACCAAAGGGTGGCCAATATGAATTAAAATTCAGTAATAATTTTTTTAATATAATGACTAAACTCTAAACATAAAGAGTGGAATCTAGAGATTTCAAATAGACTACAAAAAAGAAAGCACATAACAGATCAATACAATCAAATTATTTAATATTTATCAGGTGGTGTGGCACTCAGATCCAATCAATCTGCACATAACAGGAATGGATGCCATGTTGAAAAGAAAGAGTCTGGTTTGATTAGACCTTCAGAAAGTCTTTTACTTTGGACTTTGATGTAAATCCAATCCATGAATTGACTGCATCAAATCACCATGAAGATATGCTGTTCCTGAGCTATCTTGGTTTTTCTTTTTCTTTTTCAAGGAGCTCCACTAAAATCAATTTTTGCTATTTTACCTTACGGGAGAAGTCACTTTTGATTTAGAAACCAAGAGGAATTTTGTAACTGAGCCAGCAAATAATTTTGGATGTTTAGTCAACTGGTGGTGCTGTTAAGCCATTCTGAGTTCAGTAGAGAAAGGTCCCAATCTACTTGCCACTGAATTTAATGGCAAGATTGTTGTTGATCATAATGGGACTGGAAACAACCCAAAGAATTTAGCTCCATATCATGCTGCTAGAGCTGCTATATAAGTGAACAAATAACTGTTGGCTACAGGGCAATGTAGGAACTGTTCCCTACGGAATTTATTTTAAAAGGCTACATTTTACTTTAGTACTTCAGGCAGCAGAGCGTGGCCAAGTAAATCAGAACATTTCTGATTCTTGTCTCACTAATTTTTCAAGTTTTAATATTTTAAAAGCTGGAATCTCTGCACCCACAATAAATTCTAGGCATAACAACAGCAGCAACTACTACTACTGCAACAACAAATATTACTTTGTGGACTGTCACCAGTGTTCATAGTACTTTCTAGAAAAACACAGCAAAACAAAAACCAGGTCCCTGACTTGTGAAGCTTAGGATGAGGAAAATAATGATTAAAACATATATTTGTTTTTAAAAGGGCTAAGTTTTAGCTGATACTTTCCATTAGCCTACCTTGCCCATTACTTTCCTCCTTAACTCCCATCAATGATCAGCCACTGTTCCAAGAGCCGAAGGAAAAGGTCTCATCACTGGCCTATTTTGACAGCTATAACCTTGGTTTTCCCAGATTGATTTTCCTTCCTCTTTAGTCTCCTTTCCTTTCCTCCACAAATGTGTCACATTTTTACCTTTGGATGACGCTTGAGGGTAGCGTCTGTGCTATTTCTAATTTTTGTACAGGGTCTAACCATTATACTGAACAATCCTAACCCCCAATCTGCACTCCTGGAGAAGGTTAAGATGACATGGAGGGGTCTCACCAATGGACTGTGCTGCCGGGGCAGGGGCTCAGTTGCTATAGAGGGTCTCAGTGGCCATGCTGAAAATGCAGCGCACTGCACTCTACTACTAGTGGCAGTCCCACAAGCAATAGTCAGCATAAGCTTCTGAAGCAGGATGTTACAAGGGAAGCGAGGGACAAGGACTGGTGCTGGATTAAAAATGTCCCATTTTCCAGGGAGGGGCCTAATGCATATCCTTCTTTTTGCCCTGGCCAGCGCCAGCAGCAGAGCCTGAGGTGTGGCAGTGGATCTGCTGCTCCGTTCTGCCCCATTTCTGGCCATGGAAATGAATTGCTCTCTTTGGCACTGTATAATAGTAGTAACCATGATAACAATTACATTGTACCAATGGCTAAAAAGGTCCATGGCAACGCTATGGCTTATCTTTCCTTCAATACTATGCTTTTACCAACTAAACAGCCAAATGTTCTCTGGTACAAACTCTGAAGATATGTCCGAAAAGGAATCCCTTTATATCAGGGATGGGGAACATTTGGCCCTTCAGATATTGTTGGACTCCAACTCCCATCAGCCCCAGCTGATATCGCCAAAGGTCAGGGATGATGGGAGTTGTAGTCCAGCAACTTCTGGATGGCCAAAGGTTTTTCCTACACCTGCTTTACATTATCTGCTACTGATACATGGTGAGGAGTAACAATAGTCTGTTACTACTTATTTTTTATATAAAAGGTTGTACATCAATGCAAGGAATCTTTCCATAACTGATCTAGACATAAAATCCATTATTGTCCCTCTTCCCAGTCTTTGTACCTTGCTTCCTACTATATTACTGATGTCAAGAACATTTTCATTTTATCTATTTAAAAGGAATGTTCCATTTTCACTGTAGCACCCATGTACCATGCCAACATAATCACTTTATCCTGGATCCTGAAATCTTGCGCATGAAAAGGCAGAGGCAGTGTTAACCAGTTATCCAATTCTCTGTAATTCCCCTGGGCTCTCCCAAAATCTGCTATGGAGGGTTGGGGGGATCCTCTGGAATACTGTGCACAGGTAGCTGCATGGGAAAGGGGGAAATGACAAAAACTGCCTCACTCCTTCATCCATGGGAGATTCTGCAGGATCAAGGGCCGTTCTGTAAATGGGAGGAGCTTTTTCCATTCCTGGAAGTGTAATTTGGGATTCAAGCCTTTGGTCATTTATTCTGGTTACTGATTTTTCACACAAACTAAAATAGCTACCGTATTTTTCGCTCTATAACACGCACCCGACCATAACACGCACGTAGTTTTTAGAGGAGGAAAATCCGTAGGCATGCCACCCATAGGCATTCCCTCCATAACACGCACAGACATTTCCCCTTACTTTCTAGGTGGAAAAAAGTGAGTGTTATGGTGCAAAAAATACGGTACTTCCAGATTGCATCATGAGGGTCCCCTCTCCTGCCTCACCTTCTGTCTCCTTAGCACATTGCATCAGTTGTTATCATGTCAATGTGTCCCTGTGTGTATTTGCATGTGCAACCAGGGAAATCAAGCATCGGTTTACAAAAATCAATTATGGGAGGATGACGTGTGTGCATACAGAAGGCATGCAAAAATTAGTACAGTGAGGGAAAATACAAAACAAAATAAAATGTCATAAGAATGCTGGCCTGGAGACACCCTAATCTGCACAGTGAACTGTGTTACCAACATTAATCCATGAAGTCAATCTTTTGCCCTTCCTTTAATTCTACTGCAGAGCCAAATGGATAGATTTTCCCTCGACAGTGTTTTACTGCTCACCTGGAACTAAGCCTGGGACCTTGATAATTGCAATGCATTACACACAGACTAAACAGCCTACTAAGGGCCAGATTACACCTTGGCTGATTGGTGTCATAGCGACAATACAATGCAGTCATAAACCCTGTGAAATTGGCCATTTAAGCTGTGTTTATGGTTGCTTTGTGTGCTGATAGATCTGGAATAGAATTGCCACATTTGCTGTGTAAAAGCAATTGCTATATAAAAAAACATAATGCCTGAGCAAGTTCCCCCCATTGTTTGTGCAGTATCTAGCACAGTGAAACCTCATTCACATTTTGACTGCTTGGTGTTATCAAAATAGCACCAAAAGAAAGCACATTCTTAGGAGTTTCAAATATTAATCCACCATCTCTTAGTTTGTTAGTTATAGAGCAGGAAGTAGATCTCTTGCCAGCTATAACATCCTGAACACTCTATAACACTCTATAACACTCTAGCCACACCCCTATTTTCATTAGGAGAAGCAAAAAACAAGATTCATTTTTTCTTGCCCTCAGGATGTTTGAATGAAGTCCTCAAATTTCATGCCAGAAATGGTGACAGAGAAGGCAAAAAATTCTGCTCAATCTTTATAAATGAATATTTCAAGAAACTGAAGTAGGAAAAGGCACAGAAATAACATCAGGCTATTTAAAAGAGCACATTGACTAAAAATCCAAAATGTTTACAGGTTGTTTAGCCTTGGCTGGTAGCAGTAATGTGAAATCCAGCAAGGACAAATGTAAGCTGTCACACACGAGAATAAAAACAAGAGCATTACTTATAGGAAGGGGTATAAATGTCTAGTTTGAACACTGAGGAGACGGGTTTATGAGTTAAGGCTGAGTATCGAGAAAAGTATGTCAACAGTTGCAAGCTTGGCACAAAATATCCATGTCGTTTTAGTACAGGCATGGCCAATGTAGTGCCTTCACGATGTTGTTGGACTATAACTCCCCACATCCTGGCTATGCTGGTTGTGGACTATGGAAGTCCAAAAACATCTAGAGGGTACCACATTGCCTGCCCGTTTTAGTTCATTTCAAAGGAAGCATGATTTTTAAAACCTGGGAAAATACAATTCAACACAGGCCTGCAATTGTCATTATTATGCTAATAATTTCAAGAACAACATTGAGAAGGATGATGAAATGTCCAAAAGGCATGCTGTATGTAGAGCCGAAGGTCCTGAATATATTCAGATTGGAGAAAATATCTTTGAGTTGTCATTACAAGTGCCACTACAGCACTTTGGAGAAGGAAGGAAGGAAGGAGGAATGCAGAATGGAAGGAACTAAAGACAGCCAATGAATCTTCACAGGGAGAAACCTTCCCCTGGCCCAGTTCCTCTTCCGCCACCTTTTGCCTCTTGCCAATGCTCTATGTTCACTCAGTAATGAAGAGATACACTCTGGCTCCTCACAGTTCTCTAGTGCCTGACCTTCTGCCTCTTCCCATGCCTCCTCTCTGGAGGATGCTGCTGTGGGGGCTGGAGCCTTGCAGAAGCGAAAAATAGCATATATGTGACTCTGCCTAAAACCAGACAGAATCATAAGATGAAACAGCCTCACTGGGCACTCAAATGACACAAGCACTTGCAAAAAAGAAAAGAAAAAAGAGGAGCAGTTGTTAGAGGGGATGTTCAGATATTCTCCCCCTCACCTTCTGGTTGCTGAGCATATGCTGAGCTGTAACTCGATAGTGTGACCTGGGAGATTGATGGGTGTGGGTGTGGCTGGAATGTGGTTTGTTGGTTGTTGTTGTTGTTTTGCTTTTGTTGTTTTTAAGGGATGGCATCCAATTTCGTTGCACTTGTGCAATGTTGCACGTGTGTAATGACAATAAAGAATCTATCTATCTATCTATATTGCCAAGCTCGCCTCCTGACAGCTAGCTCAGAAAACTGCCCCACTAAAAACAATCCACGAGGGCACTCCATCTTAACTTCTAAGGCTGAACAACAGACTCATAAAACGCTCCACAATATGAACACTGGCAGAAACTGCTCATTTCAGAATCGAACCAAAAGGAGCTTACCAATATGAATGCCACTTTCCAGTGGGCAAGCCATATTACAAAGACTCAAGGGAAGCATGATGAAGTTTTCAAATTTTAAAAGTTAAAGGTAGGCTGAAACAAGAGAAATTGACCCATCACAGCAGATGGAATCTGTGTAACTAACTGGGCAAGATGTATCTATGGCTGAATTATTAATGTCCTCCGAAAGAAACTTCATGAGTTTTGTTATTTTTGCCAATACTCAAACAAAATAATCTATATAAAAAAGGACCGATCATCAGATTCATCAGGGACTGAACTAGAAGTGAGGTCCTGAGTGCTTATAAAGCAGATTTTGGCTAAGGGTTCACCAACAGAGCATATTGCTTGAGAGATTGTGAAGTCCCCTTACAGCAGAGAAGCATGGACAGGAATGCATTTGGTATGGAAGTATGCTACCTTAGAGCAGGGGTTATTTCCAACTCTAAAATTCTATGATTCTACATTTCTACAGCAAATTAATAAAAACAAGCCTGGCTTTCCGCTATCTGCTTGCCTATTATTCCTCCTCCCCATTATTTATTCCTTTAGTGATTTTTTTTTGTTTGAAAAGCTTAATATTTAGCTGCCTTTTGAAGGAAATGGGCATAGTGACAGATGAAAGACTTTATTCATCATATAATTCAGAATGGGGGGGAGAATCAACTGCTGTGCATTTAAGATTCTAACAACCCTGCAATTTTGTATAGTCGTTTCCCCCACCCCACCCCAACCTGTTCTTTCGAAGAAATCTGCTTTTATTCTGCTAATAACTAACCACAGTTAGAGCAGCATGGATCCGATTAGTAGTTCTTATGGTACAAAGAGGAGGGGGGAGAGAAAGGCTGTGAACAGGGTTGCCAATTTGTCCACCTGGGTCTCTAGGAGAAAGATTAGATGAAAGCTTGCTCTTTTATTACCCACTTCATCTCTGCTCTATACTTAGGCATTTTCAGAACTGAGGTACTGCATTTTTAAAGGTCTAATTTGACCACCTCAAAAAAGCTTTCCTTCAATTTCCCCAGTGTCCCTGGGAATAACGCACAGAATCGTGCAGCATTTAAAATGGGAAAACTAGAGTGGCGGGCGGGCAGGCAATGTATGATGTTCCACAAATTCCATTGTATTTCTACAGTGATTTATAAATTACTGTCATCCTTTTACTACATAAAAATTCACAACGTTTGTGACTGAGAGACTCTGGTGTGCACCTGGTGTTTTTGTTGTCTTTTCAACTCTCGCCTCACAAGTTGCCCAATTGTTTTAAACTCCTCATGACTAAAAAAGAAAAGGTGGGGGGAGAAGGAGCATGTGGTTCAGTGAAGGGCTGCCAAGTTAGTTAGAAAGCCACCAACCCTGGACAGAAGTATGGCTGTCCTTGTTGGCAGTTATGCTGGGTACGTACTGAGATGTCCAATACGAAATGCAACAATGCCATAAAATAATTGGAAAAAACCAACATACCTACCTAGAATAGAAGAGGAAGAAATCTTACATTTTTAGATTAATGTTAATTTCAGAGAAACACAGTTAGTGTACAAACAGTAAGAAGATGCCTAATAAACTGTTGGAAATGTTTGCTGCAGGTTGTGGGAATGACTGCCAGGGAAGGGGCATTTTATCTTTTCCTCTTACAACCACCTCTTCCTTTCTACCTCGCAGTGTAAACATACACACACAGTTAACTTGATGGACATCAACTCCATAGCGGCACAGGTTATGAGATTAAGGGATGGGCACCTGCCAACGCAATCGCCTCTACAACCCCTGTCTTGCAATGTATGCCTCTCAGCTACGTGGTTTGCATTTTGAAGGTAACTATAAGGGAAGGAGATGTTTTATTGCCATCTATTCTGGCCTGAAAGTAATTTCAAATACTGAACCTGCAAATTAAATTTACTGAAGAAGAGCCTAAGAAGCATGCCATTTATACCCTAAATAGATTTGTTTATCACTTTACACTTTTGTTGTTTTGCATTTCTCTTGTTTTCCAGTAAATTAATGGCTGTCTTCAAACCCAAATGACACCACAGAAGATGCAAAGAACCCAGAGGTGATTCAAGACCCTTGTTGTTTTTCTTATAATCCTATTTTCCAGTGGATGGCTGGAAATTCACAGGCTATCAAGGGAGCCACTAAGCCATATAAAGGGCTCACAATAATGACAACCCCCCTTCTTCTCCTCACTATTTTTACAAAGGGAACAGAGGTCAGACCAACAAGCTGCCAGAGAAAACCTGCACAGCAAATGTAAAAGTACCAGTAAGAAGGAGGCTTCCCGGAAAATATGCCAGAGGCAGCTGTCTCAGTCTCACATTCCGGATATAGGAACACTGCTTGTTCTGCTACAGCTCAAGATGGCCCAAAGAATCAAGCCGTATCTCTGCCCATGCAGGTGTATGCTTACACACATACATAAAACCTTCTCGGTCTATTTCTTGCATATAATGGAGAGGGCTAGATGTTGCCTCTAAATGTCCTTGCCATGACAAATCAGTATGTCACATTACTTTTTATTTCATTTTTATTTTATTTCCCCCATTATTCTCAAATTAGCAGCACTGAACACAATGCATCATACAATACAAATTACAAAATCAAAAATCAAATTTAGTACTACTACTATACATAACTGAAACTTATCTGTAGTTGGGATGTAGTCCTTAATACTCATAGCATCTTTTACAACTTAATCATGGTGGCTCTGGGTAAGGTGCTCAAGAGAGTGGGGACCAGGTTGTTCCAGACATTCTATAATCTATACCAGGCTTCCTCAACCTCGGCCCTCCAGAAGTTTTGAGACCACAATTCCCATCATCCCTGACCACTGGTCCTGCTAGCTAGGGATCATAGGAGTTGTAGGCCAAAAACATCTGGAGGGCCGAGGTTGAGGAAGCCTGATCTAGATCCATTTCAGTCTGGTTTAAGGTCCCAGTTGAGGGTGGAAATGACACTGGTTGCTCTGAAGGATGACCTTCTGGGGGAAACATGGGACTGTGACCTTGTTGTATTGGATCTCTCACTGGCTTTTAATACAGTGACTGGACTGGCTCCATGGGTTTGGCATGGAGCCACAGGGTTATGGTGCTGTTCTACTAATCTAGAGGGCTGGTTGCTGAGGGTGGTGCTTGATTACTACAGCTTGGTTCCGTGACAACTGGCCCACGGGGTCCCTCAGAATTATATCCTGTCCCTTCTGCTCTACAACATCTACATTAAGCTGCTGGATATCAGGAAATGTGAAGCTGGGTGCCATCAGTATGCAGATGACACTCAGCTTTGTTTCTCCAGGTCATCCATCAGGGGAGGTTGAGCAAGTTCTGAACTGAACACTGGTCACACTGGTATGGATTGGATCAGGGCTCATCCTGATAAGATGCAGATGCTGTAGCTTGTTGGTTCAGGAATTGGTTGGTTCAGAAATTAGGAACACCCAGAGAAACATCCCAGAGCATCAGGACATATAGGGCCAGAGCCTGGACTCTCTCTCTCTCTCTCTCTCTCTCTCTCTCTCTCTCTTTAATAATTTTTATTAACAGGCCAATCACATCACATTAATTCCAAATAACAACAATTCCAAATTACACAGCCAAATTTTTAAAATTTTTGTTGGGGGTACCCATGCTTCAAGCTCCGAAAGGGATCCGATCATCTCTCTTGCTGCTGCTTTAATTACACAGTTCTGTCAAAATAATATTCACAGTTCTGTTCAATCTTCTCTTTGTTGTTTTCCTCCTCTTCTTGTTGTTATCTCCTTTCTTTGTGATCTCTGATAATCTCCACAAGCGGGTTGAAGACAAACGTTGTTATGTCCTGTGTGGATTTTACACTCATCCAAGAGCCATAAAAGCAGACAGATGCCATTTCAACACCTCTGTACAAAACATTCCGACAGTCTGTCCTGATCTCCCCAGGCCCGCCGCTCCCTCATAAATTTTCTCAGGGGGCCCTGCTAGGCCAAGCCCACACTCCAACATAGTAACAACCATAGTCCTCCTCCCCTTGGATTCCTGCGGGCAGGCCTGCCATGATAAATCTCTTTTTATGACTGCGTCACAAAGGACTTACTTTCGTTTCCCGATGCTCCCATAAGCCACGTCCTTGCATAGTAATTATTTTCCACACAGTTCTTATTCCTCCTGCTTGTGATCAGTAATTGCAACGATTCTTTTTTGGGGGGGGATTATTGGGTACTCACATAAGACAAAAAAAGAAAAGTTTTTCTCCCCCTCCTTTTCAGTCTCGCTCCGACATACCGATCCTTTGATGAATCTTCTTCTTGATTTATTCTTCTTCTTGATTTATTGTTAAGTCCAGCCCGTCGCTCCTCTTCCCAGAGATCCCTTTAGTTAGCAGTCCTTACTCCCGATCATCGCTTGAAGTATGTGCGTTTGCTTCTGTTCTGATTGTTTATTTTGAGCTCCCGCAACTAGCTGCGCAGATCATAGACAGCGTCCAGGAGAGCCGACCCACACGAGGGCTTTTGTGCCTAGTGCCCTCACCCCCTTTCGAATCTGGGGGTGAATTATGGGCACAGCAGGCAAGGCAGTGTTCACCATTCCTTTGGGGTAACGAGGGAGGCTGCATACTCCCATAACAGCCTCTTAATTACCTCGTGTGAGCCGCAGAGATGGTATTGTCGGCCATCTTCCGATGCGCCCCCTAGCGGCCCCCCTGGGCCAGAGCCTGGACTCTCATAGGCCCTCTGCCCTGTGCCTGAAGAACTAAATGCCTCCCATCACACATCATCGGTCTGGCACTGCAGGGAGTGCACCGGGAAAGAGTTCTATGGAATGGAGGAGTCCCTGTCTTCAGGCCAGAGGATTGGCCCTTTAAAGGTCTGGCATTCTCTAGACAGGGATGGAGTCTGGAGATGGTGGTCTGGAGACAAGAGGCTCAAAAGGCCTGTCTGTTCCCAACCCTTGTTAGCTTTGAGTGAAGTGTGATAATGCTGTTGCGGGTAGGTGGTGGTAACTGCCTTGGCCTCGCAATGCCTAAGAAGAAGTTGCAGTTCTCCATGGTATGGTAGCCTTGCCTTTTCTCCAGCCCAGCCTTGCCTCATTCTCTGTGGTGTCCAGCATCAGACCAGACCAAAACACTAATTGTTTTATTTTGCACTAGCTGTTTTGTTGAATATTGTTGCCTGCTCAGAGACAATAGCTTAAGAGCAGAGGTGGGGGATGGGATTTCCAGGAAGCATCTGATTGGACACAGTGGGAAACTGCATAGGCCTTTGGTCTGATCCAGCAGGATCCTTACTATGCTCTTATGTTTACTTTTATTATTACATCAATTTTTAGTGTTAAAACGATTTGTGCGACCTGTCTGTCCACCCTGTGTACTTGTTTCTTTTCACCTTTCCACAAATGTACGCACATTCCTGTTTGTTGCCATTGTCTGGCAGCTTTTATGTTTTCCTTCTGTTGCATAAGGTGTGAAAGGGAGATTTACACCTTGAGTTAGGAATGTGCACTAGCCACATGCTGGAGAATCATGACTGGCCACAGTTTGCGGCAGATTTCCACTGTGTGCTTGGAGACACGTATGTTAGCACTGTAGAAACAGGTATAACTTGACTGCTGTATGACATGGAAAATGGCTCTGAGAAAATCACAGTAAATATTTACTCCTAGTAAACTAGCAGAGGCTTGATGTTACATGAGTGAGCCTCAGATTCCTGTCCTTCCCTTCCATCATCCTCACTTGGGGGATTCATTTACTTTTAATTCACTTACTTCCTGTTTTAAGGTGATCCACAGTCTGTTTCTACATCTGAACTGGGAAATAGGGTTGTGCATACCCTCCAAGCTGAAATTGAGAGGGCAAGTCAAAACATGGTTTGCCAGTTTAGCTCAAACCAAGAAATAAGTGAATCTGAATGGAGAGAGGAGAAACCCGCAGGCTGGAACATCTCAAGAACCATAGAAAGTTTTACTCTCGTAAGATTGAATGTATTGCCCTCAGCTATACTTGAGGGACGATTGCAACAGATTCCACACAAAAAACGCTTATGTCCCTGTGGAGATGGCAGTACCGAATCGGTGGTGCATGCCCTTCTGGCTTGCACTCTTTATAAAGACTTGAGGAATGGGGTTATCACCCCTTTTTATTGTCCATTCCAGGTCGCCCAGCCACTGCCACAGTGTCCTTTCTCTTGGCAGATCAAGATGAGCAGGTGACAGCAAAGGTTGAAAGGTTTTTAGCTGGGGCAATTAGAATAAGTTCCACTATTTGACTATTGATTCAAAGCCTAAAATGTATTTTATATAATTGACTTCTTCTTTTTTTGTATATTGTATTGTTGTTTTATTGCTATGGCCGATGGTTGACGCAAGTAAAGATTCATCCATTCATTTTCAAGTACCATAGAAAGTTAAGTAACAGAGGAGACAAAGCCTCTCCTGACAAATCTGAACATACATAAAGAATGCTAAATCTAGAATACTAGCTGTGGTATTTGAGTGTTGCAATTCTCCATGCATCTTTAATCCACATGAACCCTTTATCAATTCAGAATCCTCCACAAGGTCACACACAACACTTAGCTACATGCCTTTAATGTGGTTTGGAAACATCCAGCTCTTATGTCAGTTTCTGTTTGCAAGGGGGAGTAACAGCATTAATAACTCCTGGTTATATCATTTATAAACATGCAGATGTGGGTTATTAAAGATTAATGCATTTCAGGATTGGTGTCGGCATTCCGTTTGTCTCATGCCGAAACCAATTCTGTTCTTCATTAGTCAACGACAACCTACATCACCCTGTTGTGGAAGAGAAATCAAAGGTACAAGTGTGAATTGAGAATAAGCGATGAAACTGATTACTAAGAAACTTAACGGCTGTAATCAATCAACACATCTCAATAATTTGAGTCCACCACTATCTGGGGATAAGGGGGGGTAAATCCACAAGGATAGTTTGTTATTATTTGAATACATCCTTAGAAACACCATTATCAATGACCTCTAAAGAATTTTTTAAGCACTTCTCATCTTTACAAATATAACTAATTGTGGAAATTGTAATTTGAAAAAGGAAATTAATAAATTAGTAAATAATAATTCTGGATTTGAATTAATTTCCAAAATTGTAGCTCTGCCATAGAAGATAATAGGAGCAGCTCATAAACGCCCCCTGCAAATACTTTTCTTTTTCAGTGACTTTGTCCAGGTACAGTGGTTGACAGTTATGTCTTCCATGAATAGACACTGTCTTCCTTGGATAGACTACACAATTCTCATAGTTCTTACACTCTCACAGAAGTGGCAGTGACAATATATAAAGAAACTGTTGAAGTGTCAGTCCAGCAACTACACTTGCAAGTTCCACAGAACTATGTTTCCTCTATTTCATACCAATGACAGTAGGGAATAGAAGATTTGTGTATACCTTAAAAGTTACTTCTGCTCCATGCGTTTGCGTCGGAGGACAGTAGGGAAGACAGGGCTCTGCAGGGTCCCTAATCTATATAGAAGTGGTGACAGTCTACAGCAGCTCAGAAAATAAACATCAGCCACAGTTCGATTTATAAGAAGTTTTACCAAGAAATAAAGCCCTGCAGCCAACAACAACAAAAATTTGTTGACAAAGCGGGAGCAGACTAACTGAATTGCCCTGTAAATGCATCCATCATTTCTTAATATTGAAACATCTGATGGGAGGAAAAAAAGATACCTTTCCATTTATGATGCGTTCACATCAATATTTTATGATGAGAACACATGAAATGGAAAGAGGAGAATGTAAATTGTTTCATCTGTAAGACCATAAACTAGACATGTATAAAACTCATATTTTCATAATGCAATAATCCAAAATACAGTATTTTTCATGAATGTGACAACTGTGGATGAATGATGGGATAAAAAGTATTACTTCAATAAAGGAACAGATTTTAAACATTTACAAATTAAAAGAAAATTCTAACTGGCAATGTGAATTAAGCAACAGATGTTGCAGGTAAACAACACTTTTACGACTAACAAGGGCGAAAATACTGTAATTATTTGTCATCGTCTCCTCTAATACAAGGAAATGTCTATAGTTTTAGACACATATTAAACATAGTTTAATTATTTTAACATGGTTTTAATGATTTGATTATTTGTGGTAATTTAAATTAGTGCAACACATTTATTCATGGGTAACCTATGTCTTAAAGGTTTAAGTTACTTAATAGTAACGTAAGAAATTAAAAGCTCTGAAAAAGAGGGAATAGGAATTATCCTCATGGTGCTAATACCTTATGCGAAGTAAGTCCTTTGGCTGTTATCCTGCATTGAATTATGTTGCTGAAGTCCTACTGAGCAGCTCATTACTTTGCAAGATTGCAACTATAGAATTCAGCAAAAATTACTTGTCATTAAAAGTGTTCAGGATTGAGACCCAATTAATGTCTATAATCTGGTGGATTTATCTTTTCTTCGAAGCTAAAATTTCTTCCAAACCAGAAAAAAACAATTGTGTTGCTCACTATCACAGTAAATCTACCAAGGATCGCAATGAATGAAGAATATTGCAGATTGCTTTATTTGATATAAGTTGTTTATTTTAAAGTTATTGTGACTTTTTTGTATTGGATCAGATTGTTATTACGTGTGTGGTCTTTGCTGTCTATTTTGTTGTTTCTTCAGCTTGTAAACTGCCTTGTGTATAGTAATATAGAAAGGAGGTATACAAATTAAAACTTAAATGAAATGAAGAACAGTCTGCTTCACAGGCAGGCACTGACAAATCTACCTGCCTCCCTGCTGCATGTAAATAACTGGACAAGACAGACTCATAGCAGTCTCGGATAGGCTTGTGCAATAGTTTGGCTATGAAAAGAAACAACTGGTATTTAATCGACAGTTTCTGTTTTTAGCCAAGTGTCCACAAGTAAGGCAAGGCCCCACCTTTGCTTGCTAGATGGGTGGAGGAAGAGGCGGGTTCTTGTCTGACTTGCAGGAAGCTTTAGAACTCCAGGTCCCACAATTCCCAGCTGGCATGGCCAGTGGCCAGGGATGATGGGGAGATGGAGTCCAACAACATAATCATTTCTGCTTTGGAGAAAGATAGAATCAGCTTGAGAAACACCTGTTTCTTTCCCCCTCCAAAGCTTTCTGCAGATGGGGAAACTCTGCCTTTCTCTTTAGCAAGCATGGAAGGTTAAAGGGAAAGGCAAAAAAGTACTTAGTGAGCAGGAAGTGTTGGCAACAGAGACAAGTACCAGCCTTTCAAATCTTCCTGCAAGTAGGACAAGACCCTGTCCCCCTTTGAAACCTATTGTGCTTCCTAGAGGCCCACAAGGAGAAGACAGAAGAGTCATCTACACAGCTGCAAATAAACCGTTTTAAATGTGTTGCAAAATGCAATATACAAATGTGACACTAGATGGCGAAACTGAGCTATGCAAAATTCAATGTATTTTTCAAAATGTTTTTTTAAAAAAGCATTTTCACAGCGTTTTTTTATATGTGTGTAGATTCCACCAGAATCTCCCCTGCCTTGGAGAATGGCAGAAAATGAGAGAGACACGCACTGCAACTTTCCATTTGCTAGCACCTCTGCAAAGGAGAGAAGACCCCACCATTCCTTTCTGGCTTCTAGCAAACATAGGGGGCTTGGAAGAGAAATGGTTCAAAAAAAGAAACAAAATACTGGACATATCTGCCACTTTTTACCTTCTCCACACTGCTGGTGCAAGTAAGACCAGACTCCATGGGCTTGCCCAAGGGGTGAGAGGGCATAGGAAGCTGCCTCATGTTGAGTGACACCATGGTTGTATCTAGTACACTACTGTCTACACTGACTGGAAGTGGCTTGCAGATTTCAAATAGGATTTCAGTCTTTCTAGCCTATCTTGAGATGCTGAGGATTGAATTTGGGGCCTTCTGCATACCAAGCAGGTGCTCTATCATTGAGCTATGACCCTTCCTCAAATAGGTAGATAGGAATAGGCACAAAGGCAGAGGCTTGGACAGTAAAGCCAAGCTGATATGTGTAGATTCCTGTATGTAGGGAATGCTATCTTCCCTTATGGAGAAGCCTGGTGCTTACCTGTTCTATTTGATTGGTAAGACAGAACCTGTTGCTGCTCATGAACTGCTGCTATATGTTGGGGACAGAAGAAGAAGAAGAGGAGTTTGGATTTGATATCCCGCCTTTCACTCCCCTTAAGGAGTCTCAAAGCGGCTAACATTCTCCTTTCCCTTCCTCCCCCACAACAAGCACTCTGTGAGGTGAGTGGGGCTGAGAGACTTCAAAGAAGTGTGACTGGCCCAAGGTCACCCAGCAGCTGCATGTGGAGGAGCGGGGATGCGAACCCGGTTCCCCAGATTACGAGACTACCGCTCTTAACCACTACACCACACTAGCTCTCTTCCCTTGTGGAGAAGCCTGGTGCTTACCTGTTCTGTTTGATTGGTAAAACAGAACCTGTTGCTGCTCATGAACTGCTGCTATATGTTGGGGACAGAGAGACTGAGAAGTCTGGAAACTGAATTCCCTTATTATCATTATCACAAGGCAACATGGACTGTAATTCTATGTATCTTAATTCACCATTTCACAGATCTGCACATTCTACGCTCCTAAACTTTATGATACCAATCTGATTTGTAAAACTAAACAGTCAGGGCCAATTCTGGAGCTTTTTCGGGTGAGCGCTCTGAATATGATTACAGCATGGCTGAAGTAGCATTAAGCTTTATATAAGCAACCAACCACTCAGAGGCTGCCAACCTTTTTTCCTCCCAACAAGGTGCTCACATCTTTAAAAGCTGGATCAGAGGCAGAAATTGAGCCGGTATTATTTTTCCTATAATTTCATTTGCACGTCAGAAAAAGCATCACCTGCTCAATTTCCGCATGAGATGCAACTGGTAAAGGCACAGGAGCTGTGCCACAGAAAAGCTGGCAACCCTAGCAACTGGTCATCTTTCCCTGCCTTTGTGTTCCCCACTGACCGAGAACTCACCTCAAAATGTCATATACAGCAGCAAAAGAATATTTGAAAAGTCACCTAAGAAAAACCAGTAACAATACCCCAAAGAGCTATTGGCAGGATGATAGAAAGTAGTAGGCCAAGTCTCTTTGCTTTCTTTTACTATTTGCAAAAGATTACTGAGAAAAACTTGGTAATTCAAGTTTTGTTTCTGTTGAATTATCTGAAATATCTGACATCAAAGGAGATACAGAGGCGTATGACTGTGTTTTGATGATCAACAAAATAAGTAGCTAACACTTCTTCTTCAAGCCCCTATGTCCAAGTATGTTTGTCCCACAAACACTACCTGAAACTCTCTAGAGTTACCAACTTTGTAAAAACAGTTTCTGTCCATGGTAAGAATATAATTACTATTATTACTACTACTATTACTATTACTATTATTTGTCAGCCACCTTACTCATGGAAATGACCTAAAGTGACTTTCAGACACAGTAGAAATACAAGCACTAATGACAATAAACACAATCAATAAAAAAGTAAAAACAAACAAACCCACATCTGTGCAAGTAAGGAATGACTTTTAGACAGGCATACTATACACCATTATATGAAGTTCATCTTGCTCTTCATAGTGTCAGAGATTGAAAAATACAGCTACAGTTAAGTGAACAAATGAAACGTTTCCCTTGTATTGCTGTGACGACGTTCTGAAATTTGTAAAACTGCTAAGTAACCGTTTTGTGCATTAGGTGTAACTTTGTCAATTAAATTGTTGTACTGCCAAGGCCAATAAATGTCATTCATGAATCTCAAAAAAACAAAACAAAACAAAACAAGCTGCTGTAGAACATTTGACTCCGGAGAGAAGTGAAACCTTTTTAAACATGAGAGATTTTAAAAGGGCGATCATGTCAATTTCACTAATGCATAATCCCTTTGTTAGAGTGGGTTAAAATAACAGCAAAACCAGAACAGACTCAAAAGGTTCCTCTCAAATGAGCTGTCTATTCCTTTGAATATTAAACAAAACTGGTTGGGTAAGGCGTATAAGTGTTTGCTATTTACTCTTTGATTTGGCTGCATGGGAATGGGTCTTAGTTTATAGTTTCCTAAGATTTAACAACATCCTCTTCCATTACAGACTGCTTGCACTCCCAAGACAATTGGGAGTGGGGGTAGTGTTTACTATTTTGGATAGTTAGTCCACAGAATAATCAGGGCTTGCATCAGGGTGTTTCTGTGGCTACTAAAGCACCTGGTGAACATGTAATATTAGGGCTTGAGAGCTGGCCATAGAATCATGCACTCACAGTCTCTTCCTTTTTACATTTTTGCTTTGTTAGTAAATTGGGAGTTTTGGCCCAGGAGGCAAGCCAAGCTAGCATTCGCTCTCTTCTCTGGCATCAGCAATGCATTTTGATGTTCTGCTGTGTCAGCTTCCACTCCTCAGCTCTGGCTGAATTAAGAGAGAGTAGTGTGCAAGCCTCCTAAATGACATGCATCATTTTTTACTAGTATTAATATACCAGGACATATAGCATAATAATTTAGTAAAATACGAATCATAAATGAGGAAACCGAAGTATAGACTGTACAGAGATATATGCACGATCTCTCTCCCCTCCATTGGGTGTTTATTTAGAAAGAAAAATTTTAAAACCAAAATCTAAGTTACAGATTGCTAATGTCCCCAAAACACAAATTATACATTGTGGCATTGTTATAAGGAAGATGATTTGATAAATTATTTATTCATAAACTTGTACAAGTTGTTGTCCTTAATAGTGATTCTCCACTCTGTATTTTATTCTCAGGGTGGAAATGCTATCAGGGAACAATTATAGAGGATAATAATAATAATAATAATAATAATAATAATAATAATAATAATATTTATACTCCAACCATCTGGCTGGGTTTCCCCAGCCACTCTGGGGAATTATTATCAGAAATACAGTTTTTGATCTGCACAGGGGGGAAAATGCCTATTGAGTTTTAGGAGATAGTCTAGTATTGGGGCTGTGCCAATGTATTCTAATACTCGCAATGGGTGATCATGAACAACATGGGAGAGAAAATTTGCAATGGGGGAGAAAAGCATTTAAACATTACATGTGACAGAACAAGCCACTGGGAAGCTCATGTGGCAGGTTAGTTGTGTGTGTCCTTTCGATGTTTCTTTAGCTGCCAATTTAATCTCATTTGAGGAAGGAAAGAAGTAAAGGATTCTTTCGTGCCAGCAAGCCCTAGGAATACACCTTTATTTTAACAGCCTTCCCAGAAAGGAACCCCCTGCTACATTTTGGCGTTGTCTTGTCATAGCTATCAGCAACACAACAGCTGCTTGTTTTACAATGACTTGCTAGAGAGAAAATGATAGAGGAAGCCAATCTATGTCACATGGAGATGCTCATAGCAAGACATAACAGGTGGTAATACAAGAGGATTGAGGTCAGAACAAATAAGGTAGGATGAGCAGGAAGAGAAAATTCACTGAAGGCAGGGCCAGATTAAGACCTTTAGAGGCCCTAACAACTTTGAAGATTGTGGTGCCCCCATATAAACTATATCTCATTCAAAATATAAACAATAACAAACCGTAAAATAAAATTTTGCTTTTTGAAATGAAACAAAACCTACAAAACAATGGAAAATATTTATTTTTGAAGAATTTTCTCCTACTTTTTCTAATTGCAAAACCTTTGATCAGATTCTCAAAACTAATCTTACATAACACATCTGCTTCTATACTTAGTAGAGATAAGGTCTTCAGCCTGCCTTGCTGCATGGTTGTTCTGTTGGTATTTTAAATGTACTTCAACTGGGAAAATGAATACTCAGCTGAGCAATTTGTGACCATTCATGTTAAAAATCTGGCAACAGAAAATTTCTGTGGTGTTCCCCTTCCCTTGGTGCCCTAAGCACATGCTTATTTTGGCTAATGGCTAATCCAGCCCTGACTGAAGGTAGAGAAAGGTCACATGAAAGGAACATTTTAAGACAAGTTGAGTCCCTTCATTCAAGTCCTTTGGGATAGTGGAAACCCACAATCAATGTTTTTGAGATGCCGGAGACCAGTTTGTGTAGCAAACTACCAAGATTACCTCCTGCACAACCCAGTTCTATAATGGCAGTGTGATACTTAAATCTTATGTCACAATGTGATAATTCATCTAATGTCTGAATTATTTAGCACATTGAAAATGTGATCTTTGCCCATGATGGGAAAGTGCATAGCATATACAAATGCTGAAGGAAACATTTTAAAAACGAAACAGTAGAGGTTAGATGGATATTTTTTTTAAGCCCGCCATTTACCTGGAATACTTGCAGGAGAAATGGGACCAGATCTTGACTGGTTGCTTCCAACGGGAGAGCCCACAGGGGAAGGGGAAGGCCCCCCAGGGATACTGGAGAGATGTGGGGAGGCATGAGGGGAGAAAGGCGACTGTGCCGGGTTGCTCTGCTCCCCTTGACTGCTGGTGGAACCTGATGCACTAACCGCTGAACTCAGTGTTGCTTCAGTTCCTGTGGGCAGGTCATCAATGGAACCCGATAAATCCTGAGAAAAAAGAGGGGAGGGGGAAATTGGTAAAGGAGCAGTTGGAACCAACATCTAAGGTAAAGTATGTGGAACAGCAGAAGATGGTAGGACATTTTTCAATTTGTCATGGAAACACTGCCTTGAGCTGAAAAGAAGGGGCTAAAATTTTAAACAAATGGAGCACTGTTTGGATTTTCCTCACGCCACCCCACAATATAAAGGCATAACAAATGTGCAACACACACTCAGGCATGTCATATTTCCTAGGAAGTCAAGGCTGTTAGAGGGGAAACGCATTCACATTTCAATTTACCTTATTTCTTACTACAATGTGGCTGCAAGTTAGACCTTTGCTAAAACCCCAGTGAATCACTCATGGAGCTCTCTCTCTCTATATATATTACCTGGGTTTCTAGGACACTCACAGATGTCCATTTGTGCATATTTTAATGTTCTCGGTATTTTATTTTGCAGTTTATTAGATGACTGTCCTGTACAATTATTTATCCTATTAACCCATTTATATATGGTGAGTTTTTGAATATGATGCTGGTGCTGCAGTACAGTACTTTTATTCACTTTAAAATCAGATAGAAAAAGCAAGACCCAAATCCCTTAGCAGATTACATTAATGCAAGATTTGTTCTGGTGTGCTGCTTACATACCACTATAGTAAATACAGTGAGCTTATTTAAAATACCCCTCAGGCTTCAGGGGTTCCATTTTTATTTATTTATTTTCCATAACCACAAGGCATAATATTGGAAACATAGCAATCACTTCTGCTATACCAACAGAACACAAAGTTATGGCAAGTAGTGAATTTATGCCAGTTGCACCAGTGGTGTACAATCACAATGCCGGTGAAATAGGAAAAAATGCACAGAGCTGGCAGAGTGAAGTCCTGTGTTACTTCAAAGGTTATTCTCACTCTCAACGATGACATAACAGAAAATGGTGGCATAATAAAAGCATTCCATTGGATCACAGAATCAAATGCAAACACTTCCTCATTTCCTTGTCTATCACCCAGCCACATCAAAGGATACAATTCTGACTAATTCAGAAGCCAATCTATGAGTTCCAGAAAGAAAAAACAGATCTCATACAGAAATTTTTGTGGCATGTGGCTGTGAATGCACAAATGAAAGCTCTGGTGATGGAAAACATGGTGACAGGGAACATAACGCATGAGAAGACGTAGGGTGTATTTAGGTACTCTGTTGCAGGACCCTGGATTTTGTTTTAACCCACCACGCACCTCATCTCCATTGTTGTAATTGGGGTTGCAAAAGTGAAGCATCCCTTACTCTGACTGGCTAAGCTTGAGAGGTGGGCTTAGCAGATCATCAAAGTACTGAGCCAGCCCTTTGCAAGGAGCATGGGGCTTGCAAAGAGCCCTGCTGGATTTGGGCATGGTTTGGAGGAAACAGCTTTGGTAATCAGGTCCGCAAGCTGGAGGTTCTCTGCCCCCTGTCTAAACTACGTGGCCCCTCCAGGGTTTTAGGGAGGACATACTTCCCACCCTGGAGATGACAGGGATTGGACCTGGGACCTTCTGCATGCAAAGTAGGTGCTCTGACACTGAATTATGGCCCAGTGGAATTGGCAGATTCTATTGGCACTGTTTTACTTAATCCATTGCTGCTGAGAGTAAATAGGACATAGTGTTAAAGGATTCCAGTACATTATATTTGTATTCAGATATAACAGGGAGAAACATAAGCCTCTGGCCCTACAGATGTTGTAGGACTACAAACCCCAGCATCCCAGACCACTGTCAATACTGGTTGGGCCCGATTTGAGACAAAGTCTGGCACATCAGGAGGGTTAGCCACTCCTGATTTAAAAGGCATTCTTTGCTTTGTGTGTACAGAAATGGGATATGACTCTGCAAGCCCAGCATCTGTTCCTGATATTTCTCAAAATGCTAAACCATGATTTAGCATTGTGCATGGGGTAGGCTAGTGGATAGAATGCTCTTTTTTTAAAAAAGGTTCAGCACTAGACTCAAGTTTAATTGGACAAATCCCTTCCTGCGGTTTCAGGTTTATTATTAAAATCAGTATATTTACTTCCATGTAATGGGCACAATCTAAGGAGGCTACCTTGTGCCCTCAAATGAGAACACACCTGCTCTTTGTGCCTATGTCAGTCACAGCTGGCAATGGTGGCCAAACTATCTGTTTCCTGGCCCTTGTGGATGTTGCTGAGCATTCATGGATCTCCCCTGAGAGTGATGCATCTGCGAAGCCAGCTCACACAAGCGCTTTGCTGATGAACTAGAGCATGGGTAGGCAAACTAAGGCCCGGGGGCTGGATCCGGCCCAATCGCCTTCTAAATCCGGCCTGCAGACAGTCCGGGAATCAGCGTGTTTTTACATGAGTAGAATGTGTCCTTTTATTTCAAATGCATCTCTGGGTTATTTGTGGGGCATAGCATCTCGTTCACCCCCCCCCCAATATAGTCCGGTCCCCCACAAGGTCTGAGGGACAGTGGACCGGCCCCCTGCTGAAAAAGTTTGCTGACCCCTGAACTAGAGCACCTGTTTTGGGTTGGGGTCAATGCATTCAGCGCTAGGATATACAACAATACGAGTATGAGTAGACACACACTATAGGGCCAAAGGGGTAAACTTTGTTAGCATGCCACATTGGGAATGCTTTTCAGTAGAAGATGATAAAGAAAATATTTTTGTTGAATTTGTGAAATGGAAAATCAAAGTAACATTCTTCATGTCACAAAACTCTGATGAATGTGTACTACTGTTGAAAAAGCCTTTTTAAGCTTAACAAGTCCCATTTGTAATGAAGACACATTTTCACCTCACAGAATCTTCTACCCAGGATCTTCTTTTCTAATTAAAGTTTATTCTTTTAAATAGGAATACTGAAATATCTACAATTGATACTTTTAAGTTATTATGCAGTGTTTTAGACAGAGCTGTGGTATATGCCAGGATCAATTCAATTAAGAAAATGAGTTTTTGTGAATTATTTGAACTTGGCAATCAGGTGCAGTGAAGTCAGAAATTCATGAAGCAGTAATTTCGGTATATTAAGAGATATATGTTCAGTATGTATTTTAAAAATGATTGCTAATTATTATGTATAAAATCATGATGGAATACTTTGATAAAGCAGAGGGGTGTTTTTTTCTAGAGAAGTATATTTGTCCTATTGATAAAAATTTACACTAAGTTTTGTTTTCATGTAATAAAGGGCATTCTTTGACAAAGTCAAATATATAACAAATGCAACAGAAACTGCTGATAAAACAAGTACAGGCTACAAAGAATGTAATAAAATATGAAAACAAACTCCCTCAAGATAGGGTCAGTTGCTTAAAATGAATACCGATCTTGTGCATTGTAAAAAAAGAGAAAGAAAGAAATCATGTGCCCCCGAGGGAAACATGTTACAATAATGCACAATATGGCTTTTAGGGTAGCCATTCCATTCAGACAGCATCCAAGAAATTGATAACATTTTTTTGAACTGCAGGTAACCTGTTTTATAAGGCCAAGTAATGTTTGAAAATGTTATTAAGTATGTAACATACCGAAGGATAAAATGATTTGCAGTTCAGGGATAAAGGCAATACCCAAGAGTCCACTGTAATGCAACCATTTATCTTTGACTCCCTCAGTGAAGGCGTATGAGGAGGAAAGCTTGAAGGGAGGGGGAAGGTATATAGAGTGGCTTTTTCCTCCCCCCATCAGGTCACATTACGGCTTCTCATTTTACTAATCCCCCATGGGGGTGGAGTGACTGACAAGTCCCAGGCATTTCCTCAAGTGCCTGCCTTCAAGGGATTTCCTCACAAATCTGACACAGCTCATTCATAAAATCAAAAGGGGCACACGTGATGCCGTTCTGCATGAAGAGCTATACTGTGTCCAAAAAGAAGAAGCAGGGGCTGGGGAGTGAAGAGCAAGCAGGCACAGCTTTCAAATGCTTTACGCTCTCTTTTAAAAACTATCCCTACCCACCCCACCAGTATGTCATTCTCCATAAAAATAAACCAGAAGGATTTCTTTCCCACATTACAAGGCTAACTTGCAGATCATTTAACTTCTCATGGAAAGATATTAGTACAGAAAAAAGCATGGTTTTTTTGCTAAGGAAAAAAAGTCAGCTCTCTTCACAAGTGAATCAATATATTTATCCTATCCTGATCAAATGTAAAACTGGCATATATGAAACACCACACTGCACAAGATAAAATTCCTCACATGGTAATAATATTTGTGTTAACCCTATGTGTAATTCAATACATATGATAAGCATCTGCATGCAACTTGCCACGTATGTCTGTGGCAATAAACTATTACCAAAAATTTGTGCACAAGTTGATATACATGCATTTCTCATATATGAAATCCGACAGTTATGATTTCCTAGACGTGTACTTTCATAAGAAAATTCAGTGTCTGTGTACATATAGTACTTCATACAGCAGCAGTTATATGTACTATACATACAAACAAACAAACAAACAATATACATATAGTAGTACTATCTTCCTCCTCTCTCTGTCACATATACACACAATCACATATACAGTGGTGCCTCGCAAGACGAAAATAATCCGTTCCGCGAGTCTCTTCATCTAGCGGTTTTTTCGTCTTGCGAAACAACCCTATTAGCGGCTTAGCGGCTATTAAAGGCTTAGCGGCTAAAAGGCTATTAGCGGCTTAGCGGCTTAGAAAAAGGGGGGGAGCGAAAAAAATCGCAAGACTCGCAAGACGTTTTCGTCTTGCGAAGCAAGCCCATAAGGAAATTCGTCTTGCAAAGCGCATCGAAAAACGGAAAACCCTTTCGTTTAGCGGGTTTTACGTCTTGCGAGGCATTCGTCTTGCGGGGCACCACTGTAATATGTAATAGAAAACAGAATACACACATCAGCTAAACTTCCTTTCACCTTTTTATGTACTCTGCCATATTCAAAATTAAAAGAGCATTTTGCCGTTACTGTTTTCAAGATGGCGATTTTACAAAAACCTGACATTCCATTCCTGTTTCTCACACTATATATACAGAAATGTCACTGCCATCTAGTCAAGTTACATTTACAATTCAGAGATATGAATAGCAAGAGCAACAATTCTTTCCTGTTGACAATGATTATAGTAACATAACAGGTGAACATCGCAAATTATTCAATATGAGAGGTTTGTTTTTATGTTTGTGTCACTGTATGTATTAGCCTCTTTATGCACACGTACATTTTCAAAATCAATAGTATATTTATTTGTCACAAACCTATTTAACCATATATGTGTGCCAAGTTAATGTTTAGAAAGAAGCAAATAAGAGAAGTAGCTTAAGCACTAAGCTACTCCACAGTAGCTTAAACAGGGAGCCTTGTTAATGAAGAAGCTTTGTAACTAATACTTCTCCAGAGGACAATTTAGTCAGCAGGGCACCAACTCTATTCTTCTTTTATAAGTACAATCAGATCTACAATGCCTGTAAAGAACAAAGAGACCTTACTTACTGCATCTCATTCAAACCAAGACACCTTCAAGCTACAGTGCTTCCATTTATCTTTTTGGAAACTTGGCAGATTGGGTAATTGCAGGGATCCTTTAAAGGGAAGGAAGTCCCCATACATCCCCAAAGGCATGCCCGAAGAGTCTGCTTCATTCTCAGAGGATGCATTTGGCAAGGCACTGGTTTCCTGGGAATAAGAACTGCTGACTACTATTCTTTTTTTTATATATCCGTTTGTTTCATGTACACAGTGCAATTCTTATTTTATTTTAGTGCTTTGCTTAGGGTTAAAACTTTGGGACTGAGTTGGAAGGGGTATCTACCTACCTACCTACCTACCTATCTGTTACCCCAAAGATGTGTCAGCCTGTGCTTTATGTTAGTCATTATACCATGACCAGGTCCTCAAAGCTAGTTTACAGATAAAAGCTTTACTGTAACCAAGCCATTCCTGTTCAGGATTTATACTTCTTAGTAAGGGTGTTATCTACAGCTATCTCCTCTTTACTCCTCTGCTTCCAACCACGCACAACCTTTATTCTTGTCCATGTGACAAGTACAAGAGCAAAAAAGAAGAGGATCATGTGGCGTTTAGGATTATAATATTATGCCTTCCTGGTGGTACACGATCTTATCAGACTTCAACAGGAGAGTCACTCTCGAAATAACTCACAGACTTGCAATTGTAGCACAGTCAGCAGGGGAAGTTTGTTGGCAGTAAACACTGTACAGAGAATCAGGAAACCCAAGGTTACTCACCAGAGAATTTGAGGGGAGGGAAAGTGACACAGAAACACACAGAAACACACTTCTTATGATAAGTAAAGCAACATGCTCAAAGAACATTCCTAGAAATCCGCCTTGATTACATTTCATTGTAATAAGTCATTTCTACTGAAGCCAGCCAAATGCAGTAGCACTGTTACTATGCTTTCTCCTCCTTTTTTAAAGGAAGGAAGTGCTCTCCATGTCTGTAATAATAGAAACAATTCAGTGCATTATAAAATAAAATCAGCCATAAACAAAGCAGCATACTATCCTACATAATAAGGAAAGCACAACACCCAGAAAAGATTAAATATAAGATTGTAGCCATGATTAGCCATGTAGCATTTGGTCAATACCAATTTGCCTTTAGCACCAATATACAGTTATCAGCCTAATTATACAGAAATAAAGGTAAAGGTAAAGGTACCCCTGCCCGTACGGGCCAGTCTTGCCAGACTCTAAGGTTGTGCGCTCATCTCACTCTATAGGCCGGGAGCCAGCGCTGTCCGGAGACACTGGTGAGCCAGCGCAGCACACGGAACGCCGTTTACCTTCCCACTAGTAAGCGGTCCCTATTTATCTACTTGCACCCGAGGGTGCTTTCGAACTGCTAGGTTGGCAGGCGCTGGGACCGAGCGACGGGAGCGCACCCTGCCGTGGGGATTCGAACCGCCGACCTTTCGATCGGCAAGTCCTAGGCGCTGAGGCTTTAACCCGCAGCGCCACCCGCGTCCCCATCACAGATAATAAATTACCGCATCTCTTTTGATTTAAGAATTTAATTCTACATGGTGTTGAGCAAGTACATCACTAAAGTCAGTCACACTCTACTTTATGTATACTTCAAGTTCAATGGCAAATGTGTACAAATACTAGTGACAGCACAAATTCACATGAAGGCACAAAGAATGTGACCAGAATATGCACAGGGAAATTTGCACCTTGACTGGTCAAGAAGCGTAGTCTTCAAGTGATATCAGATAATGTACAAAAGCTGACAACTTTAATTAAGTAATATACACAGAGACCTGTCAAAAGATGGATTCTCTACTTGGGAACTTTTTATATTTCCTAGGCAGTGCAGAAAATTGGCAGGAAAGCTATTCCTATTTCTGAAACATTTCTGATCAATTCACATTTTCCAACATTTGTTGGCCATTATCCATACTGACCCGGTAATGTGTTAAATTCTCTCCGGATACTGAATGTCATTATTCAGTATTTATGAATTTCTGTAGTCAGCATTTATGAACATTCTTCTGTCCACTCGTTATTATTATAATTTTTTTAAATGGTACTGTGTCCATGAGATTGTGAACCATTATTTAAAGTTAGCATTTGAATGCCTTGCCAGAGAGGCAGTATATATTAAATAAACTCAGATTAACCCTTATATGTATCTAAAAAGCTGTCTGTAGCATTCAGAAATAGAAACACATAGTCAGGATCTTTCCAGTAATGTTTAGAAGTCATAGAGATAACAGAAACCAGCACATGTAATGCTCATTTAATGCTGACAGTTTAGCTAACAAGCACACACCCCTAGTGAAAAAAACTACAATAAATCAATTTAAATTCATCAATGTTTGTAATTGTTAGGCCACCTTTTACTACAAAGCAGCAGCTAACAGTGTTTGTCGAGAAATTTTAAAATACCCTTCTGGTTTAATTGTCTAGACAATAAGTTAGTTAGCTAACAGCATTTTTAATTTCCTGTGCAACTGAAAAAAGGAATACAAATATTCAAAAATGCAAGCGGGAAAATCATAAATTTAGATATACTGCCTTGCTCTAACATTTTTACAAATCTGATTAAAATTAAAAACTGAAGATGTACACAGATTTCTCATTATGTGGTGAGGTTTTCCTTTTCCTTAAAAAATAAAATAAAATTGAATGTGTAATTTCATCCACAGGAGCCAATTCTCTAGAATATATATCCAGGGAGGGAATCTTTCTTCATACCTACTGAAACAGTTATAGATTTTAGAAGGAAAAAGATACCATGGCGTACCTTGCAGTTATACCAATAATCTTACAGATCTCAACAAGAATTACATATAGGCTTAGATATGATGATCCCGCCAATGGTCCTTGTGTCAGGGGCATTCTTTAGTCATGATTCATTTGGAGAGCACAGTGGTACCTCGGGTTAAGTACTTAGTTCCGGAGGTCTGTTCTTAACCTGAAACTGTTCTTAACCTGAAGCACCACTTTAGCTAATGGGGCCTCCCGCTGCCGCTGCGCCAACAGAGCACAATTTCTGTTCTCATCCTGAAGAAAGCTCTTAACCCAAGGTAATATTTCTATGTTAGTGGAGTCTGTAACCTGAAGCGTATGTAACCTGAAGCGTATGTAATCCGAGGTACCACTGTATCTGAAATGCACAAGGGAGTTTCAGTAGAAAGATGTTCTCCTTTTACACTTTTTTGGGAGGGGCAATATTAAATATAAGAAATAATTTATCCTTCTTTAAGAACCCAAATAATTTTCTGGATTTTGTATTTCTGCAGTGTTGGCCTAACAATGAAAACAGATTCAGGACTAAACTATGGTAAGAACTGGCTCAAATTAAGCCATTTTTTATATTTTTATGGAGCTGCTCTGATTCTGCTACAGTTTTGTCCAGAATTCTGGAACCCAATGAGAAGAGAATTCTAAAGGGCTTGAGGTGCATAAAGAAGAAGATACTTGGAAAACATAGCTTCCAACCTATGAAACAATAAATTCTTATGACCCATATGCTATTAAAAACAAATCCGTAAAGCCTACTAAGAACCATAAGCACACCAGATTTAAGTACTGCCTGACAGATATCCCTTTTTTAATACTAGAAAGTATAAAGAAAACCCATTTAAAGTAGAAAACAACAGCAGCACAATATGTTTCAAAGTAGGGTCTTACTTCTAAAAAACCCCGTTTATCATGTACAATTTTGGAAACAATAACAATAGGATGAATAATTTGGAATCATGTGTTCTTTTACATTATATTACAACAACATACTATAAACTAGACACAACCAGTATTCTATAGCAACTGCAAACAAATTAGCACATTAAAAAATTTACTCAGTATCTACCAAAAACACAGAAAATCTACTTAGATGCAGGTGTGTTATATAACCTGGAGGAGAGTGCCAGCATCGCTTAGCTTCAGTGAATGAAGCCTTTCTGGACATTCCATCCTCAAAGCTCTATAACTGCCACCTTGAAAACAGCATCATTCCATTTTGATTGGAGCAGCTAATGGAAGTGGAAGCTGAAAGGTTTTGCCAAATAAATAAAAAATACTCTGCTTTGTTAATCTCTCTCTCACGAATCATAGAGTTGGAAAGGACAACAAGGGTCATCTAGTCCAACCCCTGTTCTCTCTCTCTCTCTCTCTCTCTCTCTCTCTCTGTATATATATATGTGCATGTACACACACTTTGTTATCAGATTTATACTAGTAAATGACGTGAGATGGTCAGTCACCAGCAAAAATGCTTAAAGAGATTTCACAAATTCATGGCCTATCACGAGTATGAGTCACAATAGGTAGAATGGAACCTCACTGCGCAGACACAGATGACCAAATAGTGGAAACAAGCAATCCTCTTTCACCATGCTATACTGGGATATTCTATTACCCTACCCCACCCTACACAGAAAGAAATCACTCAAGTCTAATTCTCATGACCAAGAAATTAAAAGGTATTGCAGACTGAAACCAAGCCACTCTCACCTTTTCTGACAGGCACCCTCAACATTCCATGGCTCCTGGGCTATTTGCTGCCTCTTTCTTTCTTTTAAATTTAAATTTACAGGCTAATATGCTGGGGACATCTGTGCATAGCATAAAATCACTGTCATATTGCTAGGAATAGGGTAATCATATTCGGTATTAGAAGAACCAGGTGTGGACTTGCAGCAAACTGTTGTAGTGCACCCACAGCCCTTAAGAGGAGTGCTTCTCTGTAGGATTTCAGACACCCTTGAACAGGAATCTTGTAGTGTTATTTGAGGCTCACAAAGGGAAGGCTTCTGGAGGGAGGAAGGGAGGGTTCTTTTAATGTTTAATGTCTATCTTTTATGGACCTCAAAGCACACTGAAGGACAGCATGGTCCTGCACCCTCCCCTTTATTCATGTAATTCTGGATCAGTGATCAGGATAAATGTCACAGATCAGTGGCTGAGCTATTTTTCAGGCACAATTGCCTCATCTTACTTTTTGACACAGTGAAGACATCTTTACTACAGCAAAAAAATGATCAGGATAAGGTCTAAACACTTCACTAATCTACCAGAGAGATTTTCTTTTTCAACTTAAGGATTTTTCTTAGGTCAAAGTTCAAAAAGTCCTGCTACATATAATGTTTATGATGGCATGGGGGGTTAACAAATATATTCATTCCCCTTATTGATGATATTCAAACAGGAGTGGTGCTATGAAGCCAAAATCACGCTTACTGATGGACAAGACACAGGTATGATTCTGCTTGCGTATTCTTGTTTGCAGACGCACAAAAATAAGTCGGAAAAAACTTTTAGGGGGGAATCCAAAAACAGGCTAATGAAGACTGAGCATGCTCAGTAGCCACCAGAATGCTGATTGAGGGAAGAATGGAAAACTGGCACAGGGAAGAATGGAATGTTTGTAATTCTAAACTGGGAGCATTCTGTACTGCAACATTTTGTTGCTGGACTTATTTCCTTAGCCGTGTTATATTTGAAAATCAAGAAATATTGTTAAATAAGCACACCACAGGAAGAAGAGCAATGATTCTCGTCACCTTAAAAACTAACCATTTTTTTATTCATCCTATGAAGTAGGCTTGGCTCCACAAACACTTAAGTCGTAATAAATTTGTTTGTCTTTAAGATGCCACAAAACTTTTCTTCTTTTTCTTTAAGGGCCTAACACTGTTACCCTTCTAGTAATTAATACAGTGAGAGGAATACATACCAAACAGCATTACAATAGCAATCCACAATTATTACAATACTTAAAATAGCAATCCAAATATACAACCGTTTATTTCAATAATATTTACACTGTAACATTACAAATTCATTACAAGCTACACACTATCAACTACAAACACTAACATAATGTCAACTGATATTTTTATCAATTGTTACCAAACACAAAGTGGAGTAAGATATGATCAAACTGCCCAATACTGTCAGGTATTAATAAATAGCTATTAGATATACAGTAAATGGTGATAAGTAAGATTAGGAATAAATTAATAATAAAACACCCCACACATCATTCAAAATAAAATATTAGGAAGTTTCAGCAAAAAAGAATAAAAACACATTTCTTCATTCTCCTGTTCTTGATGTTCTGAATTTGAGGAGCTGGGCAAACATGCTCACTTGCTTGGTAATTGTTGTTCCATAATAGAGGTGTTGCTTGAACATTTACCCCTAACCCCTTGATGGCTCTTGTCAGGATAAAGGGATTAGGTTTGTGCAAGTGAGGCATAGTTCCTATTGTAGTCCTGCCCTCTCTTAATGTAATTTGCCTTGTGACTTTATAGGCTCCAGCTAAGGAAGCCCCATATATAACATTGCCAAATTATTCCCTGCAAATAACACGACAAATATCAGGAATTACAAAAGGTGCATTCCACTAATTTCCTACCTCCTATTTTGAATTGTGCTTTTCCAAATTAAAAAGTGTGTTGAAGCAACAAGCAAGACTTCTGAATTAAGCAAAGGGGTAAATAAAAATGAAAAGCTATGTAAAATCAGAAGCAATCATGCCAATCTGCTAGGAGCTGAACCACTGCCAGTTAGTGGGCCTCGGGGCTCCATAGGATTTCTCAACATAGTGCCAAACTACAGCAATATTGTTATGGCTAGAGAGGAATTTCTCACAAGAGCTAACAGAGGCAGAAGGTCATAAATAAACACAGCAGGATTGCCTTGTCAGTTCTCATTATTAGCGCTGCAGGCACTTGCTTTTCTATGGGCTGCTTGCAGGTTCATTTAAGTATAAGTGCTCCTCCTCAGAATTTCACATGCTCATAAATAAAGAAAGCATTTCTTAGCCTGGGAAATGAAAGAGCGTGCATGTGTGAATGGGTGGGCGGATAGACTTTTGCACACATACACACACTGCAGAGGAAGCTGAAATTTAGGCAAACGCTAAGCCAGAACTGTAACATTCTTTCACTGTGGCCTTCATTATAACTCACACGCCTCTGACAGACCTCAGCCATAATGAACAAGAAGCTGTACTTTCTTACTACAATAATGGTCATCAGAATTACATCTGAGCAGAAAATGAAGCTGAGCGCCTAAACTGATCCTGACATCCATTATAATACCAGGAAAGCACAGCTGTGTGATCATTAATGCAATTATAAAATGACATTTAGTGTTAACTTACTTTTGTTACAGTGAAAGATAATAGTAGTATTTGAAACGTGGAGATGGAAGAAAAAAACTATATAATATTCCAAACCACATTTCTACATATTGGTGAAGGTGAGCAGAATGTTTTAAGGCTTTGCATGGAGAGTAATGTTGTACAGGTGTTATAGAACCTGTACTACTAATTTTCTTTTCCCTGGTGTTGAATCTCTGGTAATATTAGCACAAGACAACAAGCAACACAACTGTTGATTCCTGATGATATGTGTATGAATCAAACCCCTTTCACTTCTCAGCAAATGATCCCTAACTCTGTGGGGGAAAGATACAGGCAGTACAAAACCAAGGGTGCATGTGTTACATAAATGTGTGGTTTTCACATGAGTGAAGAAGCTGACATGTTACATGATTTGGCACCCTGAGAATCTTAGCTTTCACTCTGTTAAAAAGAGCTGTGGAAAACCTTGAAAATAAATAGGTAGTCAGGTACAGACTCAATAATCACAAAGGGTGAAATCCAGTGAGGTCCATTCAGAAGATATTTTGCAGGTTTGGGGACGTCTAGAAGGAGAGGAGGAATCCATTTTGCCAGTGGTTTCCAGGGTGGTTCAGGGGGCAGAGATAAAGAAGTAATACTACGATAGCATAATGTTTCTGTAGACTAAGATATCTAACAGCACAATCCTATACACTTCTACTCACAAGTAAGTTCTATCAAACACATTGAAGATTCTTCCAATGAAACTTGGTATAAGATTGCAATCTGTGACAGAAATCCTAAACTGACTTGCTATTTGCTAGGGAGTAAGTCTCATCAAACATAGTAAGAGTTACTTCTGAGTAAATCTGAGTACAAGTAACTCTGAAGTAAGCTGCTAGGGCAGGGGTAGGCAACCTAAGGCCCAGATGCGGCCCAATCGCCTTCTCAATCCAGCCGGCGGACGGTCCAGGAATCAGTGTGTTTTTACATGAGTAGAATGTGTCCTTTTATTTCAAATGCATCCCTGGGTTATTTGTGGGGCCTGCCTGGTGTTTTTACTTGAGTAGAATGTGTGCTTTTATTTAAAATGCATTTCTTGGTTATTTGTGGGGCACAGGAATTCGTTCATTCCCCCCCCCCAAATATAGTCCAGCCCACCACATGGTGTGAGGGACGGTGGACTGGCCCACAGCTGAAAAAGGTTGCTGACCCCTGTGCTAGGGCATGGCCCTAATTCTTCTCTTGGGATGCTCATTTTCTTCTCCCTGTCCTCCAACATTCAATCTTTGTGTGCTTTAATACCTTGAATTTCTAATGTTTTCCCCCTAGATAAATAAAGCTCATTGGATTCCTATTACCCCACCCACTGCAAATAATTTTTAAAGTATCTTTTTCTGAAAACTGTAAGCACAGTAAATTATGCAAAATGTGAAAACATATCAAATCACTTTACATAATTTATTTTAATTAGACTTTGGATTTCAGTTGTGCATAATCTTAACTGTTTATTTTAGGTACAGACCAAGCTAAAACTAAACCCTGCCTGGCAGTAGGTTGGGTTAAGTTTATTAAACTTATACATTGTTTCCCACTTTTAAAAAGTCCTGAAGCTATTTACAACCTAATAACACTAATACTAATATTAGTACAGGGGCTGCGTGCAAGATTTTTTTGAGTATGCTCAATATAGCATTCAAATTACCGGTAGTTCATGGGCTGCTTTACACAGTACCCATAGTAAAAGCCGTAGGTCAGCCACAGAGTTAACTCTTTCTATTTTATGCTTTGCATATAAATGTACAATGATTAATTGCAGAAGTACTAGTGTGAGCGGAGTGTGAAGGCTCAATGGAAATTTGGCAACCCATTTTCTCCTCTTCTTCCCCATCCCCAACTACAATGAATAACTGTGCAAAGAACATATTTCAGTTTTGACTCAACAATAAGGCTTTTTTGGGGGGGGGATCTTAGTTGCTGATGGAACCTCATAATTTGAAATATTTTTTCCATCTCAGCATATTAGGACAAAAAACACTCTTCATTTTCCGAATCTCCTGGCTATATCAGCTCACAATAGTCTTTCTTTTTTACTTCATGATGCTCAAGGTTAGATCTCATTTTCAGCAGCCAATGTTTCAAAACAGAACTTCTGTGTCCAGAAACAGGGGACGGGAGAATCCCACTAACAAATATAGCTATGTTTCCCTATATACAGCTTAAGTAAAATCAATTTCACCCCTTCTTGCAGTCTTATTTTGACTATCTTCCAGTCAAGGAAGTTATGCTGCTAGTACTGATGTGTAACGATGGGAGTAGCGTTCAAATAATTGCTTCTCCAGGCTCTGCAGCCTTTCATTACGCACCACTCATCATTTTCAGTGTCAGTAGATGGAGCAGCATCTTCCAAGTGAAGATTCTCTGTATTTATTTTAAAGAGTGCCAAATTGGTCTACACCGTCTCAGAATTCAGAACAAGATTGTCCATTAGTAACAACACATCCAGAGGCAGAGAAAATGGGTTCTGAGCTGTAGATGTCCTGAAACAAAGTGTAAGTGTTGGACATCTGTTACTGCCAAGGCAAGCTGTACTTTCTATTTCAGAGGACATTCAATTCACAAGCAGATTGAGGTGTTGCAGGAACAGATTTCTTTATGTAGCAGCAGCAGAAACTGTCTACTTTTCAGTTCTGGATTACAATTTGACAGAGCTGCGGGAAAGCCTGCAAAACCACTCGCAATTATAATGTCTTTTATTTTGCAAGTGTTCATGTCCCTATCCACAATGTGTAGAGACTAAAGGCAGCACAAACTACAGCAACAGTAGGCAACTCGTTCTCCACTGACCACTACAATGTAAAAATAATGGGTGCTGGGAGGATCCTACTAGCACCTGTGCTTCAGATATATGTAATTAACACCATTTCTTTCTTTAAAAAATCAGCCCTGAAGGACAGATACTAAAGCTGAGGCTCCAATAGTTTGGCCACCTCATGAGAAGAGAAGACTCCCTGGAAAAGACCCTGGTGCTGGGAAAGACTGATGGCACTAGGAGAAGGGGACGACAGAGGACGAGATGGTTGGACAGTGTTCTCAAAGCTACAAACATGAGTCTGACCAAACTGCGGGAGGCAGTGGAAGACAGGAGTGCCTGGTGTGCTCTGGTCCATGGGGTCACAAAGAGTCGGACATGACTAAACAACTAAACAACAACAACAATTAATGCCATTAGAATACCACTTGTATTAACAATGTGAAGACGAAGCCAAAGCCGGTGGACCTGTCATGCTGCTCTTATACTTTGGATTTGTTAAGTGTGAATCAACTGAGAAATCAACTGAGAATCCATCTCCCCAAACCAACAACTGCCTAGAAATCAAGTCACTTAAAATACATGTACAAGTTTTTGAGCTCTGGTTTTGAATTTTTAGCACGTGCTACAACTCATCTCATTTAGCAACCAGTAGCAGAAACATAAAAACAAAAAGACTGAGATCTTGGATGAGCTACATATATAGGCACAGATCTAGAAAAGCATACATGGGGTTCTGGTTGCAGAAATGGGCTTTCCCACACCCTGTACCACCTGAGAGTAGGCTGGCCATCTAGAACATAAAAAGAGTCTGCTGAATCAGGGCAATGGCCCAGCATCCTCTTCTTACATTGGCCTACCAGATGCATGTGGGAAGCCCACAAGCAAGACATGATTACAACATCCGTCTAGTTCAAATTGCAAAGGTGTGGGAGGTGGCACATATGTAAGTGTTGGATGGGGGCGGGGTAGGCAGCTAGAGAAGGAAAGTGACAGAAATAAGGGTTCTACTCACTGCATTAAAAGAAATGCTTTTCATGCAAGGGGCTATTCTGAATCTCATCCATTACATTTCAAAATAGAAACTAACCCTTCCTCCAAAATGCACCAGACAAATGTGACAGATGTTAGATGGGGGAAAGTGTAAGGCTTGAGTGTTTCAAACCCTGCAACTAGCACATTGCACACTCTTGTTGCTTACCTTACTACACCCCCCCCCCAAAGTACAGAAGTGGAGCTACAATGTTAATAACGATACCATTAAAATCAGGGCTTTTTTCAGATGAAACTCACTGGAGCTGAGTTCCAGAACCTCTTTGGTGCATTTCTGCACCACTGTAGCTATACAGGTGCAGAAAAAAGCCCTGGTTAAAACTGTTAGGGGCTTCTATAAGCTCTGATCTCTTTGCCTAGTTTGATCCTGTGCACTGATTCAGTCCAGTGGCACACCTCTCTTTTGAGGTAATGATAACAACTGATGTGCATGGATTTCACACTGAAATGATATGAACTTCTGATTTCAGCAGTATCTATATTCAGTTTGGGCAGAAAGCCAATTGCCACAGCAACAAATTAGCTGATTATTTGTTACATGTCAACAGGATCCAATTGTTTAAGCGGCATAAGACTGGGTCTTGACCCCACATAATACACATGGGGAAACCTAACAAAATGTTCTGTTTTTAGGTTTTGTTTTCCCCACTCACTCCCACAGGTATAATTATCCTGTTTAGGCCATTTCCATATAACAATAAATGGGTATGTAAACTACAAAATAAGGAATCTACCATAACCAAATCTTAGGGAATAAAAGTTGGTTTTACAGTTTGTTGCTTATGCACAAAATTCCCAAGAGTGATATATAAGAGAACCAAATTGTGAAGATAGGCCATCCTGTGAAATCATAAGCCATGTAGTAGATCATCTGTGATCTAGAACAGTTCTCATCAAATTATGAATCCCTATATATTTTAACATGATGCTTTCTCAAACTGTGAGCTCTTGATGATGCTTTGATTTGTCAGCTACATCAAATAAGCATTTTTGAGAAATACCACAACCTCAAAAAAACCCCCAAAGACATTTCCCCCATTATTTTGCACATCTAAATTTATCATGCTTTCTGATGTATCAGTCTGTCACTTTGCTACAGAACCAATATTCCATTTCATATGATTAAAACATGGAAGTTTACTACAACCATGATCTCAGCTTCTGTTATCAAGCTTTCTCCAACCTACTTGCTAAGCATTGACCAGAGCTACCTCATCCAAACATGAAGAATTTTAAATAGAGTTTGATGTTAATAGACAAGGAAACTCATGGTTGTGTATATGTACATACAATATATAAAATAATAGATGTAAGCAGAAATGAAAGTGTTGTTGGAACGTTGTCTGCTGGATCTCTTTCATATTTCTACCTTCCAATAAGTTGTCTCATTTACTGCACAATTATTTACATGCTGCACTGATGCAACCTTGGTGAAATTAAAGGAGCATTTGAGGATTGAAGCATTAATGAAATGGAAAGCTGGTCTTTCTCGCTAAAAGCGGGGAAAGCTGCATTAGATAATCAACACTGTAGCTATAGCTTTAGATCAGAGATGTCCAACTCTCAGGAGCCCCATTACTCTTTAAAATAGCGAGCCTGTATATTCTGCCTCACAAAGTTTCAAAAAGGCTCCAAAACAAAGTTGGCAGAATCCACTATGTGAGGATTTTCCCATTATGGAGGACATGTAGTCTGCATACAAATGCATGTCAGACAAAGCTACCAGGCTATCTATATCATGAGGAAGATTACAATACACAGTAAAATCATATCTTACGTGCATTTAACTTGCACAATTTCAACTATGCTTGGTTGAAGGCTGGCTGGCTGAAATGCTACATGTTAATTGCAAGCAAGGCAGAGAGCATTTAAGGCCCACACAGCACGTGGGCTCTGGGATGCTCTTGAGAGATCTCACAGGGCTTTCCAAGTTCCTGTGAGATCTTATATGAGCAGCCCCAGCCTTCTGGGGCCAGTGTGTTGAGCAAGCAAGGCAGAGAAGCTAAAAGTGCTTTCCAAGCCAGGAAAACCAGGCACAAAAATAGCTTTTAATATATGCCTTGCTTGCTGAGCCAGCTTCCGATGCTCACGTGAAAACTCTGATGGCCCTGTAAGATCTCACGAGAGCATCCCAGCACTCCAGGAGGGCCATGCTCCACAAGCAAGAGAGATTAAAAGCTCTTTTCATGTCAGGTCCACTTGTGTTGCGCAGCATGCAAAGGTTTAAAAAAAAAATAATAATAATAATGTGAGATTACATACACATAAAACCAAAAAGAAAACACGGAACACTAAAGTGTGTAATCTGTTTTTCACAACTGTAAAATATTCTTCTTCTCTTTCCAAGTGAAACTGCTAGAAAACAGTATAATATGGGAAACGGTTGGTGTGTGTCAGGCAGAAGTGGGGGGTGGGGGTCTGCCAACTGGGCATCCTATTCCAGACATTATATTGAAATAGTCTCTGAAAAGATAAAGTTAAATTCTGGGACAGAGTTTTGAGGAGCCACTTTTTGTTACGAAAAGGAGCAATGCAGAAGCGAGCTCCAGGTGGCTGGAATGGTAAACAGGAAGCTGATGTTATGGGACTGTACCGTGGGAACCAGGGACGGTCTATTCAGTGCACTGAGCACCGGATGTTAGCTCAGAGTGGCACATGACCCTGTACTGGAAGTACATGGGTGGAGTTTTTCTCTCTCTGCAGTTGGGATGAGAGAGTACAGACATGATTTCTCTGTACTGCTGGAAAGACAGGAATAAAAGTATGTAAATATATTTCTGTCTGTCTCTTTCCCCCCCCCCCCGGCGATGGGAGGGGGAGGAATGGTGTGTTCTTCTTCACGTTGGGAAGAATCGCCGATAAAGACCTCGCCTTAATCTTGCCGGGAGTCGCAGGCAGGGAGGTCAACAAGGATTCAAGCCGGGCACCTGGAGGGTGGCCAATTTCCTCTGGACTTCGCTGGCTCTGCTGGCTTGAATCAACACTTTTATCATTTTTAAAAAACCTATTAGTAATACCTTGTTCCTTAATGTCTTCCAATGAGGTAAGATAAAAGAGTAAAGATTTGGAAAAATAAAAATCAACTGACAACAATTTCAAGACAGAAAGTTACCGTACTTGATCTTGATGCGGCAGCCTACAACCTCTGTATAGAACACATCTACTTGGAAGTTCAATCTCAAAGGAAGGTGAAATTATTTCCGTATGTGTGTTTAAGATCAAATCAGAAAGTTTTATACTTGCATGATTTAAACTAATTAAACTAATTTTATTTATCTGAGCAAAATTTAGCAGGCTTTGAATGCTTTTATTCTAAAATTAAAGCAAAGCATTGGACTGGTGACCTGTCTATGCCAACTTTCCCTGACACTTGACCTGCTTTTAGAGGAGAAGTAAGCTCATTTTAAGGAGATGGTCCCATGTGGAAGTAGTGGCTTGACCCTTCAGTCTCTCACCACAACTGTTCCAATTCTCTAATGATTTCCCTAAAGGGTTCACTTAACTAGTTATGGATCAAAGTGCAATAAGACACGGAGAAATGTAGGCAGTGCATCATGCATCTGAAAAAAGTAAGAGTAAGCCACACTATGCACTGCTTCAAGAACATAAGGATGAATTACATCTGTTGACAATAATTTGAAGACTGCTTTTCTTGATACATTGTAGATGGTCATAAGGCAAGTGGCAGTCTTGCTTGTTCAATGTAGAGCTTAACCAGGCCACTTGACTAAGAAATATTAGGTGTCTCAGTTTTTTCAGGTTCATCGTGGAACGATTAAAGATCTGCAGCCCCAGGAAAGCACTACAAACAGTTCCACATTTAGATTTATTGCTCATTCTTCCAAAGCGTCTTTTCTGTGGTGCTTCTCATCTTTGGAATGCAGAAAGCCAGCTTAGGCAGACCTCATTACTATCATTTAGGTGCCAAGCAAAAACAGTTCCCTTTTCCAAGTCTTTTAAGAACTTCTAATGTAAGTATTTGTTATAGTTTGATTTTTTAAAATTCAAATTGGCTGTGGCTGTTTGAATTTGTTGTATTGGTTTCTATAGTTTGCTTCTTCTTATTTTACATTTACTCTTTGTTTCTTGCTACTCTGTAAACCTATGCTGAAATGATATAGATTATGCAAAGAAATAAAATTTAAAAGCATAGAAAGCCCTTTCCATTCCTTCCCACATTTCGCCACTTTATTCTATGCCTACCCACTTCTAACTTTCCTCATGCCATACCTCCTTTTCTTCTATTCTCCCACTACATTTTAGCATTTTCTAGCTGCTATACCTCCCATGATGCTCTAAATATGAGTGGGGATGCAATGAGCATCTGTGGGTTCACAAACACCAAATATCTGAAACTCCAGCAAAGTATCTGAGGCTGTCTTTATTATTTCTTGGTATTTTGCTTGGACAACACACTTCAGTAGCTAAACACCCTAGCTTTCTTCAATAAAAGAGAAAAGGGGATCATATCAAATGTATTTGGGGGGGGGGAGATGTCTTTGATTAGCTGCTGATGGTATGCAAGACTTTCTGATAGAGCAATGTTCCAGATGTTAATAATCCAAGCCTCTATTGGTATTTTATAAGATTCCTTCCATCGTTGGGCAATAACTAGTCAAGCTGCTGTGAACAGGAAGGAAATTAATTCTTTAGATATAAGGATAAAATTTGGGGCCAAATCTAATGATAATGAGGCAAGTGCCGAATTAGGAGGGATAGATTGTTTAGTGATTTTGGAGGTCAGATTAAAAACTTTTCCCCAAAAGGAATATTGGTCTGTCCTGAGTTCCCTGAAATCTGTGTGCAAATACTTTGGACACAGCTTACATTAGAAGATCTTCTTGTGTGTATGCATCCGTGTATGTGTGAAATATATATATTGTGGAAGGTTTTATGACTAAAAGAAAAATGAATGTACTGGTAAATGCTCTGGAAACCAGCATAATTGAATTCAAAAAAGAGGAGACTTTCAGCAGTAGATGTATTTTGCTACATCAGCTTTGCTTTCCGATTCCTCTACTCCTCATTGTTTACAAGCAGTGGGAACAATTTATTACAACGCCCTTCACATCACAACACTTCCATTTTGCCATTACGTGTGCTTGGGGAGCCTATCACTTGGGCACTTTGTTTGAAGTGCTCTTAACTGGATTTTCTAAAGAACAAAGCAGTTTTATACATTTGTCTATAAAACAGAAAGCACTTTTATCTGATAGCTTTTCTTATTTTCAGCCCATCAATAAGAGGCACAAATATTCTGCAGTTTCCTGTCACCAGGAAGAGAAAAGGAGCAATCCACTAAGCACTACTGCTGTGCAGCTGCCATTCATGTTAATAGGAGCCCCACACAAATACCAATTAAATGAAAAGAAGTTGTGCTACAGCAGGGTTTGGTGGATTGCGCCCAAAGGCTACCTATTCAAGATCCCAATTCTTTCCCCAAAAAAAGAATAAAGATTGGGAATTTGATATTTTGGCCATAAAGAAATAATAGCTTCTGATGCCAAACTAACTATTCTTTTCAGGGGGAAAAATCAGCTGTATTTTTTTTGGGAAAGATTGTAGACAGGATAATGACTTGTATCAATAAGTGAAAAAAATACTAAGGCAAAGCATGGCTAACCCTGAGTGAAGGAGCATGTGGGGTTCACTCCCCCTTTGGTCGTCCTGCTGCTGCACTGAACAGAGCGAAGCCAGAGATTAGTTTGTCATCTGAACCTGGGCTTGAGGTTTAGCTCTCCCAGACAAGCCAAGAGCACTAAACAATACGACAAACCTTGGCTATACTTGTGGTTTGGAAAGAACTAGATCACACGCCTCGGTTTAGATGACACACTAAGCCCAACCATGGCCTATTTCAGTACAGCAGAACAACCAGACAAGGAACAAAGTGGGCACAATTTCCTCTCCAGGGGTCCACTTTTTCTCATTCATGCTAAGCCATAGTTTGGCTTAGAGTTACATGTGAACTGGGCCATAATGTTGAAGACTCCCAGCCATTGTGAAAAGTAGTGTTTTCCCTTCTCTTGGAAAAAGGGGGGGCAGTCATTTCCCCTAAACCATGCACACCTGCCCCACACTTGATGTCAGGTGACAGGCAGGTAGAAATGTGGCTGCCAATGCACAACTGGGAGCTTTAAAATGTCCCAATTCTGCACTGGCAAGGGGAAGCAGGCTTTGGTAGAGCTGAAACCTTCTGGATTGGCTAGAGGAGCAAGTTCCCTGCAGGAATCTTGCCCATGCAGCTGATGCCTAGTCGAAAGCGGGCTTCGGATGTGGTGATAAGCAGTAAAGCCAAACCCCTTTGCAAGCCCTGTGTGGTGCTTTGAAGTTCCAACTTCAGGACTTCAAAAAGCCCAATCACCTAATGACCCAGCACCCCTGTCCACTTTGGCCTGCGAGTTGAGACCCTAATCTGTCTTAGAAAGCAAAACTATACATCAGCTCAGGGATGCTAAAATAAAGGACCCTGGAGCAGTGGCATCTGTTAGTCAGAGAGCTACGGTGCTGGGACTGTCTATGGTGCATCCATTATTTTATGCAGGCTTTCCCTGTTCTATCAATACAAATGCTCCCTTGAAATGTAGTCAGACAATCCTGGGGAGAAATGAAATAGTGAAAGACCTCCCTTTATTTGTGCATGCACAAGGGTAATGTGTTTACATAACAGCACACACCAACTCTCAGCATCTTTTGTATAGACTGACGGCCTATCTTTAGAGATGTGAACTTATCAGAGGTCTGCTTACTGTAAGTATTCAGACAAGCAGTTGGCAGCAACATTTCTTTTGCACTAATTACATTCTTTTTCCAAAAGTTCACCCTGCCTGGGTGTCCAGGTAATTGCAATTAAGGCAGGAATCTGGTAATTAGAAATTCAAGTGCCCTGCCAAGAACAATACACTTCCTCTTGACATGCTGCCCAAAGAACTAATTTACTTGGAAAGGACAGAAGCTGATGTGAAGTGGCAGAGTAGATGTTTATTAGGCAACAACCACAGAAATAGATTTCCTCCTTCACCAGTCCCCAAACAGCAATAGCACGGTTTTGTTTTTGTTAAAAAAAGTAAAGTCATTAATATTCCTTTTTACTTTTCCTTCCAAAATTCTAATTTTCATATCAATGATTCATCATGTGTTACCAGTGGACATTATTAAGTAAATCCCAAATCCCTAAGAATTCCTTTTATATATTCTTTATAAATCCTCAATTCAAGACAATTGCAGATAAGAAAATATACAGCCAAGACCATAACTAATACAGGCTACAATTATCAAAGCATTTAGGATCTTACAGCACAAACAAGGCACTGCCAAATAGTCTTGATATTTTTAGACATAATTTCTTTGAAAGATAATCTGTGTTTCCTTCTTAAGTGGTGAATATATTGATCTTTAGGTTGTTTCCTCTTAGTAAAGAATGTAACAACAACAACAACTACAAAAAGCTGACATCCAGAGAAACTTAGTTGTGCTTAACTTCAATTGAAATAAATGTGAGTTAAATTAGCCACAACTAATTTATGCACTAGTACTATCCTATTTCCTAAAGAAGGAGTGTAATGGAATTAAAATTTTATTTCTAACATATTTTGTAAAAAAAAAAAAGTATCCCAAATATGTATCCCAATCTTGACGTTTCTCAAGTTACAAAATAATTTAAACTTCAAAGTGTGTGACAGATTTTTTTATGCAAGATCCCAGCAGTTTACTATGATGAATATGTTGTATCATTTAAATGGGATCATTTTTGGGTTAGTCAATTTCACTGTTGCCCACACTCTGTTGAGCTCCTTCCGTTTATTTCATTCTAGTCCAGCCTATCTACTGCCACAGTCCAGTCCAGCTTTTAATTAGTGATGGACACTTTTCTTCCCTCAGCTCAATTAGGAACTGAGCTCAGGCAATCAAACCTTTCTTTCAAAAAATAAAGCATCTCGTTTCTAAAATACAGACCCCTTTATGCACTCTCCAATCTCCTATTGTGAGCCCCTGTCGCACATCCATTTACCTGGCAAGGTGCATGTGGCCTCCTCCACAACAGCATATGTGCAAGGAAGCTTGAGACCTGATGGCACCAGGGAGAGAGAAATATGCACTGATGTGGGTTACAATCTGTGTTACAAAATGGGTGGAAACTGTGCTTTGTTCAGAATACAGCTGAGCATTATGAACCACCAAATTCATCTTTCGGAAGCTTGTTATGAACGTCACAAAAACTGCTAACTTTAATGCACAGTCTTATTTCCAACAAAGTCATTGCACCAGTGAAACAACTGTGAAACTGAACTGGCCCTTCATTTCCTCCCTCTAAGATTACAGCTGAATCTTGACTGCCACCGCATTGCATTCATGTAGCAAATTTCCCTTCCCCTCTCCTACCCTCCACACCATCACACCCCCTCCAAATCTGCCCTGGGGTCTCCTCTAACCCTCTGGAGCAGATTTGAGGGGAGGAGGATAAGCTCTGTTGCACGAGCAGAAGTCATTCTGCCCTTGCAATGGCTTAACTGGATTCAACCACAGACCCAAATATTTAATATGGTATATTATTTGTGTGTGTAGGAACGTCTGGTTTTTGCATGGCTGGAATGTAGCCTACGAAGTGGTTCCCAACCTTGTTGGCATGGTGACCCACAAGTCCAAATTTATTTGGCATAGTGATTTATTACCTCACGTGTCAACATAACATTACAATATGGCAACGAAGAAAACATTATTATGAGATATTCATCCATATTAGTTAGGGATTGCAAGCAAAATTATTTGGGGTTTTCATATAAAGCCTGTGATCCACACTTGCAGAGGCTTTGCAAACCACCTATGGGTCTGATACTAAGGTAAGAGAAACATTTGTTGCCCATGTATGCATGTATGCAACAGAGGAGGGCTTGTTATTCCTGATGCCCTAGGAATATTTAGATGCATTGCACTCAAAGCAATCCAGCTCAACAAGCTGTATCTAGGCACTGAAAATAGGGTTTTAAAAAATTTGCAGCCTTCCACCTCAAAGTGCACATATTTAAAGGAATATATGGACGGTAGATGAAGACAGAAGTGCCTGGCGTGCTCTGGTCCATGGGGTCACGAAGAGTCGGACACGACTAAACGACTAAACAACAACATGGACGGTAGATATGGGGGATCATCATTTTGCCTGGTAGTTCAGGTTTCTTATACAGTGGTACCTCAGGTCACAGATGCTTCAGGTTACAGATGCTTCAGGCTACAGACTCTGCTAACCCAGAAATAGTACCTCGGGTTAAGAACTTTGCCTCAGAATGAGAACAGAAATCACGCAGCAGCGGCGGGAGGCCCCATTAGCTAAAGTGGTACCTCAGGTTAAGAACAGTTTCAGGTTAAGAAAGGACCTCCAGAACGAAGTTCTTAACCCGAGGTACCACTGTAGTAGCTTCTTGCAACTCCTTCAAGATGTGAAAGGTTTGGTTTTGAACCTACATCATCTTTTCTATAGCCTATGACAGACAGAAAAAGAAAATAAACTGTTCTTTAACAATTAAGTCCTTTTTTGGTTTCTGTACTTCATATATTTGGAAATTAGTTGAAAAAATTAAAACTGTGATTAAGTTTGACTTGGAGTGCACATACGTTTTATATTGTATATTTAGTCTTTTGTTGGAAGCCACCCAGAGTAGCTGAGGAAACCCAGCCAGATGGGTGGGGTAGAAATAATTTATTATTATTATTATTATTATTATTATTATTATTATTATTATTATTATTATTATCAATTTCAAAATAAGCAATTGAAGTTTAAAGTTTGAAGCAAAAAACAAAATGGAACAAAACTCCCCCTCCCCATTAAAATAACTGGAACATATTTGACTGACAGTGTTGGAAATAAGTGATAAGAATCGTTAACGGATCTATCAATCATAACAGTGGTTTTATTTCTTGTATTATTAACTCCTAAGGCTTTGCTGGAGCTTGTGAGAGGTAATTTTGTATTGTAGGCTTTTCTTACTGTGCTCTTGATGTATTTCTGGGGTAGGCTGTGAAAACTGTACATTTTATTTTTGTTTTCAGTGATTCAGTCATAAGGTTTTGATGATCTCAGCTTGTTCCTTCAGTAGTTATATCTGGCTATGATCTGAGGAATCCTTGTAGCCCGCTGGGGTAATAAGAAACAGACTCTGTGGTAGATCGAGTAAATTTTATAAGCTTGAAAAGCAGCAAAAAAACCCAAAGAACCGTAGAAGATATTACAATGTTTTATATAACTATTTAAAACGACAGTTTTGATAGTCTTAATGCACATAACATAACATTACTTACACACTTACACACACACACACACATGTGTATACATTCGTTTAATGGAATAGGTAAGATAATTATATCAAGTTCTGAACCATATGTCTTTGTATTTCTGTCTAATGTCTGAAACAAATGTGCATCAGTTTATGAAAATGTTGTGTAGCACTGCTCAGTTGATTCCTAATTTATTTAAGCCTGTATCAGATACATTGGTGTTAATATTAATAGCAAGCTAGCATTCATTCATTCATTCATTTGGTCAGTCACTTTATATTGCCCAGGACAACCCAAAGTGACTTACAATCATTGTTGGTCTGATTCCTCCATTAATTTGTGCTCTATAGATTTGATAAGCAAACATTATTTGAAGCAGTATTACTTTGTGGTTTATTTGAGTAGCACCCTAATCTTTAAAGGCATTATCCACAAGGATGAAGTCCAAGCTCCACAATGGTGTTTGAAGAAAAGGTCACTCCCCAAAATATTATTAGATGCTTATATATGAATGACATATTAATGTAAATCCTGGTAAGAATTTAAATCATTTGCAGAAACATTTACTCAGTTCCACATTCACTGAAGCTTAGCATCATGGGTAAACACAACCACAACCCCAGTTTATCCTGAAAAACCAAATATATTTCCACTAACATCCTCTTGGCTCATGGATACTTAGGGGAGGGGGAGCACCTCTGGTGGGGGACAAGCTGTGTTCCTTCGGGGGTAGTTTCTCCACTTTTGGTCCCCACCCTGCACTCAGCTCTCACCTGTATCTCCTAGAAGCTGTTGGCATGTGACAGTGGCCACACTCTGTGAAATGGCTTCAACTGGCTGGCCAAACCCGGTGATGGTAGCCAATGGGTCCCAAATCCTCAGTGAGTTAGGGGCTTCCCTTTCATGCAAAGACAGGCTCCAGAGGATTGAGCAGACGAGACCAGACTGCACAGACTGTCAGGAAGACAGTTTCAGCACATGTCCTAAAGGGAAGTGAGGAGCAGGTGGGGCTTGTCAACATGGGAAGGTAGCCTATCACAGAGAAGGAAAACTCTTATCCTAGACCTCCACTGCCTTGCAAGATACCTTTGGGAGAAGAAACGGATAAAGTATAAATGCTACACAAATCCAGAGTGAGTCCCTAAGGTGGTTGGCTGGCATCATGTAAGCCTCCTTCCAGCAACTCCTGCATCCAAGATGATGCCAAATATATTGCTCCGCTTTCATTTAGTAATTTATTAATTAATTTAATATTTTTATTTGATAAAATTCATACACCACTTGATTGTAATAAAACCTCAGTGGTTTACAAAAAGATAAAACGAGAAAATTGAGAAAAAATACAACTATACTTTAAAACTTATGCATAAAATATATGACACGAGTATTAATGTTGCAGCTTTAACCTACTAATATTTTTATCATTATTTGTCAGATCTACCCATCTTGGAATTGGGGAAGTGAGGCTGAGAGAGAGGACCTGGAATGTTTTGAAGCTTGGTTTGTAACGTGTGTTAGTGTGGAGATGCCCTATGAAATTTCTGTTTGTAATGCATGTAACATATTTAATGGGAGGAGTTTGTGAATTTAGTACAGTGGTACCTCGGGTTAAAGACGCTTCAGGTTACACAATTTTGGGTTGCACACCGCGCTGAACCCGGAAGTACCGGAATGCGTTACTTCCGGGTTTCAGCGCTTGCGCATGCGCAAACACACCAAATCTTGTGAGTTGCGAACGCTGTGGGTTGTGAACATGCCTCCTGCATGGATCATGTTCGCAACCCGAGGTTCCACTGTATACCACTTAATTTCCCCCCTCTGTTTAATTGCTATTTTTAAAACTGTTTGTGGTTCTGCCTTTACAATGTGTGGATTAAAGGCAATCTTTCTTTCTGATTACCATTTTTCATTCACTTTAGATATCCCTGAATTCATCTAATTCTCTTTTAAAACTAGGCAGGCTAATAACCAATACCACAGCTTGTGGTAAATAATTTCAGAAGTTACCTATTAACTTTAGGTATATCAAACTTTTACTCATCAACCTCTCATTGTTCTCATGATGAGCCAGCTTTTAGTAATTTTGAATTGTTTTCCTTTAAATGCAAAAACCAAATAATGCAAAACAGATTGTACAGGTCCATTAATTATTTTAAATTAAATCATTGAACATAGCAGGGATAGGGAACCTCAGACTCAGGAGCTGAATGTGGCTCCTCCAGGCATCTTGTCACTTTCCCAGGGCAAAATCACCACTCCTTAGTACCTGTACTCCAAGTCCTGGTCAGGTGCCTGGCTGGAATGTGTCCTTGAACTATGAAGACACCTCTTGCTTGCCTAGATAGAGATGGATGTTGGTGTGCTTAGGAACCTCTGACTTCTGCAGGTCTGGAGTGTAGCCTACTATGCAAAAAGGTAAGAGGTTCCTATCCCTGTAGAAGGGTGTGCTTGTAGGCTGAAGTTTGCTGGCTTCTCAGAATACATTTGGCATACCTCTGTCAAGTCAAGGGATGGAAAAACGCCAAGGCGTAACTGGAAATACTTCCATTTTACAAAAATTATATTAACCAATACATAACAATAAAAACCATGTTGTAAAAGAAACCAATGGCCTTACAAATTGGTCTTTTAAAAGTAACAAAATTACCAAGTTAACAGAAGCCTGAAAGTTGTAAAAGTGTTTCCAGTCATGAGTGTGTGTGCATGAAAGACAAAAAATGAGAAAACTTTATTTTGGAAACAAGGTGTCAATTATATATGGGTCATATTATTGACCTTAACAGGACTTAATCAAATGAGTCCTTTTCTCATTGAAACTTGGCATCCATTTCAACCACTGCTTCCCCTCCAGATTTATCCATTAAATATTCAAAAATGCGTTTGATTGCAATTGGTTAATAAAATGTACTATACTGGACAAGCAATTTCATAGCAGTTTGACTACAGAGGAACAACTAGGGACTATTAAAGAGCAATTTCTCTCAATTTGAAACAAAATAGGTCCTTAAGTCCATACGGCCTTTAAAATTCTGTAACTGCTCTTTTGGGGTGCAATTCTGATTTTATGTAATACTGCTAAAACATACAGAAGCTTCTAAAAATTTAAAATCTTGAATAATGATTCAGTTGTATGATATTAAGTAGGCTTAGATCAATATTTTGATAGCTGGGAAGGGCATATCATTACACAACATGAAAAATAAAAATGTACATATAGATTTCTACTGGCAATTGCATAATCCTTGACATCTTATAAAAATGTTCTTCATATTCAAAGAGTAAGAGTTTTGCTATTTGGAGGGCATATTTCTGCTAATTGTATTTTTAGATTCATTCATTCTCTATGGATATTCAAAGTACTTCACTTTTCATATGCATTGATCTTTTATACAAAAAACTATGTACATTAGACAGATATCTAGATATAGATATATTCTCTAAGCTATCAAAATACTATCTAAAAGAATAATTCCTTAAAGGGTTTCTTTCCCCGTTAAAGGATGTAAATCTACTGAACCTGCATATTAGTATTTACTGAACACCAAATAGCATTTTCCCTTATACATTTAAATTAATAGAGTAAGCTGCCTAAAAGGTCTAGCCTTGTTCTGCTTGCTTCTATCTGCTCCTTCGGTTTTAAAGAACATTTTCCTTTATTTCACTTTTCCACAACCCATAAAAAAACTCATTTCTAATTCATCCTTTCGTTCAGCTTAACCTCTCTTCTCAGCAATTAAAGCACTCTGCGCATCCCTCATCTATCACACAGCCAGCTAAATAATGCATTGCGTCCTCCGCTCATCTTTTATCATCCCAAATGACAGGTATTAGCATATCTCCCCAGTCAATTACAGTGCAGCGGAATAATCACAGCATAATTGGGCGAAAGCCACTCTAATCACCAACCCTGCAAACTCGCAGAATAAAAACTGAGTGGCAGTTCAGACAGGCCTTGCTCTTGTCCATGACTCCAGCCAACAAGCTTGGCAGGTCTCCATTTCCCTTTTGCCTTTTAAACTTACTCTTTGAGGTAAACTTCTCAATAAAAACACAGGACTCAAAAATAAAATAATATATATGTTGATGCCTAAATTCTATTTGCTTTGTAGTTTAAAATTTCTTCAGGGCCTACTGGAAAGACCATCACATTACACTAATATTACACATCATTAGTGGTTACTTGTCTAACTACAGAGTTGCTAGATGCTTTCAACTTTGCTTTAAAAAATTTTTGTATTGTATTGGCTGAAGGAGATGGGAGAGCTCATTCAGAACTAAAAAATATGAAGATTTCACATTAGAAATATGTTGTAAACTGATTTCTGGATGAAGGGCAGTATATACAAACAAACAAACAAACAAACAGTACCTGAACAATAAAAAAGAATCCTATTCTTGTATCAGTTACTTTATACATGTGGAATTCTCTATTATCTCAGTAGAAGGAAAACTACCTTCTACTGCAGAAAATCACAAAAGTCCCACTGATAGTAACTTTGAGTTGTACTGCATGCATTCATATACATAATCATAATCATAACATCATCTATTATTATTATGGCAGCAGTAAAATCTACATTAAAATGAGTTTTTTTCTGATGCAAAACACTCAAAGAGAGGATCTGGTGTATTGTAACAGGAGGAAGAGAATAGAGAAGCCATGTCTCTCATGCTCACAAATCCATTATTTCAGGATGGCACTTACCATTCTTAACACTTATATGGGAATATATAATTCAGAGCAATACTTGGTTATCTCAAGAACAATATATTCCATTGTAGAGGCTTGTAGTCTGGCTGCCATGTTTTCAACCAATTGAAGCTTCTGAACATCTTCAAATGTAGCCCCATCAGAGTGCATTGTAATAGTCCAGACTGGCAGTAACTAAAGCATGGATAACTGATGTCAAGTATGTCTTCTCCAGGATATACTGCACCATCTGGACATCCATGGTAAGTGATTCAAGGAGTGCCCGCAAGCTGTGAAGCAGCTCTTGAAGAGGGAGTGTTTCCTTATTCAGGACACACAAAAATCAGCTCACCTGGACAGGCAACAATCTTGACCACACTACCTTGATTAAGTTTGAACGTGTTAACAGACTTCCAGTCCTATATTGATTCCAGGCCCCCGTTTGTCACTTCCAACATCTTCCAGAAATCAAACAATTGGAATAAGCCATGCCATGTATTGTCTGCATATTGTGACACCTCAACCCAAACCTCCAGATGAATTCTACCAGCAGTTCCATGTCAATGTTACAACACATGGAAGGATGCACACCACACCAACCTTCCTATAGAATGGAACCTCTGGGGAGCAGTATCGCGGTCAGTGGTATTAAAAGTCACCAAGAGGCACAGAAAAACCACCAGGGTTACCAACGTAATCACAGATCCAAATCCAGGCCCAAAAAATCTGACTGGAAACCACCAGTTCCCTGGCTTCCTTCACATGGATCCATAAGGTTGAATCAAAGGTTCACAATGGTACTTGTACTTGCTATTTGTACAAAAGCTAGCCTTTACTTATTTGAAAATCTACTGAAGTCATGCAGACAGAATAATTTGTTCATCTTCTATTTGTTCATCTTCTAATTGTTCACCTACTTTTCTATTTAATCATTTTGAAGTACCGTATATGTTCCCAATTAACAGCTATACAATGTATTTCTTTTGCACTGAATAGTTAAATGTAAAAAGAGTATGGTCTATTATAGCGCTATTTTGCAGCACAGAGCAGCAAATGATTTTAAAAAACGGTGTTATTGCTTCAATATATATAATTTGTGGCCAAGGCAAAATACATTTTGTGGACAATGGCATTAATGGAGACACATGAATGTTATGTTGTTATACCCTGGTGCAGTCAGCATGGGGAATGGAAAGCTCTACATACTATTTTATCATGATTGCTAAGAAGAGCTAAAAAAAAATTACCAGTTCACACCTTTAGGGCATCTTCTTAGGATCGCTTCACATGAGCCAGTTAACCCTTAATATATTTGCTCCTTCCTTTCAAATGAGTCGTACTATTTCATGTAATTTATGACTGATTAATTCAAAAATTAAGCTACTCAGTAGTGGTTAAAAGACAAAGAATGCATTATAGAGATTGGTTTTGTCTGAGACAATTTGCTTCTTGTAATGCAAAAACTGCTATTTTTAGTTATAATTAAATGACTGGGAGTGTTCTCGTAATCCCTGTACCAAATTTGCAATCTCCATTCTGTCACTTAAAGCTGTACTGCCTAAGAGAATGGAACAACAGGTATGCACAACAAACAAAACAAGAAATCCAAAGCAATGCAACACTATGTATTCACACATCTTGCTCCCAATGTCAGGACAAAAGATAGGAAAGAAGAGGAACATTCCTTGGTTCCTAAATTGTGGTTGGGTCTCCCCAAGGACCTTTGGAGGTGACTGTAGCTTCTGTTTATCAACTTGCTTCCTATAGGTGTTGAAACTGCCTCCTTGTCCCTTCCTTGTTGCGATCACTATTGTCAGTTTATTCTGTAGACACCAATATTGGCATTTAATTATTTTGTTCAAATTGTATGATGATATAGATGTTCAAATAGAATATCTAACACCAGCATTTGGGTTGCAAGGAATCCTGCCCTCTTGGTGGCTATTGGGCTCATAGATCCATAGATTCATTTCCTGATATTCTGCCTTCCAGCAAGTGAAAATTAAGAATTCTTAACTTTCAGTTAGGTGAACTTTACTTTAGGTGCAAAATTACCAATAAATGGTATTTCAGCAGACTGTAAAATGATTCCATGGTTCAATCCATAAATCTGAGCTTTGTTGTAAAGTTAAGTATAACAACAATAACTGAAATCACACGTGTAATTTCAAAAACTCAAATTGTTTCAGACCGCCTTCTTTTAAATAAGACATTTTTTAGAGAGAGAGCTACCTTAGAATGGATAGCTTTTTATTTCTGCCGAAATTTATATTTCTTTATCTGTTTTAACAGGTCTATATTTTTTTAATGATTGTTAATAGTGCTACAGGCAGTTCACAACTTACGCTGGGGTTAAGTTCCAAAGATAACACCTAAAACCAAAATCGTGTATAAGTCAAGAGACATTGGGTTCAATGGCAGGTGGGATTACCAAAGTATTTTTTCCTGGATGCCCGCTCCCTTTTTAATATATATATATATATATATAAAATTTGCTAAGTGCATAAAGCTGAATGTTCACAAGTTAAATGAGTGCAAGTTGCGAGTTACCTGTAATATGATTCTGCATCACATTTTTAAAACATGGGAACCATGTCAAGTGGGCTACATTAAAAAACTGACGAATAAATTAACAAAATAATTTATTTGGAAATAGGCCCCACTGAATTACTTTCACACAAAATTTGTTTAGGATACTTCTGAGAATAATGTCAATGACTAATACCCAACATGAGACAGATTCTCAGTAGACCCATTGATTAGCACTGGATATGATCTAGGATCTATACCAAAACAAAACTCTAATAGATGTGAAGACTATTTCAGTCATGTGAATCCATCATACTGGTAAGGATTTTAATGTTGCTTATCCTCCAGAAACTGATTGATTTCTCAAATATTTATACCACTCCAAGAAATACAGTAGCAGTTTATTTCTGCTCAATTGGCAATTTCCAAATTGGGTGCAGGGGCATACTTGTGTGACCAGAGAGAACTGCTAACTTGCTGTGTGAAATAACAAATAAATATTGAATAAAATATTGAAGCAAATTATTGAGAGCCCAAAGAACCCTCCCAGAGGGGAACTTGTCTGCAATGTTTCTGCAAAATTAACTGCTCTAGCCTTGCCTCCTTTTCTTCATTCTCCACTGTAGGAGGGTAAACTGCTCTGTGTCTATGTGCCTTATAATGTGCTTGGAAGGCTCAAATTGGGTGCAACTAAGAGCTGTTCCTGTTGCAGAAATGCAGCAGAATAGCCTACCCCAAGACTGCAAACTCTGCATGTGGCTTTGCTCTAGGCTTGCCTTATCAAAATTTATTAAATATGTGTTCAAATATAACTCCGGTGATAAAAAAAAATCATACAGCTCCATCAATTAATATGTTGATTTAAACCACTGGCCAACTACCACATCTCTCCCCCCACCAATTGCATTTTGCAAGAAACAAAAAAGCCACACAGCATATGACAATGGGCACTTGAGAGAGCAAGAAACAGCTTCATTTTCTTTGATAAAATAGCTGTAATATGCCCACCTTCAAAATTTCCCAGACCCTTCCAGTCAACACCCATTCTGAAATCTCCTCCTGAGGAAACGTCATTGATCAAAATTCTGTTAGTGTAAGGGGAAAGACTGTGCTGAGCCGAGCCATGGACTTCATTAAACATGCAGAACATAAACTGCTGACACAAAGCGGCGGCAAATGTGCAGCACAGCAAAGGAGGAAAAAGGAAGCAAGAAATAGTGGGGGGAGGAGATGAGGCAGGGAGAAAACTCTGCCAAGTACTCCCATATAATAGTTTCCATCTTCTCTATCTGATGTATACTGACCAACAATACTACTTATAACCATACTCTGAAGCAAATACACTTAATCTGCCTCCAATAGGAACACAGGAAAATGTAGTACTGATTCTGCACCAGACTAGGTTCTCTTTTCCAGCACTGCACTGAATAGCAACGCTGCAATTGCTAGGCATGAAGTACGAGTTCATAGGGTCAATCCCAGTTCCACCTCCTATGCCAGCGATTTGTAACCAGAAGGATCTATGCCTATCTACCCAACTAACTTGCCTTCCCTAAACAGTTTTTCATAAACAGCAAAGACTAGTGTTTTGGTAGACAACTATTTTCCCCCAGACATCTTTACCAAAAGTTTAAAAGTACATAATTATATGTGCACTAAACATGGTGAGACGTAAATACAAGAGAGAGAAAGAAAAAGAGAAACAGCACCCACGTAGAAGGGTAAGTAAAGGGGAGGGCAAAACTGTATACAGTCAAACCTTGGTTGTCAAACGTAATCCATTCCAGAAGCCTGTTTGGCTTCCGATATGTTCGACAACCAAGGCATGGCTTCCGATTGGCTGCAGGAGCTTCCTGCACTCAAGCGGAAGCCACGTTAGACGTTTGGCTTCCAAAAAACATTCAAAAACCAGAACGTTTGGGAGCCAAAACATTCCACAACGGAGTCATTTGGGAACAGAAGTTTGACTGTACTTTACAAAGTGGTTATTGTACTTCAACAGATCCTTAACCTATTACAGTATTTGTAAGAATGGATTGGTAGACAACTATTTTTTGTGACAAAGCATTTCATTTCAAGGCTGAGCTATAGGCAGCTGTCAAGAGATGAACCAGAGCCCAGGGACTAGCTGGGGAGTCAGAGCTATGAAATATTGTAAAGAATCAGGAAGACCTTGAGATCTCAGCCCAAACAGTAAAGGACTGCCCTTCCAGAAGAGGGCAAAGGCCAGCCTAGGTGAGCAGGGCCAGTCTAGGGCCTGAGAAAATAAGAGGCTTGTCTGCCAGGATGATATTCAAGAGTGCTGAGGCTCATTACACAGGGAAGCTGCACGCAGAGCAGAAGGCTCCTACTTCTAGTCCTGGTAGTTCCAGACACTGAGCAGCACTGCCACTGTGTCTCCCTGTTCCAGCAACTACACAGAATACTTGGCAATTAAGCATGCACACAAAATGATGTGCTTGAGAAAACTGACGTATTTTAATCTAGCCTCATAAGATTAAGTACATTTCCAACATGAAGATAGACTGTTTTGTTGAGTAGGAAAGAGGTGGTCAAAGAGGCTCAGCAGCTTAGTCAGTGTTTCAGAATTCTGTGCTCATGTTCCAAAAGTGCACAAAAACCTTCAGCTATTACACACAGTGAACTGAGAGAGCAGGAGATCGGGCAGCACAAGTATGTTTACTTACTCGTCCTGTGAAGCACCCAACTTTAGAAAGAAGTGGGAGTAGAAGCACTTCTGCTTTCCCATGGCATTATGTAACACCTGCACTCATTATGTCTGCTCCCTGGCTCATTTATTTCTGGGCTCCACAGCTCAGGCTCTTGTTTCCCAAGAACATAACATGAGTTTGCGTTAGGCATTCAGCTTGGATATGCAAGGGCCCCAGCTTTCACTTCTTTTACGCCAAGGTCTGAAGGGGGCTTGAAAGCACATTTGCTTGCAGGTCTCCCTGTGATCAGAACCCCTGATAAAGAAAGTTCTGACTGTGGAAGCAGAGGGGCACATCCTGTGACTTTTAATTTTATTTTAAAAAAACATTAAATGTTTAAAATGTTATTCAGGGCGGTCAAAACAACATCCTTGAAATGTCTTTTCTTCCCAAGTAGGACTATCCTTTTGGATTCATCAACGTCACATGATGTTACAATTTGGATTAATAAACATAAGCCATGTTTATAGATGTCATTAATTACTTTATTTATCTACAGAACAAAGCTTAATTTGAGAACGTGAACAGACCTTGGCTTTGATATGCTGATGTATTTTAAAACACATATCTCGAGAGCCATGTGCAAATGCCACCTACGCATGTTACAGACATGCTTATTTTACTGCAAAGTTGCATGTCTGGAAAAATTGCAAACTTGAGAAACAATTTCAAAAGGACTATGACAATAAAATAGACACATGAGATACCTACATACATATTGAGAAATACATGGGGGGGGGGACTCAAAGAACACATAAAAAAGTAACATCAGATGTCCTCGAAGCTAACTGTGCACAATATGATTTTAAAATATATCTGTAGTTTACTGGATGCAGCAGCTTATCTTGGCAATTCTGTGAGAGGCAATCCTCATTTCCCAATTGGGAAATTGGGTTCTACTAGAGGAAAACCTACAAGTGTTTGAAGAGGGCAATCTCTGTGAAAGGGAATGAAAATGTGCAAAGTGAGTGGTAAGTAGGAGCCAAAGTATATTTTTAAACTTACTGTAGACCTATAGGGGACCAAATGCCTTTTTACATTTGCAGTTCAGCTTCTGAGTTTAAAATGCTTTTTAATTCAAAGATAACTGTGTAAAACTGCCTACAGTAGAAGCCTGAATTTAATAGGCACGAAGCTGAAGGTGTGTAGCATTTTTCTCTGATCACAAGCAGCAAGCACTTAGCTGTGAGAGAGGCCCACAATGAATCACTGCAGGGTAGAATCAAACACATCACAGGAACATACAAGCCTTTTTTATTATTACTGTAACAGGTAAAAACACTTCAAGTCCTAGAAAAATGCATTTTCAACCAACCAGCCCTTTACACTTATCAAGCTACCCACAGTATCATACATAATAGCATATTCGCACTCTATGAATTGAGACTAGAAAGGAAGAGAGTAGGGAGAAGACCAACATTTCCCAAAGAAACCGCTTTGAAGTGTTTATAAATAATTCTGAAATATGTCTTCCAAGCTCAAACTGGGCATTACTGACTCATAAAACTGAAAAAAAGTTTTTCTGATAGAATTTTAACATTTGAGCTAGTTTGTATTTATTATTACATAATATAAAGTGTGTGTTTCTTGATGCTGTAAGTCCAATATTTAGCTTTAAAAGTTATATTTATGTGTGCCAACTATCAGATCAATAAAAATAAAAATAACATCATTTTTTGAAAGTCATAATTACTTTAAATATTTCATTAACGGCACATGAATGCAGAATATATATGAGACGCTAGTGAACACACATGTTAACTACAGACCTGTTCAGCCTCCTTTGCCAAAAATTTGCACCTCTCTACAGAGGTATACCTTATACAGTGGTACCTCGGGTTACATACGCTTCAGGTTACAGATGCTTCAGGTTACAGACTCCGCTAACCCAGAAATAGTACCTCGGGTTAAGAACTTTGCTTCAGGATGAGAACAAAAATCGTTCTTTGGTGGCGCAGCGGCAGTGGGAGACCCCATTAGCTAAAGTGGTGCTTCAGGTTAAGAACAGTTTCAGGTTAAGAACGGACCTCCGGAACAAATTAAGTTCTTAACCCAAGGTGCCACTGTACTTGGAGAACCTCCATTCTAAAAGTATTTAAATACACATTTTCAAATAATTGCTCCTATACAGAAATATATCCAACAGACGCTTTTCTCTCAACAAATATTACAGCCCCTGAGAACTTCAAATCTCCATAAGCTTTGCATAGTAATGATTGTCAGCAAAGGCACAAGCTCTTTCTTGGATTGTTGAATAATATTTTTGGTCCAGAAGGCTGAGTACCAATCCTTCTCTTTGCAATCACTGCCAGGCAGAAATCTGGGCTGGGTATGTGACCATCCATTATGTCACATTCATCATCTTTGGCTTGTCAATTTTCCTACTGCTGCATCCCTTACTTTCCTCATGCACTACGGCTACGTTGTACTCTAAGCTTGTGGATAGGGAATGTGTCCACTTAATTGGCTGGTGCACAGTGTGCAGCTGCTATAGGAACAAATATTAATGTCATAATCACTCTGGAGGACTAATAGGGCAACACTTTCCACATTATTTAAAACATTTTTACTCTGCTCTTCAGCACACACACACACACACACACACACACACACACACGGCTCCCAGTACAGCTTACTCTGCTCTCTGCAGCAATAGTCCCTGGTCTCAGGTTTACAATCTAAAATACATTACATACAAGGGGAAAAGGGGGCGGGGGGAGAGAAAAAAAGTATAATGATGATGGTTAGTTTAGTTGTCCTATTGGATAGCAATATACCTATTTTGGATCTGACTGCACTCCTCTTAAAGGTCAGAGTTTCACTGCATCTGTTCTTATTTACTGAACTGTTCTCCCCATTCCCCTTTATTTTCTGATGTTTCACTTCTCTTGCTTTCTGCTTGTGAGTTCAAGTTCAAATTGTTTCATTTCACTTCCCCTTGGTTCCTTCTAAACCCCTCTGGTGGCACTTGGGAGAAGGGAGCCACCTGATACTTTGAGATATTAACCTCATATACTTTATAACAAAAAGGCCTTGATAAGCTTTTAATATTAATTTGTATCATCACTATCGCTTTCCAAATATCACCAGCATTTCAGAAGGCATTACCTGGGGTGGGGGGGAATGCAGGGGTATGCATACTCCTAAACATTTTTAGAATCTTTGCACTTTTGTCCATTTACTGTATTTATTTTTCACAATTTAAACTATAAAATACCAGTTGCTGGGAATCAAATAAGAGAGTGCTGTTGCCTTCAAGACCTGCTTCTTGGCTTCCAACAGCCATCTGGTTGACTGCTATGAGAACAGGATGCTGGACCAGATGAGTGACTGGCATGTTCAAGCAGTCTTTTCATATGTCCTTACTTAAAGCTTGCTCTGAATGTCTATTGGCAGGATATATGGATGTTGTTGTTGTTTAGTCGTTAGTTGTGTCCGACTCTTCGTGACCCCATGGACCAGAGCACGCCAGGCACTCCTGTCTTCCACTGCCTCCCGCAGTTTCGTCAGACTCGTGTTTGTAGCTTCGAGAACACTGTCCAACCATCTCGTCCTCTGTCGCCCCCTTCTCCTTGTGCCCTCCATCTTTCCCAGCATCAGTGTCTTCTCCAGGGAGTCTTCTCTTCTCATGAGGTGGCCAAAGTACTGGAGCCTCAGCTTCACGATCTGTCCTTCCAGTGAGCACTCAGGGCTGATTTCCTTAAGAATGGATGTGTTTGATCTTCTTGCAGTCTTCTCCAGCACCATAATTCAAAAGCATCAATTCTTCGACGATCAGCCTTCTTTATGGTCCAGCTCTCACTTCCATACATCACTACTGGGAAAACCATGGCTTTAACTATACGGACCTTTGTTGGCAAGGTGATGTCTCTGCTTTTTAGAGTCAAAATTAGAGTACCCCTAAACATTTTTTTTTAGAAAAAAGCACTGGGTACATCAGTAGGAATCACCTAACTTCTGTTCATACAAGCTTATGTATCAATAGTGTATTACACTGTTTTCCTCAGTGATATTAATCAATGAAGTTGTGCAGAAATATCACAGAGTTTTTACTTACTCTGCATTCTAGAGAGGAAGCAGTCACTTTTGCTAATGAAGAGGGGCATTCCAGGAAGGGATGGAATAGCTTCTACTATGATGAACTTCAAAATAAACTAATAGTCCTCTACAAAGAGTCCATACTTTAATTCAATGGACTTCTTTTCTCACAATGAGAAAAGAATTAACACATGTAAAAGGAATCAAATCCAGTTTTTCAGCAATACTAAAAGTACTGTACTAACAACAGTTTAATAGAACAAGGGGGCTGTTTGCTATGAATGGGAACTGTAGTCCAATGTAACTTACACAAGAAAATATAAAGTAGTTAATTCGCCTTTGCAAAAGGAATTGTCAAACTTATTATATAAATACTATGTCAAATGCCCAACTTCCACCAAGAAATCACTTGTCCCAGAAATTATAGTGCACTCTAATATATCTGATAGGGTGGGCGGGCACGCGCGCGCACACAGACACACACACAGACACCACCCAATGCAAATCAAAATTGTCATATGGAATTGTATATGATTCACAGTATCCTAGGTATGCAGCACTGATAATGTCTTTAAAGACTAGCTAAAAAGAGAAGCCCTAGAAACAGAGTAGCACACAACCAACTAGTTTGGTAGAACGAGAGCAGGAAGTCATCATCCCACACACTAAAAATGTTCCAGAGACAAATGACAGCAACACTGCAGTGACTAGGGGAATAAAATGTTTGTAGTGTGATGCATATGATATAAAGAAGTCAGTGGATGTGGGAAATGTACATAAAATAGTTTGGCGACTTAATTAAAATTCACAGGATGCAAATGCCCTCGTTAAAGACAGAAGTCAAGTAGACAGCTTTGCATTGTTCACTGGAGTCTCATTTTTTAATACACCATTATAGTCAAGGGGACTGCTTTTCTGCAGACACCAATGAAGACAAAATAAGCCCCAGTTCAGGGGAGTTTTGCCTGCTGTTCCCCATAACCTTTTCAGAGCACTGTTTCTGAAGAAAATATCCTGACTGTGCTGGCTGCTTGCAAAGGAATGTGTTCAGTTCAGGGATGTATAAGACTAATTGTCCAGCTCCATCCTTCCTTGTGCTGAAACCATAAAAGAAGCTGCAGTCTTGGATTGTGCTGCTGCTCACAAAGCAGTGTGTTCTCTCCAGGGCTGAGTGAGACCAGCTGACCATTTATTGTACCTGAAGCCATAAAAGAAGCTACAGCCTGAACAGCGAGTAGTCAGAGTAACACTTGGGTAGAACCAAGTCAAGGGCACTGGAATATATTTTCTTGTACCACTGTGAGGATGGAAAGAGGGGAGAGAAATAGCTGAGTTCAGCTGCATACTTTCAGCATCTGAGGAAGGCCTATGTCATCTGGGCTGGGCTGGGCTGGGGGTACTTCTCCCAGAGTTGCCACCAGGGGTTGCCCCTGAAGTGGTGAACCCAAAGAGGATTGCCACATCGTGCTGCTGCTCTGGGGAGGAGGCAAGAACACCATTTCCCTATTCCTTATCTTCAAGAATTTTAATCATAAGTGGTATCATGTCTTAGAAGCTGGATACACATATTGTGGCTAAGTTCTCTGGTGAGAGCAGAAATTATGTGCAGCTTACGGAATGGTCCTGACAGAGCAGTTGGGCCTTGCTCCATTTAGGTTGCGTTCTGCGAATATCATAGCCTTGCTCTTTTGCATTTTACAATTTTAATTTTTGACTTCAGATTATTTAAATTGTTATACTGCCTGTTTTTACTGTTCTTGGCATTACTTATTTGAAAATGTTTGTTTTTATTGATTTTCCAGTTGACGCCAGACTTCTCCTTAGCAGAAGTCTACTCAGGGGACACTCCTGATGGCAGAAGAAGTGGATATGATTTTGCTAATTTCCACTGAAGTGTTTTGCACCCTCAAAAAATCTCTGGAACTTCTGGGAAAGTGTGTGTGTGTGGCTCTGGAAGATGCAAGGGGAAGAAGGAATTGGCCCAAATCATCTCTCGTACCTAGAGATTTCCAGAAATTTTGAAGCTATGAAGAAAAAATGTTTCCCTCTGGTTTTTTTCCGGAAAAAAAAATGGAAATTTTGGGGAAATGGGGGGGGGGAGAGTTCAGTGTGGAGTAGTTTTACAAATTGTGTGAAACGCAGTGTATATAAAACTATTGTGCTTTCAATAAAACAGGTAACCTACCCCTTTCCCTCAAAAGCAACAAAAAAGCAAGAAACCATCAACATAAAAAATAATCAGATTTGCCCCTTAGCACCAACAGCAAATAAAGTTAAGATCCACCTCAATATTTAAACTCCATAGGTCTACCCTTTGAGTAGTGCTTTTCTTATTAAACAAAAAACAAAAAACCCAGAAGACACAACATATACATGCAGTTTATTCTATCTCATTTTCTGAACTACTGCTATCATTTTTCATTTCTTCTTCCTCTTCATCTTCCTCTTTGTCATTTTTCTCATGGACCTTTAAAAAACAGTTTTGGAAAAAACCAGGGAAAAACCTGTTTTTTCCGGGGCTTTTCCAGGCCTTCCCATCTCTACTTGAGGACAGTCGGGGCAAAGCGTAAGGCAAATTTTTTGCATGCCAGGCCTAGAAGTAACCAACAGCTGAATAGTATGTTGCACTAAGGCTCAAACTCTGTTTGAAAGGAAAAGGAGTGTGTTTTTAAAATTGAATTTGTTATTATATATTATAAACAGCATGAAGGTAAAAGAGCTTTCTAAACAGTTTACAAAAATATACAACAGAACATTAAAATGATTGATAAAACACAGTTAAAAGCAGTTATTTAAGAGTATTCAAAAGATGATTAAAGTCAGCAGTGGTTAAACGGAAGTAAATCACATGCAGCTTCTACATGTTCAGATGGGCTGGCCCTAATGAAAATGTTTTGAGCAGTTGCCAGAAAGAGTACAGTGAGAGCACCTGCCTGGTGTCAGTCGGCAGGGAGCTCCCAAGTGTGGGTGCTGGAAGGCCGGGGGGGGGAATGGGAAAATGGGGGGGAGGGGTTTTTTGTTTTTTTCCAAAGCCATTTTTTCAGGAAAATTTGAAAAAAAAGTAGGGTGTGGAATATTCAAGTATATCAAACTATTCCCCCCCCCCAATTTTTCCAGAAAAAAACAGCTTTGAAAAAACCAGGGGGAAACCTGGTTCCCCCAATTTTTCCGGTTTTTCCCCAGGCCTTCCCATCTCTACTCATACCCTTCTTTCAGTAGAAGCTACTAGACTGGAGTGCATTATGCAGACAGAAGGAGTGTATTTGTTCACATAAATTTTTACTTCAATTAAGTCCATCATATCCTCCCCTGCCCCCAACTGAACCAGGTTTTAGAAATATTCTCTAATTCAATGTGGCTAAAAAGAGTTCTATGGTAACTTGGTGATGAAGGAGAATAAGATACACTAGAAATTACAAGGTAAGTGAATTTCCAATTTCTATTCTGAGCAGTAAAAGCATTTAGGGAGCCCTGCACGTTATTTCACTGTATCAAGGGGTTGCTGTGCACTCCCTTTGGATGCAGAAAGAACATGCCCAAAAATAATTCTGCAGCATCACCAGAAATGCTCATAGCCTATAACATGCCTGGCATTTTTTAAAGCAGCAAATGCTATTACTAAACTAACATAGAGATGGAAGTTGATAGATCTTGTTTCTTCATAACTTCCCATGCAAAAAGTTATATTTCACCAAATACATGGTTGGTTGGTTGGTTGGTTGGTTGGTTGATCGATCAATCAATCAGTTTGATTTCTTAGCCGTTCTTTATCACAAGACCACAGGCTGGGTTACAACAATACAATTTAAAAATCAAATAAAGCCAGTGCAAAGCCAGTAATACAATTTAAAACAAAAAATGGGGTGGCTCCTAAAAATATATCTCAGCTATCAAAGGCCAGGATGCAGATGGCCTTTGCTTATAATATCAAATAAAAATGATTCAGAGATCACTGAATGTAGGTTTCATATGACTACTAAAATCACAACATCTGACATAGAACAATTAATTGTGAACCTCATTAGAAAAAATAACAACTCGTGGTTGCCATAGTGGAAATCCTTGAATGCATAACTAGTTTTTATATTCGCTTTTCTCAAAAGAGAAAAGAAAGAAGAAAAAGGCAAATATTTCTATTTTAATTTTTAGTAGCCATAGAACCAACACAACCTGCACACTAGGAAGCCAGTCTATGGTGGGTGTATGCATTGGGTAATATAGAGGAGCTATATCTAAAAAAGATTTATGTTTTCCAGTCTTGTCTGAGTACTTCAGATAAAACTACTGATTAATAATCAGAAATCTGTTTTCACACCTGTGCAATATTCTTGAAGTCAGCAAAGGTTGCATGCAAGGTTAGAGCAAAGGCATAATTTAGAAGAGGGTATACATTAAATACACTCATCAACAAATCAACGGAGTCAGTACTTAAAACACTCAATCGGATAAAGGTTAATTGGCTTTAATAAAACTTCACTATCCTTTCAAGATGTGAATGGTATTAGTAGCCAGCAGATGGCAGAAGCAGAGGCTGCTTTGAATGCTTTCCAGCAAAAGCCATGCTAACAATGAATGTAGCTATTTTTCTTTCATCCTAACTTGCCTTTCACAAACATGATCATAAAGCACGTATCAACCAGCTGAACATTTTCAGGTTTAGTATGCAGAAGAATATTTAGGTAACAGTTGGGTTCGTACCAATTTTCATCTTTACCCCTCTCACCTTACCCATGCCATATGTATATGGGAAGAGGATGTAGCTTAATGGCAGACCACATGCCTTGCAGGCAGAAGTCCCCAGGTTCAAACCCTGGCATCTGCTGGTATGACTGTGAAAGGCCCTGTCTGAAATCCTGGGAAGCAGTGTACACAAGAAATAATCAACCTGATGCCCTTTAGATGTTCTGGACTATAATTCCCATCATCATTGACCGCTGGCCAAGCTGGCAGATGCTGATTGGGTACCCCTGATGTACACAACAAATAGAAGTGAGATAGTTGGGCCGATTGTCTTACAAGGCAGCTTTATGTGTTCCATATTCTCTCACCCTAAATTTATGGTCACCTAAGTGGGTGAGTATAAATACCCTGAGAAAAAGATTAAAGAGCAGACTAAGCTCTAATCCAAATGTTGAGTGTTGCAATACACTAACTGAACTCCACATGAACAGTGTTCTAGTATTTCAAGCAGATGTGAGAGAACATTATGTCCACAGGGAGCTCCGGTGTTAGCAGGAACCTCTTCATTAGCTCCAAGTATTGGGTTACCCACATTGCATGTGACACTGCTATTAGCACATAAGCTAGTGAGGAAGCTCCATGTGGGCATTGCAGTTCATTACACAATAATAAATCTTTGGACTGGACTGAAAATACAGAATTGCATAAAAACAATTTATCTGATGAACTGAGACAATCTTGTGGCATTATACTTCGTCTGATGCAATGATGTCTGCTTTATGGAATCCTATGGACCTCCTTGTAACACCTCTAAAACAAGAGATCCCTGGTATTCCACATATTTTTTTAAAAAAGAACAGACCTTAATATTATTATTTTACATAGTGCCAGTTATTTATGTGTTTTACAAAGAGTGAGAGAAGAGGTCCTCAGTGCAAGGGGGCTTACACTCTAGAAACAGACACAAGCGAGACAGCAGAGAAATAGGAGCAAAATCAAGGCAGGGGGTAAACATGGGGAAGATTATGGTGGCCATACCTCCCCAGGCTTAGCTGTCATAGCATATGGGGACCAGAGGTTTGTGCCAATTTACAGAAAAAGTGGGTTTTGAAGACAGATGATAATATATGATTAAACTTCCAACACTACATTAATTCTGTTGAACGCTGTACTAAAGGTTTCTTCTCAGAGTAACTCTTTGATCTACCTAAGATTTTTGGAATGAAATATGTAAAAATGCACTTCCAATAAGAGGGGAAGAGCACAGAAATTGCCCTTTTATTCCCAGTTAGAATGCTACATTTGTTAAATACTTTAAAAGAATACTCGAGCAGCTCTATTTGTTTTTCATAAATTATTCCAAGACAGCTTTTTAGGTATCACAAGAAAATACAGGCAACAATGTTCACTTACTATGCTATGCAGTTTGTTCCTATCACCCACTCTGCTACATGCACTTCCCTCATAGTAATTGGGCAGTGTTACCAAACAGGAACTAAAGGAAGCTAGGAGATCACAGATTAAGATACCAGGGAACCAGTACTCTGTTTTGACTACAAAGAATATATATTTACAAGCAATTAAGTATCCATTCATACTGGATTGCAGGATATTGTAGGTACATAGAACTATTATTGTTCCATTGACAAAAAGTACACTTCAAAGATTATTTAAAACACAGACAATATGTTTAAAAGTTAGAAATTCAACTTGAAGTCATCATGCAATCTTATTTATATCTTCAGTTCTGACTGCTTGTGATTTATTGGTGTTGGCCGCTAACCCTGTAAAATGCAGCCAGTGTAGAGCATCCAATGGGAAGTTCAGTAGAAAGTGTGGTGTTTTATAATTTTCTGAAGTTTTGGGAAACAGTATCTTATACTATCAAGGCTATATTGATAGGAGAGAGCTTTGGACTTAAAAAATATATATTGAAAGCATATGAATGTACGCAAAGAAAAACCAAAGAAAAACCAAAGTCACAACCATTCCTGCCTTAATTAAAACATACATCAGTTTTTCCATCTGTGCAAAGTTAGCCATTAAGCTCTGTTTGTGTGTGACACTGGCCAAGGGAAGTGCTTACCCCTGCAAGCAATCTACACATGCTTCCTTCCCTTTTAAAAGCACTTACCATATGCATTGGCTCATTCGTGTGTAGACTTAAAGTGTGCCAGCCGTCTGCCCTCCTGGGTCACTGAACTGCTAATGCTAAACATGAGCCGGTTGATGCATGTGCTAAATGCATTTAAATATGATGGGAAGAAAGTGGAACATTTACATGGTAAGCGCTTTAAACCATGGCCTTTGTCACATATAAAATGGGCCTAATACTATTGCCAACTTGCAACTTTAGCCATAAAATAATAGCAGAGCCTTCTCCAGAATGGGTCAGGCAGTGAGAGCTATTGGCTACAATAATCTTCAGTAATACTTCTGTTTACTCAGCTAGCATGAAGGATTATAGAGATGATTTTGCAAGAGCTGACCCTCCAGCTTTATTAAATATTCAGTGAATGTTCTGTATGCACGCTGCGCCTTAAAACAAAAAAAAGACAGAAAGCGCTACAGAATACCATATGTTAAATACTTCACATAACAGTAGAGCAGGGCTACTTATTTTTAATAATTTAGTTTAAATCAGTTTATCAGGTATCACAACATAATAAGGGAACAATGGTAAAGCATGCTGTCATAAATATTTAGTAACTTTAACAGTGTAAATTTGGATTTTTTTCCCAGTTACCAGAGTTAATTTTGTGCATGGTTCTCCCTTATGAATTTTGAAATTCATTCTTTTCTTACTGATTGTTCTACCTTGGTGATAATGCCGCTGTTATGCCTTTCAGAAGTATCATATTATACGGATAATTCAACAGCAGGAGACTCGTGATTTAGGCTCATGTTCCCAAATTCTTCTCCCTCTCCCCATAACCATTCTCTCTTCTCACTAAGTGTCTGTATAGCCTACACACAATCTGTTTTGCCTAGGATCATCTGCTACTAAGTACGCTTAAGAATGAGATCAATACCATAATGTGCATTATCCAAGATTTCACAAATAATTGAAATCAATGTTTAAGTTTGTGAAAGTATGCATAGAACCTTCACAAGATCTCTATAATAACCTAAAATTCCAGACAGTACAAATCAGAACTACCAAACTGGTCAGACATCAACCCCCTTACAACGAAAAATGGCTATTAGTACACAAATGCAAGAGGCTTATTAAACTCCAGAACTCTATGAAACACCACATTCAAAAGTCCCCTCTTTCCATTCCCCTATAACGTCAGCTTTTCCAATCTGTGTCCCCTCAAAACATTTCACTTTGAAAATAAGTGGAACACCACAGACCATATGAAATGCCACCTGCAGAGTATTAAGCCCCAGATGTTGCTTGAACTAGTGGATTTGAATCAAATATTGATACAGTTTTTGGGGGTGGGGAATAAATTTTTATGAAAAATCAAATCAACCATCCTACACTGATGACACCTAGAAAGTCAAAACTTCATCAACTACAGACCTTGAGTCCACATGAAGCATCCTCCGAGGCCAAGACTTCAACCTGAAATTATAAGCAAAAATATCATTTCAAAGGTAGTCACTTAAAAATATCTATTGACCAGAATAACAGAATCCAAGGAGAAAACATATGCTAGAACAGAACTCACTGTGTAATCCCATAACACAAGCTGTTTAGACACAGAATAGATAGAACCAAGATATGAATTGAATACACTCAAAAATGCCAATCGTCATTTGGGGAAGGTCTGCTGTCAAAAACTAGAGTTCTCACCATAATAAAGATAGCTGAAGAAAATGTTGCAGTGTTTTATACTGTTCAGGGGCAGGGAGAAGCTAGATTGGGGTCTTCTGGTAGATCTCTGGATGATGTGTGGTAGATCAGCAAGGATTTCTGACATCCAATAAGTCAGGCTTTTTAGAATTTCTGATCTGCAGTAACTCATATGCAAATTTGTACTTGCACTTGCAGGTCATCCCAATGCTGTGGCTCATGGAGTGGGTAACTGGCAATGCACCTAATTGGCAGATAAAACTCAAAGCAGGTTGTGCCAGTCTGAAGTCTGCCCAAACCTGCTGAATGCTGCATTCGTGCAATATCCAGTTCAAGCAAGAAACACTGTTTGCTTCTGGATGAGGAAAAGACAAAGGGCTAAGCATATCAAGACAGTGGGCAGGTTTATTGGTGGAGTTTATACCAAAACCTAATGATGGTCCTTCAAACTGGTTTTCTGTTAAAAATAAGGTAATTATGATAATACACACACTTCTAAATAGCTGTCATGGATTCATCCTCAAACTGGAATTAAAATTATGCATTAAGGTTATACATAATTGGAACCTTAAATAATTAAACAAGCACACACACTACATAAGCATACGGAGCACTTGTAAATTTGTGACAATCAATAAATATATATATATATATATTAATACTGTTGAATGACTTTCAGCTACAAGTAAGGCTTGGACATTCTTTCTTGAATGATCTTTCATTTCTTCGCGCCATATCTCACAAATGCATACACAGACACACTCCAACGCTAACCCTCTACTTTTGCTCTGGAAGCACCAAACGCCTATATCCAAATTATATAAATAAATACATAGGCCTTAGTAAATACAAGCGACAAGAGCATTGGGAAAGAGGGGCTAATCAAGGGTGCAGCAAGTCAGAATTTAGGGAAATTACCCTTCAAGTCAATGGACAGGGAAAGGAGTTATGAATTCAGAGCACAAGGAGCACAACTTGCCCCAGCCACAAACTAAAGCACTATTCTAATCTCAAGTTTATGAGATGTTGCCTGGCTTCAATATTCCTGCACCAACTTACATGACAGAAAAGAAACAAAAGTGGAAATCGGGCAATGAGTATAGTCTCACAGAATCCTGACCTGCCTTGAGCAAAGCAGATTCTGCAAACAACAGATTTGCTCTCCTGGGGCAGAAGCCGCAGCTGCTGGATTGCAAGAAACAATGAGGCATAGAAGCACAAAAGAATGTGTGCATGCTGTTATAGGATCTAGTAAGGCCAAAATGGAATTGCCAGTGATCTACTAATGCTAAGATTTGAATACACATGTTCAACTTTTAAAAGAAGTATTAACTTCTTACCATACTTCACAATCAACTGGGTGACATGGGCTTTAAATAGGCTTGCCTGTTTTGGAAGTGCATCCTACTGATTTCAAAGACACTTACCTCTAAGTAAGTATGCTTAGGGTTTCAGCCTTATGTCCACATCTGTATTCTGGGCTGAACTCTGGAGCAGAATTTCAATTTAATGTCACCATATCTAAAAAAAGATTTCACCACCTAAATGCTGAAGCTCCACAATAGTACATGTGACTTTTAAAAGAAGGATCTGACAGGCTGCATCAACAAGGACAGGGAAAGGGGGCTGACAAATTAAAATAACCAATAAATTCATTTTGCAGGTTCAAACAAGGTGCATTCATTCAATGCTCAAAACAACTGGCAGAAAACAGAGCATTTCATCACACTGGTAAATGTATACCGTATTTTTCGCCCTATTGGACGCACCGGCCCATAGGACGCACCTAGTTTTCAGGGGGGGAAATCAAGGGAAAAAATATGATTTCCCCCCCTCAGCTCTGGGAGCAGCGGACAGGCTGCACGCAGCCTGTGCGCTACTCCAAGACCTTCTCCCTGCTTTTGCGGGAGGTGGCGGAATTCCCCCACCTCCCGCAAAAGCCCACAGGAGCCGTGCGCGACTCCTACGGGCTTTTCAACCAGGAGGGAGAAGGGACTGAAACGGCCATTCAGTCCCTTCTCCCTCCTCGGGGAAAAGCCCCCAAGAGCGGCACGCTCTTCAAAGGGTGCGCGGCTCCTGCGGGCTTTTCTACGAGGTGGGGGAATTCCCCCACCTCCTAGAAAAGCCAGCAGAAGCCGCGGAGCCCCTTTAAAGAGCGCACGGCTTTTGCCTGCTTTTGCGGGAGGTGGGGGAATTACCCATCTCCCGCAAAAGCCCACAGGAGGGTTCGAGAGTAGCGGGAAGGTGTCACTCGCCTTCCCGCTGCCCCACAATCTCTGGGGCTGGCGATGGGGGAAGCGCTGCTTTCCCCACCGCCAGCCTCAAACCCGGGTTGGAGAGTAGCGGGAAGGCGTCGCTCGCCTTCCCGCTGCCCCCCATCCTCTGGGGCAGGCGATGGGGGAAGGGCTGCTTTCCCCACCGCCAGCCTCAAAGCCGGGTCGGAGAGTAGCTGGAAGGCGTCGCTTGCCTTCCCGCTGCCCCCCATCCTCTGGGGCAGGCGATGGGGGAAGCGCTGCTTTCCCCACCGCCAGCCTCAAAGCCAGGTTGGGGAGCAGCGCTAAGGCGTCGCGCGCCTTCCCGCTGCCCCCCATCCTCTGGGGCTGGCGATGGAGGAGGCGCTGCTTTCCCCCACCGCCAGCCTCAAAGAGCAGACTCTCCTGGCTTCAGCGGAAGCAATGCAAAGCCTCCGGAGTGCAGGCTTCGGAGGCTTCGCGTTGCTATCGCTGAAGCCAAGGAGCCTGCATTCGCCCCATAAGACGCACACACATTTCCCCTTCATTTTTGGAGGGGAAAAAGTGCGTCTTATAGGGCGAAAAATACGGTAGATGTAAAAGTTAAACCACAGAAAGTGGGAGGGGGGAGATCACAGGCAGAATTAGAATCAATAATTATGTTTGACTCTTTAAACAATACATCCATTTACAGCCAAGAGATGCATTAACAATATTGTCTATAGAGCAGGCTCTAATTGGAAATCAGCTAATCTGGGCAGAAAGAGAAGAGAACATTAAACTAGTTTGATGCCGTATTTTTGAAACACTATCCAAATTCTTAAATTAAAATGATATGGAACTGACTAATTTAAAATTATTATTTTAAATTTTCTCCTGTTAGACCACAGAAGCAAAAAGAGACAGTTATAACAGCAAACAGTTAAAATCTGAGTATGTTTTGTCTTTCATATTTCCTATGTGGGGCTTATGAATTTAACTCAAAAACTCAGCATGAAGTCATCAAATGCTTCTAATTGCAAACAATTGAACAGAATAACACAGATAATGTCAATTCTTTTCTTTCTTTTTTTAAGAAAGTAAAGAGTAACCATCAAGTGCTTAGATTTAATGCCCTGATACAATATTTCATGTCATGCCAAGGACAGTCCAATAAAATACCAACATGTTCTTTTTGTTAACAGGAAATGATCCCCATCCACCACAACATACAGTTGTATCTTACTCTCTTTAATTTGCTCTTCTTGTTTAAGTTTACTTTAAGTACTGTGAAAGCACATATGTAGTTGTAATGTCACATAGAATAAGTTCTGCTTAAACTCAAGCAAAATTACAGCATCATGCAGATTGTAGGAACTGCTTTTCTTAATAGTTTAAAACCATGCCTGGGAGGAATCACCCTCTAGTGGAAACTGCAGGGTACTTCAAACACCTTGTGAGTGTATCTTGTAACATATCTAATAAAAAAGAATAAGGACACCTCTCTATATTGTTCATCTGCTTAACGCTCGTGGCAGTGGATAATGAGTTTGGCTATCAACTGAACGTAACCTGTCACTAAATAAAGGCGGTCAGTAGCTGTTGTTGGTGCTACAGAATTGGAAACATGCAAACTTGCCATTAACAACACTGAAAGCTTTTAAACTATTTCCCCCCACAAGCAGAGGTATCCATTAAAAAACCTGCCTGCTTTTCATTTACTTTTACATGCTGATACTATATGACTGTTGGTTATCCTAGATGCGTATTTAGCTCCTTAGGACACAGACAGCAGGCGGCAATATAAACTGCTATAGATTTCTAATAGCAGCTAACATTTCTGACTGATAAAGGTTTCGGTGGACGTCTTAAGTCCTGAAGTGCTGTTGGGCCTGAAACTGGGTTAGCCGGCTCTGCTGGTGGAGGAAGAAACAGAGGAGGGGGCCTCTATTGTAGGAACAAGGGTGGGAGGAGGGAAGGATCTCCCTTTACCACCCTGACTTCTGTCGCTTTCGAGTCACATTGGAGGGGAGAGCCTCAGAAGACAGTAGCAACTTGAACAGCAACAGGAGAGTGCAGTCATGTCACATAGAACTAGTTGCCACCTTCAGAGATGGGAGCAGACCCACCCACCACTATATACTGCATACTTGCAATCTTGATATTCCCACAAGATGAGAGGGTCTCATAAGTGAGTATGCACAACTCATTTTTTAAAGCAAGGCAGGACAAGTGCAGAAACTTGTTGGGACAGTCTCATCACTTCTGTTTAGTTCTAAACTTCTTGCCCTGCTTCTATACCATTACTTGCCACTACAAGTAAGAGCCTCTGTGTGCTGAGCAGGAGCCAGGACAGTGAAGTACCTCCCTGTTTTGATCACTGTGACCTCCAATTATGGAGAAAAGTCAGTAAATTCATGTTCAAATGCACCATTCAACAAGACAAAAATGCACTTTTCATTATTCTAAATAAAGAATTCTAATTAAGAATTTTACAAACATCCCTGATCATTTAGTTTGCATGCCACCTCTCCTACAGAATTTTAGGAAACTTCTGCTTGGTTCTCTCTATGCACATGTAAGCACATTAAGACCCAAGTGTCAGAACTTTCCAGAAAGAAGCACAAAGAAGAACACTGCTTCTTCATAAATGGAAAGCAAGTATTTATTCTGTCCGATCGCTAAGTGTCTAAGTAGTGTCATTTCACGTCAGTTCAACGTGGTCATGTCACCCACCGTCTTGGATTTTTATGAAACTTGGTGTACACCCTTCCCTTATGACTGAAATAAACCCCCTGAAATTTCCCCCCTCTATCTCAAATGGTTTTGATTTTATAGCGCTTCAAAGTTTCATGAAATCTGCGTTTCTGTCCCTCTTGAGATCCTCGGCCTTGCATACATTTTATTTCTCTCTCTCCATAACCAATGATCAGATCTCTTTAAAATTTTACACAGACCTCAATAACATGATGAGGACTTCAGGAAAAAATATACCAGCTGTGTATCCATAGCTGTGATAGAAAAAATTAATGAAAACAAAGTTGTTCATCTTAAAATTTAAACTAATACTGTATTGGTTATTATAGGTTATTATAGGTTTGTTTCCCCCCGAAAGTGCAGACTTGTTTTTAGTTTGGGGGTATTTAAAATTATGAAAATTGAAGACTGGAATAAATTTACGTAATATTTAAAAGGATCATTGTAATCAATTAACAACACTAGCAGTATTGTAAAAAGCTATGGATTGCAGCAAAATTGTACCCAGTAGCCATCTTTTCTCCACAATGTCCAAAAAACGTAAAAATTTTTTACAAGACATAAAAACCCTATAAATTTCATTCTTCATCAAGAAAAAGCATGTCTTTGCAATAATTTTCACCATCAAAAATGTTTGATTCCATCATGCCCACACGCTGAAAATTGAGGTTTTCTAAACCTAGTTTTTCCACCAAAAAAACTACATTCATAAAAAAAAAAAAAGGCTTTTATAAAATCTTTTGAGTGCTGGTGTATTTTTTCCTGAAGGAGGAAATAGATACGGTCCTCAAAAACCTGAAACCATACAAAGCCCCAGGCCTGGATGGCTTTACAGCAGAATCCTACAAGAAATTCAAAGAACCCCTAATGCCTTACATGACCTGCCTATTTAACAACATCATAAGAGGGGGCCCCATTCCTAAAACCTGGAACTCCTCCAAAATAGTCTCTATTCCAAAACCATACAAAAACAGTCTCAAGTAGAATCATACCGCCCAATCTCATTAATAATCCAAGACTACAAGATATTAACATCCATCTTGGCTAACCACCTAAAAAAATTCCTACATAAATTAATAGCCCCAGACCAGACAGGCTTTGTCCCTGGTCACAATATAACAGACCCCATTAGGAAACTACTGAATCTGATTGAACACAGCAAGGCAACTAAACTCCCATTGATGATTATGTCCCTAGACATCCTCAAAGCTTTTGATTATCTAGAATGGAAATACCTATTAGCAGTACTAACAAACATGAAATTTGGTCACAACTTCTTACAAACCCTCAAACAAAATGCTGGACTAACAGCATGGACTCTGATACCATAGCAATCCAAACAGGCGGCAAAACAAGGATGCCGACTGTCTTCCTTCCTATTCATCCTGGCTCTGAAAACTCTAGTGATCCGAATCTGAGCAGCCACAGGCATCAAGGGAGTGGAAATAAAAGGCAGAACCTATAAATTAGGGCTCTTTGGAGACGACCTGATGGTCACAGCACCAGATCCCATAAACACAGCAACCACCCTAACCAAAGAACTCAACACATTTACAATGGTATCGGGCCTACAAGTAAACTTTGCAAAATCTGAGGCTGTATGTTTCAACACCCACATATCCAAAAAGAATTTGCCAACATCACCAGGCAAAGTGTCCCCAAACCCCATCCCCACTAATCCCTCTGGCTCACCACCCACTATTCCACCAGCACAAAACTTCCAGATAAAAACCTGGCAAGCCAAAGGCTCATATCACCTAGTAGACTTCTACAAAAAATAACAAACCCACATCAACACAAGAAATGCAAGGCAATCTAGGGGACATCCAAATGCCCTGGCTAACACAACACCAATTACATGCCTTCTTAAACAATCCAGTAGTAAAATCAGCAGCAACTAGGCTCTTGACAACCTTCGAAAACCTCCTCCTAACAACAAAGGGACACGGCAAGGGGATGGTATCCACAATATACAAAATACTGCACCAAAATTCCACAAACCCCTTCGACGTAATCAAAAAACAATGGGAGGACGACATAGGCTATGAAATTAACCCACCCAATGGACTAGAATGTGGTCTAAATCTCCCTTTAAATCCCTCTCAGCTAAAAGAAAAGAATTCACCCTGAAACTCACTTACAGATGGTACCTAACACCATGTAAACTAGTGCTGATACGCCCAGGAGTCTCACCAAAATGCTGGAGAGGATGCATCTCCACAGGCACAAAGCTCCACATGTGGTGGGAATGTCCCAAAATCCAACTCTTCTGGACTTCAGTAATATAAGAAATAAGCAAAATAACTAAACAAGTATTAGAAGTCACCCCAGAACGGGCCCTACTGAACATCTTCCAAGATAATAATGCTCACTCACATTATAAAGAGCTGATAACCCACCTACTCTTAGCAGCCAGAAGCATCATAACCAGACACTGAAGAGACCTGTCAGGAGTAAACATGAACCAATGGTATCAAACAGTATGGGAAACAGCCTTAGTAGAAAAACTAACCAGTAAACTGAAACTGACATGGGGACAAATAGAAGACGCCTTTATCACATACATAGCCCAACAAGACAACAAGAAGAATCTGTCGACATCATACGAATCAATATGGCTAACCTGACCCAAAAACCCACCGTCACTCTCTCTCTCTCTCTCTCTCTCTCTCACACACACACACAGACAAACAAATCCCACTACAGCCAACCAAAGACAATCAACCAAACCCTAGGCCACATCCAACTTCTCTCACCACCAAGGAAATATAACAAGTGAATAGAAAGCGAACCCGCACAAGTGACGCTGACACAAAAGCCCACACATACACTAAGAAGAATAGAAGCATTCCCACCCCACCCCACCCCCTCACTACCCTCCCCCTCTTTTCTTCCCAACCTAATACTGCATGCAACACTAATGTTTCACAACAAATGAAACTGATCTGTAGAAAACATAACTTGGAAAAAATAGACAATGCACATATTTCTGAAAAGTAAGAAATCTTTAATAAAAATTATTATAAAAAACTAGCTTACCACTGAATCCTAATAAAGAAGGGTGCAGGGTGATCTGAAGCAAAAGTGGGCAGAATTTAAAGAATTTTTGGCCCAGGAATTTGTTTTGAGTGCCAAAAACTGAACTGAGCTCACAGTCCTTCTACATAAAAATATAGTCAAAATACTCAACTTTCCTCATTTCAGCACTGTAATTTTGGGAAGGGGCTGTTTATTTTGTTGTTGCCATTGTTAAACAAGTTGAGAGTCAGAAATCCTTGCTTCTACTTCATTCACTCAGAAATCTGCAGGTATACCAGTAGATCCTAATCCATCTTCTGCTCACCATTACTAAACTATGTTATGAGCAGGCAAGAGTAGGTAGCCCTTATCATATGGAGAGCCAGTGTGGTGTAGTGGTTAAGAGTGGTAGTCTCGTAACCTGGGGAACCGGGTTCGCATCTCCGCTCCTCCACATGCAGCTGCTGGGTGACCCTGGGCCAGTCATACTTCTTTGAAGTCTCTCAGCCCCACTCACCTCACAGAGTGTTTGTTGTGGGGGAGGGAGGGAAAGGAGAATGTTAGCCGCTTTGAGACTCCTTAAAGGGAGTGAAAGGCGGGATATCAAATCCAAACTCTTCTTCTTCTTTTCCTGAGAAACTGATTCTCCCAGTCAGTATTTATCATGGTGGGGCTCCAAAAGCCCCATCCCAGCCTAAGACAAGTCCCCAAGGAGAAAAATTGCTTGGGAGCAGAGGTCATAGTAAAATTGACAAAATCATAATGCCTCTAAAGCAAAATTTCACAAGGAAGAATCAACATAACACAAGGAAATAATTTGCGTTGGGTGCTTTCCCCCTCTCCCACAACTGAAATTAAAAATCCTCAAATCCAAACTTGGCCTTTTCATTTGTGTTTAGTTAGGTCAGCTCCTCCAGATTTCTGTGGGAGTCTGCAAATGAGAAGTCTGCCTGTAAATTAACCCTAAAATATGACCGAGTGTTAACACTGAACAGCAATCTATATTAGAGGCAGCTAGTGTGACAAATTAGTATAAATACTTTCAACAAAATATTTAAATGAAAAGTCAGTGTTATTTACATGAAGAAGTACCCTTCTCTGAGCTGGCTATAGAAGGTCTTACTGTGCTAGCCTTGCAAGGGGATAAGAGGAGGGGGACAAAGCTGGATTCTCTGGATGTATTTATTAGGCTATCAGACAAAGGTCTTCGAAAAAGAAGGCAGAGACTTTTACTACAGCCCACTAATACAATAATTCCATTCATCTCATTCCTTGAGCTGATCGTTCAACAAAATAGTATCATAATAACATAAGTAACAACAGATTCGTCTCTGCCTCTCACAGTTTACTCGCACTAGTAAAGTGGTCTATAGGTACAGAGAGTGAAATTTTGAATGCACACAAGTGTGCCCGTGCAATACATATGTACACCTGGAGATTCTGAGGGGTTGCTTCAACTTCCAGTAAGCAAGAAACGGCAATTCACATAATCTTTGGCCTCTTTGGCTGAAAGAAATAAACTACTCTCGTCATGCAGTAGTTTTGGGTTGTGAATCGCTCTAAGATGTACGGATAGAGGGCGATATACGAATTTAATATATAACAAATAATCATAAACAAAGGGTATGAAAAAGAAGCAGCCTTACTCTGCTATCTTTGCATGAACTGATTGCCCACCATAGCAAAAGCATCACAGGTGTCCACCACCTCTGCCACTACCATGTAGGTTTCTCAGTCAAAATAAAAAATAGCAAGCCACCAATAGCTTCCATGGTTCTGTGACAGATGAGATTTCAGCAGCAGATTAATGTTTCAGTCTAGGAATGCTAGTACGTTAAAAACAAACCCAAATGCATCACTCAGCAAATCTGTGGCAAATCCATATGCTCTTGCCAGTGCTTCAGCCAACATCTTAAATGTGGCAGAAGCCATGCTATTTTTCTAGAAAAAGAGGTACCGAAACTCACCATGAATGCTTTCCTTGTTCTCATATAATGGCAGTGGCACCCACCTGAAAGGTGCCGGAACTCAGTTCCAACAAGTTCTGAAAATAATCCCTGGGCAGAAGTACCCACCCTCTCCATAGCAGCAAATCCAGGTCCAGCAGTAGTATCTATTAAACATATTTCTAAGCCTTAACAAGAGATGTATGCTTCCCAGAACCAATCCTCTCACTATCCTGTATTCAGATGGAAGGCATGTTCCATTTTCTGTAATCTGTATCCATTTATAGAGGTCACAACTGAATGTCTCTCCTAGTGCAGGTCCCTCCAGGAATAATTTCCCATGGTGTACTTGGCTAAATGTTCCCATGCTGTCCAAAAAGAAGTCCTCAGATGATTTTGAAACACCAAACATTTCACTTCTTTTCATTCCAAGTGAAGGTGATATGGCAGGTAAGGAAATCCTTTCACCAGAAAGATCCATGGAACTGCCAAGCAATGATTGAAATGGAATGTGAGGATCTGATTGAAGACTATTAAAAAGAAGCTGTAATATGTACCTTTTTAAAAAAATATTCCCCTTTTAAAATTCTAACCAAAAGGCTCATTCTTTGAAAAGGCTTTGTTAATTAACCTACAGGGACTGGATCTAGTTTTAGAAAATAGGTTTTTTTAAATAGTACTGCCTACATTTGAGGAGTTCTATATGGGATAGGATTTTAAAAGCACAGTGGAACATTCTCTCTGATTTTCAGAATGGTACTGTTGTAACATTTAATCCATTTGTTGCCACTATTTTTGGGGCAATAAAGGAACATCATGCTTAAGGCTTCCTCCCTTACCACCTTTCCTCAGCCCTTCCAAGTCCTTCACAATACAACATCTGTGGGTGTTACACTTTTCAGTAATAGTGAAATAAGTTCTTATTTTATTTTTGCATTTTCTATTTTACAGAAACAAATGAGTTCTTTTAAGGCAGGGTCGCTTTTAAAATTCCAGTGTGTGTTCATTCTGTAATTGGGAACCTTACTTCCAATACTCAAAACAATTTATAGCGAAATCTTCCCCAAAGGAGAACACAGCATTTATCAGTTTGCTTCTGCTGCTTGCCACTGGTGAGTCAGGGACTGGGGACAGAGCAGCCAGGACAAGGCATTTATGAAATGCTGCTATTAATTATGTATCTAAGGCAGTCCACTGGGGATTTCCAAACAAGAAACAGACATGAACATTACACGTTTTAAAAATGAGGCATGTGCTCATGCAACAAACCCATGACTGGGTTTCTGACGGCAAATCATGGAGGATATGAAAGAATGAACATTGCAAACTGACTGATGGGAACAAGGGTATCTGTGCTCTGCTGCTCCTTGTTACAGATGGCCTCACCTATGTTGTTGGACTATGACCCTCTTCATCTCTGACCATTGGCCATGCTGCCTGGGACTGCTGAGAGTCCCATCTGGAGATTGACAGGTTCCCCAACCCGGAGATTGGCTCCAGGGAAAAGGATGCTCCCAAGTGTGCATCCATGAGTTGCTGGTGGGAAGTGGTTGGCACATTTCACTCAACTTTAATATCTCTCACCGGGGTGAGGCATAAATCAAAATCCCAAAAGATTGTGCTTTGACTATTTAATTTGGGAAGGCCTCCACTTCCTGTAGAAGCCAGTCATACTTTTCAAGGAATTGCATCATTCTGGCGATCACTATGCTTAATTTATAGAAGGTGGAAATAATTAAGTCACATCTGCAGACAGTGATCAGTTGCTTCCTATGTCCTTGCTTATTGAGCTCGTAAGAATGATAGGAATGACATAATATAAATCATAAAAGTGTACAAAGTCTTTTGCTAGCTTACACCCACAATTAGCTTGGCAGTGACACCATAGCAGCAGATTTGAACTCACTCTGTCAGCAGTCAGACAAGGCAGAGTGGTGCTACAGTATCAGAGGACTCTGGTAGGAGATGAGTGAGCTGAAGAATAAAATAGGGTCAATTCAAATTTAACTATTCCAGCTTTCTAAACCATGCGGCACACGACTAAACAACAAACCATGCCTATGGACTCAGAAATTCTCAGAAATTCTCTCATCCAAACAACATGGACATTGGTTTCCATCTCATGCAGAAATACTGTCCTGCCCAGGAAATACTAACACATGCTTTTGAAAAGAACTAAGAAAGTCAGACTTAAAGTAAGCGATCTTGCTTAGTGTCTTTCCATGTTTAAAGAAAAATCCTTAATTTCACAACTCATCCCCTGGTTTTACAGATATAAATCCTGCAGTTCAAAAGACACGTGGTGTGCACAACCAGATACTTTATGCTGCTGGATGACAAAAACCAAATATGTATTAATTGTTATAGAAACTAATTAGTATGCATGCTTGTTCACGAAATATATTAATTAGAAAATTGGAAAGTTGATTTAAATTATTTAAACCAGGTCTTTTTCTTGAGTGATTTAAATCAACTTGATTTAAATCAATCTACCCTGCTTGCCTGCATCTCACACTTGCTTGTTAATTCTCCTCATTCTCCTTATTAGCATATTCAGACAACATAGCAGCTCAAGGACACAGCTTGCTGAAACAGCTCTGTATTTAGACTAGGCTACAACAGAAGACACAATACTCCCTCATATTGTTAAATACTATTTAGCAGTACAAATCTCTCATGCTCACATCTACTCATTGACAACAAATTTAGGAAGGCATTAACATGTTTGCCTACATTTCAAATAATATTTATAATCCTACATATATGTACTCAGAGCGGACCCCTTTTATTTCAAATTGGCTTATTCTCAAGTGTGTATAGGATTGCAACTTAAAAACCTCAATTCTGCTCCCTCTAATTTTCAGTGATTATTCAGCAAAATTTATCGTGAGTATAAGTGGTAATTTTTACACATGTTTTGAGCATGGCTTTGTGTAACCCACTTTCTGGGATCCTATTACATTTTGCAGAATACCAGGAATAGAGTAAAGGCCTAACATGAAGTAGATACTATATAACGAAAACCAATTGTCATAAGTGAGGTGAAAAATACTACTTATTTCAGCACACTGCTTTTACTGGGAACAGCTTAAGGAGACAACAGACACATTTAGATGACAAAGCACTACAAAAAATACTTTCCAGCAGGACATAAATGACTAGTTACTAAAAGAAAAACAGACTAAACTAAACTGAATTAGTTTTCTCTTCTGACTCAAGTCTTGTATACACAAACACATTGCTATACTGTGCAAGCAGCACCATGCTATACGGGGCAGCTCACCATGACAAATAATTGCAGTGAAGCTAAGGCACTGTGCTCCAAAGCAATATTCAGTGGAGACAAATGGTTAAGAGACTATATCTGGTTATTTTCATTCTAAAATAAAGCACATAAAGCAGATACCCCCCAAATGTTACTAACTATGAGATTACGATTATTTCCATTACCAATGCAGTCTGTCTAGTAGGACAAAAATATTTCATTTGCGATCACAACAAACTGAGAAATAATAATTCGCTGGAGGCAATTCAGGGAATTCTATGGCTGAAAAAGGATTAGAACCCAAGACTCCTAAGTACCAACACAAGAATCTTAACACGGTCTATTACCCACAAACTACTAAACTGTTACACTGGTATTTATTTGTTCCGTGCCAGAGAACAATAGGAGCTTGAGAAAGGGTCACACCATCAGAACATTTGTTTGAATGTTAATTACAGCACTCACATTTTGAATTTCAAAGAAATGGGACAGAGGCAAATGACCTGAAATATAACAGTTTAACTTGATTTGTAAAATGTGTGGTACAATCCTGGGACGTTTACACACTAGCCCAACTGAGATGAATGGAAGTTCCACAAGGGTACTAGTGGATTTGCAATCAAGACTATATTCATTTCACTAAAGCTTGCAAATGAAAAGGTCCTAGCTGATTGCACCAAATTACATTTACATACTAACCCAGTTTGCACATTATGGAAAATCATAGGTAATGGTTTACCATGAACTCAGAGATCACTTCCCTCCTAAGCATGAGGAAACAACAAAATACAATCCCTGACTGAGTGTTATGTCTGAAATGGTTTGTCATGGTTTGTTTAATCACAACAAACTATGATAGGAGCCCAAGAGCAATCCTTTGCTAACCAGCCATGGTTAAGAGCGAAACTATGAAAAACTAAGCCAGGGATTGTGGTTTGTTGCTCTCACTTACACTATAGGTAAATCAATAACTATGGTTTATTGTGACATGCGGATGATGCCACAATGCAAAATGATTGTTTTTTAAAAGCTATTTGTGTTAATTTCATCTCTTGCTCTGTGTTTTACAGCCTGATCTTAAACATGTTTACTCAGAAGTTCCACCAAATTAAATAGGACACATATGTGCCAGACATTTCAGCAATCTACTGTTGTACTGTATTCTGGAATCATGCCACAGGGTCAGCTACACCCTTCTTGTTGATGGCATGCAGATATTCTCTACCACAATTCTCAAAAGTTGTCCTTTTGCCCTTGCCTACCCACATTATGGTTACAGTAGATAGAACAGATTGTGGAAACTATTGTGGCATCTCTTTATTAGCTGCGGCCAGCAAAATTAATGCAAGGATCTTGGCGAACAGTCTCCTAACAATATCCAAGCCCACCCTTCCTGGATCCCAAAATGGTTTTCAACTTTCCAGGGCAGGGGTAGGCAACCCCTCAATATAGTCCGGCCCACCACATGGTCTGAGGGATGGTGGACCGGCCCATGGCTGCAAAAGGTTGCTGACCCCTGTTCTAGGGGGACCGTTGACATGATTTTCATCGCTTAATGGCTTCAAGAAAAATGCAGAAAACAAAACCACCCCCTGTATTTATTGACCTGACTAAGGCCTTCGACACTGTAAATCATAATGCCCTGTGGACTGTCCTTCTGAAATTGGGTGCCCAGATAAATTTGTGAACATTCTTTGGCTTCTCCATGATAATATGACAGCAACAATCACAGATAACAATGGCTCTCAAAGTGAACCATTCATGTGGGATCAGGTGTTAAACAGAGTTATGCTATCACCCCAACTCTATTATTTTCATTAGTATGATGCTACATTTTTTCGAAGAGAAACTCCCCACTGGAGTAGAAATCATATATCGAACAGATCGAAAGCTCTTTAATCTGAGTAGGCTGAAAGCAAAGAGTAAGGTTACCGTAACTTCCGTCATAGAGCTTCAGTATGCTGATGACAACGTAGTGTGTTCACAGTCAGAGGATGACCTCCAAACTATCTTAAATATCTTCACAGAAGCTTATGAAAAGCTGGGCCTATCGTTCAACATCCAAAAAACCAAAGTGCTGCACCAACAAGCACAAAACAAACCCTTTGCAGCAGCACAAATCCAACTCAATGGTGTAATGTTGGAAAGTGTTGATCACTTCTCCTACCTGGAAAGTTATCTTTCCACAAGGGCCATCATTGATGCCGAAATCCAGCATCGCCTGAGCTCTGCAAGTGCAGCTTTTTCCCAACTGAAATGCAGAGTGTTTGAAGACTGGGACATTCGCAGGGTAACCAAAATGCTTGTTTACAAACCTATTGTACTACCAACGTTACTGTATGCTTATGAAACATGGACCACTTATAAACACCATCTCCAACTCCAGAAAGATTCCATCAATGGTGTCTCTGAAAAAATTTACACATCACTTGGGAAAATAGGTGAACTGATGCCAGTTTACAGGAAGAAGCAAAGACTGTCAGTGTCGAAGCAATGATTCTTCAACATCAACTTCGTTGGACTGGTCATGTTGTTTGGATGCCCGATTATCATCTTCCAAAGCAACTACTCTATTCCAAACTTTAAAATGGAAAGCGTAATGTGGGTGGGTCAACAAAAGAGGTTTAAAGACTCTCTCAAGTCAAATCTTTTAAAAATGTAGTATAAACACAATGATTGGGAAACACAGGCCTGTGAGCACTCCAGTTGGAGAATAGCCTTTACCAAAGGGTGTCATGGACTTTGAAGACACTCGAACTCAGGATGAAAGGGAGAATTCCTTGATTAACTCCCACTGTGATTAACTCCCACCCGGAAATCTATGTCCCCACTGTGGAAGGACGTGTGGATCCAGAATTGGCCTCCACAGTCACTTATGGACTCACTGTTAAGATCGTGTTCGTGGAAGGCAATCTTACTTGGCTACGAGTGATCACCAAAGAAGAAGTTATAGTTATAGTAGATTAAGGTATTTATGTCATTTTGCCAAAATCTAAATGTGTACATGCATCTCCAAATTTACATAAACAATATAATCCTATGTATATCTACTCAGAAGTAGACCCCATTTAATTCAAATACTTATTCCCAGTCCATTTTGTATCAGATTATAAAATAAACTCCTCAGTTCTGCTCCCTCTTATTTTCAGTGATTCAGCAAAAATTATCATAACAATGGTAATTATAAAAATGGGAAATATTATGAACAGTATGGTGTCTGTATACATCTGGATAGGCAGGATAATTGTTTCTATTTCTCAATATTAGCAACAGATTTAATCTCAAAAATATCAACTATTCAATAGCTAAAAAATACAACTTTCTTCCAACTTGTTCTTTCACATACCTTAAAAAAGTACTTTGGTAGGTAAGAGGAAATCTTGGTTAAGGCTGACAGAAAAAACTACAGCCAGAGGTGGGGAGGATAGTGCAATCTCACATCTCCCAATCTTCTGTATTGTGTGATCTGCTTTTGAAGCAGCCGCTTGCTTTTGTTTTTAATTGCTGCTGATTTTGCTTCTTTGTTTTGTTTTTAGGTTGTGCTTATGTCTTTTTTATACTGTGTTGATTCTATGTAAGGCACCTTGTGTATTTTTGTAGAAAGGTAGGGTGTAAATTCAGAAATAATGATAATATCTTCTGCTCTACAGATTAGAACACAAAAGTATAAAATTGCATCAAGACAAACTGCTGTGTTTCCTTTATGCTGTCTTAACTGCTGCAGAGTTTTTAAAAAGCAAAGACAATACTATTCCAACTAAAGCTAGGTTAAGTAACCAAATAACATATACTTAAGGCAGTCAAACAATTTGTAAAAACACTAAGGAAAAACAGAAAGCTTAAGTTTCAATTATGTACCATTTCCCCCCAGAAGTTTAAATGACATTTTGTTTAATTGAGGCAACAAAGATGTAAGTTGTTTTGTGCTGCAGATAGCATAGGTATGCAAGGCTGGAGTGGCAAACACAGGCAGATCTGTCAAAGGTAACAGATGTATCAAGAGCATGAAGTGATGTGAAGGTGATAATTGCTTACACTGAGAAAGGAAAGGTGTTTCAAAAGGAGAAACTGTTTACAAAAGATCCAATAAATCCTTGTTGCTCAAAAGAGCCTCTCAAATAAAATTTGGATGAACCATAATATGAAAGGTATATGGTATTGGCCCCAATATAAGCCACACCCAAATATAAGCCGCATCTTAAAAATTGGAAGGGAGGGGGAATACCCGAATATAAGCCGCTCCATTCCTTGCTGCTCCTGGCTGCATACTTGCGGCGGGGGGGGGGGGGGAGAGAGCTGTGCTGCGTTGCAGGTGGCCTTTCCTCTTCCTCGCTCTCTCCCTTCCTGGCCTTGGGGGAGAGGACGGGGACTACGCACAGGGCAGGCGCCACTTTGCCACGCTCCTGGCGCTGTTTGCCCCACATTCCTGGCTGAATACCGTAGGGTCGCAAATATAAGTCACATTTTAACTTTTCAGGGTCGGAATTTGGGGGGAAAGTGAGGCTCATATTTAGGCCAATATGGTAATTTCCCCAATTATGTTTCCCCAGAGGAAACTCATGCGTCATGGTGGTGGTGATGAAGATAACAACAACAATAATATAGGGTGGAAACCATATTTGTTTATTCACTGAAGTTCACATATAAAGCAGATGGGTGGAGTTTGATGATATGCAGAACCCTTTTCTTTCCTAAACTCCCTTCAGTCCATTGCTTCAGGCACTTTTCTTCTGGTCTGGATAAAAAGCACCTGGGGCCACAGATTTCAGAGAGGTAAAGTGAGGGGAAAGGGGTCCTCTCCTCTCCATTTTGAACAATATAAAGTTAGATCCCACCCTCATTATATTTGTGAACGTGACACTTCTTATAAAAATTATGGCTTCAACCATTATGTATAATTTGGTTTTAACATTTGGTCTGGAGAGCTCAATTTAGTTCTTAAGCATAAACCACATCCTTTTAGAATTAGCACCCACAATATAATCCTGACAGACTATTCTTCCAAGAAGGGCCATTTCACACATCATCATCATCATCATCATCATCATCATCATTAAAATTTGGATATCTTCCTTCATCTGGAGATCTCAGGGCTGCTCACAACATAAAAACAAAAGATAAAAACACAAAATACCTAATAAAAAGAAGAACACCCCCCCCCCCCGCACAAACCAATCATCCCCTCCCACAAACACATTTTAAATAGTGCAGCATAGGATGTTAAGCAGCCCAAGGCCTGGTTGAAGAATGTTTTTGTCTGATACCTAAATGTGTATAATGAAGGTGCCAGCCAAACCTGCCTGGAAAGAGCTTTCCATAAGTGGGGAGTCATTGCAGAAAAGGTCTGCTCTCATGTTGCCACCCTACAGACCTCTCTCATGGAGGAGGCACACAAAAAGGGCCTCAGATGATGATTGTAGGGTCTGGGTAGGTTCGTATTGAGAGAGGCCTTAAGGTTTGAAGGCAAAACATGCTAAACTCCCTAATCTGCAACTAACAACCATTACCTCTTTTCCCAATATAGATAATCAGTACTGTATTGGAAAACCAGGTTGCAGTCCCCGCCCCCTTCAGTCCACAAGCACTGTATGAAGTGGATAGTGATGTGGTATAAGGGTTAGAATATAGCTGCCCAGGAACACTTGGCACAGTTGGGAGGAGGTGTTTAGAAGCTTCTGCTTCCATTTTTGCTTAACCACAGGTTAATGATTTGAAAAAAGCAAACTACAAACCATGAATACCTGTAAGTCATGACAGTAGCTTCAAAGGATACAGGTTACTTTAATTAAAACTAATCACAGTTTAGAGTTCAGACCTAACAGTAAACTGTGGTTAATCAAAAACAGAAGCAAGAGCTTCTAGTGTCCTACTCAATCAAGGCCATGCTGGAGGAGAGGGAAGCATACAAGCCCCAGACTTGCTAGGTTCATACGCGGTACACTAAAGCATGGTTTAGTGTCACGTCTAAACATGGTGAGTGAATGCTTAAACTGTTCACAATATAGATCCTTTACAGCCCCATAACTTCTCATCTCCAACTATGAAGCTAGAAATCAATTCACTACTCTACAGTGGAAATGGGGGAGACTACAACTCAGTGGCAGAGCATTTGCTTTGCGTACAGAAAGGAGAGCCACTGCCAGTCAGTTTGAACAATACTGAGATATATGGACCAATTGTCTGATTTGGTATACTATAGCTTTGTATGTTCCTATGACAACAAGTGCAGTTTAGAGAGATTTCAGCAGAATAAGCAGAGTTTTTGGTGATTCAACAAGCAAGTCAAGTCATGCAGGTTAGGGGAACAATTGCTCTCTCCAGAACTTGAGCCAATTTCAAGGGGCATGAATGGAAGGGGGGGGAGTCCTGTTAAGCAAGTGTGTGCAGCTTCCATTGGTGGGACTCATTAACTGAACCCACCCTTATTTATTTTTCAACAGCATTTTTATACTACCCATTAACAAAAGGTTCTGGGCAGAGTAGGAAAAAATATAACAATTCAGCATGAAAAAAGTTAAAACAGCATCAGACTAGAACCTGAATAAAACTAACTACAGGGAAAACAGCAGTACCCAATGTCTGAAAAGCACTAAAATATGTTTTTAAAACTTAAAAACTTAGAGAAATGCACCTCTTTTTAAACACCTATATCCCCCAAGTCTAATGAGATGCAAGCAAACAGATAACTAATAAATGCTGGCGTACATATTAACATACAGCTCTAAAATACAGGCTCAGACATGCACATGAGATTACCCAATGTGAAAAGCAGCAGTTCTGGTGATCTCTGTAGAGAGAATGTTTCATTACTTTTTCTCTCTACATATGTAAAAATCCATAAAGCTAATGGAAGTGTAAACACTTCACAATACACCTTAGACATTTTCCAAGCCCCACAACTGAATCTATATCCTCCAATTATGAGGTCTGCATCAATTCTCTACTCTGGAGTAGAAACGCCAAAAACTGAACTTAGATGATGCAGCTCATTTTACATGGGCTTTGAGGAAATACTCAAAGTGTACCCTCAAAGGTGAAAGGCTAGTGCTTTAATCTCTAAACTATCCAGACTTGGAAGAGCTTTTCAACACTTTCATGTTTTCTAGAGCCCATTTCATGCATACAAATGCACCACACACTTATTTTCAGAAGAAGTTGGTTCTTTCAAATATAGAATGTGTAGTTCAAAGCAAGGGGAAGCTAGTCATTGATAACTTTTGCTGTAATTGGTCTTTCAATGAGTTTACAAATAACTGTGTTATCATAAGCCTTTCCACAAACCATTTTAGCCTAAGGAGGGGAATCCCAACATGGTTCTGCCCCCAAAACATAAACACTTTTTTTTTTAGTTCATTCAGAGTACTACAGCTAGCATTGAAATCTATGGAATGGAAGCCAACACATTACAATTGGTACAACAGTCAGAAAAACCATTAAGTAGTCTGCTGACCTTCAGCAATTTTCAGTTGATTGGGGGGGGGTGGAGAGAGAGAGAGAATTTAGGAGCCACTGCTTTACTGGGTAGATTCAGACTTAAGTCATCCTTAAGAGTAAATCTGACGCGGGTGGCTCTGTGGGTTAAACCACAGCACCTAAGGCTTGCTGATCAGAAGGTCGGCGGTTCAAAGCTCCTGTTGCTCGGTCCCTGCTCCTGCCAACCTAGCAGTTTGAAAGCACATCAAAGTGCAAGTTGATAAATAGGTACCGCTCTGGCGGGAAGGTAAATGGCGTTTCCGTGCGCTGCTCTGGTTCGCCAGAAGTGGCTTAGTCTTGCTGGCCACATGACCCGGAAGCTGTACGCTGGCTCCCTCGGCCAATAAAGTGAGATGAGCGCCACAACCCCAGAGTCGTCCGCGACTGGACCTAATGGTCAGGGGTCCCTTTACCTTAAGAGTAGATCTATTAAAACCAACAGGTCTTATTAAGTCCCATTGATTTAAACATGTCCATTCTAAGCATGTATACACTGGCCTTGTTGAATTCAACAGGACTTACTTATTCTGATAAATCATGGTTAGGGTTGCACTGCAATTCTGAATCCAACTCATTAAAGGTAAAGGGAACCCTGACCATTAGGTCCAGTTGTGGACGACTCTGGGTTTGTGCGCTCATCCCTCTCTATAGGCCGAGGGAGCTGGCGTTTGTCTGCAGACAGCTTCCGGGTCATGTGGCCAGCATGACTAAGCCACTTCTGGCGAACCAGAGCAGCGCATGGAAACGCTGTTTACCTTCCTGCCAGAGCGGTACCTATTTATCTACTTGCACTTTGACGTGCTTTCCAACTGCTAGGTGGGCAGGAGCTGGGACTGAGCAACGGGAGCTCACCCCGTCACAGGGATTCAAACTGCTGACTTTCTGATTGGCAAGTCCTAGGCTCTTTGGTTTAGACCACAGCGCCACCTGCGACTCATTACCTCCCACTTAAAATGACCTATACAAGCAGAAGTTCTTATGTTTACTTTACAGTGTCAGAAACTGAGATATGAAAGCTAGGCGCTAAATAGCACCTTAAACCTAGGTTATAGGCACAACAACTCAATGTCTAGGCACACTTTTTTATAAGAATACAAAGCTGAAAATGAATGAATGCAGCTAAAATATGTTCATTCTTCACATAGTCTAGTCCTTCCCCTGCCCCCCCCCCAATATTTTTAAGAGGGTCTCTTCTCCAGTCTTCAGAGAGTAGCTGGAAGTGGGAAGGCAGAAAAAGGTCCTTCTTTCCTTCCACTCTGCAGTTTTAATCTGAATTCTTAGGCGCAGTACTGCACCCAGAGCTCAGAAACTGCTCATGCTAATAAAATTCCCTTTCACAAAATGCACCTAGAACAATGGGAGTTTCAAACACTGTTACTTTAATGTAATTTAAATCACTACCGATACAAATATATGTCCAAATATGGTGGCAATTAGTTCTGTCTCCCCTCCCTGTAGCTTCTATAGTAGAGTATTGCTCAAAAGAATACAATCCATTTTCTCAATAAAATTGCAACTCAAAGTCTTCCCCTATGCATTCACTTATACCAGAAATAAGATAAGTTACTTTTTTCTTAAATTATTTTTTATGCATTTTGCTTGTTTTTTAATCAGTTATCAACAGAATAGTATTTGTGCTCAGGAGGCTTAGTCTGCAGCAGGGATCTCAGACCAACTGTTACCAGTGGGTGTCAGCCTAGCAGTACAATAATAATATGGGGGAGGGGAAGTGCAAGTGGAAAGTTTTATTTAAAAACAACCACCCCCAAATCCTCAGAAATACACTTTTCATCAAGGGGCAAATATGTTTAGTTTCTGTACTAGATATTTCATCACCAGAGGCATTTAATCCCACCCACAGGAAGAGAAAGGGAGAGAAGAGTATATAAGACTGCCTCTTTAATTAAAAATTCAGAGACTCTGTAGACTACAACTTATAAACTTGTGTCAATTTATCAGTACAACTGAAAATATATATAGAGAGAGAGATTGTGCAAATTAACCTGATGATATTAGAGGTGGGGACGGTGGGAGAGAAATACCAGGGATGCATAGGAACTGTTGTGTAGTTTGGATTTGTTTTTTCTAAGATAGATAGATAGATAGATAGATAGATAGATAGATAGAATAAAATAATATATTTAAAAAGATTTTGGAATGAAACTCACAGGTTTCTCATCAATAGGAAATAGTTTGTGAAAGCAAAAAATAGAAAAATGCCCATCAAAGTCTCTTGCCAAAGAGATAAAATCTTTTTTTAAAAGAGAATGGTAAGAATAAACAAGCACAGAAGCATATACCCTAGTTTCACTTCTAGATTAGATGTGTAATAGATGTTTTTATATTTCTGTCTGTGCCCTGTCTAGATTTTATTAGATGATATAAGAAGGGGGGTTCATATGCATTCACAACCTCTGCATAAGCAGGTTACAAATATAAAGTTATCCAACCCTGCACAGAAAACTATAGCACATACTGACACTATTTTCATATGTATGTTTTTATGTAAGCTGCTTAGTGGTTTTTACTTTTAAGCAGTATACAAAGTCACTTAGGTTCATGGTACACAATTACTACAATTTTCTATCTCTTAACACAGGTCTTTGGCTCACATCCCTTCACCCCGTTATTAATATGATTACTTTTAATACTTTAAAAAGGCTGGAATAAAAAGAGTTTGAATCAAAGAAAGGTAACACTCAACTCAAAAGGAGATAAAAGTTCTACACAGGGTGACTAGCAAGCCTTTACACTCAGGATGGTTTTCCAAAGAAGCAGAAGAGACAAGCACAATTTGTAAAGTCAACTGGTTACAAGCAATGCACAGCATTTCCTGGTGTCTGTCTGTGTGTGTGTGTGTGTATTTCTCTCATGGACATTATCGGAAAACAGGCTGTATAAAAACCCTCACCCTGTAAAACTGGACCCAGCAGAAAGGAGCGAGCAACAATGAGACGGAGAAGAAAAGCAAAGTTTGCAGGCGTAGGCAGAGCTCTGCTTTAGAGGAAGACACAAAAATGCCCTGAGTCGGTTTTCCCGCCAGTCAAGGTTGATGAGGCTGCATTTGGCTCAGACTAGCAGCTATTAAACAAATGGAACCAAAGTGCCTAAGCAGTAACTGCCATCCTGCGCTCTGCTCCCACAGCTGCTCTGGAGCCTAGAAAAGAGCCAATGGCAGGGAGCCGCCCCATCCCCCTCGGCAGAGCAACCAGACCTGTTTTTGTCTGCTTCAGCAGTAGCGCTCCAATGCTCTTATAGCTTCCTCCCTCAGCCAGCCAGCCAGCCTCCCTCCCTCCCTCCCTCTCCTCCCCCCATCTTATTTTCCATCCTCTTTCAACCATCATCCACTCATTTTAATTACGCAGAACGAGTTGCAACTCATCCGCCTGGAAGTTATATTAAAAGGGGGAGGGGGAAGAGAAGAAGAAGAGAAAGAAAGACTCCGAGAGGGATGGGAATAGGGGGGGGGGGGGGAGAGAAACAGATGAGGGTGGATTTGTGTGCTTAAAAGATGGCACGATAAACAACGCTCCTTGCCTCGCAGTAAATTTTAAAGCAACATTTTTATTTTAAGCATCCTCCTATGTCAGCAGAAACTTTTGAAAGAAATGCCTCTCTGCTCCCTTCCTCTCTCATCCCCTCTGTTTGGATGTGCCCTCCGTGAACAGCAGAATTCATCTTCAGATGTGGTTTATTTTTTTTTTAATGTAAAGACAGACGATTTGTTGGTTTTTTTAAAAAAAAGGAGAGGGAAAGAAAAACAAACCACACTGCAACTCACTGATGCCTGTGAGGGAAGAACAAAGCTGGCGAGGTGTGGGAGTGAAGTAGTTGCCATCGCTTTTATATGTGCGTGACTCCCAGATTTATAGAGGGGTTAAACTTAAAAAGATCACCCTAACCCTAATGCAACAAACAACAATTAAAGGGAAAACTGAGTGAAGTGGAGGGAGGGGTTGTCTTTAAGAAAAGAGAAATGGCCTGCCATTTGCATTGGCCCCATCCTCTGAGGGGAGGATATTTGCCCTCAGCACGCAATCCTTCTCAGCATTTATATGGATTTACAAAGGCACATCTGTGCGTGTTGGAGGGCCAGCCTGACGTGTTTTCTGCTAGCAGCAGCTGCGGTTTCTGAGGAAACAAGGCTGATTTTCTAGTCAGGCTGGAGGATTTTTTTCCAAGAGCCTATGCGTGGGGGTGGGGGATAAGGCAGAGAAGGAGGGAGGCAGGGAGGAAAAGCACAGCAATAAAATCTCCAAAGCTCAGAAGGGGGAGAGGCGGGGCAGAAGAGACTGCTGGGAGTTTTCATGTGCTGGCTTTCTCAACGCAGCTTTTTAGTGTTGCAATCCCGATGTTTTATTTTTGGGGATTAAAGGTACAACTTTTGTAAATACGGGCTATCATTGTATGTGTTTTGCCCGCAGACTGGGGTTCTGACAATAAGAGGGGCCTCACGTCACATGTTCCCCAATGTGTCACACACACCCTTTTAAATAAAAAGTTAAAAGTCCTTAGTTCTCCCACTTTTTCTTTTTTTCCTCCAGTGTGCCGCCTCATCTTTATCAGCAGCCCATAGGAGATGTTTCCCTGACTTGGGTCTTCCACTTGAAAACATTTCATCTGTAATTCACAAGATAGGTCTGTTGCATGAAAACATTTGTATCCAGGGAAAAGTGCTTGAAGGTAGGAAAACATCTCTTTCTTCTTCACATTTCAAAAGTATTTTTCCCTTTCAAAATCAGATCTTAGCAACCAATAAAAACAGGTAAATTATCATGCTGATGAATGATTAACTATGAAACTGGCTGGCAGGCCAACACGGGAAGGGGGAAGGGAGAGAGGATGGGCCAGAAGCAGAGCAAAGGAGAGCAACAGAACACAGACACAGTTATAAACATTCAGAGGGAGAGGGAGAGAGGGCGGGCCTTCTTAGGGAAGCTCTCATGCAAAAACAGCTATTGTATGACCCAGCTCTCATTACACATTCTGTTTATAGTTACGACTAGAAACAGGGAAGTGTTTACATTTAACTAAGTAATGGTTGTCCAAATATGGTGGTCGACACCTGAAATAAAAGTGTTGCAGGTGAAGACTCTACACCCAGGAGCAGAGCTTGTAGAAAATGTTTCGTTCATCCACGTATATAGTTAATACAAGTTCCTAGCCACCAAGCAGTATCATCAGATCAGGCCCCATTAAACAACACAATTTTCAGATTACATTTCCAGATGGGTGGAGTATAAATAATAAATTATTATTATTATTAAAAAGAAAATAACATATTTGCAGAACAGATAACTCAAGAAAGAGAGCCAAACCATAGGCTATGTCAGTCACACGCATGCAATGCATAGGCAAGACATGAAGCATGCCAGCCAGGGGGGAGGGAATAAACATTTTCTCGCTCTTCACACACATACATAGACAAGGGCAACAAGATCCAGACTTATATTCTGCTGCTATTTCCCTTCACAGAGACAGTCTAACAGAGACATAACCACTCCTGTGTTATACTTTCTGTGGGCTGTAATGTTCACTGCTATGCAGCGGTGGAGGAACCTGTTCAGGCGCCTGCGCGCAGCGCCCATAGGGGCAGGGCGCACCGCGGGGCCTCCAGAATCTGCCTGCCTCCTCCCACTCAGCCGCCTTACAGCTGGGGGGGGGGAGGCAGTGGGCGGGCCATTTGGACAGAGCGGAGCCTGCGCGCACCCAAGCCACCACGACTCTGCTAGGAGAGGCCCTGCGGTGAGTGCCACCCAACATTTTGTCACCCACCTCAGTGGTGACACCTGGGGCAGCCCACACCCACCACACACCCCTTCCTCCGCCTCTGCTGCTATATGGCTGTGCTGTCTGCTTCCCATCTGCCCTGGGTGGGCAAGAAAGAGAGGAGGTATGCTGGCTTTGAGCCAGTCCCAGTAAGCTAGACTTTGAGTGAAATGATCCAGCAAACTAGGATGACTCTTCCTTGGTCCTTCATTTTTTGTTTTCATCATGACATTACTGCTTGCCACCATCAGTGAAGTGATGGTTTTTATTTTTTATTACTAGAATTTACACCACATGCTTCAACTGAGGTGGCTTACATAAAGCAATAAAATACACAATAAAATTAAAAACATATATAAAAGTGGTAAAAGCAGGAGGCCTATGAAAACAGCAAAAGGATAAAACAAAAGAATCTGGTAAAAACAGTTCAGCCAAAAATCCTGGGAAAATAAAGTATCTGCCTGGCATCAGTATGATTTCACAGAAGGTACCAAGCAAACCCCTCTGGATGAAATGTTCAAAAATCAGGACCCTGCAATTGAAAATGTCCTTTCTTTTCTATTGTTTTCTTTTAAATAAATGGAATTAGAATACCAGGAAAAAACACAGCTTTTGCCACTCTGGTATACTCCCCTCCCAAAATCTAGACAGACCTGCCTCTCTCCAACCCTTATTTCAGCAGACAACCCTAACTGGCAGCATTTTCGTTGGGGGGGGGGTGGCAGAAAAAGCATTGTATGTGGAGTATGCTGTTCTATCCTTTGAAAGGACTATTCAAAATAATGTATGTATTCTGTATTATTTAAGCATGCAGAGTCTCACTGTTCACAGGAAACTAATTTGCAGGGATAGCATTTGAACAAAGACATACTGTACTATTGTTGTAACGCCTTGGGTAACAGTACTATTGAAGTATTACATCATGAAGTATTACATGAATTGGTCCCCCATAGGCCTTACACAGAGTGCTAAGTATAACACTGTGCTCCTTAATAGGCATCTTGTGTGGTAACTATTATCATTCTGTTCAACATTTCGCAATGCTACAGTGCTACATATTTGACACACAACATACATGGCAGATTTCCTGTAAGATGAACAGGACAAAAGAGAGGGGGAAGACATGTTTAAAGGAGGAGCAGCATGGACAATGGGGGGGGAGAGTTAATTTTGTAACTTTTGTGTCAACATATGTGAAGAGGGAGATTTCAGCCCTACCTCCTAGGTTTCATACATCACTGTTGCCATTGGCCCAGCATCATCACTTACCTTAACTGAGCTTCAATATCATTTCGTTTAAAAACTAAGTCAATAGCTTCCTCCCAATGAGTTTGGAAGCAAAATGAGGCCACCACCGCTCAAGAGGAAAATTTCTGTATAACCAGGAGAATACTGGTATACAAAAGGAGTTATCCTTCAATATTGACCCTCCATCTTGCAAGAGCAGAGGACAGTGCATGGATGCTGCATTAACACTACTACGAAATCTGGCTACCATGAGTAGCCAAGTGCAGGTGCAAGCTCACATTTACTTTGCTATGGGCTCCAAACAAAGCATCTACTTAGTTGCTACCATGATTTCTGCCCCCTTCTGACACAAGGTGGGTGATTTGACAAGGAAGCAGAGTTGTTACATGGACTAGTTGTGTGGATAAGTGAAAGCCCCAAATCATAGCTAATAGGCAGGCAGACAACTGTACAGTGGTACCTCTGGATGTGAACGGGATCCATTCTGAAGCCCCATTCACATCCAGAAGCGAACGCAATCCACGTCCGCACGATTCGCCACTTCTGCGCATGCACGTGATGTCATTTTGACCATCTGCGCGAGCGGCGAAACCCAGAAGTAACGCACTCCATTACTTCCAGGTCGCCGCAGTGCGCAACCCGAAAATACTTATTCCAAAGCTACTTCAACCCAAGGTATGACTGTACTCTTAGTCAAGAGGGGGCAGATTTTCCCTCACACATGTTTACCATCTCTGTGGCTGCTTGAGCCCAGTTGTCAACAAGTGAGATTTACACTTTCTTATTCTGGCTTGTGGTAAGGCATGGAAATCTCCCTCTGTGGGTTCCTGTGAAACTGGCCTAGCAGCCTTACAAAACTGTCACACATGGACACCCATGAAAGACATCTCCCTGCTCTCCTGACTTGAAGGCAAGACAGAAAAATTTTAGTCACTGGTGCCCGCCTGAGCCTGAAGATGCAATGTGACATTTTGTTTCACGTTTCACTTGCTTATATTGCTGAGTATTCTCAGTATGTAAATTGGCTACTGCATGTAAACAGCACATTGGGCTCTGGTTAAGTATGGTTAGACTCTGGTCAATGTCAATGATTACAGTGGCTACCAGGAGTGGAACAAAAGCACTAATAAATTATTGCACTTAAAACTAATATCACAATAGTCAAAACACAAAAAACACCCTAATTTTTTGTGGGGGGGGGGCTAACCCATGGCCTCCATACATTTCTGGATTGCAAATCTTATCAACCCTGACCATTTAGCATGCTATGCTAGCTGGGGCTGGTGAGAGTTGGAACACACACCATCTGGAGAGCCACAGATTCCCCACCCTGCCCTGTTTGGTGAAGCACAGATATGGTTAACTACTGGAACTATAAAAATGTATTCTGAGGGATAGTTCATTATCTAGACATATGATTGCAACTTTATTAATAAACTTGGCTGAGAGAGTACCGCAGTGTGTTTCCAGAGTGTAACACGTGGTTTCTGACCAGGAAACAGTCTTCCAGCAAATGCCATCCAGTCTCCTGTTTTCAGAGCAACTCTGAGCTCAAGCACCAGGCAAAAGGAACCAGCACATGATAGGCATGCATGCTATTGGTGGTGTATAGGAATCTGAGAGGAGGCAAAGTAGCCCCAAAAGTGCAACAGGGACATTGCTGGTGATGGGGAGACAAAGGACTATGATCCCCATTTTCTTATTAGATGCTCCCACTAAATTACAGAATACTACTACACAGAAATCTTCATAAGACTTCTCCTTGTTCAAGTTTCACTTGACACAATTTAATATTTAAATACCAAGCAAATAAATCACTAGGAGCATATAAAAAGGACTGGGTCTAGAGACAGCCACGTAGGCAAACACTTTATGTGATTAGCAGAGCACTGCCTAGCATTCTTGTTCCCTCATCACTGAATAAAACTGTCATTAGCAGAGTGCCCATACTAATATCATCACTTGCTAATGCACAGCTTAAATTGGGGACAAATCTAGTTAATGGAGTAATCTAAATGGGATCCATGCTGGAAAGGTATAGTTTGACAAACATGTTGGCTTCACCCTTGGAGGAACTGAATTCTAATAAAATGCATATGAACACTTTCTGTAAAAGGAAAAAAAATGCTACAAGGGAAGCAGATCAATTTAAAGGTTAGTGGATATCCTCTACATGCAACAAATGTCTCTGTTCAGTGTTGCTATGCACATGTTGTCTGTGTTTGAGGGGGCTTAAAATCAAAAAACAGCATCAAAGACATAAGACCCTGCTCTAACGTGGGTCTTCCTTAATGGGCAAAATTTATTTTGTTACATTTTTGAGCATGTAAAAGTGTACTCAGTCAGTTTAACCCAACCCATTTGAAGAGTACTTTCAGAACAACCCTCAAACAGGGACATAACAGTGAAATACACTGCAGAATTGTTGTATGCTACACTCGCAACTCAACCACCAATTTTGGGATAAAAGCATCAGATAATACTGTAAGCTTGTTGTACCCCCTCAGTTTCAGTCAACTTGCAGCAGGGGGTAAAATAATGCTGGAAACCCCTACATGATGGTAGCAAACCACTCAGAGCCTAACCTGCACCCTTCAGTGTGAAGGCTACTGCAGAGCCACATTGCATGTCTCTTCCAGCAATGGCCCTTCCAACATGCAATTTGGAGACAATTAAATTCCATTTGCATTAGTAGGGCTATTAAAAAGAAGTTTCACACTAAATAGCTGAAATTGAAAGAGCAGGGCCTCTTCTTTATGCTACTACCTCCCGGGATATTTTGAGATGGGTTGGGGATAGACACACTACATTCAAATCATGTCTGAATTTAACTTTCATCTCCTAGCCTATTGAGTTACTCCCACTTTCACATTCAGTGGCAGTGGAAATCACCAAGCTATGGGTGATGCTTCACCCGCATAGGGATCCCCATACCTTAGCATATTTGTACTTCTGCAAACTCAGGGATCCCAAGTCAGCTGATACCTCTTGTACATGAACTGTTTGGGCCACATAATTTCAAGTACTGGGCCCTGAAGATCAGAAACAGAATATAATATTGATGTTAGTTTGTGCTTGGACACATACCTCAACTTAATAACTTGATCTTGCCTATGCATGCAGCTGCTTTGCTTGTGCCACTAAGAAAGCCACAGTCAAAAAAGAAAACTTCTAATTAAGTAGATTTTCCTATTTCAGTTGATTTAATATCCTAGCTTGTGGGAACTGGAAAGTATGGTTAATTAGAGATTTCCTGGTTTGTTGTCCCCGGTGTTACAGAGCCCGGACTGGCCTAATACAGTAGTTGGACATTTAGTATCACCACTTCCATGCTGTGGTACATTCTATCAGCAGAGATTCAGCAGGCATTGTCACTTCTGACTTTCAGGTGTCTTTTGAAGACTTTTCAATGTCAACAGGCCTGTGCATTTGCCAGTCATTTTAATTATTTTTCTGTACCGCTTTTAATAGTTCGCTATGTTTTTATATTGCTGTATACTGTTCTGATATTTTATGCAAGCGGGCTATCGAAACACCTTTATAAAATAAATAATTACCACTGCAAAGTGAAAAACAAAGGGGTTGTGTGCAACAGGTAAAAGGCTGTTACCTATTTCAACTTATTAAGCAGTTCAAAAATGGCCATAAATAACACACTGTGCTTATCCAAGGGTTCAACCTGTCTGTTTCTACAAACCAGCCAGTAACTTATTTCTGGCTTATAATTTCCAGGATTCCTTGGGACTGATGTTAACTTTTCCTAACATAATAGTATTTTTTTGGTATTGTTTTAGAACATGTGGGCGTCAGTGGTGTTACATCTTGCCAGTGTATTACTGGTGATGTACTTGCTCCAAGTCCTCTTTCTATGATACCTTGGTATATTTGGATCAGACAGCTGGCTTCTCTCCAATGTCTCTATAATTCACAAGTGCCTTCCTACAAGTTGAAAGCTTCTTTCTTTAATATATTTATAAAATATCTGTAAAACATTTTCTTGAGTGCCGCATTCCATGAAATTTTCCAAAGGGGGAAAGTTGAAGAAAAAGAGGCAGGTGCCGGCAGAGTAAAGGTACAGTGGAAAAATCCTGATGCCATCATTGTTTCCTAACATGAGCCTTATTCTGTTCTTCTTTGTTGGAAGAAAGGCTGCTACTATGAGGAAAACTTTGTGCCATTTGTTTGACAGTTTGATATAAAGGTGCCCCATTTTGAAACTTTATTAGTAAACGTTCATTGGAAGTCTTTTTAAACATTTTGAAATACGTTTCTTGCTTGCCCTCCCTGCCATTTAAAGGGAGAGACTTCTACAAGCTTTTCACGTAATCAGGGTATCTTGGATTATGCATATGCCGATGATCGTGTTTATGGGGAGCTAGGAAGTACCCTCACTTGGGGACATGCTATGAGCCCCATTTTGAACATGAAATGTACAAATGTCTTCCCTTCAGACTACTATTGCTATAGCAGATTTTAAAATTTAAGTTTAAAAATACCCAATTTGGTAAATGTGTACTAAGTTTCAGGGCTCTGTGTCTCTGGGACACATTATATATTATCACATATACACAGATAGCAACATGCCCTCTTGCTTTTGAATCTGTAGAATTAAATGTGGAGATGAGACCTAAAGACTGTTTGACTCAAAGTATCTTTATTGAAAATTCCATGGAATCAATGGCAATTGCTAGTGAAACATTTATTCAGCATTTCTTTCCCACATTTCTTTCCCACAGTCTTTCATTCTAAATATTTTGAACTTTCTAATACATCCATTAAAAGATTGAAAATGAACACTTGGGATAACATATCCACTTGCCTTGCAGCCAGAAGAAAATCAATTTGGCCCCCATCAATGGCCAGAGGACCACAAGTAGGAACCAGTCCCTTCCAGAAAGAGCTTCTGCAATGGTTGGTCAGTTGCTCTGTGGCTGCAAAGACCAAGGGAAGGACATCCTGGCCCACTGCCAGCTCCATAATTACAGTAAATGTATAGGAAAGCAAAGTAATCAAACATATGGAGCACTACTATATGGTTAGTCTATTGAAAATGTTAAAAACTAATGTTACAATGCTTTCAGAGACACTCAATAAGGTAATCAACTTGGTTTTAAGCATGTGCTTAAGGATATACATATTCCTGCAAACACACAACTTTCACCCCAAAACTTGTAGGAGTACCAACACATACATAACTCCTAAAACTGCAGGTTCCTTCTGTTTTATGCAAAGAGGAAGAATATCATTAAAATTTACAAAAAGTGATGCAGTTAATTGGCTTCATGTGGGAGAAATGATGTGGTTAAACATAAACAAACAAAACAAACATGCTCTGCGTTATGATTTACTTTGTTTCAAACTAGAGCTACAAGATGTCTAGAGAATTATTTGTAACATACATAAATCTCCTCCTAAGGTAATATATCACCAACACATTGAGTGACTGCCAACATGTTATGCCCTTCAGGAAAAAAATGTTATTTGGAAAACTAAAGTTTTTTTAAATACAAAAAATGAATTAATTTCTTAGAAGAGTAATCCAAAATCTTTTTCAAAAAATCTATGCCAGATGTTTTAGTAACAGTTTATGAATTGATATCATTATCATTCCCTTATAACCCATGCCCCCCTTTCCAAACCCTCTTTTTTCACTTACTATAAAACAGTTACTTTATCATGAGAGAATACTACAAGCATATGATATAGCAACCAAATGGAAAACAGAAGGATCTTCCATATCCATGCTGCTGCTGTGAGAAACGTTTGATTTCCTTGGTAAACTGAGAGTGCCAGCCAATGAGTTATTTGCTAGATATTACTGAGTATTGTTACTGGTTGCCCATTTGCTACCAGGTCACATTCAAAGTGCAAATATTATATTAGTACTATTATTCATAAAGTATGTAAATACGCCTTTGTATATTTCTAAATACCTGTTTTTTCCAATAATTTTAATGTAAACCATGTAGAGGTTTATTTTCAATCAAGCAGTATATAAATGTTGTTGAATAAAAAGAAAATAAAAAACAGTTATCCTTGAGACTATCCAAAGACTATTTTAAATCCACATTTTCATCCAGCTCTAGATGGGTATTGTTAGGTGCTCCAGAATGTGCATGGGGATGTGCATCTAACTGATAGCTATGTGATATGGACAAATAAAAATCTTATACAGATGCAATTCCAACATGCACAATACACCTGATTTACAATGCAGTTGTCTTAATCTAGGAAGCTAAACACATACAGATCTCCTTATCTGGAGTATGTATGATCTATAACCAGGTATGCTGCAAGTATGTTGCAGTGGTTTAAGCAGACTCTTTTGAGCTCACGTCATCTGTTTGGTAAGTAGCTAGAAAAGTTCATACTGAGGACAGAGAGAAAGTGTGAATAAGTTATACAGTCATATCTCATGTTACGTTTGCTTCATGTTACGTTTTTTCAGGTTGCATCCCACGGTGACCCAAAAGTACCGGAAAGGGTTACTTCTGGGTTTCGCTGCTCGCGCATGCGCAGCAGCGCTAAATCGCGCTTCGTGCCAAATCACGCTGCGCACCTGTGCAGATATGGTGCTTCAGGTTGCGGGCTTTTCATGTTGCGAATGGGCCTCCGGAACAGATCCCGTTCGCAACCAGAGGTGCCACTGTAAAAGATACAACTGCCCTCCACTTCTTATGTCTCTGAATCCTGGGAGCGCTGCACCATTCGCTAGAAAATTAGTTCTATTCCACATGACAATTTAGGTACTTACACTGGAAAACGCTCAAGAACATGCACACAAAAACAAAATATATCTACACATTTGGAGGCCCATATATGAATATGCAAAAAAGCAAATTATTTGATGTGGCTGCAATCCTTGTTAGCGCAGCTGGACTATAGTTACATGTACTCAATCCTTCTGTTGACAAGTGACAATTTATAAGGTTATTGTGTATTGTGACACTGTTGTGGACCTCTCTACCAAGGAGTAAAAACCTTCATTGGTTAGATGTGTTCATCTTCATTTTGAAGAAAGAACAGAAGAATACGTGGAACAGAGATCTGAGAACATATGTTTTATATCACAGTTAATGAGAACTATTACTCATTATATTTAATATTAAGACTTTGTTCCGTGAAAACTAGATGAAGCACTCTTGTTTGCAACAATAATGCATGAAGCATAACAAGAAAGAATACAATGTTACAATTAGTTTAACAAGTCAAATAGTATTATATATTTTTTAAGGTTTAAGACATTTTTAAAGATTATCTAATGGACTGATCTTTTGAGCGCCTGTACAGACAAGTAAGCATTAGGATTGGCTACATAAATTGTTGTTCTATAACTATACTGAGAGCCAGGCACCTGGTGCCCAAGTGATAGCTGCCAACCTAGATGGCTTTAAAAAAGGGTTAGGCAAATTCATGGAAGATAAGGCTGTCAATAGCTACTAGCAATAATGACTTCTGGGTATCAGTTGCTAGGGAACATGAGTGGACAAGTGTTACTGCACTCATGTCCTGATTGTGTGCTTCCTGTAGGCATTTGGTTGGCCACTGTTAAGATCACACTGCAGGACTAGCTGGGTCTTGGGTTTCATAGAGCAGGGCTGTCCTTGTGCTATCATGGCACCTGCACCATTGCCAGAAAGCTCTTGTGAAGATCAGGATTGGTAGAGAAGTGGCATGGCAAGGGGTGAATTTTTCAGTGCAGTACCTTAAAGACATTCAGGGAGTTTTATGCCAACACAACCCTACTGCAAGTATTTAGTGAAATTTCAACTGACAGGTAAGATAACAAAGTAGAAATTTCCACATTTGTTAAGTGCAGGATATATAAATGGCTTTTTAAAAAGAAAGCAGGAATGGAATTTGTGAAATCTCTTCCTATTTCTGTGGGTTTTACATTTCTGCTTCGTATTCCCTTTTCCCCTTCTCCAGTTCTTCTGTTTGGAGGCTAGTGCTTGCACAGTAAAATCGCTCCAGGAGCCTCCCACATGATATCATTTTTATTCTACCAAGTTAATGCCAGGGTTTTCAGATAAGAGAGCAGAAGAAACACTATCCCTCTTCTTGTCCTTCATTTAGCATACATAATCAAACTGGTACACTCACCTGAGAAGAAGTCAGCATCTGATTATATTATATAGCACTGATATGAGCAAAGAAAAGCAGTCAGCACGCATGAGAGTATTTGGAGTATTTCTAATCAGTAGCATGTGGGAAAATGCCATCTACCATAGCGGAAATTATAGTTAAAATTGCACAACACCTTTATGATATAAATGCATATAAACTATAGATAATACAAAAACTCCCTCTCTCCTGAGATAACATTCAAAATACAATATAATTATCTTTTCCCACTCTACAGTTCTTCTGTTTGGAGGCTAGTTTGCACAGTAAAACCACTCTAGAAGCCCTCAGTTGATGAGAGGAAGCTCATCAAATATGCAGATGACACCAAATTAGAATGGGTAGCTAATACCACAGAAGACAGAATCTGGATTCAAGATGACGATAACAGATTGCAGATATAAGGTTCTACACTTAGGTAGGAATAACCAGCTGCAAAAATATAAGATGGGAGACACCTGGCTTACCAGTAGTACATGTGAAAAGGGTCTAGGGGTCCTAGTAGACCACAAGCTTGTCTTCGCCTGCTCCTGCTCCAGAGGCTAGGACCCAAACCAATGGATTCAAGTTACAATAAAGGAGATTCTAATTAAACATCAGGAAGAACTTTTTGACTGTAAGAGCTGTTTAACAGTGGAATGGACACCCTCAGAAGTTGGTGGACTCTCCTCACTGAATGTTTTTAAGCAGAGGTTGGATGGCCATCTGTCATGGAGGCTTTAGTTGAAATTCCTGCATTGCAGGGAGTTGGACTAGGTGACCCTTCCAATTCTATGATTCTATGAAATCATAGCAAAAGTGAATGAGTACGAAGAAGGATGTAACCAGTACACTGCTAATGGGAAAGTGGGTGATTGTTTGATCTAAATAGAATTAGAATTTTTAGGAATAGTGATTGTTTTCTTCATCTGATTCAAAATTTCATTCTAAGCCCTTAAGTGGGAGTGACGAACAGAGAAAGAGACCAACAATGCAAAAGTCATGATCAAATGCCAAAGTCTCCAGACTATAGCTAATGAAAACCAAGGGACTAACAATCTAAGGAGGAAGCACTCCTATGCCATTCTTATTGAAATGTATAGAATTCCGTGGGAAAATGCACAGTGAATGGCATTAATAATATATATTGATTGTGTTCCTAATTAATGATGCCAACAGAGCAGGACTTTCGGGCAGAGTCCAGGGGCCCCTCAGCAAAATGAGCACAAGGGCGTATTTTGAATCAAATGTGCACATTATCATCTAAACAAAAGAATATAATAAAAGAGTTTTGATTTAATTCAAGATTCCTTAACAATTGCACTTTTGGGGATAAGTCAATTCTCCCACCATTGAAGTTATTTTTTAAAATGCCTTTATTATAAATTTAAAAACCCTCAACCAATAGGCAACCACGGTCATAGAATATAAGTCCAGTCTTCCTTTCTTCTCCCCAAGGTCGTAATTAATTCCTATCTAGCCCCCATCAGTATAATTAACATAATTACTCAGAAGCATTGTACTTCACCTTCTGCTTTAGAAGTGACCCAAGTTTATTTAAAGAGTAGCACCTGAACCCCATCAAACACTGCCTCAAAACAAAGAGGTTTGTAAAAATACACCCAGAGAACACCCAACTTTCCAGGGTTTCTGAACTGACATACTTGATTTGTGACAAATGAAGCAAGCTTTCTTTATTTTTCACCCTCATTTAAATTTTCTAAGTAAATTACGTTGGCTGATTTGGAGCAGAAATTATATTTCTTCCACAAGTTATTACTATATGCCACTAGATATATCACATGCACGCCATTACCTGCATCCTAGAAAATACTGGTAAATGTACAGTGCCTATCTTCTATTTGATCCATCATATTCTCCACACTGCTACAAGGGAAAGATGACCTCAGTTAACACTTGAGGGGCTCATACCTATTACACTTACTAAAAACACTCTGCAAACATATAATTTACCAGGCAGCGTTCAACAGAGTTCAAGCACTCTCTTGGCATATATTTAGTATACTTAGGGTGTGACATTCAATGCAAAACGAGTTTCCTGGAAAGTAGACTAATGCTAATCAATAGATCTGACTCAGTGAAAAACCTTGGACTGATAAAAGAAGGCATCAAACATGAAGACAGATCATTACCTCGTCTAGTAGCTGTCTATCATTTACAGTGAGGTGAAAAACTGTTTCTTTAAAATGATCGCTTTAACTCAGTTCAAACTGAAACACTATTTCAAAAATAAGCTCTGTGGGTCCAGTGCCACTATTTTACTAAAATTGGTCAGATCCCATTTTGCAATTGCCAGAAACCATTGTTATTAGCACTGTTCAAAGTACTCATACAAAGACCGTTTAAAGTCACCACACTGAGACATTCAGCTAACCTCCTTTAAGTTAGATGCTTCAATGGTAAAATGGATTGGCAAAAGGGAAAAGACTGTCTCTCTATGTGAAAGTATGCAGTCAAAATTGTTCACGTTTCCCAAATTGTTCACGTTTCCCACATTGCTACATGTAATATGGATGTTAATAAAAGGGATGTTTAAACCTTCAAGCTAAATTCATCTTCTATTCATTTTACAGATATTCTGGTTCCCAGTATTAATTTGGTTCCCTTGGTGATTTTTAGGATTTCAACAGAAATTAGTTAAAATAAATTGAAATGTTTAAATAAAAATGAGTGGAGAAATGTTAGTACAGTACTGACTTAATACACCCATCCACTTCTTTACCTAAGTAAAAAATTACCTGAAAGTAAATTTAGTGGTGCCCAGGGGAATCACCATGAATGTAGATCCAACACCTTAGCTTGGAATAAGGTGGGGGGAAATGGCACAGAAGATTCGAAGTACAGTCATTTGGGTTCTCAGCTCCAGACTTACAGTCTGGGATGCCCAATTCATAACCCCTTCACCCACTGTAGATGGAAAATCCACATTTGCAATTCACATCTAAAGCAGGTTACTTAAGAGTAAGTTACGCATTCTATAGACTTTACTCGTGAGTTTAGGATTACAAATCTAAATCTTTTACAAACCATTTAAAAAACAACAACTACCTGCATAACAAAACATCCCCTTCCTGCTCATCTCCCTGCAGCCCCCTATGCACCCTCAAAATCTGCTCTGGAAGGCAGAGAGCATATTTTGGGGCACATGGGGAGAGCAGAAGAAAGGGAAGTCCAGCTGCACATATGGAACTCCAGGTGTGGGACATTGCATATAACCCATAGTTTTTCATCTGCCATTTACTATATTCCTCCTGGGGTAGTCTAGCCTTCTTTGATGAGGAACCCTGTAGAGAAAGTAGTACTACACACTACATGGTCTTAGGCAGCTGAATACAGGATGTAGCACTCCTCTCATCTCGCCTGTATGGAGATTCACTGCACCTCTTTGCCCATTTAAACTCATTTATTTATTTAAATTATCTAGGAGCTGAACAAATATTTTAAAACAATACAGTCTCTGCCCACAAAAAAACAAACAAAAAACAAAAACAAAAGGGAAAGATAGAGGGGAAACAAAAAACAAGTAAAATGTTTAAGAACCAGGTGAAACGAAGGAGTTCCAACTGAGATGATGGAGTGGGCCATGCTAAATCTATCTATTCATATTTTTTAAAATGGTGTAAGTTATTTATTCCATGACTTATTTATTCACTGAGATTTTATAATTTCCAACCCACCCTGCCCCTTATGGTTATTCAAATACTGATATAAAGCACACTAAAATATATGTTGGACATGACTAAACGACTAAACGACTAAACAACAACAAAATATATGTGGAACTAAGACACACAAATTAGAAGAATGTGCATCACTGATTACTCTATGTAGGCAATGTGTTCTACTTTTAAAATCACTTAAATTTTTATTACCTAAAGAGAACAGCCTGGTTATAACACTGACCTTCACTCTCTTAAGGAAAGCTAGGAAAGCACCATTAACGACAACAAAAAGCTTATATAATCCGAAAAAACTTGAAAAAGAAGGCTAGTTTTAGGATACCCTTCGAAATATAAACACGATGTCTATTTGCTCCTTTAGTCCACTCAAAACTGAGCCATTCACTACCCACAGCTGTTTGATGAACAACTCAACATTCTGAGTGCAGCAGACTGCCAGAGTATGTTTTCCCCTCATTCCCTATCATATCATTCCTTATTCACTCCACATGCCTGAAGAGAGAACTTTGTTGCTTTGAACTTTTCTCTACAACTTTCAAAGGAGGGAGGAGGAAAGGGGGGGACACAGCACAGGGATGTAAGAAATAGACAGAAAGGACGCATCAAGGTGAATTAGATTTCCACATCATTTATCCTACAGGAAAGCGCATGCTTTAATGTACCCTGAACCAGACAGAGGCATCATTAGGGCTGCATTTTGTCTACAAAGCTAAAGGAATAGCAAATGTAATCTTACACATCTATGTCAATCTAGTTTGACCAGTTCCACAAGTTCAGTTAAAAAGGAAGCATGACATTCTCACTTAAGGGAGCATGAACAAAGGCTGAGAACATGGCCAGACAGTTTTAAGCAAACAGAACTGGAAGCGGCTGGGATGGGAATATGGCATTTAAGAAGTTATTAATTACATTTTAGCTGTCAGTGAAAGATGCACTGAAGTATATTGGCACACAAAACAAAACCTTCAGTTAGGTTTAATGCTGTTTAAAAACTTGGGCTACAGCAATACTGTATAACGAGTTAACGAGATAAAAAATTTTTAAACAATATTTAAGCAACATTTGCAGGAACACAAGGGATACCAGGCTGGCACTGGTGGACTTAGTGCACATTTTCGAATCACAGAAGATAATACTCTTCCACATTTTCTATTAATACAATAACATAATACTAAGATATGTGGTTAATCTTTAATAGTTTCAGTTTTATAATAAAACTAGAAAGAGAGGGAGGTATCACTAACTTCAAATGTGTATCAAGGTGAAAACTGATATTATGGAAAAAACCTAGGATTCCCAATGAAGTGATTTCCTCATAGGAACAGCATACATAAATCTAGTTAGCAACAAATTATTCTGCATCATTTCCAAGGATGAATTAGTGGGTACCTCTGTATGTTTTCCCCTTGCAGGACAAATAGCTTCTGGGGCCAAGGAGGAGGAAAACAAGCAAACAAACAAGCAAACAAACAAACAAACAAAGAGCCTCTCCCAGCACCATCACAATTAGCCCCTCCCTTGGAAGCTCCTGCAGCCAATCAGAAGCCACGGAAGCCCTGTTGGACGTTTGGCATCCAAAAATAGTTCACAAACCGGAACAGTCACTTCTGGGTTTGCAGCGTTCAGGGCCCAAAACGTTCGGGAACGAAGCTGTTCAAAAACCAAGGTACGACTGTATTCGGGAGCATAGCTGCCTTGAGCTGTGGAGGTAAAGCACAGCCATCGTGGCTAGTAGCCATTGATAGCTCTCTCCTCTATGAGTTCCAGTCAAATGCTTTGCTGTATCTACAGGACTACATGCTGCAGTTCCTCAGCAAGAACACAACATACAAATAGCCGTGGTAGAGCAAAGCAGAAACTCAGTTACAGTGAAGGGATGTAAATAGCCCTTTCACTGAAGCTACAAGTCAGCATGCATATATTAGTTTACACCATCAGACCAGGCAATCGAGTTTTATGCATGGTCTTGAAACTCAGTTTAGAGGAGTCTTCATCTCGATCATGGAAAATGTGCCCATTTTCTTCCTTGTTTCTACATTTGTTTGGTCTGCAGAAGCTTTTGCTCATATCTTGCCCTGTTCTATTGCCACCGATTCACAATCATTCTAGAAGCAAAATTGCAGACCATGGAAGGGCAATCCCCAAACAGGCATGCCTTCCAGTGGCTTAGGCTTATCAGTCACCCCCAGTCACAACTGATGGCAAGGGGGAATAACAATCCCAGTGTTTCCTTAAAACAGATTTTGAATATGTCAGAAGACTGACCTGGCACCCAGGTGGCTAAATATTTTTTTTAAGCAGATCACCTTGTGCACTTCTTTGAGCCAAAGACTTAGCTCCTTTATTGTGGTTTTACTATTTTCATATTCATTAAACACATGTTTGTTTTAAAATACTTTTAAGGGCTAAGTGGCAAGGCAGCCTAGGAAGGCAATTTGTTGGCATCCTGAAAATAGGACACTTTTTACATAGTAGTAGTAGTTAAAAAAATGACTAGAAAACATCAGAAACTGCAGTGTGTAAGGAATCTATTTTCATTGGCATTGAGGCTACCTCTGTATAAACTTCTGTCATCTCTGACCTCTGTCAGATGAGAAAATTGTTGCCAATAAATGATATTTTTGATTCCATTCAATCTGACCTGGGTTTAGCATACACCTCTATCCTGTTTGAGGCATCACAGGGCCGGGAGGTGGGGGAATCTTGAACTGAAATAATGTCAGAAGAAGTGAAAGAAAGGGTTTACTAAATGTAAAAAGCATGCATATGTTAAACAGTACATTTGCTCAAAGTTAACATATTCTGGGATTATATGTCATAGAGTGCACTGTACCCTGCTGAGTGCATGAAATTCAAAATTCTTGACATGGCAGCCCACCAAAATACACTGCCAAATTTGCTGGTTCTTTTCCAATCTCATCTTCAAAGACAGAAGGACTTGAGAAGGAGGGAATGACAGAATGGGCACAGGGAGACTTGTGCTGATAGCAATTTGTATGAGCGCTGTTGGACATACTCTATGAGTACAAGGAACCAGGTAAATAAATATACTATTTTAATATTTGAAATGTAAATTGTAAACAGTGCTCAATATTTGCAGCTGTTATACACCTTAATTATAAAACTATACGAAATATGAAGTTACTTTCATGTAATGCGATCAAAGCTGGTGATTAAATAGATCCTTCCCCAAACTAAATACATTTTACTAATTCACTTTGTAAAAAATAAAATAAAATAATCCTTCTTAGGACCAAGACTTACAAAAAACATCTCCCAGTAGAACTATAACTTTACATGACAATGATACGCTGCATAACCCCTTTTATCTCTATTTTAAGCAACACTGCACTGGGCTTCATTTTAGCCATTCTAACATTTCAGAAAGGAAAACCAATCTTTGTTTTGAAAAACATACTCTTGAAGGGTAAGTAAAGAACGGCAGCAGATCAGCACTAAAATATGATGCAAAGTTACATGTTGCAATGATTATCACACATTTATTTACATGCCTGCCTAGCTCTTTATTTTTTACTTTCATAGTTCTAGGTTTTGAAAATTAAACTATATGAACACAGTTCTTTATCAATTAATATAAAACACGAGAATCTATTTTTGATCTGCTAGTGACAGAAACAAGAGGTACTCGGAACAACGTGTTCTGTATACCTGTATTTGCAAAAAGCATTCAGAGGCTGTGGAGGGAGTGTGAAGTTAAAAATACTGGTTTACAAGAACTAAATATCTTCACTTAAGAACAAGTGAAATGATTATTTTACAGTTTCCCTAATTAAAAAAAAATCTAATAAAACTAATCTAAAATATTCGTATATTGCCTTTCATAAAAGACACTTAAGAGTGCTAAACAACAATTAATAAAAACATCAAAACAATCAGAATAAAGCACTAGATATCAGACGACAACTCTGAATAGCAGATTCATATGGTGGAGGTTTCCTGTTCAGATATCCTGATTGTAGACCATTTCAGGATTAAAGGTAAAAAGCAACACTTTGTGTTGTGCCCAGGAACAAACTCTGGCCACAAAAGATCCTTTAAAAGCCCCTGACAATAGTGTGAATGTAATGTTTTGAACTAGTTGAAATTTTGAAGGCTTTTCGAAGGCAGTCCCATGTATACATTAAAGTAATCAATTTAAGGGCTTCTAGGATGCAATATTTTAACTTCCAGTGAAGTAATGGGAACTTTTCCAAAATACGGGATTTGAAGAAAGAGTTGTTAGGAGGAACAATGGAAACAAATATGTGACACAAAATACATAAGCATGCAGATGTCATACAAATGCTTCCAAGTCAGTTTGTTTCCCCATTTCAATGTCAGACATTAGATGTATATTTTAGCTATAGCTAGTATCCTGTTTAAAGGGGGGAGGGGGACACTGCTTCCAGGATGAGGTTACTGAATCAACGTTCCATACTATACAATTGTCATCCTCAACATGCTCAAGTTACTAGCACTTGTGTCATATAATTATACTTGTTTGTAGATCCATTGGGAACACTGAGGGGCTCAGGCTAGTCTCTAAGGTCCAGGGGCCTCTGAGAAGAAACAGGCCACCTTCTGATCTGTAGATGGAATGGATGGATTAGCAGAGAGCCAGGCCAGCTGTTGCAAGCTTTATCAGCGCACAGGCCTAACAGATGGGAATCCATTCTAAAAGCCTCATGAAACAGTAAGCAAAGCCCTTGTGCTATCCTTCTGTTTCCTAGACCCACCCCCTTTTTAAAGACACCCAGCAGAAAACACACTAGTGGAACACATATTTTGATGCATGTTGGCATTGTCTGCATGCATGTGTCTTTCACTGTTAAGCTTGTTCACTCCTGTAACAAGAACCGACGTATAAAAAATGATATGGAAGGTGAAAAAATGTGGAATTTAAAGGTTAGGAGGTACTGAATAATCAATATCCCCCCCCCCCAATTTTCCTAGCTCTTCTTGTATTCCATGTTTCCTATTGTATGACATTTCCTGGCAAACTGACGCATGCACACAAAAAGCTGAGCAGAAAAAGAGAGAAACATTTATAAACTAGAAAGTAGGAGAAGCTCAGAGTTGCATAATATATAATACATGTGGGAACCTGTGAAATTGAGCAGAAAGGCATATTTTCAGATTGCAGAGTGTCTCAGATGCCCTGGAAGCATTTGGGATGCAAGGTTTTCCAGAGACAGTATTAGACAGGCAATAGGAAACATACTCTCTGAAGAGATAGCTCTACTCCATTGCTCTAGATTTTAGATAGTCAAGCTTGTGACGGGGCAAACAGCTGGCAATAAGCCAGTTGCTGTCAAATACACTTTCAACCAAAAGCATTAATGCAATTACAGTGCATGTTGAAAACTTTTTTGTTTATCATGCCTTTTGCTTGACCAGCCATTATGGGACTCTAAGAATCTTTGTACTGTCTGCCCAATAGCTTAGATTTGCTGCATTTCATCATCATCAAAAATTTTTTATTTGTATACCGTCTTTCTATCTTACAATACTCAAGGCAGTTTACAAGCTGAAGAAACAAAAAATGTACATCTTATAACAATCTAATGCAATACAAAAATGTGATAATAAAACAAAACTTTAAGCAACCTACATCACAAAGTAAGGTAAAGGGACCCCTGACCATTAGGTCCAGTCGTGACTGACTCTGGGGTTGTGGCGCTCATCTCGCTTTATTGGCCAAGGGAGCCAGTGTACAGCTTCCAGGTCATGTGGCGAACCAGAGCAGCACACGGAAACGCCGCTTACCTTCCCGCCGGAGCGGTACCTATTTATCTACTTGCACTTTGACATGCTTTTGAACTGCTAGGTTGGCAGGAGCAGGGACCAAGCAACGGGCGCTCACCCCATCACAGGGATTCAAACCGCCAACCTTCTGATCAGCAAGTCCTAGGTTTAACCCACAGCGCCACCCGCGTCCCTACATCAAAATGTAACATTCAACAATTATTAGAAAAGTATAAAATAATAATATCAACATATAAAAGTTAAACACAAATCCACTCAACAGTTACAATAAATAATTTCTAAACTATAATCAATAAAACAACAGCAAGCCACAGTACATAAAATAATACAATACAAACTGAGAAGCAGAGACTAGAGGGTGGAGTAACACAGGTGGTTGACGAAGTCTCTCCCCTCACAGTTCTTCCTCCAGGCACAGCTTCCTTATGAGGAGTCCCAGGGCCGGGGGTGTGTGTGTGCATTTTAATTTTATTTGAAATGTAATTTATTATACTGTTGTATACTGCCCTCAGATATCCACATAATAAGCAATATATTTTACTGAATGTTACTGTTTTAATGAATTTGAGTGCTGTTTTATTATACTGCTGTACACTGCAGTGAAATGTTAGCATAACACTCATTATAAACAGGTGTACAGTGGTACATCGGGTTACATACACTTCAGGTTACATACACTTCAGGTTACAGACTCCGCTAACCCAGAAATAGTACCTTGGGTTAAGAACTTTGCTTCAGGATGAGAACAGAAATCATGCTCCGGCGGCGTGGCAGCAGCGGGAGGCCCCATTAGCTAAAGTGGTACTTCAGGTTAATAATGGTTTCAGGTTAAGAACGGACCTCCGAAACGAATTAAGTACTTAACCCGAGGTACCACTGTATACAGTGGTACCTCGCAAGACGAATGCCTCGGAAGACGAAAAACTCGCAAGACGAAAGAGTTTTTCCTTTTTTGAGTTGCTTCACAAGACGATTTTCCCTATGGGCTTGCTTCGCAAGACGAAAACGTCTTGCGAGTTTGTTTCCTTTTTTTTTAAAACCGCTTGAAGAGGTGCAGTTGCGACTGGCCGTGCTTCGCAAGACGAAAAACATCGCAAGACGAAAAGACTCGCGGAACGAATTAATTTCGTCTTGCGAGGCACCACTGTACACATTTTAATTAATTAAAACATGCTTGACCACGAAAACACAACAACAACAACAAACCCCAAACCAAACAACAACAACAAACCCCAAACCAAATATATCTGCAAAATCACAAATTAAACACTGTCCAGTAATATCCTGTCTAAAAGAGTGCAAGATTTTTGATGGAGAAAACAAGTCAGAATCGCATTCTGACGCCTATAAGTACAGTATTAGAAGAATTACCACAATGAAAACTAAAACTTTCTTTTTCTCTTGGTTTTAATGCATCTATGTGACGTATTGTTTGGTTTTTGTTTCGGTCTGTCTGGTTGGTTGGTTGGCTCAAGGAACATCCCAGAATGCTCCTTCTGGGGGAATGTAATTTCTTCCAGAACAGACCTCCTACCCAATTCCCAAATCCTGCAACTGCCCACTATCAGTACCTATATCTTGTCAGGATTCAGTCTCAAGTTTATTGACCCATTACTGCTTCAAGTCACCAGTCCCTCCTGATTCAGATGGAATGGAAAGACAGAGTTGTTTCATCTGCATACTGAGGATACTGCAGTCAGTTCCCTGGATTACTTCTCCCAACATTTCCATAGAGATGTTAAACCGCATCAGGGAAAGAGTGGAACCTTGTGGAACCCCACAGAGCAAATTCTATTATTGGTCCCAAACATATAAAACACAGAATATAAACTTTTGTGAAATGTAATGAGTCCTTGCTGTTGATTTCTGCAAGCAGTTATCTTCAAAATTATGTTTCTACTCTGTCTACACAGATCTTTCTACCCACTGCTTTGAGGTTAATTCTTTGACATTTTTCTTCACTGAGAATGCAAAGACACTTACAAAAAGACAAAAGCTATAAAACATGTTGTCTGAAAAAAGTTGGATAATACATACTACACCTACTGTGATAGACTACACATTCTGCTGTGCCAAATGATTTTATTTACACTTAGAGAGAGAGGAACACTAGAATATTTAAAGGGTATATTTCTAACCAACACATTCCAAATAAAAACAAACCAATCTTTTTTCAGCTACTCTGACGAAGACTAGGACCAGTAGCTGACATTTTGGATGCGTGTTACTGTGGTATATTCTACTTCTACTGGCATGAACAATAACAGATGTGCTTGAGTCTTTCAGGTAGTCCTCTGTCCAAGTTATTTGCCAAGGTCTGACACAATTAGTACAAGAAATAGGATGCTATGAGGAGTCTTTGCAATGCAGACATGTTTAGATATGGGGCACTTCTTTAACTCTTCCTGAGATTTGGTTATGTTAATCCAATTGTGTCCCTCAGCTGGCAGAAGGCTCTTGGATTCAGTGGCACATTCCAGGAGCAGAATGGGCAGTGGGATGGGCCGGCTTTTGCAAATTCCCCCTTTCTCTAGCAGCTCCCTGCAATGTTTCCCTCACTGTTCCAAAGGGTCCCCCAACCCACTGTGGAGGTAGGGGATAAAGGAGACAGAAAATAAAAGGGGCAATAGATGAAAACCCCTTCCTTTGTACTCATGAATGTATCTACTGGATCCCAGAGTATTCCCAGTGCACCTCTCTCAGTTGCTATAACCTTACCAGCTTCACATACTTTCTGGAAGTCCCATAGGAGGACATTGTAACGTAACATGCTCCCGCAGGCTTCCCAAGAAGTCAGGGAAGCTGCATATTGCCCAGAGAGTGGCACAGGAATTTTAAAAAGAACCTGTACATGCCTTGGCCACTTCATCATAACTTTATGAAGATAAGCACCAGACACCTCCGCAAATGAGGTAGGGAAAAGACCTCCATATCCTGAATTTGGTGGGTAGCGTTTGGAACAGCATTACAAATCCATCATTTCATTTAGACCTTACTCCCACCAATGCATGCTCAATACTAGAAACCACGTCTTAACATGCTCACTTTTAACAAAGTAAAAGGTGCATTACTTAAAACGTATGGCTGAAAGAATAGTAAGATTATTTCAGATTTTGAGTTCCAGAATAAACAAAGATTGTATTTGCCAATAAAGTTTAAAAACAACTAATGTAAAATTTGAATTAAATTACAAACACTAAGACACATATAATCAGAAATGCTATTATTTTGACATTAAAGTATAAGTGAATCAGAGACTGAACACAATATAGGTTTGAGATGAAGATCTAGAATGAACTAAAAAAATCTGATACAAGTCTACCCAGAAGAAGTCCAACTGAGTATAAAGGTACTTTTACTGCTGGTTAAGTACAGAGGAGGAGGAGGATGTAAAGATGGGGAAGGGATAAAATTGAATTCAGGGTGGGAACTGGGTTAATAAGCGATCACTGGAGGTTTTTAAACAGAGGTTAGATGACCATCTGGCAGGGATGCTTTAGCTATGATTCCTGCATTACAGTGAGTTGGACTAGATGACCTTTGGTGTCCTTCCAATTTGATGATTCTAGGGAGGTATGTATCAAACTGCAGTCTAAGTCATTAATATATGATGAAGAAAATAGAGGTATGAAATATCCCTTCAATATTTTAAGTGTTAATTTGTTAGGAAAAAGCAAAGTGCACATAAAATTGCAGATTTAACGATTTATATCAACAACGCAGTGCAGATGTTTTGAATTTACAGCCAGTATAGTCTGCTTTCTCAAGCCATAAAAATTAAACAATTTTTCACAAGATGTGTGTAACAATCTAAGTATTAGAAAGAAAAGAGGGAACTGGGACATGTGCTATACTCGTGCCTCTGAAAAAAGGTAGTATTTTTGAAACAATTTTTAATGTAAAAGTGAACAAATATATAAAAGCACTGCAAGTTAACTTATGGGGTTAAATGAAAAACAATCCACTATGGTCAATATTTAAATACTACCAATTAAATATGAGGAAAAGACTTTGCAGTTAAGTGTGTAAAGAATTACTTTTGCCTCTTTCAATTTTTATATTGGTTTTTAAGCATGCATTTGCTTCCAACCAGCTTTGAAACACAGAGAGAGAGGGAGAGGGAGGGAGGGAGGGAGAGAGAGAGAGAGAGAGAGAGAGAGAGAGAGAATGAGAATATCTATGTACGGTACATACACACACACAAAATTACTGAATAAATACATATATAAGACTCCCTGAATCAGAAGCAATTCTTTCATATGTTACTTAGGAAAAGCAGTATGTGGTGTTCTCATCATCTGATCCAACATTTCTCTCCTTGTATAAATAATGAACTATATAGCCCATGATGATATAGTATTAAGTCCCTTCTGGTGTCATAAGCAGATGCTCGAGGGGTTAAAAGAAGGTGTGGTGCACATGTGTTGAATAAAATAATGGAAATGTCTTTAAATGCAAACATTCAAAAGAGCGCGCACACTGGGAGACAAATGCAGAAGTCATATTGACTTGTTGCAATGGAAGCCTTTGTCCTCACTCTTAGCTCCAGTCTAACTACCTAAATAGCTAATGGGGCCTGTCAGGACACCTCCTCAGGCTGAAGACTCCTGCACTCCCACCTTTCTTGTCAGTAATGGGGGGGAAGGCCTGGAGCCTCTGTGTCTAAGGAGACATTCTAAACTTAGCCCCATTAGGTTTGGCAGGCATGACACAAGACAGCTGAGACTTGAAGAACTCCCAAATAAAAATATGGTCTGAAGGGTACACATTTTAAGCTACTATTTACAGGCAATTTACTTTGCATAAGGATATAAAAATTTTCTTTCGTATTTCTCACACAAGTTCCATGATGGGTTTTTACCTACTGTTGTAGATAGTACCGTCAAACCCTGGAAGTCGAACGGAATCTGTTTCGGAAGTTCGTTTACTTCCAAAACGTTCAGAAACCAAGGCTTTTGGTACTTACTTACAATGCAATCCTAACCATGTCTGCTCAGAAGTAAGTCCTAGTGAATTAAACAGAACAAACTCCCAGGTAAATGGACTTAGGATTGCAGCCTTAATTACTAATGTGATAAACTCAGTTATCATCATCAAGAGATAATATAGTTCCATTATTCAGTTCTATTTTCTATATGAAGATAAATTGCAATCAGATGATCAACATATTCATTATTAATGAGAAATGGGAATAAAGTCAAGAAAACAGAAACATCTTAACAGATGGGTATATTTAATAACATTAAATGCACTGAAGTCAACAGGTCCTAGTCATATTAACTGTAGGCATTACATCATAACAAGCACTATTTCAAAATTTAAGAAACTGTCACAGAAAACTGACAGTGTGTTGGATTGCCAATTATGATGAAATACATTATTGACACTTCAAAAACTAGTTTGCTTTATTCTAAATCTTGTAAAATAGTAGCAAAAAGGATTCCTTATGGGTGCAGCTACACACACAGCAAAGGATAGGAATTGGGCTCAATGAACACCTAATGGCAATCTTCCTCTAGCCACCCCTCAGCATGCATGCGCTACAATATGTTGCACTGAAAAGGAGGCCTGCCCATACCTCCTTTTGACTCATCCAATTCTTCCTCTTTTCACCAAAGCCCTGCCTAGCTTGCTGTCTAATGGCTGGTGTGCTGTGAAGTATACACATGCTCCAAGGGCCAATCTGTGAGAGGAAAGAGGGCTCCATCTCAGCAAGCATCATGTCCTAAACTTACTTCACAAGGGACTTAATAAGCTCTTACAGTCCAATCCTGTGACTGGTAAGTTCCACTGAGTGAAGTTCCATTTTCTCCCAGGTATGAGTGCATAGGACTGCAAACTTAGTGCATTTTCTGCTGACTCCATGGAAACTTCATAGCAAGGGCAAAACAGAATTCTTTGACAGTCACAATAAGCATGCAGTGTAAAGCACAACCATCATGAGAACACTATTGTTATCGTGACAGGAAGGGTACAAAAAAAGTAATTCACTGGTATCCAAGTCAATCATCTCAGACTGATTTACATTTTTATAAGAGGATTAGACAAAATGGAGGACAAGGCTATCAATGGCTATGAACCACATCAGCAATGATACCAGTTTCCGGGAATCACAGGTGTACGAGAACCAAGTGACCTTCAGGAGAGAGATGATTCCAGAAGCAAATCCATGTGTGCTCATATCCAGACCAAGGTTGCAGGTTCGATCCCCATATGGGACAGCTGCATATTCCTGCATTTTGCGGGGTGTGTGTGTGGGTTGGACTAGATGATCCTCAGGGTCCCTTCCAACCCTATGATTCTACAACTAGATGGACCAATGGCCTGATACTGCAGGGTCACCTTATGATTTAATAAGAATATATCCGCTGAAATAAATACAAGTTAGTCATGACTTCAATGGCTTTGATACAACTTATTGAGTGAAACTGAATGTCATCATTTGTGCAATATGACCTCTTCTTGCTAGAGCCCACCCAAAATATCCCCTAGAGTGGTGGTTCCCAACTGGTGGTCCGTGGACACCAGCGGGTCTACAGCGGATCCGCAGCACCATTTGCGTAACAAAAACTACAGTAGAGATATCAAAATTTTCAAAAGTAGGGGTCTGTGGGTTGGCTTTTGAAAAACAGGAGGTCCACAATACTTAACTAATTGGAAACCACTGTTCTAGAGCAGGGATGTCCAACACGTTGATCGCGATCTACTGGTCGATCCCTGCAAGGTTTTGGTAGATTGTGATTGATTGTTGGCCCCCTTTGGCCCTGGCCCCTCTCCCTGTGCCGGTCTCTATTGTCAGAAGGGAAGCCGGAGTTAAGAAATGGAGGCTGTTATGCTATGCCACCTCCAGAAGCCTAAGGATCACGGCCTTTGAATAACCATGGAGATTTAGATCCAGTGGTTCAAAAGTCACCAGCACCATGTCAGCTTTCAGGGCTTTCTGCTGGCAATTATTGGTGGCAGCATACTGTTCACCTGGGTGAAATTGTAATCTCCACCAAAATGGGACACACACACCCAAACCCATAGGAGGCATACAAAGCAGTGAGATGAATTGGAATTCAATTTCTTAAGGAATTTAAGCCAGAGAAGTTGCATACTAACATTTCAATTATATAAAAGTCTGCTGTAAGAAAGTAAAAAAGGTAATGGGGTAAAATTGTTTTAAAAATCAGGCATATTTAGTTAAATTTACAATAATAGTTACAATATAATTATTTAATGATTAGGACAGTTTATTACTTGGGTAAATAGATTCTGCTCCATGATAGCTCCTCAATACACTGAATAAATAATTGCCAGTCTGAGGGACATTTGTTCCAGACTAACTGCGGGAGAAAGCACTAGATGGCCTTTTAAAATAACATGTTGCTCTAAAATTTCAGAGACCCAGTTATTTAGTCAGAGGATTTCTTACTGAATAAAACTGAAGCAGTGAAATAAATATATATCTCCACACTGTTCTTCAGCTTTCCCCATTTCATGCTGAGTGAAGGGAGACTGTAGGACAGATACACATAGGCGTGCATGCCCACATATACGAAAGGGAAGAAGCAAAAGAACCATGTTAAAATAATTCTGTTCTAACTGTTGTTTTCCCCAAAGAACTTACTTAAAAATAAAACTGTATTCCTTGACAAAGCTGATAAAAGAAAAAGGAGACGAAAGAAAAAATGCTTTTGAGTTTTGTGAAAACCCATTCAACTGCTGTCCAGAGGACATGTAGCCTATAGGAAACATCCACTGAGGAAAAACGATGTCACAGTCAAAGTGTTGCTCAGAGAATGCTCACAGAGACCACCAAGTGGCAATTCTGCAGACTTTCAAATCAAATATTCTCTCTTTTTCAGCCCATAGGAATGTAAAGAATTCATCTGATTAGTCTTTCATTTACGATGAGAGGATGAGAGAGGCCCATCAACTGATACGCTTCTGGTGAAGGGAATTTAGCCATTTAAAATAATACAAACAGAGGCTCTTTTTGCCCTCAGAGAGTGTATAAAGATTTCCGATATTTTTTATGTTCTAAGCCTCACACAGGTATATTGGTATATTTCTGGTGCTATTTGGGGAGAATTAACAAGATGTGGTCTCCAATGAACTCTGTATGTTTCTGAAGTGCTACAGGTATTAGTAAAAACAATTAAATAGCAAGAGTTATTTTCTTCTACAGCTGCATTTCACCCCTTACTAAGCGAATTAATCTATTACTGTACAGCACTCTCTATATATAGTGTGCATGTAGTCAAAATGGGCAGGTGTTCTTTATTACTCACTATTGTAAAAACAAAGAATAGGAGTGTGTATTTGTGTAGATATTGAACCTCTGTTGTCCAAACACTGCTTCTAACTCTTACAAAGTTTTTAAAATTTCTACCAAATGATAAATCTTTTTAAATAATTCTGAATGCTGTATTCTCAAAACACAGGCAGGAATGTAGGAAGATGCCTTACAATGTTGGATCCACTGTCAGCACAGCCTAGCAGAAGCTCTCCAGGATTTCAGACAAGGGCCTTTCCCAGCCCTACATGGACGTATCAGGGACCAAAACTGAGACATTGTGTGCTGATGTCACAGTAGGTTAGCCAGGTGAAATGCCATGCCAGCTGCAACTGTTGTAATCAACTCTCCTACACAAGTATTGAAGGCAAAAGGCCCTGTTTTCTTCTTTATTGGGTTACCCTCTATCCTAGTTTACTAGCTGTGGGAGAAAGATGGTGGATTACTATACAGGAGGCTGGAATCAATTGATTCTATAAATTCACACAATAAAGGCAACAAAAGGAAGGGAAAATGTGCCCATTACCAAGGTGCCCATACTGATGCGAGCAATGAAGGCAGTGTGTACAAAGGAACAGTGCATGTAGCACATGTGTTAACCTACCAGGTTTAATTCCCAGCATCCCCAGTTAAAAGGATCTTAAATGGAAGGGGCTGGAGAGACATCTGTCTGAGACTGCAAGCCAAATTAATCTGTAGGAGCTAGCAGGCCCAATGTTTTGAGTCACCATGAAACAGTGTGGTAGATACATATTCTTGCTCAACATGATTTTGTGCTTTAAAAATGTAAAGCTATTTTTCCCCCATTGGAAGTGGCTTGTCTCACACTGCCTGAGGTAAAAAGACAAACATATTTAGAAAAGAGCCTCATCTTTCACTCTGTACACCGATAAGGTATCAACTCTTCCTTCAACTGATGCCAATAGCAGCTGCTACAACTGCACTCACAGAATGAATAAAACATTTAATGTGTACTATAATTTAATCCGCAAATCAAAATGTAGAAGTTCCAGAAAAACATTAGTGATCAGAAGTAGTGCTGCGTTCCAGAAATAATGCATTACCAAACTATGTAGAATGAGAAGCCGGATTATTTGTTTTTAAAAGAAGGAATGGGGAGGGGCAAGCAGTCTTCAGTTCTCTGTTCCTCCTCGAAGGCACCCAGAAAGAGCCTGGTCCACACGTATGGCCTCGACTCTGGGTATTAAAATATTCACCTCTCTTTTCCTCAATGTCAGTTGCATGCAAACTGCCTTTCCTCTCCCTCTGAAACATTAACCTCTGCTCTCTAGGTGATACCAACCACGGATAGAATTAACACAGTCTTTCCCCTACACAGTCTCCCTTCAGCTACAAGGCTCTCAATATATGCCATTTCAAGGTGTCTCTCTCTGGCATTTGAAGTATCCATTACACAATGGACATTTAAAAAGGTTTGTGTGCTTTTGATTATTTTATTTGAAAATCATTTTGTTCAATCTTCTCTCTGGTGTTTTTTCTTTCATAGATGTAACCACTCCCACACTCCACTAGCTTATCATAAGGACTATTTACTAGAAATATTATGTGATAACCTTAACTTCATGTGTTCTTAAAAAAAAATATAGGGGACATTCAGTAAAAGGGAAGAGTTCATAATGTCTCCCTTGTGGGACACTAAGGAGTATGAATAATAATCTCATATGGCTTTATTATTAGAGGACTTTATAAGATAAAGCTCCCAGAAGATTTTTTTTTTAAGTTACTACAGTCAGTTAAAAGCAATGAGGTTGAAGGTAGCCATCCAGGTTTTATAAAAATGCATATGATAAATGTTGCATTTAAAATACATGCTATAATGTGCTTTTTATACGAGTCTGAGTTTCCTTCTTCCCATTAAGATAGTTACTAAACCAAGCAAAAAGAAACATATAAGCAAGCAAGCAAACAAATAAACAAAAATTTCATCTCTGAATGAACAATACATTTTTCAATGTGAACGTCCTAAGGGAAATCACTTCTAAATTAGCCCTGCAAAGTGTGTTAGCAGAATGTTCCAGGAGGATATTCTTTTGTGATTCAGAAGGGACATTAGTGTTGCTTATGCCACAGCTAACTGCTGCAAGTGAAAGGCATCTTACCTACATCTTTTTCCTGTAAGGAGGCAGCTAAAGGAGAAAATCCCAAACAAACTTTGCTACTAGCTTCGCTATTTGCTCTGCCTCCACAGTAAGAGGCAGCATGCTTCTGAATACCAGTTGCGAGAAACCGCAGGAGGGGAGAGCGCTCTTGTGCTCGGGTTCTGCTTGTGGGGTTCCCATAGGCACCTGGCTGGTGAGCGGTATACTCAGTGCTTACGCATGCGCAGACGCTCAAAATGACGTCACGCGCATGCGCGACGAAAAGCGACACGCGCGTGCGCAGACGTGCCATTGCTAGTTACGCTTGCTTCTAGATGCAAACAGGGCTCCAGAATGGATCCCGTTCGCATCTAGAGGTACCACTGTACTGCCCCTCAATGAGGCCAAACCTAGATTCACAAAATGTTTAGGGGTATGCGTCCCCCTGTGTCCCCCCAGGAAAAATAGCACTGATTATACTGCACTACATGGGTCACTGGCCTGATCCTGAAGGCTGTTCTTAGGTTAACCTAAAGCATGATCCTGCTAGACCTTAATTCTTAGAAGAGTTAAGCATTCGCTTTAATCTATTTCACTGAAACCTGCAGAATTTACAGTGGCCTCATTCACATGTCACACTAAGCCAAACTACAGTGGTACCTCGGGTTAAGAACTTAATTCGCTCTGGAGGTCCGTTCTTAACCTAAAACTGTTCTTAACCTAAAGCACCACTTTAGTTAATGGGGCCTCCTGCTGCCGCTGCTGCACGATTTCTGTTCTCATCCTGAAGCAAAGTTCTTAACCCGAGGTACTATTTCTGGGTTAGCGGAGTCTATAACCTGAAGCGTATGTAACCTGAAGCATCTGTAACCCGAGGTACCACTGTATAGCTTGGAAAGAACATGTGAGCATGTGGGATCTCAGAGAGGAAACTGTAGCCATGGGTCTGGGTTCAGATGGCACAGTAAGCCAAGCCATGGCTTAGTTCAGCACAGCACAGCACAGCAGCAGAATTACCAGACAGAAGCAAAGAAGTCACAATCTTCTCTCCCAGAGCCTGCAGGTTTGCACAAGTCATGGGTTTTGGCTTCACATGATGTGTAAACCAGGCCTCTATACGTATTTAGTAGAATTGTGTCCTTATGTTTACATACATATATCACATACTTAATCAAATTATCTCATAACACTTTACAAATACTGAACTGCCCTGGAGTTTAAATAATATCATGTACTAAAAATATAACGGACTGAAAAGTTATCTGCGTCCTGTTTCTAGGGGTGGGAAGTAATAAGATAATAAAAGGAGATGAATATTTGAATGTGTTTTACTGAAAACACATCTTATTCCAGCTCTTGGGTAACAGGAGCTTGAAGACATGTTTGCTGGATACTTGGACGACCTTCGGGGAAGTGTGTAAAGTCTCAGTTTCTGTGCTGTGATCTATTGCTCAGCGTGAATACTGTATGCGGGAATAGGGGCAGAGCAGTGCAGCAGGTGTAGGGGAAGCTCTCATACCTTCCTATTATGGCCCAAACTAGGAATATACTATTTACGGGTGACTTTGTTATCTTTATGCAAATAATGAAACAGAAAGGCCCAAAGAGCAATTTCCCTGTCAGTTACACACAGAGCAAAACCTCAGAGCTCTATTTAGAAGGCCTAATTCTCCATCTCCTGATATAGCAAATGATTCTATTTTGTAGCACATTTCATACCTGCATTAAGCACAAAAGCTCAGCTGGATTTAAAAGTGTAATGTTGTGATTTTAATGAAATTGTGTTTAATGTAAGTTAGTTTCTCAGCAGGTAAAGTTGCTAGCGTTCTGATAATATATGTGGGGAATGAACATTTCAGGCAAAAACTGAAGCAAGCAGGTAACACATAAGATATTTTAAGGCCATTCAAATGGTTTTAAAGTATGTGCTGCATAGATTTCCCCTGGAATTCTGCTTGAAGCTCAACATTGTATAACGATGGGTGAAAGTGTCAGAGAAATGAGGAGGGAATCTGATTCTTGTATATAGGATCAAAGACTATAAAACACAGGAGACAATAAAAAGAAAGCAAGCAAGAAAAAGAAGTATTAAATAAAGGCATGATGAATGACATATACATTCTTGTGATAATTCCTACCCTGCTTTATTGCTCAATAATGATCATACAATGCTATACTTCATTGATCACTGCTTGAATCTATGCTTCATTTCCTCCACATATGTTAAACACCTTTGACTTGAATTCACTTCATGTAACTTTTCAGTACTTTCTTTTTAGTGTGAAAGGAAATGGAATATAAATACTGAATGAAGAAAAATCATTCACCATTATTGTTCTTCAAGTTCTATAGCGTTAGGAAATTCTTTGAGGTTCAAAAGCTGTCGTGGCAACACAGGGCACTACAGCAAGTTTCTCGACAAATTAAGGGCACGCCTTGGGCTAAAATCCACTTTGCCCAAGAGCCTCAAAGGCTTAATAAAGGGTTCTTCATACAAAGAGATCTTTGAATAGCAGGACAACAGACTGCGCTTCCCCAGGACATAGGCACCTGCTGAACCAAACTGCTCAAAGCATACTGACAACCTGATCCTAAACACTTTATTTAGAAGCAAGTCCCAAATGATTCCCATGGAAGGTCTTCAGGAATGGGGTGTCAAATCTTTTGATTTTTTTCACTACTCTATACTGTATTTTTTTTAACGTATTATCATTCTCCAGTATTATGGTTCTATTTAAGATTATTAATATGTTGCAGGAGCATCAAGTCACAAAAAGACTCTACTTAATTATCCAGTTATATTAGTTTAGCAGAAAAACATGCTGTCTTACCAATACATCAAACATTCCGTAAATGCTCCCTAGCACTGGCATAAAAGCTTTTTTTTAGAATTGGTGACGGGGAAGAAAATAAAATAAAGGAAATATCGGCAGGTTGAAACTGGCCCATTATTGTAATGGAGAGTGGGGTGCCTTGGGGATTTGTAGGACCTGTTCTAGGAACCATTTTAATTATTATACTCAAGCAAGTGGACAAAAAACATCCACACATCATACTGAATGATTTACAACACTCCCTCCTAAAATAGTCTACAAAGAAGGAAGCAATAGTATTAGAATAATGAGAAACATAAAAGTTATTTGCACACACACAAATTTTTGTATGTACTTCAGTGCACATAGATTCCTTGATTGCATCAAACTGTGAGGCAACATTAAGAAAATAATCCAAATGACAAAGTATTGGGCACTGAACTGGTTACATGGGCAGCAATAGTATAACAACTTGCCTGGAACTAAGATTGTGTAGATTCAATTGAAGTTACTACTACTTCTGAGTAGGTATGTATAGGATTGTGCTGCAGACCTAAAGCTGCATTGTGGCCCATCTGTAACCAATAGCTCTGAAGAAGCGAGGTGCAGCCTCGACCAGATCAACCTAATGATACACATTTTCCTCTGTGATGGGAATGTTCCAGTCCCATTGGGGAAAAGAAGAACCAAAGTCTTGTGTCTCTTTCTTATTACCTAACAGCACAGGGTCATCCGTAGTGACTGTTTACATCTAACCTATCTGTGAATTTCAGCTTCTCCCCTTTATTTTTCTGCTCGATATGCACTACTTTCTGGGCCTTGCTAAGTGTAGGCACATTCTCCCCAACCCCATTTCAGTATTGTGAAGATAAGAGAGACCCCATGCCAAAAAGTTACAACTGGAAAAAGTTAAGTGTTAAAAAATTAAAATGATCTGATACGTCAAAAGCCCTCATATTGAATAAAATATTTAAAAGAGTAGTACACCAGCTCAGAATGAACAGCTAAGAAGAAATGTGATTCAAATATGTAAAATGGTAGATGCTGTGGAACAAGTGAATAATTTACTCTCATATACAGTGGTACCTCGGGTTACATACGCTTCAGGTTACAGACTCCGCTAACCCAGAAATAGTATCTCGGGTTAAGAACTTTGCTTCAGGATGAGAACAGAAATTGTGTTCCGGCAGTGCGGCGGCAGCAGCGGGAGGCCCCATTAGCTAAAGTGGTGCTTCAGGTTAAGAAGTTTCAGGTTAAGAACGAACCTCCGGAACGAATTAAGTACTTAACCCGAGGTACCACTGTAATAGCTTAGTGTTGGTGCACAAGTGTGTGGCTCGCAGAGAGAAACTTACAACCACTTTGCTCTTCACTGGACCATTGGGCTGCTGCACTGTGCTGAGCTAAGCCAAGATTTGTTTAGTGTGTTGTCTAAACCTGGGCTTGTGTTTAAGCTGTCTACATACATACATACATACATACATACATACATACATAAGCAAGCAAGCTTAATTTCACATAACTTCTGATTTAGATGACCCCCTAATCTAAACCTTGGCTTAGCTCAGTGCACCATGATCAGAGAGGAGCAAAATGTCTGAGACACACTCTAAGTTAACATTTGGCTGAGTGTGACATGTAAACCAGGTCAATGACAGAACTAGTGAGCAGTCAATTCAATTAATATACAGCAGATTTAAATGATGACAATTTATTTTACACATCACATATATGGCCAATTGAGCTCCCTTCTACCATTGGTGGTGCTAGTAGTTGGTATTAATTATTAGAAAGGACCTACCTTATGCATAAATGGAGACCTAACATTAAATTACAAACAGCACACTGAATGATGACATCATCTTCATCATCATCATCATCATTAATCAATATTTGGGGAATGGTAAGGCATCCTTAATTACACTGTTGTCAAATGTAATGCTTTTCCCACCAAGCAAATGTAAAAGTATGTGTTTACACTGTTCAAAACATACAATTTCATCTACACAAGCTGAATCTACAAATGACTATTGCACCTGATTTTTAAAAAAGTATCTTGAATTAGAGGGCAAAACAACAACACCAGTTCTACACAAAGCAAGCCAAGACAGATTGTACCATTAGGAGGTATAATGCGTACAATGCCTCTTTCAATAGATCTGTCATTGTCCAAAGGTTTGCCACCTATCCAATATGGGGGCAGGGGGAGATTGGGGATCAGAGTTTTAAATATTCATGTTCTGTATTAATATGTTCTTTATCAACACAATGGCCATTCTGTTTTAAGAGTCCAAACAGCTACTTTAAGCATACCTAGGGCTCAAGCCCAAAGTCCAAGGGCATAACATGTCACTAGCCACAATAGCTGAAAATTTCTTGGTGTGTGCAGAATCTTGCACACTTGATGCTACACGGATATTAGACAGCAGCAGTGGTACGTTTTAGTTAAATGAAATTCCCTAGCAGAACCAAGATTTCACTATTTACTGTTAAAGTGGTGCTCCTTATAGTTTTCAGTCAATTGTGTAAGAATATTTGTGAAGCTTTGTGCAAAAATGCATTGAAAATGGCTTTGAAAAATTTCAACATGTAGTACAAATCACTCATCAGGAAATATTATGCATATTTTCTAATCCTTCGATGCCAGAAACAGTGGTAGGAGTGATGGGGGGGGGAATTAAATGAATTTAAAGCTGCTGAAAACTGATGTCTACCAAATAAGAAATAAAATAAGCAGTGCAGTTGTATAGTCAATGAAAAAATAACTGTTATGAAATATTCATTTGAAAAGTAATTAAGGCTTGCAATTGAAAAGCTAACCTTTCACAACACAAAATAATCATGCAGCTTGAAGATTAACACATTCTGTGTCCTCCAGTGCTCATTACAATTTAAGATTTCAGCCACAGTGGTGCTTGGATTGCTTTTCTGTATTTTTCAAAGTTTAAAAGAAATCTAATCAAGATTAGAGCTTTACCAGAATCATGCCTTCATTCTACCATACTTATTGTGGTTTTTGACTCTGACTAATTTACTTAACCAAACACATCTTTACAAGGTCTTGAAGGGTTGAAAATGAGTGACTTCAAGCAGAACTGACAATCCATCCCTATAAACTATGAGTGATTAACCCATCAAGAAGAAACATTTTAAAATTCTTTTCATCCTAGGCAATCAATATCCCCAAGGATGTTTACTTTTATACAGATTTATAAACAAACCACTGTGCAAATCTATTAACTATTTAAAAATTCTTTTTTCTAATTTTCAGCACTAAATTTTTCTTACACCAGGTATCTCATAATTAGATCTTCCGCAGTCTAAGCGCATACAGAAACGGGGGATTATTCATTAGGGGAAGGAATTAGAAGGATTTTAGGCTTCAATGGCCTGAACATGCTATTAGCCTGCATTTGGCTATTTGGTGGGTAAGCAGAGCAGTCTCTAAAGCGCCACCGGCAGATAACAATAAATTCTCAAAATGAGACTTAACACCTGCTTTTCTAATCTTGAGGAAGAGAAAAGGCTGATTCAGCAGACGTATGGCACCCATCAGAGCCACACACATGCCCCTGGTGTCACACCAAATGCAGGCTGTACATACACAAGGCTGGAGAGTCAAAGATCACAACATGAGTTAATAAACCATGCAGCTGAGTCCATGGCAACACAGCATCACATATTAAGAAATACCGTATTCTACAAATATGCAAGGGAGCATGCAGAATCAGTGACTGTTTCCCTTTGAGGGAAGAGTTTATGGAAACAAAACAAGAGGGTAGCGTGTGGAAAGCTGTTTTATTCAAGAGTCCTCTGATGTGCCCTCCAAAATGCACAGCCTGTCTTTGATAAGATTAAAGATATAGTGAAAGTTTAATAAAGAGACAGAAGCATGCATAATCTATGGGTTGTATTCAACATCGCTTTAAGTAGATCGTTCCATCAGTGCTGCACAACAGAATAATCTCACCCCGTGCCCCCCCTAAATCTGTTTTGGAGGTTTCCCCAACCCTCCAGAGCAGATTTGGGGTGGGCAAGTGGAGGAGGGAGGAATTCTGTTGAGGTAGTGCTGATGCTTGCGCTAGTGCAACTATTTCGTTGAAAGCTACCTCATATGTCTTAATTCTCCCTACGCTACACTACAGCGATATGTATATGATCTTGTTTTCCACCATCTCATGTAGTGAATCAAGCATAGATAGCTGTAAACACGGGTGCTGAAAAAGAACTTGTTGATTTTTAAATTTTATTTTAAATGTATGTGAAGATGAAGAGAGACCTATTAACTTGTGTTTGCAGAGTAGTTGGTCAAAGAAAACGGTTTGACAGGTTTCCTCTCTGCAGACATGTCCCCAAGGAATGGATAGTGTGAGGGCAGTACTGATAGCAGACGCAATGGCAGAGGGTGGGTTGGTGTGCATGGCCCTGCTCTCTTCCCCACACAATTTGAATTGACTGAAGACTAACACATAAACAGGGCTAGATACTAGCAAAGAAATGTCTTCAGGGCAACCAGAGGAAACATTTGCATTATTTGACAATGTACATCTTGGGGAGAAGAGGCAGCTGAAAGTATCATGTGATATTGTTCTATACGGCCCTGGAATAAATTTTGACGATGGGTGGCATATAAAGGTTTTAAATAAATAAATGTGGGGAATGGTAATGACGCTGTGTGTTACTGTGTGTGTGCCTGGTTATGAACAGACGGGAGGAGGGAGGGAAGCAAAAGGCATTAATTGAGCCCTATGGGGATTCCCTCCCAAACACATAGTGGTCTGTGCTCTGTTTTTAAAAGCAAGAACTGCAGATAGATAGATGGATGGATAGATAGATTGAGATAAAAAATATTTTCTATCCTCGGCAGCCAACACTTAGAAGTGTCTATACTGCATTTACACTGTTAAGCAGCTGATTCTTTGTTATGGGCCCACAGGGGATATTGGATACTGTGAGAAACGTATCACTCTATAAATAAGAAAACGGATACTGTTAGTTATTAACTGTTTTATTATGAACTTTAAATATTACATAAAACATATAAGCTGATTCCTAGCCCTTTAAACCAATGGATGTGATCCTGCCAAAATTAAGCCCTTTAAAGTCAAACTGATATCAGCTTGACCTACTGAGATGAGTGAAACTTTATCAGTACTAAACCAACTTGATGATGCGGAAGACTAGCAAAACACAGATTCTCTCCCCGCTCTCCTTTCTCTTATTTTTTTTTAATTGGGGAAGTTGTTTATAAAGCTGTGGGATTACAGCAAGAACTAAACAAAACGCAGCACCTTGCAAACCTGTATACAATTGTTTTTCTACTACACTTCGCATCTTGCCTTCTGTTCTCATCACTGCATTTCTAGTATGAATAAAATAAGATACTGGCTTGCATCTCAAGAAGCTGAGCGCGGAACTGCTCCCACTGATGGAAAGCAGGGAATAGGAATGTTTTGCCAATTTACCCATTCTTGTGCAGCTGCTATGACTCCCCCTCCTCCTGAAAATTTGCTCTGGAGTGTTGGGGGAATCCTCTTCAACAGTGCAGGTATCATCACAGGGGGCTGTCAGGGAAACAGTGAAAATGCCTTCACCCTTCTACTAGGCAACAGTCTTCTCTGTATCAAAGGCCCTTCTGTAAATAAAAGGAGCCCAGCATATGTAGAAGGCATCTCAGAATCCAGACTCTTAGAAGTAGAAGAAATAACTTCGTTTTCACTTTGAAATTATGCTAGATTGTGTTATAGGAATTCTAAGGTCTCACATATATATAAACCATATGTTCATAAATGTACAAGGCAAACACATACGTAAGTATATAAACCACGTGTTCGAAATAGTACAGGAGAGCAATTCTGAAGCCATTTTTACTCTTCCAGCCACCTCAAATATTCTCTGCAGTGAGGAAGGAAATGGGAAAACCTCCCCATTGACTTTCTGCTCACAAATCCTGTCTTAAGGGTGTATTGTGTATGAATAGGGTGAGCCTGTGACCTGGATTCAGGAACTAAGTATTTAGAATCTCAAAAGGAATGGCCAGGCTGCCCAGGTAAAGCGACCAAGTGACCATTATCAGTATCCTGCCAGAAAGGATTTCTGTTGTAGACCGTCCCCCTGTGATGTATTTCTGCTTTTGCCCACCTTCTGTGATGTATGTATAATGTTTTTGGGGGGTGGTCTTGAGCTACAGGGTGGGCAAGTTCAAAATATATAAGGCCTTGCACACGATTGTTCTGGGTTCCTCCTCCCTCCTGCGTGGGGGTGAGTGAGCACCCTGTTGCAACAGCAGTAATAAAGATCAGGCTTAATAGCCACTTTGCTCTGACTTGACCGTGGTTGATCTGTTTCCTTCCACACTGCAGAGAGAGCCAGTGTGGTGTAGTGGTTAAGAGCGGTAGTCTCGTAATCTGGGGAACCGGGTTCGATTCTCCGCTCCTCCACATGCAGCTGCTGGGTGACCTTGGGCCAGTCACAGTTCTCTGAAGTCTCTCAGCCCCACTCACCTCACAGAGTGTTTGTTGTGGGGGAGGAAGGGAAAAGAGAATGTTAGCCGCTTTGAGACTCCTTAAAGGGAGTGAAAGGCGGGATATCAAATCCAAACTCTTCTTCTTCTTCCTCCGACCGACAGGTAACCTTTTAGATTCTAATATGGGTTTCCCGGTAAGCCTCCTACAGGCAGGGAAACAGGTTTACTGAATTCTGTTTTCAATTGGAATGTTTATTTTTAAAAATGTAGACAAACACCAAATATGTCAAGCAAAAATACACGAATAATCAGCGGGGGTGGGGTGCAACACCTCCCACTAATCGAAAAAGGCCATTGGGAGTTAGCAAAGTAAACGCAATCAGAAAGTCCAGTGCTAGTGGATTTAGCAGGCTTTTTGTGAAAACTTAAGTGTAAAGCCTTGTTATATCTAATATTCAAAATTGACCAGCCAAAAGCAAAAACACACAAATCAGACCAAGTTTTCTTTTTTTAAAGTGGTGAAAACGAGAATTCATTGTCATTGTAGTTTTAAAAGCTAATGTTGTAATGCTGCTCACCTCTACCTTTACCACCTCTCAGTGGTAATACTACTTGCCATAATAATAAATGTTGATAATCAGTAATAATTCAAAGCTGGAACTCTGTTTATAGTAATGAATGGTAGCATTCATATTTACAAAAATTTACAATTTTTATTCTTTGTAACCAATCATAGAGAAGGCTAAGCAAGTCACTATCTATATTATAGATTATATAACAAGGATGTAGAGCAAAATTCTAGCTACATTTTCCTGGAAGTAAATCCCACTAATTTCAGTGGGAATTACTTGGGACTAAGTGGGCACAGGACTGCAGCTTTAGTGTGACTTACAAACATTTTTAGAAGTTCCCCAAGGGTCTTGAGTTTACACACCATTTCATTAACATCCATTGACAATTCAGCTGCATTAAATGTGTTCTGTTTGCCATGATTATGAATGATTCCCAACATTTGTCTTCCACTTCAGGTTTCTAAGAAAAATTTAACTATCATGTTTTTTAATAAAAAAAATAACTACGTCAATGCTATACTATATGTAGTTTGCAACTGAATCTCATTCAATCACATAAAATGTACACATTTGGAAAAAAAGCTTAGAGCAAGGAAGAACAACTTGAACAGGACTACAAGCCACATCAGTAATGCATCATAACCCGGACAGCCACAGACAATCTACATATTTTAAATGAATGTAATTAACAATCTCCCTATCATAGTCATAAACCTGGCAACTAAGCCTACAGCTTCATTTATGTGCAACTACCCATAGTACTGTTAATTACTACAAAAATATACTTAGGCTCAAGGCCTGATACAGTAAGTTTCTTGCATGTGTATTTGCACAGGAGGATTTCTCATTTCTCCCTGCCCCAACAACAAATCCTTCAACAGCAGCATCATTTCTGAAGACCCCTGGAATTTCAAAGGCAGTGCGAAGGGCTGTTTTCATAAACAAGGGTCTCAGAAGTCCTGCTGTGCATACAATGCTCCCCTGCAAGGCTGACTTGACTAGAACTTCAGATTTTGTCAGCTCTTTTAAAGGATAAAAGTTCCCAAGTAGGGGGCTGGTAATTTTCAAAACAGCTTTCTCTGTTGTC